>NC_135756.1:27855000-29055000 GCF_041903045.1 Epinephelus lanceolatus
ATAAATGGTTGAAATAGTTGGCTAAAAGAAATGGATAAAAGGTGAAATAGCTAAAAGTAGCCTAATGGATAAAATGGGAAATACCTAGCTTAAAGTAATGTATTTAATGGTTGATATAGTTAGCTAAAAGTAATGGATAAAAGATGAAATAGCTAAAAGTAATGGATAAAAGGTGAAAAAGCTAAAAGTAATAGATACAGGGTGAAAAGGTTAGCTAAAAGTAATGGATAAAAGGTCAAATAGCTAGCTCAAAGAAATAGATATAAGGTGAAATAGTTAGCTAAAATTAATGAATAAAAGTTGAAATAGTTAGCCAAAAAAAATGGATGAAGGGTTAAATAGCTGGCTAAACGTAATGTATAAATGATTCTATTAACTAAAAATAATGGATAAAAGGTGAAACAGCTAAAAAGAAATGGATAAAGGGTTAAATAGCCGGCTAAACGTAATGTATAAATGATTCTATTAACTAAAAGTAATGAATAAATGGTTGAAATAATAGTTTAATAATAGTTTGCTAAGAGTATATAATAGACATAAACATCCAGCTTTCATCATTCCAAGATGTAGTCTTGACCTAACCTAAACATTCAGTGATTCAGTTTTTATAATTACACTTTCTATTAAAGACATTTTGAAATAAAATCAAAGGCACACTTTTGGAACATGCCCTTACTTCCTCCAGGGCTGTCTGACAACAAATGTGAATTCGCAATGACTGCCACCTCCATTCAAAATTTAGCCTCCACTAGGGCAAAAACTGTGGCTGCCAAAGGGTGGGGCAAAATTGGTCAACCCACCAACCAACCAACTGATAGAGAGGGCTATAGCTGTTAGTCACAGCCAAATAAAACAGGGAACCACTGGTGTAGAGAACACAGAGTATGAATCTTTTCTTGGATTCCTCCCGGCTCCCTGTTGTGTGCTAAATAAGAAACCATCTGAACAGATGCCAGTGTTTTTAATATTGAGCACTCAGTTTTCATGGTTGGTAGTTAGGACTTCAAACAGCCCTCTTGTCTGATATAACCTAACAAGCTCCATTTTTCTGGCAGGCTCATCCTTTTGTTCTGCTTAACCACTGGACACTTTTCTTTGCTTCCTTCCTTTCAACATAATTGATTGTTAATGATTTTGTTGAGCACTCCACTTCCCACAGCTCCCAAAACATACTTTGTGTTTAATCTTACAGGGAACATTCTGTATTCATCAAAAGACTGTACTGTGTCTCAGTTTGTTAGTGTTTAAAGCATAATGTGAGATCCTTATGTTGGGTTATTTTTGCGTCCATGTTTGTTGTTCAGTGGTCATTGCTGTGGTGTTTCTGCATTCAGTCAAAACGGGCAAGGAGTCTTAATCACTGCTGAGGTGGTGCTCGCTTTTCATTCATTCTAGCTAACACTACTCATTTAAAGAACCACATATAAAGGCCCTAAAATGTGATTCACACTTGCATTTTTCCACATTTTGACATTTTTGGCTTGTCAAAAGTCATAGTAGGAAAAGCACAGGTGTTTCTAATAACATTAATGATGACTCTCTTCAGTTCATGTGTCCCAGTAGGTCAGGCCAGTGTTACAGTGAGCCAGGGTGCACAATGCCAGGACCCTGAAATAGAAGCAGCTAAATTGAATTCAGCCAACTTTACTATTAAAACCTTGACTTCTGCAGCACTAGCTACATTTAAACTGTCAAATTTGGATATTTGGAGCCACAAAACATTTTATGGAATAGCTTTCATTTTGTGGTGTGATATGATGACCTTTTTTTAACCAAGTAAAAGAAATGAAACTTAATTTCTTAGAGTAATTTTTCTTGCTTACCAAGATGAAGAAAATACAAAACAAAAGCAATAATAATAAAACATATGCATAAACATACACCTACATATACACATGAACACATACATATATGTATGCATACACATATCTGCAAATACACACACACACACACACGCACAGAAAAACTCAACGAGGGGCAATAATGACAATAAATAAGTAAAATTAAATGGTAAAGCAATAGAAGTCCATCAGTTCTTAAGGAAAGCCAGTCTGTAGAAGCTTTGAGATGAGATTAAAAACGTTAACAGAGTAAGCTGATCTGATGCACAGTGGGAGGTTGTTCCAGAGCAGAGGAGCCAGTGCTGCAAAGGCTCCATCACACTTTGTCTCTAATCTGAACTCTGGAACAGTCAGAAGACTCATACTAGAAGATCTGAGGGATCTGTTCACTATGGTGTGAGAAGCTCAGTTATTTACGCCAGTGCCAGATCATTTAGAGCCTTGTATGTGATTAAAAGCACTTCAAAGTGAATTCTTAAAGAGACTGGAAACCAATGCAGTGAAGCCAAAATCAGCGTGATGCGTGAGGATTGTTTTGTTTAAAGTCTAGCTGATGAATTTTAATTTGTAGCTGATGTGTTGCTCTATTGTCTAGGCAGATGAACAAGGCATTACAGCAATCAAGGTGGGAAAATATAAGAGCATGTATAATTTTCTTTGTGTTATTGAAGTGATCTAATTTTGAAGATGTTCCTCAGTTGATCCAGGGATCGGCAGTTCTCTGGGCCAAAATGTCTTGTTGATGCCAGAGGTCAGAGGAGAGAATGGCCAGACTGGTTCAAGATGATAGAAAGGCAACAGTAACTCAAATAACCACTTGTTACAACCAAGGTATGCAGAAGACCATGTCTGAACGAACAACACGTCGAACCTTGAAGCAGATGGGCCACAGCAGCAGAGGATCACACCAGGTGCCCCTCCTGTCAGCTAACAACAGGAAACTGAGGCTACAATTCACATGTGCTCACCTAAATTGGACAATAAAAGATTGGAAAAACGTTGCCTGGTCTGACGAGTCTTGATTTCTGCTGTGACATTCAGATGGTAGGGTCAGAATCTGGCGTAAACAACATGCAAGCATGGATCCATCCTGCCTTGTATCAACAGTTCAGGCTGGTGGTGGTGGTGTAATGGTATGGGGGATATTTTCTTGGCACACTTTGGGCCCCTTAGTACAAACTGAACATTGTTTAAACGCCACAGCCTACCTGAGTATTGTTGCTGACAGCGTTCATCCCTTTATGACCACAGTGTACCCATCTTCTGATGGCTACTTCCAGTAGGATGACGCACCAAAGCTCACAAAGCTCAAATTATCTCAAACTGGTTTCTTGAACATGACAATGAGTTCACTGTACTCCAATGGCCTCCACACGCACCAGATCTCAATCCAATAGAGCACCTTTGGGATGTGGTGGAATGGGAGATTTGCATCATGAATGTGCAGCCAACAACTGTGTGATGCTGTCATGTCAATATGGACTAAATCTCTAAGGGAATGTTTTCAGCACCTTGTTGAATCTATGCCACAAAGAATTAAGGCAGTTCTGAAGGCAAAAGGGGTCCAACCTGGTACTAGCAAGGTGTTCCTTATGAAGTGGTTGGTGTGTGTGTATACATATATATAGTCTTGTTCACATAACAACGTGGAAGAAGTTGAATACAGTTATTGGCCTCTCCACCACCTGTTGCTGTATTTCTTTGCACTGTAAACACCACTAGAGGGATAAATCCGCTCTGCTCCGTAATACTCGGCGGCTTCAGTAGGGGGCGCCAGTCGCACCAGCTCTCAGCCAGACCGCGAGACATGTGGCTGAGACTTTCTGAAAGCTACGCTCCGTTTTTTAGCCCAAAACAATTCCCGGATCGTGTGATTCGTCAGCATTTCATAGCAGGAGTTTGGACATTAAAAACAGTTCACTAGGTGCAACCCAGCTGCAACAGCACGTAAAGGTGAGTAACGACACTTGCCGCTAGCTAACTAGAGCTAACTGGAGCGAAATGCTAGCAAGCTAAAAGCGACGTAAGCAGGTGCTGTTGTTCAAAGCAGCTAGATAGCCTTCAGCTACGCTCGCTTGCTGCTAGCCAGCTAGCTAGTTAGCTAACTTGTGACCTTCAGTGCAATCATCGTGGCTAATATTAGAAACTATTTAGCCATGTTTGCTGCCGTGCTAACAACAATCAGCTAGCCCATGGGTAGCTGTGTTTTTAGCTAGCTTTAGCTGTGTGGCTAACCAACAACAATGCTGTTGTCATCGTCGTGTTGGCACTGGTTGAACAAGTTGGTGCTAATTTTATGTCTCCAGGAGCCAGGCCGTGCGGGCTCATAACAGTAGCGAGCTTTCACAAGTATCAGCCCGCCTGCTCGACTCCTCAGTCACACCAATCACGCATGTTAACATAAGGATTTAATCTAACGGTAGGCTAACTCTTGGTCGAGGCTTACATCCGGTGGTGTTAAATGGATAAATTAAATGACAGTTTGAGCACAAGGCTAGTGACTAATGGCCGGTGTTGACTTGGTTTATTTTAAGTGTTTAGGACTGAAACCTTATTTAGGGGTTTCTCCCCCATATCGAGGCTCTGATCTGAGTCTGTTGAATAGGTTTCACTTTAGACTAATTTCAGAATGGTTTAATGAAAGTTGTGAAAGTGAAAACTGTTTCTGGATCAAATCAGTATCAGCTTGAAATCAAAGGTACAGACTTCCTGCTCACTGTTAGCCAGCTAAAAAAAGATCTATGGTCTGCTGGATCTAGATTTGTTCACAATGACTCTGTAAATAACAGCACATCAGGATTCTGCACGTTAAAACATGAAAAATACAAATTAAATATTACTCATACACAGACACCTGATCACAAATCTGGTCAGTAGCTGTCTGTATTAGTTTTAGGGCACTGATAGTCTGTTTTTCTGTCGGTGTTGCCCAACAAGGAGGATGAGTCAGACTCTCAAATAGTAATTCAGAAATATATACAGTAATTTAGACTAACAAGCTAAGTGTGAAGACAATTACAGTGATCACATTTTGGAAAAATGTGTGCTATATAGGTCTGTCAACATGAGCCAGAAATTATATTCAAATATTCCTTCTAAAACACATACACAAGCTGAAATAATTTTTAATATCTGTTAGATGTTTGATGAATGTGTTGACGATATCAACATGATTATATGAAGTTGGTGGAGATTGTTTTAGAAAACAAAGCCTACAAAAAGACGCACACCATCTAGGCATCGGCCTAACGTTACATTCAGGTGTATTCATGTATAATAAATTGTGAATTTGATCTCGTATTTGCTACTGATGTGACTCGTCATGTTCTCTGTGATCTCTACGTCTGTTATAGTTTGTTGTAATTGGTTGGTAGTGAGACTGGCAGCATAGCCTTAGTTGCTGCTAGCTGCACATTCAAATGACCACTAACCAATAGAAGACTGCACAATTGTGGCAATGTCTTGGGCTGTATTGCAGCACTGCTTTCATGCCTATAGGGAAAACACTGGTCTCTCTTCAACCTTATAACGTTATCTTTACTATAAACAATCTCCGTCAGCATCACAAACTTGTTGGTCAAAACACAAACAGCCTAAGCTAGCCAGTCACAGCTGATGTGGGATTTCGGTTAGGGCTGCAGCTAACAATAATTTTCATTGTCGACTAACCTGTCGATTATTTCTTTGATTAGTCGACTAATCATTTTATCGAAAAATGTGTTAAAATGTTGAAAAATGTCGGTCTGTCTCACCCAAACCCCAAAATTATGTCATCTAATGTCTTGTTTCGTACTCACACCAAAGGGTTTTAGTTCACCGTCATGGGAGAGTGTGTGCAGTAGGGATGGGCAAACGATCAAAATTCATTATTCGATCATCAAAAAAATTAACGATCAGTTATCGATTAATTGATAAGCGAGTATTTCAAAAGAGAGAAAACAAAAGAGTGCAGTGCAGACTGTTGCCGCAAGAGAGCGCAGCTGCCCCAGTTTTGAGCTTCAACCCCCCAGGCCAAAGAGGAAGAATGGCGTGCGTGCGCAGTTCACCCCTGGGTGTTTATAACCGTTGCCAGCCAGAGTTACAGGCTTCAGTTTTCAGCAAAACCTCCGTCTTTCAATGGCGTAGTGTTTTCAGAGGCGTCAAGGGAAGCTGCCGAGGCTTTAGAGAGCGATGAGAGCCTCCGTCTGTTTCTGATTTTTTGCCTGGCATAGGTCTGGCGGGGGTCTCGTAGGCCCGTCGAACCGCCGGCTCGCCGGACCTATGCCAGGCATTGTAGGGGAAACACTGCGACTATCGATCAAAATTATTTGTGATGGATCAAAAGCCTTAACAATCAATCATCGATAATTGAAAATTGATGCCCATCCCTAGTGTGAAGCTGCCAATATTTGAACATAAAAAGCTGCAATAGGAGTATTTTAGGGCACGTTTATAGTACTTTTCTATGAAAAATGACTCAAACCAATTAGTCGACTACTAAAATAGTCACCGATTATTTTGTTAGTCGATTAGTCATCGATGAGTCGACTAATCGTGGCGGCCCTAATTTCAGTCTTCCCACGTTTTTTAGGAGACGACAACAGCTATATCTACTGCATAGCTACAGTGGCTTTGTGCCTCGGCACAGTGGCTACGGACTGGTGACAAATTGATAGGCAGGGTTTCCATGGTCATGGGAAAATCTGGAAAAGTCAAAGACTTTCACCGTCTCATTTTCCAGGCCTGGAAAAGTCATGGAATACATAAAAATGATTGAAAATGTTGGAAAAGCCATTGGATTTTGTTGCGTATAATGAAATAAATTTTCACAGTAATCTTCCGTGAATAACTCTCCATGTAACATAACAGCGGATGCGGATGTAGTCCATTTCCTGTAGGCTAGCTGTTGTGTAAAGTAGCTGTAATATGCATCAATGCTTGACATTTTGTTTTCCATCATAGACATTTCTTTATTTTCTTCCCGCTCTCCGTCGCTTCTTCCATGTGTGCAACTAGCTGGAATTACGCTTGAATGATTTGAATCTTACATATTTGAATAACGCAAGGCAAGAGGGGCAAGAAAATTTTTGTGACAGTTTGATTGTACGTGTTTCCATACCGATGCCCCAATACTACTTTTAAATGTTACTACATTTTCTAAGATGTAAGAATTGACATTGGCAGTTTAGGGCGATCAGTTGTCACTTGGAGCTCCAGTGCGTACTTTTGTTTCATTTTTACTGCTTTGCTCTGAAAGTAGAGCATGGTTGTTCGAAGGTATGGCGCATTCTTCTTTTCGAACAAATTAACCAACGGGCCAACCATACTGTCGGCTCTCAGACCTCCACTCTGGGAGTTCTGCTGCTCTGTGTCTGCAGGCCAATTCAGACGGTTTCTGAAGTGTGATCTGAACGCTCTAGATAACAGAAGACTTAAAACGAAACCAAAGTGGCACTTGGATAGACCATGTATAATTGCGCCCCCTTTATTCTCAGTGTACTCCACAGTTCTGTTCATGTTACATGTTGTGAATGGTCATGGAAATTTTACTGTGGGTCATTGAAAAGTCATAGAAATTTTGTCCATGAAAATGTATGGGAATCCTGATAGAAAAATGATCATAAAGTGTCTTGTTAAGATGTTGGGCCATCACGTTCTGGCGGAACAGCTTCAGTGTGCCTTTGCGTTGATTTTACAACTCTCTGGAACACCACTCTTCTAAGAGATATTCCCTCATTTGGTGCTTTGATGATGGGGGTGGAGAGCGCTGTGTAACACGTCAGTCCAAAATCACATATATAGTCGGGTTGAGATCTGGTGACTGCGAAGGCCTAAACAAGCACATAATTCACATAATTTTTATGCTCATCAAACCATTCAGTGATCTCTCATACCCTATATATAGTGGGGCATTTTCATCCTGGAAGAGACCACTCCTTCTAAAGGGACACATGGACCCAGGCTATGCAAGCAAAATGTCCCCCCACTGCATAACAGAGCCACATGGTCTGGTCTTTTCACCCCAGGATCAAGCATTAAGGCCTGTCCTGTTCTGTCAGTGTATGCCACACATGCAGTTGCCCCCTTGTGAATATGTTGAAGGATGACTCATCTGACCATATCTTTTTTTTCTGCCTATAGTTTTTGCGCCACTGAACTCTTCATCTTTTTAATAAGGGGTTTATGCACTGCAGCATATCGCACCAATGCACGAGCATCACTGTCATCACGTACGCTGTTGACCACAATTACCGACTCTATTTAGACTTGTCTCTCCCTTGGATCTAGAGCAGACAGCACTCACTGCTCCCACTGAAACACCAGCCAGTTGTCTTTGTGACTGAAGCTGCTGTCATCCGTGCCCCAACAATGAACCCTCTTCTGAAGTTACTTAGATCTTTCCCTCTTGCAGTCTTGATGCAAAATCAGAAACAGCTGGGCCTGCTCAGCATTTTTACACATGCCACAGAGCATGACTGGGTGTTGATTCTTAATTGTACCATGCAGTACAGCGGCATTCGTTACGTTTTTCCACTCATTTAATCAGGGTTTTCCCTGCCAGTTGTCACCCGGGTGGTTTTCGTAAGCTCTAACTCAGGACTAAAAATCCAGTGTGTATAGGAAACATACTGACAGTGTGAAGCTGTAATTTCAACATCCATCAAGAGAGAGTGGCTGTGTTGAAATGAGTCATGGGTAGACTCATACACTGAGTTAATAATGGCTTTTCAGCATATACAACAACACAACAGTTTGGTGCCCCATGACAGGATAAAGGTTGTTTATAAAGCCTTTATATCCTGACAAGACAACGTGAAAATTGTCAAAATGACAAATATTAGGTACCGAATATTTAATCTAACATTATGTGTTAGTCCCAAAACATTAATGTACAGTGTGTCTCACAGTAATTTTCACTAAAACATTTTTACCTACACCAAAAAAAACAAACTTACTGCACCATTTGGCATATTTGCCCTTTGTTCTCTGCACTTCTGGCATGGCTGTAGCCAGATCCAAACCCCCCCGAGTCCTTTATTTTGAAACCGAGTCCGATACCGAGTCTGATCGGATACTTTGCAAAGCATTAAGAAAAAAAAAAAGAATACATCCAGATTGTCCCACAAGGTTTGTTTTTTATTTAAATAGCATCCAGAAAGCTTATCGGTGGTTCAGCAGCACAAAATATAAGCCAAGTCAATATCTTCTTCTTGTCTTCAACAAACAAAATAGGCCTATATCTTTATACGTTGGAAAGCGGAGGCAACAGTGAACAACATAGATGAAAAACCTGGCCATTTTTGTTGTTTTGATTCCTCTGATCTTTTATTTCCGATTTTGTAAAAAATAATGTGATCGGCGTCGATACCTGGTCCGAGGATCGGGACAATCCGATATCTGGATCGAATATTGGCCCCGATATCATCAAAATAGATGGATCGGGTATCAGAAAATGCAGCCCATACCTGCTGCGATCCTTTCCCTTTAAATCTATTGCTACGTGAGCTACGCTTGATTCATTTTATCCAAGGAAAGAACTGTGTATTCAACAGTGCCTGATGCCTCTAGTCTTTTCTGTTCTACATGTAAAGGTATATAGCTTTTTTAGGTCAGTCATGGTATCGGATCAGTATCGGGTATCGGCTGATACTCAAAGCCACAGCATCGGGATTGGTATCGAAACTGAAAAAGCTGGATCGTTGCATCTCTATCACAGACGAGAAACTCACCTGACGCTGTGGCATATTGTTGTTCTTTTACCATTTAATTCTGTCATATCCTGTGGCTGAAAATCTCAGATCTCTCTCTTTGGTTGTCTTATAGGAGCTTTGTGATTGGAGATGAAACAGCCAGTCAGATCAGTTCTTCAATCTTGGTTGGTTTTGTGGCAAATTGTAAAACTAGGATGAGTGAGTGTGCGGGCAAAGTTGAGTGTGCACAGAGAGGAGAGGTTGAGAGAGACACAATGTGAGCAGTGGTCTAGCAGCACACTGAGCAAGAGTTTGTGAGAGGGCATATGAGTAAACTGAGTGAGAGGGGTTATTATGGCACATTGATAGGGATAATGGCACATGCAGTTCCTTTATTGAGCACAGAATAAGGAGTTTGTTTGTGTATGATTTCTTTTAAAAATATTATTTATGTGCTTGCATAGTATTTTTTCTGCGCTCCCCATCTTCCATTGCTTGCTCAGGAATGAGGCATAAATATAACGCCATAGATTTGTAGAAACTCAGTCGGATGGCCTGGGAACTAGACAGTCTGTGAGCTTGTGTTTTATTTGCTCTGGCAGACATGCCTGGTCCCCCTCATGTCCAGACAGATTCAGCCGGCCTCACACCGGTCAGGCCAATCACAACACTATCTAATATTGGATGTTTTTGTGATGATGACTGATGCCTCTGTGCTTTACTCAAATTATGTGACGTCATTTTTGGTGACACACATCCTTGCGGCAGGGACACGACATGTGCATGAACTGAGCTTCGTCAAGAGAAGCGCCATTGAGGCATTTTCGAAAACAACCAAGATGGCTGCAGCTTTATGTTAGGGGTGTGATGGTACACAAAAATCACGGTTCGGTTTTTTTCGGTACAGTAATGAAAAAAATAGACAACTACAGGGCTCGACAGTGCGAGCGTTTCACTCACATTTGCGACTAAAAATAGGTGTGTGCGAACTGTAAAAAATATTTAGGGGCACATGTGCGCATAAAAAAAATCAGCCGAAGCAGCCTATATTTTTGTCAATAAAAAAATATGATAATCTAACTGCAAATGTTGGAGGAACTCCAGCCGCCTTCCCTCTTCCCTGTGTGACACGGTTATGGGCGGTTTTCCAAGCCACTGTCGGCACAATGAATATAAGTCCAGTGTTTCCGCTACATTCATTTAGCAGCGGCGTGTCGCCGCTGCTGCTCCTTCAAAACATTTTTGCAAATGCACCACCACTCTGAGACATCTGTGCACTTGCACAGCGCAGCAGCCAGTATAGTGAGGAGAGCAGCGGTGAGGGGAGTGGGGGAAGGCTCCTATTTAGGGATGCACCGAATATATTCAGCCGAATATATTTTTATTTATTATAAAAAACACATTCGGTATTCGGTGGAATAAGTGAAAAGCAAGGCCGAATAATAGCGGCGTGTTTTGATAACGCAATCAAACAGCGTGCGGTGACAGACAGAGTAAAATGTCGGCAGTGTTGAACCCGGTTCAACCCGGTTGTGGGTTGAACGGGGGTCACAGACACGGACAGGAATACGTATTCCTGTCAAATACGGCGGTGCATTATAACGGCTTACCGGCAAAGAAGTCCGGGTCCAGGTGAATAACTTGTTGTCATGACTGCCCAAAAGTACCTGAACAGCTGAGCCATGGGGGCACACAGTATGTGGCGTATCAGAGGAGAAACTTTAGGGACTGTTCGTTACTTATGAAGGGACTTGTCAGGGGAGGAGGGTGGCTGGTTGATTTTTATATTATTTATTTATTTTATTTCAGTCCCCCCTATGTTAATCACTTATTGATGCTGTTTTTGAAGTATGAATAAGTCAATAAGTATTTTATTCCATTGAAATATCATTGATGTATTATAGAAAAGTGATTTATCTTTTTATAAATGACAAAAGGCACATCTGCCTCATTTTCGCTGTGGTATCCTGATACTACTCAGAACCATGATATTTTCACTGGTATTGTACTGTGGGTCCCAATTGAGGGACGTCCCTAAAGCTCTTTCTTTTTAAACGACGACGATATCGTAGTTTGCACCAGATTGCTTTTTCTAGTCGTGCTGGTTAACGTTCAAACTCGGGTGGTGTCGCTTTAGATGCATTAGCATGTTAGATGGGTTTCCAAGTACATACCCGACCGCTGTTCTGCAGTGTCGGCACACTGCTTTTGTGTTGTCAACTTGTTTATTTCCATCTTCGTATTTTACCCTGAAACCAAAGTGTTCCCAAACGGAGGACTTAAGGTTTGCGGGTGGGTCTTCAGGTTCGTCAGGCTCACTTGCCATGTTGTCAAAATGCGAGAATGCGCTGCACAAAGTGAAAGCGGAGATTTACGGTCGGACTCGGTCCGTCACTCAATTATGTCCGTTGGGGAACTAGATATTTTAAATGGTTCGGCTCGCAAAAATGGAATTAAAATAAAACAAAATAAAATAAAATAATATCCTGTGCCCAGTAATTCGGTACAGGGTCGTGCCGAACCAAAAGTCGCGTACCAAACGGTTCGACACAAATACATGTACCGTTACGGCTCTACTTTATGTGGAAGAACTGTTTTCAAATTCTAATGGCAGAAACAGCAATACTCGTTTGTTCCCAGACACATTGATGCAACAACATCACACCTCATCTCTTTTCTCTTGTGTCTTGTTGATGTTATAAAGAGATTTGATTGGTTGGTTTCCCTGTGGGCCAAACAAAGTGTATGGACATAGTGTATTTAATCAACTACTCCTCTCCTTTGCATTAATCTCACCTTCATCTTCATTTACTCTGCTCCTCTGTGTTGTAGTGGTGATCAGGACAGCCCGGGGCGGACATGACTGGAGCTGGAAGTGGTGAGACTTTACACAGTACAGTGATGATTTAGGTCAAATGTTCAGATGCATGTTACATGAACTGTATGACCCATCAGTCATAGAGTATCCATGCATCTCCACATTGAAAAACCTTAATCTTAGTGCAGCTTTTTTTCCCCTGTTCATACTAAGTAGAAAATATCAGATCTGAATCATAAAATTTTAAAAAACATGTATGTGTGTGTGTCTAGGCGGCCAGGGCCCACCGGATGGGACGGATGCTGAGGAGGCGGAGAGATGTCCTATCTGCCTTGGCGTCCTGGCTGGAGGCGAGCTCGCCATGCCTGACAGCTGCTGCCACGTCTTCTGCCTCAGATGTCTCCTCACGTGGGCAGAGGTGACACTCAATGCTACTATATTTGTGACAATATAGTTGTGAAATAGTGATATCAGCAGTAGTGAATTGGTGTTTGGCCAATTTGGACTTAAGAGCACAATCTAAATGAGTGTGAAAAAACAAAACTGTTTGTTAGAGCTAGTGTAGGCGGCTTACAAAATGGGTGAAATGCTGAATTTCTACAGATTGACACAACAAATTGAAGTTGTATGCAGGGTGCAAAATTCACTTTTTTTCTGCCAGCCAAATAGTTAGTAAATGTTCAAATTTACCAGCCACTCATTAGATTACCATTGTTCTTTTAGCTGGTGAGCAAATCTACCAGCAACTTGCATATTTAAGCTGCATTTGGCCAGTGGATGGTATTAATTTTGTACCCTTTTTGTATTTTAATCCAGTAGATTTTTTAGCTGATATTGGCCTAGTGCAGAAAAACATGATTAAAATAAGGGATGTCCTGATCCAATTTGAAAGATAAGTATCGGCGTTGATCAAGACATTTATTAGCTGATGGGGATCCACTGCATTTAGCTATATAGAGCCTGGTCTGATCCTTTATTTTATGTCAACTGTCACTCAGGTGCTTTTTCTAGTGAAGCTTTCATACAAAGCAACGTGGAGTGCAACTGTCCCCAACTCTCCACTGTCTGTCTGTCTGTAACAGCCCCTGCTCCATAAACGACAGCAAAATGCAGTATGAGACTGTTTATTTATCTTATTTACCTAATTTATGTACACTCGTATCATTTTTCAGTGTGATAGTCTTTTGCTTGTTTTTCACCTATGGTGCACCATGATCACTGTGGATACTGTACTTAGGGCTGAGCAATATAACAACTATGTACCGATATACAGTACAGGCCAAAAGTTTGGACACACCTTCTCATTCAATGCGTTTTCTTTATTTTCATGACTATGACTACTACATTGTAGATTCTCACTGAAGGCATCAAAACTATGAATGAACACATGTGGAGTTATGTACTTAACAAAAAAAGGTGAAATAACTGAAAACATGTTTTATATTCTAGTTTCTTCAAAATAGCCACCCTTTGCTCTGATTACTGCTTTGCACACTCTTGGCATTCTCTCCATGAGCTTCAAGAGGTAGTCACCTGAAATGGTTTTCCAACAGTCTTGAAGGAGTTCCCAGAGGTGTTTAGCACTTGTTGGCCCCTTTGCCTTCACTCTGCGGTCCAGCTCACCCCAAACCATCTCGATTGGGTTCAGGTCCGGTGACTGTGGAGGCCAGGTCATCTGCCGCAGCACTCCATCACTCTCCTTCTTGGTCAAATAGCCCTTACACAGCCTGGAGGTGTGTTTGGGGTCATTGTCCTGTTGAAAAATAAATGATGGTCCAACTAAAGGCAAAACCATTTCAGGTGACTACCTCTTGAAGCTCATGGAGAGAATGCCAAGAGTGTGCAAAGCAGTAATCAGAGCAAAGGGTGGCTATTTTGAAGAAACTAGAATATAAAACATGTTTTCAGTTATTTCACCTTTTTTTGTTAAGTACATAACTCCACATGTGTTCATTCATAGTTTTGATGCCTTCAGTGAGAATCTACAATGTAGTAGTCATAGTCATGAAAATAAAGAAAACGCATTGAATGAGAAAGTGTGTCCAAACTTTTGGCCTGTACTGTATATTGATATGTACGATTCAGACAATACTGTTTATATCCATATAGGGTCAGGTTGCATTACATAATGCATGCCAGTGTGCATCTCTCCTCTCTCACACTCCACACAACTCCACCCCACTCATTCACTCACTCACTCACTCACTCACTCACTCACTCACTCACTCACAGTTTCTCCATTAACACTCAGAGAGACACAGAGCTGCTCCTCTGTTTAATCTGGCAGTTAATCAGTCTGCATTGTGACATCAGTCTATATGTGGCACGTGCTACGCTAAATCAGTCTATGAGATGAATAAATGACCACAGTAGTACATGTGCAGAACAGCACTGCATAGGCCTGTCACGATAACAAGTTTTGCTGGGCAATTGATTGCGTCAGAAATTCTTGCGATAAGCAATAATGTTGCGTAATATTGTGCTTTTAAGACCATTTTTATTATTGTTGTAATTTTGCTGTTTTAGACTATTTTTTAAACTTACATAATGATAATAAAGGCATATTGATGCAAGTACACCCTTTTAAAGAGAAATAAACATTTATTTAACAAGAATATTTAGGAATGCAAAAAAGAACATTTCAATATCTGAAATAACACGTAAAAATATCGAAATAAATAAATAAATACAAAAAAAAAATCGACTGTCAGTCTCTCACTCTCAGGTGTGCAGTTAAGTTGGTCGTATTCACTCTTTTTGTTGAGATGGTTTTAAAACAAACCCGGCATACCGGCTCGTCCAAATTACTGGGCTCCCCTCTGTCATTTGGTTTAAATCCAAAACACTCCCACATAGGGGCCGTGGCATTTGTTTCTCTTATGCTCAACTCTCTGTTTTTTCTCTGCCTCGTTTACCCCTCACGAAGATCGCACTGTGTGTGTGTGTAGCCCATAGCCCCGTCTCCCTGACAGAGACAAAGACACTTGATCACAAGAGCTTTTCCTCCTTTCATTACGCTAATGAACCAACTCACCTGGCTGCCAGACAATGCACGGCAGTGAGCGCTCTTGTCGTCTAGTCTCTTTGTTGGAGAGAGACGAGGAAAACAAACACACATGAATATGGCAATTAATCGTGGCTGGAAAAGTTACCGTCTCCCTTTAAATTTACCGTACAATTAACCAACTTACCGCATATCGCGACAGGCCTAGCGCTGCGCTGCATGTGTGGGAGACAGCTGCTCGATTGTGTCAGATGAGCACTTGTTTGCTAGTTTGTGTGTGAGGTAGATCATGGTTTCATTAATTCCTAGTCATCAGTCTCGCTCCTTTCCTCCCTCAGCCGCTCTGGTGATGCTCTGTGCATAAATAAGATTAATAGCCTAAATAAATAAAAAGATTTAAATCATTTCCCAGCACTAGATTCATTTTAAAGACCATAGAAAACAAATTTTTATCTCCCGCCACAAAGATTTTGTCTTGTTTCGGACAACATGGATTTAGGCCTACTTGATACTTCTATACTGATAAAGTTTTGTGTCCTGTGCTGCAAACCTCTAAACCTCTGTAGCTCCAGTGCTGTGTGCAGAAAGTTAATGTACAGCCCTGCTATTTATTTTTCACAATATTTTTAATTTACATGTTGTGTGGCTGCAGATTTTCAAACAGAAAAAAAACCCTGTCTTTGCATTTTATTCTGATCACAGTCTGTTTTTATTAAAGTGCTTGTGACATCTCAGATGTGGCTTTGACTCGCAACTGAACATGTAGCCCACCTAGTAGAAAATACTGAGATATATACAGTACAGGCCAAAAGTTTGGACACACCTTCTCATTCAATGTGTTTTCTTTATTTTCATGACTATTTACATTGTAGATTCTCACTGAAGGCATCAAAACTATGAATGAACACATGTGGAGTTATGTACTTAACAAAAAAAGGTGAAATAACTGAAAACATGTTTTATATTCTAGTTTCTTCAAAATAGCCACCCTTTGCTCTGATTACTGCTTTGCACACTCTTGGCATTCTCTCCATGAGCTTCAAGAGGTAGTCACCTGAAATGGTTTTCCAACAGTCTTGAAGGAGTTCCCAGAGGTGTTTAGCACTTGTTGGCCCCTTTGCCTTCACTCTGCGGTCCAGCTCACCCCAAACCATCTCGATTGGGTTCAGGTCCGGTGACTGTGGAGGCCAGGTCATCTGCCGCAGCACTCCATCACTCTCCTTCTTGGTCAAATAGCCCTTACACAGCCTGGAGGTGTGTTTGGGGTCATTGTCCTGTTGAAAAATAAATGATGGTCCAACTAAAGGCAAACCGGATGGGATGGCATGTCGCTGCAGGATGCTGTGGTAGCCATGCTGGTTCAGTGTGCCTTCAATTTTGAATAAATCCCCAACAGTGTCACCAGCAAAACACCCCCACACCATCACACCTCCTCCCCCATGCTTCACAGTGGGAACCAGGCATGTGGAATCCATCCGTTCACCTTTTCTGCGTCTCACAAAGACACGGCGGTTGGAACCAAAGATCTCAAATTTGGACTCATCAGACCAAAGCACAGATTTCCACTGGTCTAATGTCCATTTCTTGTGTTTCTTGGCCCAAACAAATCTCTTCTGCTTGTTGCCTCTCCTTAGCAGTGGTTTCCTAGCAGCTATTTGACCATGAAGGCCTGATTCGTGCAGTCTCCTCTTAACAGTTGTTCTAGAGATGGGTCTGCTGCTAGAACTCTGTGTGGCATTCATCTGGTCTCTGATCTGAGCTGCTGTTAACTTGCGATTTCTGAGGCTGGTGACTCGGATGAACTTATCCTCAGAAGCAGAGGTGACTCTTGGTCTTCCTTTCCTGGGTCGGTCCTCATGTGTGCCAGTTTCGTTGTAGCGCTTGATGGTTTTTGCGACTCCACTTGGGGACACATTTCAAGTTTTTGCAATTTTCCGGACTGACTGACCTTCATTTCTTAAAGTAATGATGGCCACTCGTTTTTCTTAAGTTAGCTGATTGGTTCTTGCCATAATATGAATTTTAACAGTTGTCCAATAGGGCTGTCGGCTGTGTATTAACCTGACTTCTGCACAACACAACTGATGGTCCCAACCCCATTGATAAAGCAAGAAATTCCACTAATTAACCCTGATAAGGCACACCTGTGAAGTGGAAACCATTTCAGGTGACTACCTCTTGAAGCTCATGGAGAGAATGCCAAGAGTGTGCAAAGCAGTAATCAGAGCAAAGGGTGGCTATTTTGAAGAAACTAGAATATAAAACATGTTTTCAGTTATTTCACCTTTTTTTGTTAAGTACATAACTCCACATGTGTTCATTCATAGTTTTGATGCCTTCAGTGAGAATCTACAATGTAAATAGTCATGAAAATAAAGAAAACGCATTGAATGAGAAGGTGTGTCCAAACTTTTGGCCTGTACTGTATATATATAGCGTGTATCGACGTTCAGCCTGAACATACGGAGATGCGCAGATGATGAAAATGAGCACTTCACGGAACATAGTCTCGTCAGGTAACTCAGTCAAAGGTTGCACCAGAGCAACAGGCACTGGAGTGTACTCCTTTAAAGGGACAGAGACATTCCCTTGAGACAGTGACAAGGCCAAAATGATTAAAGAGAGGGTTTGTTATTTCTATACGTTAATATTTTGTTAAGTAAACATTATAGAGCTATTGAGTTGTCAGGGACATATACCGGATTGATTTTTAATAACTTTAAAGTACTTGAAGTGTGCACTGTGCAGCTGTCCTATCTAGGACAATAGATTCAAATTGGCAGATACTCAATATTAAATCACTCAGATTGGGATCAGGGGCAAGAAAATTTGATCGGGACATCCCTAATTAAATTTAAACATTTTCTATGCCAAAAAAATAATTCAGTTCTTCCTCCTGAATATAATTCATGTCAGAGTGGAAACGATTGTAAAACATTTAGACAATTGTTTCGTCTTTTAAGCTCTTTTAATTCACTTTAAAGCTGCAGATGGCTCCTTCCTGCCCGGTGGACAGAAGACCTTTCACTAATGTTTACAGATGGGACGGGAATCTCAGCTGTGTGCAGGTCAGTCTGCGCTCTACCTGTGTTTTCTCTGATCTGAAATCGCAGATCAAGCAATCTTAAAAACCTACTCGCAAGTGTCAGCTGAGGTGTTAAATGATGTGATTTTGATGCAACATTCTGTCTGTTTTAAGGTTCCTGTGAGGAAACGAGCGACTCAGCCTGAAGCTGAGAGCTGCTGCTGTAGAAACCCCGAACAAAAAGTCTGTCTCAAGTAAGTATCAGCCAGTTTTTTATTACAGGATCATAAGGTTAGCACTGAAGTCTCAAAGGTCTTAACAGAGATTAGAGGAAATACTTAATGTGATCTACTTAATCATTAATCAGGGAGAAGTGATGTAGTATCATCAAATTCCATGTTTGTCTGGAGTTTTTTTTACTTTGAAGTCAACTCGAGATCAATTTATTTCATTTTCAGAAGTAAGCCTGCAAGAAGACCAAGACGGCAAAAGGCGGAAAGGACGGCAGACGCCAAAACAAAAGGACTTGTGAGGAAATGTACGTTAACACTCCTCTTCCTCCAGAAATATCACAACCTGCTCACATTTTGTCAGCAAGGTCTAACAGACTGTAAATGTCTCCTCCAGGTAACGATGATGACCCCTCCTCACTGAGCAGGAAAAAGGTGTTGTTCATTGTCTCATGTTCACGTTTCAGAGTAATGTTAATGTACTTATCTTTGTGGTTTCGTCTCATCAGCGTTGTGTGTATGTTCTCCAGGTGAGAGGAACAGAGTGCTGCACTTGGTCACCGTCTTCCTGTGTCTCATTAACGACAGCATCAACTCAGGACATGTAAGTCAGGCCTCCTTGTATGATGAGTTATGTTATGATGAATTACAGCCAATACAGTATTACAGTGGCAGTGTAGAGCTAGTTTCCAGTATTTTATCTTACCGAGGAGAGTTCAGTAGCCCAGTTAACAGAGAGCGCAGTGGGTTAGAGGAGCAGTGCATTTATAGAAAGCCCCCTGCTGGAGTGCAGGGCACATTACTTCAAGTGGTCTGATTATTTTTTTCCTTAGAGCTTCATAGCAATTGTAAGTGTGTTTCCTATCAGTGTTGAAGATTAACCCTTTGGGCCCTAGGCCTTTTTGGGGTTATTTTTTTACTGCCTTTACTTTTAAGCTTATATCACAGTCGTTATAAAGGCTACATACACATGCTATATCTTGTTTTGTTTTTTTTATTTTTTTCAGGACAGTCTGGGCTATCCAGATTTGGCGTCATTTCATGTCCATCTATGTGCCTGTATTTTATATAAATTTTTATATCAATGAAAAAAAAAATCTGTGTGACTAAATTCTTACATTTTTACATGTATCTCAGCATAGCAAGTTGGAAGTTGACATATTCTGCCATATATGAAGAGGGGAGACTCTCTGGAATATGGCAATATAAGAACCACGATGCTGGGACATTCTGTCACTTCACAGCTGTCCAAAACATGTGGTTTGTGCCAGGCGGACATGATTGCCAGTATTTTTTCAATATTGCAAGAAATTCCATTGACTCATTCACAAGTCAAAAATGTGTTTTATCTGAAAGAAACATGCAATATTTACATCTAAGATAATAGAAAAATAGTAATAATATTATTCCTCACTATATTAAGTGACTGATAACGAGATCTGTATAATGGATTATAAAGACATTTTTTTTTTGTTTTTTTTTTTATTTTGTAGACAATCAATCTGTATTTATAGCGTGATGGGATGACAGCACAATGATGTGTGTGGTCCTGTGCTTTCATGTGATATTCGTGGCATTTCTGTGCGAGCCTGCATTCGCGAGTAATCCATCAAAGAGTATTGTGTATGCAAAGCTGTATGAAAGCTCTGTTATACATAATTTTAGTGTAACTTTATCATTGTTTTTCCTTGTGAAAACATTGGACTACAAGTGCTTGGTCTTGTCGGAATACTACGCTTCCGCTGTTTCACGTGATGTGAGTGGCTTCTCGCTATGACGCATGATTGCGGAGAAGAACAGGTGTGAATTTGGACGCACTCTGCGTCATTTGGGCCCATAGGGTTAAGTAACCAGATTAAAGGTTTTTACACGCCATGGGTGATTTTTCTTTTTCTTTTTCTTTTATTATTTTGCTTGTCAGTATAATTTATCCTGCCTGTTTTCAATGAGTGGAGCACTAATTTTGAACTAAATTTAAAGTATTCTATTAATTGTGCAGCTGTAGCACATAGCAGATCCACTCCTTCTGTTCTTATCTTTCACAATAAAAGTTCTTATCTTTCACAATAAAACTTACTCAAAGCTTTTCACTTAAACAAAAATTGATAAAATAGCTTACATTATAGTAAGCTATACTAACTAACTACAACTTAAACATAAATTGGCATTGCTGCCAGTCAGTCTATTCACATCCAAACCTGTTGCATCCTGTTGGAAATTTGCATTGCTGCTGGTATAGTTTTAAATCACAGGTGAGCATTTTGCATTTAAGTGTTGTTTATGTGTCAAAATAAGTGTGTGTAAAAGTCTTAAATCTGCAGTGACGTATTCAGGAGTGATGTCAGAGACTTTTACAGATACAGTGTGAGTGGTTCAGCATTAACATTTGGAAGTACTTCATCACTAATTCTTGTCCTGTTGTCATCCTGCTGCAGTGTGGAGCCTGTGTGGGTGACAGAGGACATACCATATGACACGTGGTCCCAACAGTGCAAACCCCAGGCGCAAGACTGTCCGTGGCTTTCTCCTGCTGCTCCCATCCCTGCTAGCGGCACCTCCAGGTACTGAAATCCCAACTGAACACTTCCATTGTTTTGTTTTTCCCCTGTTGCTGCTTTAAGTTATCATTCCAAGGCAGTTGTCTCCTTTATGTCCAGTTTAATCTAAGCAGAAATAAAACAGGCATAGAGAGACACATACAAAATATTAATTACACCAACAGCAGGAAACCATTAAGAGATGGACAGTCTTTCTTGCTTTGAGAGCCAGATGGAACAAAATAAAGGCTGCACTGTTGACTCTTTCTTCATAGGCATCTAGACTGCAACTAAAATGGTCGCATATGCAACCATTTTTTGTAGGCATTTGACTTAAAATTTCACGTGGTTGCATTAGTGTGAGTGCACGATGCGGACTGAAGTCTCTAACATTGATAAAGTGACAGCTGACTCATTAGTGGGTCATCAGCAGTGATATACATCTATCGCAAGAAATATCTATCGTCAGTGCACCACATTTTTATAAACTTGATTAAAAAGGTCACATTTCTCCCTGCGTTCAGATGGCGCCTTACTCCATCTTCCTCTCTTTGCAGATCTAGTACTCATACAACCAAAGTAACTACTATTATTAGGCTACTATCGGCAGAATCTTAGTGTAAGAAATTGTGATGTTACAGATTCAGTATTATCTGCTGCCTTATGATAATTACACAAGTAAGCAGACAAATGAGTTATCCTGTCACAAGGACTTTAATTGCAGTTGTGATTGCACAGCAAAGCGAAGGACATTTTTCACATTATTGTGACTGAAGTCATTAAGGATTATAGATGAACATTTTTGCAATGACTATGCAGTTGTCATAAATTGTAATCAAATCCATTAAACATGACTATTTAGTCACATAATTAATACATAGCACCATTCCTTGCTTTTATCAAACCTAACAGAGTGTGTATGGTTCAACTTTGTCAGAGGCTACAAAAGTATTGCATAAGCAATATGAAATACACTTCAAGGTAACCTGTGGAGTTTCAGAGCTGTACCAGTGCTATGGTTTCACACTATTTCACCGATATACAGGTAGAGCTAGTGTTGTCACGATACCAAAATCTTTGTTTCGGTACCAATACCAATATGAATTTCGATACTCTTCGGTACTTTTCCTAAGGAAAAGTCCTTTTGGATACAAACCTTTAGATCAATAAATAGTAGGGGTGTAATGGTACCAAAAAATTCATGGTTCGGTAAGTACCTCGGTACGGACGTAACGGTTTGGTAACTCAAATGTTCCACCAAGTTTGTGTTGTCTCGTGTTGTCTCCCTTTGCGAGGCAGACTTTCTCTTGTCTTTTTTCACGTGCGCCAGCTGTGAATGTTGATACAGGTGTTGTCATACACACCACTTGTGCAATCTGTGCTCCAATAGGAACAAGAAAGACGTTTGTGTGCATAAATGAGTAAAATAAATTAACTAAATTAATGAATTGAATCAGTTTCAAAGTACTGGTATTTTCCAAATGCAGTATAGTACCGTTTGGAATACTAGTACCGCGGTACTATTTTAGTAGCGGTATACAGTGCAACACTAGGTAGAGCTAATTTTCCAAGAACAATGCGTCATCAAAGACAAGGAAGAAGAAGCTAGCAAACACCTCAACTTTTAAAATGTTCAAAAACAACTGGCTACAGGATACACACAAGGAAGAGTTCTGTTTAAACTCACTGTCACTTACCAAAATGCATTTTTACAAGACACCTGCACAAGGCAGGGGTAAGACTGTTTCATTGGGCCCATACAAGCAACAAGCTCCTCCTACCTCCGTACGAGGCAAAATGAGGCGAGCAGTGTGTCCCAAAGGTAGAATGAAACCTCGCCCGTGGGCAAAGCTAATTTTATCTGTGCAAATTTTCTCTCATTCAGCACCACCAACCTGTTGTGTTGTGCTCTGCTTCTGTTTGACCAGTAGAAAGGCGTAACAAAATCAAATTGTTGATGAAGATGTGAGTGCTGTGCTGAGTTCAGGGTGACCTTTTAAAAACTATGGTAGTTGCAAATATGATGCTAATAGAACCTGTCTGCAGTGTTGTTACCATCAACATGTTTCACCATGGTATAAAGTAAAACCAGTATTCCAGCACATCTCTGTACAGTATGTGTTAAGGCTCTAACGGTTTGTGTAATGATGCCGAACCGTCTCAGTTCAGTGCACACAGACTATATAGTGTATACATTGATGTGCATAATGCGGAACCAACGTTCACAAGCTCAAGTTCCGCCCGAAAACTTTTAGCTGTATGTAATAAGCAACAGGTGCTAAGGGTTTGCACAATATGGAATTGAAGTGTGAGTCAGTCCCACCATAGCGAGCACAAATCAAACACTGGAGCTGAAAGACCTGCCTGTGGGTTTCCAGTCAGCTATAACAGCAGCAGAGAGAGAGTTGGGTGTCAGACGAGGATGGTGTGTTGCTGTTGCTCCACATTGTAGTGTCTGTAAATGGGAACACAGTCAGCATGTTAACACACATTTGACGACATCACCCAGTTGTGCTGACCACTGGGATGGGGTAATACATATCGGAGGATAACTGTGTTCAAGCAGCCTTTCGACACAAAAGCAGAAAGGGATAAAACAATTTCTAAAGCAGCTGGCATTTACATTGGCATATAACTAAGGTGGAAATAATTGTAACACTCCTACTAATGCACAAGTTTTATTGTTTATCGTTCTAATTTTGGTATTTTCAATTTCAAATCATAAGAGATCAGTTTTATAGACAGCCAATTTGACAGTGACGTTACTGCGTGTTTCTCTTTTGGCGTTGACATAAGTTTAACAGATTGTATGTTATCTTTGAGGGTAATTTTTTTGCGTTTGTATATTGTTTGTTTTACAGGCAGAATTTCCATCCCACTGGTTGGAGCCACAGCCCATTTCCATCTCCTTTCACCTCCAGTTCACTGTTTGGCCCTGGTCATTTCGGTGAGTCTTGTCTGGCGGGTTTAGAATCAGTTTATTTTTAATTTTTAAAATTAAAATCAAGGTTTATTATATGATAAACTGAGGTACATGTAACATTAACACTTGTTTTTTGTTGGCAGCTAAATGTATATGTGGAGAATAAATGGTAGTAGTGAACAGTTAAACACAGAAATTGACGCTAGATGACTTGATAGACTTTTTAATAATGCATGATTACAAGGTTTAGCAGCTTAACTTTTCTATAATTACTTTATTCTTATCGGGCCTTGCTTTTTTTTTGTTTCTCACAGTGTTTCAGGGTGTTGTCTGCGCCATCACATGTCCCAAAGGAGGAGAGAAGAGAGGCGGTAAAGCTTCAACCTCCAAAGCTCCCACCAAAGAAGCCAAGTCTCTACCATCCAGGCGATCTGGACGCAACAGCAGATCCCAGGAAGAGGCTCCTGCAGCTGAGCCAGCATCACCGCCACAGTCCAGTTCATCAGACTCTGAATCCCCCACAGGCCAGTCCACCAAGCCAGGCAAGGCTTCTCAGGCTCCGGCCAAGCGGAAGGGCAAACAGGTAACAAATCGGAAGGCCAGTGGGAAACGGAAAGCCCCAACCAGGAAAAAAAAATCACCGGAAGTTGTTTGCAGCCCGGCAGCAAGTGAGGAGGAGGAGGAAGAGGAAGAAGGTGATGGATGTGACAACGTGGAGAAGAAGGAGGAGGAGGAGGAG
Source organism: Epinephelus lanceolatus (assembly GCF_041903045.1). Taxonomy (NCBI): domain Eukaryota; kingdom Metazoa; phylum Chordata; class Actinopteri; order Perciformes; family Serranidae; genus Epinephelus; species Epinephelus lanceolatus. The sequence continues at coordinate 27,879,788 of NC_135756.1, forward strand.
GAGGAGGAGGAGGAAGACAAAACTGATCAGGAACTGGATTTGAACAACACAGAGCCACAGCAGTCTGATGCTGAAGGAAGCCTCAAAGACCAGGACGGGTTCACCTCCGCTGATGATCGAGGAGATGCTGAACCCTTGAGTAATGATGTGGGACAGGACAGTGACGAGACTCAGGAACAATCTAATGAACATGAACTGAAACTAGATGAGGGGGACGATGACCTGTCTTCTTGTCCCTCAGACTCGGCTCCTAAAAGCCCTGGTTCATGCTCTGAGGGTGACCAGAGCAAGAAGGAGGAGGAGGAGCCTGCAAGTCCTGTTTCCTCTGGAGAAAAGGACTGTGACAAAAGGACTTCACCGTCACCGTCTGATTCTGAGAATGCTCTGATGGACAACCTCATGTCTCCACACTGTGATGAGCAGGCTGAGCACAACGATGACATGGATGTTTGTGCAGAGTCAGAACACGGCAACAATGAAGATTCTTTAAAGGACGTGATGACTGAATCATGTGAGAATTCTCAGCAACCAGCTTCGCCCTCTGCTGGAGAGTCGGAGGATAATTCAGCTGTCCCAGAATCTAAAGCCTCTGAGGACGCTGAAATAAAAATGCCTGGATCAGAGGAGCCTTCAGATGTTGACAGTCCTGGGGTAGGAACCAAGGGTGACAGTCCATCCAAAGACGACAGTCCATCCAACTGTGACAGTCCATCCAAGGATGAAAGTCTACCCAAGGAGGATGGTCCATTCAGGGATGACAATGAAGTTGTCCCCATGGACTGCAGTTCGCCTACGAGTGAGCATGGTAACAGTCCCATTGTGGTACTACCAAAGGAGAGCGCTGCTCCAGATGCTGCCGAACTCGCTGCTTCTGCAAGCCAAGTCGCCAAGGACGAGAGCTCCAAGGACCAACAGGAGAGAGAAAGGAGCCAAGAGAGGAAGAATGGCAGGCAGCGGCGCTCTCGCTTCCACTCCCCAACCTCTACCTGGTCACCTAAGAGGGACTCCAAGCGAGAACCATCAAGACACTCACGCTCACGATCTAGAGAACGTGACAGCAGCCCGCCCTCTCGTCGCTCGTCCCGAGCTCGCAGCAGAGAAAGAGACAGGGACCGGGACAGTGAGAGAGACTATTCTAGGAGGGAACGTAGTCGCGAGAGGAGAAGGAGGCGATCCAGGAGTCGCTCTAGGTCCAGGTCACGTTCTCGGTCTCGGTCTAGATCACGATCCAGAACAAGATCATACAGACGAGGGCCCAGCCCGGAACGGCCAGCCTCCAGAGAGCAGTCTCCCCAGAGGAAGGAGCGCAGGGGAGGCTGGAGGTCCGGGCAGGGGAGTGGGTCTGGTGGTGAGGGACGGAGGCATCACGGAGGCGCTGGCCGCTTTGAAAATGGTGTGCCTACAGAAAGTTCCCCTGAACGCCAGGCCTGGTCAGAAAATCCAGACTGGGTTGTAGAAAAGAGTCGAAGTGATGCTGACAGCAAGACCCGGGACTTTGGCTTTAGTGGTGGCTCACGATGGGCAGATCGCAACAGTGGCGGGAACAGAGGAGAACCACGGGGCCGTGGGGGGCGTGGAGGGTTTGAGCGCGGTCGGGGCACTGGGCGGGGTGGAGGCAACCGTAGCTTCTACAACCAGCAGGAAGAAACTGCTGACAACCGCTGGCAGCCTAGAAGCAACTTCTCAGGTACAGGTAACAATTCAGGGAATGACGCGTACAGCCGCTTCAATGAAAACCGGGGCGGTGGGCGGAGGAAAGAGCCAGAGTCAGCAGAGTCTATGCTTGACCGGTCGGGCTGGTCATCAGCATCCAGCTGGGCTGTCAGGAGGACATTACCTGCAGATGTTCAGGATTATTACTCCAAGAGGGAGAGAGGAGGACCAGGAGGCTGGAACCGACAGGAGGAGGAGCAGCTGGCGGGAGCAGCAGGTCATAATCCTGTAACTGTCTCTGTGTCTCTGTACAGTTTTTTTTTTCATTGCTCCAAAAACATCACTGCTTGAGGAAATGGAGATGATTAACAGAAAGTAATGAATCAGCCAAATTTTTCTCTAAAGTACGAGCAGTATTGATGGTTGGGATTAATGCTTGCTTAGAGGCAAGCGGAGGAAGATAATGTTAGTGCTGTAGTTGGCACCAGGACCTTAACTGTGAACAGACACAAAGCAAAACCTACCCTCAGCTACCTGAGTGTCATTACATTTGTGATGAATGGGCAATTTCTTTGAAGTTTTTAATTTATTCCTGTGAAAGTCTGACAGGTTGATTTTTACCATTTTTTGTGTGACCTTCTGTGAAGTATTTTGTGGACATTGGTATCATTTATGAAGCCAGAAAAAAGCTAAAAAGCCTTTATCATTGCATTGGAAAAGGATGACGAAGACAAAGAACATATAAACACAAGACACAGGACATTCACTGAGGATAAAAATGCAATAAATGAAATTATTTAGGGTGCTCCGATCTATTGACAACTGATTGTTATTGGAAGACATTTGTTCTAAATAGTTTAATAGGTGGTCTCTATAAAGGTCAATCAGAAAAGCCGATCACGGGGCGTTGGTGGCTTAGTGGTAGAGCAGGCACCCCATATATAAGGCTGTTGCAGCAGCGGCCCGGGTTCGAGTCCAGCCTGTGGCCCTTTGTTGCATGTCATCCCCCTCTCTCGCTCTCCCCCTTTCACACTTGGCTGTCCTATACATTAAAGGCAAAAATGCCCAAAAACATATCTTAAAAAAAAAAAAAGCCGATCAGATGAAGCCAGGTAGTTTGTCTACTCACCGCAAAAATGGCGTTGCTGGTCTGTCAATTCTACCAGATGTCTGGAATAAAGTATCTCTCAGCGTTACAAGGGGTCGGAGTTGGAGTTTACTTTTACTATGCCACTATAGAGCATCACATAGAAAAATGTGTGTTGCTCACATGTGGCTCCTCTAACCTGTTAATATGGATGCCAACATGAAAAGCAATAAGATCCGCAATGCACAGGTGCTGGCCTTGGTGTCAAGCCCCAGAATTTAGCACAGTATTCTTTTAAAGCTTTTTGATACTGGGTAGGGCCGACATACTTTGGCTAGTGCCTAATGGCACTGTTTTCCAATACCTAGCCCTACCAAGCGCCAGAACACACTCTGGCACAAACTAGACTGTTAGTAAATTAAGAGTGCTGTTGCAATGTACCTTTTCGTTATTCAGAGCACCATACTCCCGTAATTCATATAGAACTCTATTTTTTCGAACAACAGGGCTCTCTTTTAAGTGTAGAGCGTCAGATTGGCGTTTTGAATGCTAATATTAGTCCTGGAGCAGCTGACAGTGTTGCCAAGCAGAGAAAAGCCTAGGCCCTAAGCTGGCATACAACTTTCATATATTCATAGATGACAAATTCTTCCTGACAGGTTCCTAATTTTGTTTTTCCTGTTCTCCAGATCCCCCTAAAAGCGAGCCTCTTCCCCAGGCAGTCCCGGGCAACGCCCCTGGTAACGCTCCGGTGCCTGTGATGAGCGTGATTCCTCCTCCACTGAATGTTATTCACCATCACTACCCCATGCAGGGCCCGCGAGGACCCCTGCCGGTCAGCTTGCAGCCTGCAGCACCATATGCCATGCCTCCTCAGGTCCCTGTGCACCTCCATCCTGCTGTACCACTGCTTCAGGTCCCTGCTGTTGGTGCTCAGGGCCTCCCACCCCCTCCCCCACCACCGCCACCCATGCATCAAGGCAGCCAGACAGCAGCAGCTCAGCCTGATGGCTACACAATGCCGGTATGGTATATTTGGACTTTGACACTTAATCCTATAACCTCCTCAGTACAAGTCCTGTCTGAGTGTGTACATCCATTAGCATTTAAAGAGGCTAAAGTTAAAAGAATAAAAAAATGAAATACACATGTACTGTTCTTAGGCAGCCTTCCCACAATCCTTATTCTCTGGTTTGCCCTAGATGGCGAGTACAATGGTGGGTTATGGGAAACCTGGCCTTCTTCCTATCCCAACCAAAGCTGGTGTTGCTGCGGTGACCCATGGCCAGCCGGCACCCAGCCAGGTGCTGCCATCCTCCACAACTCAGCCCAGCCAGCATAACAAGGCTCAGGCTGACAGCTCCAAAAAAGAAAAGGTAACCTGCTGCCACTGGTCGACCTGTCGCTCTGTCACAAAACATCTTTTAGGGGTTTTGTTTGTCCATTTCTGTCATTTTGTTTGCAGTAATCTGATTTCTTCTTTCTGCTTTAGAAACAACAGATCCAAGAAAGAGCTATAAATGAAGTGAAGACAGCCATCAAACCCTATTACCAAAAGAAGGAAATCACGAAGGAGGAGTATAAGGAGATTGTCCGCAAAGCGGTAGAGAAGGTAAACACTTCTTGCTTTGAGAATATGACACCAATAGCTTCTTTGCATATGATGTCATACCTGGAGGGAAAGACTACCAACAGACTACTACAGCTGTTCCAATCGATCATATTGAGTAAAAAATAAAGGCCACTTTAAGTTAATTCAAACAGTGTGTAGATTTATCACTTCCTGCCCTTCATCTGAATTTTGCGCGTCATAAGAGTCGCATGGTTTCAAACAACTTATGGACTGTTTGCTTAGCCCCGCCCCTCCTTAGTTACTGATGCTATGCCTGTTAAGCCTTCTCACCAGGTGATGATTGATGCAGAAGTCATGGAAAACAAACAGCACTGTCTTTCTATTCAGTGTAGAATTACTTTGTACAAGTATTATAAGTGTGATATAAAAAAAGTAAGTTCAGACATACTTTCATACTTGTGGATTTTCAGTGTGTTTTACTTTTACAAAAGACAAGGCTACCTGATGTGTTTTGCAAACGCATTGGCCTAAATACATGAGACACGGACACAGAATGACATGTTTGCCGAAGCAAACCCGTAGCAGAGCGCGTCCATCACGCTCGATAAAGCTGCTACATTGGCCCAAAAGTCACACATTCTTCTTTATTTTTACACAGATGGTCTTTTTTTCTCTGCAAATGGCTCCACGGCCCTCCAATGGATAAAACTACATAGAACTGTGTAAATAAACAAGTACAATCTGTTTTACAATGATTAACATAAATACCTCATTGTACCAGATGCAGTGCAGCAGAACAACCTTGTGTGTGTTTGTACATTTCACATTAAAATTAATCAAATCAATACATCCTGTAGTTAAAATGATCCTGGTAATTAATTGAGTGCCAGTTAATGTACCAGTAGTCCATGCTTCCAAACCCTGCACAACACTTGGTAAAACTCAATATGCCCACAGGGGCTGGCACACAACCACACACTACAAAGAATAAAAAAAAATAACCCTGCTTTGTGATGCGTTGCATCCATGTATCCATCCATGTATTAGACTAAAAGACCACCTTGGCTCACGTGTTTGGCTGGTGTTGCTGAGGTATAAACATCACCAAATCGAATAAAGAGCAGAGTGGAGCTGTTAATGTTAGAGTAAACTCTGATAGCATGCAGGACAGGCTCTTCACACAGTGGGAGAATGCTACATAATGGACGTGCTAGTCGTAAACAGCACTTTCCTTTCAGTGTGGCCTGTAACTCCACAAAATAATGTAGTTAATGATGTGCTTTGTGCTTTGAAGAAAAGGGCTGTCCACATCAAGAATGATAACTATACTTCAGTCAGGAGCACTCCCATCATAGATTTAACCATATATTCTGACAAATGGAAATACAGTTATGCCTGGCGCTGAGGGCTCCACTCTAAAGATGCTCCCTGGACCAGACATGCAAACCAAAACAGGAAGTGCAATTCAGAAAACCACACTGGCTCTACAAGAACAAGACATAACATACCCTTTTAACCTTAAAGCCATGTTAGGACTCTGAATAAGGAAAGTAGAGGCTTTGGTGGAGAAGGCAAAACTTTGCCACCACCAGCAACAGTGGTGTGTGGCAGCATTGGTGTAGCAGGGATCAGTGAGTATGGGTACGTCCCAAGTCTCTTATTTTATACTGCTAACTCCTAACTCCTTACTTGAACCGGAAGTTGTTCAAGCTCCTTCGTGCAAGACTGTCATGTTGTAATTAAGTTTATTTCATTCACAACCCATTGTAGTGTTCAGCGGACTGTCTGTGATGCGTGGCTGTTAAATGTGCAGCTGCTCGAGTGATACAACACCACGCACACACACATACACAAACACAAACGTTTGCCCATCATTAATTGTCCAGCAGGTCATGTGAGTGGAATAATGTTTAATAGGCTGTAGGTAATATTAATTATTAATATTAATATTAATTATTATTACTTTCATTAATGTTGTTGTAAGCTACTGTCATTACCGTCTGTCCTGCATCTCTCTCTGTCTCTGTCTCTGTCTCTCTCTCTGTCTCTCTTTCTGTCTCATACGGATTACTCTTAATTTATTATGTTGATCTGTTCTGTACGACATCTATTGCACGTCTTTCTGTCCTGGACAAGGGATCCCTCCTCGTGCTCTTCCTGAGGTTTCTACAGTTTTTTCCCCGTTAAAGGGGTTTTTTGCGGAGTTTTTCCTTATCCGCTGCGAGGGTCCTAAGGACAGAGGGATGCCGTATGCTGTAAAGCCCTGTGAGGCAAATTGTGATTTGTGATATTGGGCTTTATAAATAAAATTGAATTGATTGAGGTAGACTGACAGGTCTGATGTCTTATTCACTCAGCAGCTGACTTGTTACGGCTTTGATCAGTGAATATAATGTGACTTGGGATGTACGCCAAACGCTGGCTCCGTTATGCAGCAGATCCTGCTGTGCCGCCCATAGGTGCCGCTGTCATCAGAATAGGACGTCGCTTTACATGACGCTTCAGAGTAAGGCCGTCTCATGTCTCTTATCAGCAATCCTCGCTCCTCACTCCTAACTCCTGGCTCCTTAAATGTTTTCCTAAGTGGGAGGGACTAAACAGTTAGGTAAGGTGGCTAGGTTAGGTGGTTAGCAGTAATTTCAAAGGACTTGGGACGTACCCTCTGAGGTGATATTTAAATGGACTGCCTTGTTATGAGAAGGATTAGAAGCAATGATCCAATCAGCTGGGGGTGTATGACTTTCGTGTCTTCCATGAACTAATGTAAAGCTTAATGAATCTCTCTGTAAATCTGCTCTGAAAACAATGGCGCCAAGCACTGATTGCGCACTCCAGCTGTGTCTTAGGAAAATGGATATTGATGACCTGTTACTGCTGTAAGGCTATCTTGTCTCTCGTCTCCGTTAGTAACAAAACCCTAAGCATTTGTGTTTTTTCCGTCAGGTGTGTCACAGCAAGAGTGGTGAGGTGAACTCCAGTAAGGTGGCCAACCTGGTGAAGGCCTACGTGGACAAATACAAGCACGCCCGCAAGAAATAAAAACCCCGCCCTGCTGCTGGCGAGGCGATGCCCTCACAGACCCATTCAGCTGCTCAAGTGCAATTTCCTCTAGCTGGAATTTGGCCTCCAAACTGAAAGACAACGGAGAGCCGACATTTTCTTTTTTTTGATATCTCTACCTTTTATTGAATGATGAAGATTTTTTTCTATAGATTTTCATATTTTGTTAGAAAAAGAATTACCCAATCAGAAAATTGTAATGCAAGAGCCCTTTATTTTGCATAGGTCATGTGACTTGGGGAACTACTGTAAAGAGCACAGGGTTGCGTGGGGGTGGGGTGGGGGGGTTGGGGACGGCTGATATTAAAGATGCAACGCTCAGTGAATGACGTCAGCTCATGTAGTGGAGAGTCTCTCCCAGGGTGCCAGCTGGTACGATTAATTTCTCCTAAATGGCATCCTGATCGCATAGCTTATTATTATTATTAATTGAATATTGTCAATGTTCTTTTTTAAAATATTATATAATATTTCAGATGAAAGCCTAGTTTAAAAAACAGTGCATTGCCTTTATTAATCTCTGTGGCCCAAGTAAGGGCTGAAATCTGATGAGTGTGATTGTAATCAGGGCCCTGATTGGTTGAGGAGATGCTAAGTGGGATGGCCAATCAGCAGTGAGTTTGCTGGCAAGGCGCAGGTCCCAGGGGGGCAGATCAAGTGAAATTAACCCCACCCCCTGCCTGAATGTGTAATAAATGTCAATGGGTGAACATGAACTGTGCAAAGTATCCAGAGAGTAGTGAAATAAATTAGCTGCTTCCTGATCTGCTGTGTGTTTGTCAAGAGGCTTCACATGGAGGAAGGAAACGCCTCCATTTTAGACTTTAATGATGGAAGTGTTTCCTTCTTCAGAGGGTTTGTTTTAATTTCTTCTCCATCTTTGTTTCTGTGATGTGTCTTCTCTACACTTCCAAAAAAAAATCTCCTTTGAAACAATGGGTAGTATTGTGATGTTGTCTTTCTTTGGAAATGACTACCAGACATCGAGTGAAAAGCTTTCATGAGTTGGAGGTACAGTAGGTTGGAGCGCTGCTCTATAATATAATATTACAGTTAGATACAGACACGTAAAAGAAAATTAACCAAACTTGGTCACTCAGGGGCAATGCAACAACCTGTAAACAACACTGACATCACATCAGTTGCGATGTATGGAAGCTCATTTCTGCCATTGTAATGAACAAAACATCCCAGTCTTAATAATGTGAAACTTAATCAAAATAATAAGAAGCTTTTTAAAGATAATGACTATGTCAAAATAAAGAGATAATATTTCAAAATTAGTTTCTAGAATAAGCAAATCAAAATGTTGTCTTGCTTTCTCATAAAATGACATAGCATCTCACAATAATAACTTGGTATCCTATAAATAATGACTTAATATATCAAAAATAGTGCTTTATCTCAAGATAATGAGAAGCTTTCTTAGAAGTATGACTAAGTATATCAGAAATAAAGACTCATCTTAAAATGATGTCTTGGTATCTCAAAGTAATGAGCAAGTATCTCAAAATAAGCTTAAAAAATTTGAAACTCAAAATAATGACTCGCTTTCTCAAAATGACAGTATTTCAAAATAGTGAGAAACTTTCAAATCTTACTTAAAAATCTCTAATTAATGAAAAATCATAGTTAAATTATTTTGAGTTAAGTCATTTTCAGAAAGTGTCATTTCAAGATACTAACTCATTATTTTAACCCTGTAAGACCCAGATATAGAAAAAAATGAGTAAATTTTTTTTGACCTCAGATATTGTTTTAGGAGGCCTCTGATGTAGAAATCAAAGAGTTTTCAATTTTTTTTTACATTTTAGTACGTTTTTAGGGAAATGTAAATTTGCAACGCTGGGCATAGTTGGGAGCAGAACTTCTGTGTTTGTACTCACTTTGTCTGAACAGATATACAGAACATTTAAGTATTCATTTGCAGGGTTGATTGCTTACTTAGCCCCATAACAGTATATATCATGAGTAATAATTACACAACAATCATAGTTTTATGAATAAGCATTTATAAATAAAAATATTGGAAGAAAATATATTTACAAAACTGTCACTTTCAATGTGGTTTACTACATTCAAACAATACTGTCTGGCTGGCCTATTATGCTCTCTACTTAAAAGGAACACATGCATCCCCCCAGAGCACTTACAGGTTCACATTCAAGACCATTCGCACCTGTCCCTGAACAATGCAACAGGCATTGCATCGTTAAATTCATGGGCTAAAGAGATACTGTTGGTCCACTGATCCCAATTAAGGTGATAAAAACCTTTGGATGATGGCAAATACATTCAGTTTCTTATTTTCATTTTCAAGACCATATCACATTACATACAGTAACAGAAGGATGGCACACAGCGTGGCCAAAGTACAACCAATGTTACTCAAACAGAGGAAGAACGTTCTTTAGACAAAACACCCAGTTAACAGATGACTTTAGATGGACGGTTCAAATAATACTTTGGCTAATACCTTTCTCTGGAAGTCATTAAGCTTCATTCTCACATTCAAACTGAATATGAAACTCATGTCCCACACCATCATCATCATCATCATCACCATCACAGAGGTTACAGATCCTCTGGTTTCTGTCCAGCCCGTCACATCTTCACTGACTTCAGGACTTCTGGTGTTATTTACTCTAAAGTTACAAACAGCCTTTTTTGTTTTCATGCCACAGATCCTTCTCCAGTTTAAACTCTCGTTTAAATATATATTATATACCACATGATGTCACACTGCTGAGCTCACTTTACCACTTTTGTATTAGCCTCTGTTCATCAGTTAGTTTGAACCAGCTGATGTTGTTACACTTTGGTGTAGTGATGGGCAAAGCAGTTCTTTAGATGTTACTGAATCACTAAAGGAACACATGCATCCCCCCAGAGCACTTACAGGTTCACATTCAAGACCATTTGCACCTGTCCCTGAACAATGCAACAGGCATCCCCCCAACAAATCCAGAACATTCAGAACCCATTTTTCTATCTCCTAATGCTACAAACTGCTGCTTGGGCAACACTGAGAAAAATAGCTCAGGATCATTTAGAAGTTGAAAAAACAAACAAAAAACTACAAAGATACAGGGAGTTTCAAATACTGCTATAGATTCTGGAGTTTCAAATACCCCATACAATTTATTCATGTGTTTAATTATGGTCTAAGCTAAACTAAGTAAAAATTTAACAGAAAAGCACATTTAGAGCTTCGTTACAATGAATCATCTAATAGTTTAAATTTCTACTATATTTTTTTTCAATTTGTGACCATGTGAGAAGTGCAGTGACCTTATGTAATGTGTAAGGAAGCACAGGCTATTCTGACTACCACACTGACCCAACATTGTAGAATTACAACATAGACATAACAAGCTATAAATCAAATTTGATGAATGTTTTCCAAAATAACTAAATATGTACATGTTCTAGACATTGTAATAAACACAAAAAAATATTTAAGGAATTTTACTTACTTTAATCCTGACAAATCCAGTCATGCAAAAAAAGGAGATGAGCTCAACGGGAAGTTTGCAGGTAGAGTGAGTTCATGGCCAGATGACCAGACCTATAAACACTTGTTCTATCCAATAGCATTGTGAGGACAAACAATAGGACCATTAACTATGTAAATGTGGTCTTGAGAAAAAAAAAAACATTTGCAGGCCTTTTTTTAGAATTGTTAAAAGTGATGTTGTAAATTTGCAACAGTGGGTTTTACAGGGTTAATGAAGTTTCTCATTATTTTAATGAAGTTTCTCATTATTTTGAGATACTTAGTCATTGTAATGATGACTCAGGATCTTTTTCCATCACACTGGCAGAACTAGGCGTCCATAGCTAAGTTATAGCAAACCTGTCAGCAAACATATTACTGACACACCCAGCAGTTACAAAGCAACACTTTCCATGTGGAGTTGTGTTTTGACCAGTCGGTGAGTTCAGGCTCTAGTGTCCACTCTTTTCTCTCTCTTTTAGCTCTGTTTTTGGTCTCAACTCCTTAGAGCAGGGGTCTGTTAGCTCAAAGAGAGATAGAGTAGGAAACCCCTACTACATATATTGTATAAAACTCAGTTGTACCTGAGATAACTAAAAGATTTCATGTCTTCTCTAATTTGCATTTGCCTGTAGCTGCTAACTCAACAGCAGTTGTAGCATGGCTAGGTGCGTTAGCTTACTTGCACCGCTTGTTTCTGAGGTGGACGGTGTGTCAGAATCTGTTGCTTGAAGAGGCACAAAACAATTCATAATAGCCCTCAAGAATGTCCGTACGCGTGACATAAAACAGTTAATTAGCCAATATGTAAAAAGGGGGCCGCACAGTCATTTAGCATTTAGCATTTAGCTAGCTCACATGATATGGACTCATGACTAACAGTCTATTATTAATATTGAGTACTGTTGATTCAACGGGTTTCATTAATAGGCCAGTTTTTCTTTTCTAATAATATGTTGGAGCATGTTAATGTTTATTTTCAGACACATTTTAATTTCTGTTAGAAATTTTTAAAAAAAAATTTAAATTGGTACTCAAATTTTAGAGGTAATTTGGCGGCCCCTGTGCGGCAACTCTGTGGACCCCCAGTTGAAGACTCAGGCCTTCGAGACATACCTTGTTCTTTAGCTGCTTAATGCTCCGCTGTGTTCTAGTCTTTTACTGGTAGCAGGTAGCATACAGCAGGTTTTTGGAAGTTCTCTGAAAACAGTGGCATGCTGCGGCTGAAACCAACACCTTGAGACCTGTGAGACTGGAACCAAACCGGTAAAGCTGTGGGTTAGATGGCTAAACAATCAGCTAAAACTCAGTACAAAGTGCATGATGTCAGCAATGTCAGCAATCAACACATGCTTCGTCACAGACCAGACTGTTGGTAGTGTAGACAGGTGTTTTCTATTGACCTGGCTGATTAAACCTCAGGTTGACAGTGGGTGAAGCTGTACTGGAAAATAAGTATTGTCTTTTTTCACTGGAGATATTTTGACACTTTGAAGAAATATAAAATAAGTGATGGATGAATTCAATTTAGCTACTTCAGTTTTAGGGTCCTGGTGTTGTTTGTGCAGGCTCACTGTCAGAACAGGACAGAGCCATTATTAATGTTACTAGTAACACCTGTGCTTTTCCTGCTATTAGAAAAAATACCCATGTTGAAAGTGTAATTTGTCCTGCTCAGCAAAGCTAACTTGAGAGTTTGGGAGATGTTAGTCAACCAAAAGAGATCTAATCAGCTGGTCAATTAAAATCGCCTGTGCAGGTCTACCATGGTTGTGCAGTGCATGGCCTTTTAAAGCACTAGAGATTAAATATGGTTTGATATCTCAGAGAAGTCAATAAAAAAATACCATAAAACCTCAATTAATAGCCCAGGCTATTATTTGCTTAAATCACTGAAATCAACAGGCCTGTATTTGGGACAGTCCTTTAAATCCCTTTCACACAAAACTGTTGCTCAGCAAAGATCAGGAGATACAATCAAATTGTTTATTTAAACCAGTTTGAATATTATTTGGAATATGAATTACTTACAGGGTAATTGAGGATTGGACACACAATTTTAGGTAGCTAACAACCCAGTTTTATACATTTGAAGAACTTCTATAAAATACTTATAAAATAAAATATATATAAAAAATAGATTAAATTAAATAAAAAAAAAAAAAACTTCTCCTTGGCAACCAGATCAGGCGTCTCATTGAGACAGGCCTGAATCTGTCTGGCTTTTAATTGCAGTTTTACAGTAAATAAATGAGCTTCAGGCTACCAGTGGACCTTGTGATGAGAAGGTTTAGTCAACTGCATCCAAGGTCAGGAACCATAGCCTATTTCGGGCTCATTTACTGGCTTGAACTTGTTAAGTTGTACATGAGCTGAAAAGTTGGTCAGTGTGTATCTTTCTGGCATATCTTATCCTGTTAAAGTTCACAAAATAACCCTATCTTATATCAGAGCTGTACAAATATTGAATCTGTGTGGGATAAAAAGGTTAAATGGATTTGTCTCCAGCTGTGGAGTGTCCTGTTTTGACCACTAGGGAGCAGCGTTGTCAAGAGAAAAGTGAAGTTCATCCCAGGAGGAAATGCTTGGTTTTAATTTATCACTAAAGTCATGCTTGAAGCAATTCCCTGTCAGTCTGCAATTAGAGAATAAATACCACCCCACCATAATGACACTGCCTCTCATTATTGCCTATATTTATTATATATATTCAGAAAAATGTAGAATTCATGAGTTATTACTCTGAAAAAAAGAAAAAGTAAAGGAGAAGAAAAATGACAGAGGGTTTCCTAAGCATGCAGAATGTATGTGTCTTTAGTATCTTTGAAATATTATATCAGTGTGGACGTTTAATACAGGATGCACAAAGCCATTTTAAGAAGAAACTGAAAAGCATTTCCCTTAAAAAACAATTTATTGCTAAGGCCCTCTAGTGGCCTCGCTGAGGTGGACTGTAATTCAGACAGCCATCTGACTAGACATTTCAAACTGCGTGACGGTGGACCTGGTTTAACGTGACTGGGTGACCTCCAGATCAGTTTTCACCTCGTTGTACTCATAAACCATGTTAACAAACTCTGCTCAGACTAAAATAAGCTGACCAGAACAAAATGAACACCAAGGACATGTTATAGTTTATGGTCTTTGCAGTGCCTCTGTGTACAGTATGGATACTTTATGATCAGTTTGTCTTTAGTAAATTTTACTAATAGGTTTTTACACTAATATATATGTTAATGGGTCTACGGATGTGTTCAGGGAGAAATAATAATTGTTTTCCTTCACCAACTATACTGTTCATACTTTTAAAATAAAATTTGTACTGTATTTGTCATAAATGAGGTCCCCTAGTGGCCTGTATTGTGTTTTGCAGGCATTCTGACAACAGTCTGACCAGACATTTGAAGGTCCGACAGTCGTAACTGACTCATAAACTACATTAACAAACTTCTCAGACAAAGAAAGGCTGACACAGGACACAAAGAACACAAACATGTAATAGATTATCTTTGATTTTTAATTGGACATTATTTACAGGATATACATAGTGTTTCATTGAAACAAGAGTGTAACACTGGTGGGCAAAGCCCTCTTTGCTCCTGAGGTCAAGAGATGGCTGATGTACTCTCCAACCAAGATGTGCATAAAGAACATTTCACTGATTCTGGTTTGTGTTCAGGGGCCAAAAAGGAAACAAGACTGCTGCCGCTGGTATCAGTGGCTTCCACACGTAACACAGTTTTCACAGAATCAACACAGTAGGATAATTCAGTCAGTCTTAACAGAGATGAACAGTTAAAGCTCCTGCGTATTGGAGCCAATTCAATATCACAAATTCACCAGCTTGGGGTTTTTCACTTTTGTTTTACAGCTCCAATGCATTATTGTAAAAAAAAAAAAAAGGAAGTTCAAACAAAACAAAGCGTATATACAGTTGAACTCAATAGATATATATACATATATATATACATACAATATTATATAAATATAGTAAAATAGATTAAATTACATTGATTTCACGGTCTTCCATAAATAGATGTTGGACAATAACAGTATGGTGACGTGTTAAGTTAGTGTTGGAAGCACAGTGCACCGTCAGATGACAGGTTCACGACTCAACCGGAAAGAAGTCCGTGTCAAGCTATCAAGTTCTTCATTGTGAATCATTACCAAAGCAGAAAACTGCGCAACTGTACGCAAAAACACTCAGAGACAGATTCTCTCCTTAGCTTTGTTGTTGTTTGGTTGTCGGTGTTCAAGAGCACACCTGACTTCTAGTTTTTAGTTGTTTTTTTTTGCAAGTTTAACAGGTACATTACAACCACAGCATGTGGTCAGATTCAAAGTATTCTCCCATAAAGAAAAACATTTTAAGTTTCTCCCTCCCCTGAATGGGGAGGTGGAGCTGGAGTCTGGGTGGGCTCCAGCTCCTAAAGCAGTAGTGTCGTCGCTGCACACGCTATTCCAACAAGATCTTCAGCAGGTTATAAAGAGTAAATACAGTTTCAAGAGGGGTCTCTTGAGAATACTCTGCAGCTCCCAGTGTTGGGTTTGAAAAGGCAGGTTCTGTTGATTTATATTGTTTTACAAGGAAAGCTGACACTATAAGCAAGGTCACATAGCCTTGGTACGAATACTGAAAAGGCGGTGTAGTAGGCCTCGCCTGTGAAAACTTATATCTGTTTTTTTTTTCCACAAGTGTGCTGAACAGTAAGTGCTTTTCAATATACAAAGATGCTTTACAAATACATTTTTGGCAAAGTAAAAAAGGAAAAAAAAAATCAACAACAACAAATGTTGGAAGGAACTTCATCGTCCTTGAGGAGGATGAACTTTCAAGTGTGTTACCTCTCCTCAATGTTTGGGAGATTCGCGTACGTTACTCAGCAGGATTTGTTGTCGCTGAGCTCTAAGGTCACAGCCACACTCACGCACACATGACACCATACCTGAGTGTAAGCTGCATTTTGAACTCTACCACTATGTCATCTCTGATTTGAGGCACCTTCAAATATTTGTTTTCAGCTGTACCGTAACTACAAAAGAACGATAAAAATAAAAAAACGAGCAAAAAATGACGATGAAAAAAAGTTACAATAAAAAGAGGAAAAACAAGTAAAACACCATCTTTGTGGCCTATAAAAGCGTACTGTACAATGTTCGATACATTCTCTTGGAATGGCATGGTTTGTTGCTCAGGAAGTCAAAGCCGAGCATCAAGTGAGTTCTTGTGTTTTTTCTTCTTTTACAATAAGTTTCGTTGGTTTTGTTGGTTGCGCAATCGTAAGCAGTCTAGCGCCGAGAGCCTCCTCTCTCCTCGGCAGGCTGCAGCAGCAGAGGCGGAGCTTTAGTGTCCGTCAGGGTGTGTGTCTGGGCTGGCTGAGGTGTTGTGGATCCAGTCCAGGACAATGAGGCTCATGCTGCCGATCATGACCAAGAAGCCTAACAGAAGGAAGGCGGTGGCCTGTAGAGAAGAAACATTTCACATTAGTTAACACATTCACCCTCACAGACTTTTAGACGGAACTCGACAGTATGTGAATTCTGTAACTAGCTTTCTTGCCAAGAGTTTGATGAGGAGATCAATGTCATTCTCTTCTCTTTAGGTCCGATATGAGATGTTTAGCTTAGCTTAGCATGAGGAATTTGTACAGATTAAACAAAGCTAAAACATGTTAATCAGCTAGCCTGAGAGATACTAGGTAGATTTTGCCCAACGTTTTCAGTATGTATGCTAAGCTAACAGGCTGCTAGCTACATCTTCATGCTGATCAAACAAATATGGAAGAGGTGTCAGTCTCTGATCTAACTCTAACAAAATGTTGCACTATTGCGTCAAAAGTCTAAAAAGCTTAGAAATGGCAGTAGATGTAAGAACTAACTCCTTACCCCGATCTTTTGCATGGACTTCATGGACTCCTTCTTGACCAGTTTGATGTAGAAAGCCGAGGGCAGGATGAAGATGAGCATGGCAGCAGCAGAGGCACCTGCGTGAGGGAAGACATTTGGCATGTCAGTCACATTTTGTATTTGTAGATGCTTTCATAGCATTATCACACACATTAACACACAGACACCCACCGATGAAGCCAAAGATGTCCCTGATGGTGGGCACAAAGATGACCAGGGCGTTGGTGCCGGCCAGCAGGACCATGGTGATGATGGTGTGGCGGATCCAGCTGAAGTCCTTAGAGGCGCACAGGAGCTGGTTGACGGAGGTGCGAATCTACGCAGAGAGAGACAGATGGAGAGGTTATTCTACGTGACCCACTAACACACTGCAGTGATAATAAGATTAGCTGGATCCTTTTGACACTTACAGGGAAAAGCACCACAGGGACGGTGAGGGTGACGGCGGTCAGAACAGCCAGACGGACGATCAGCAGGATCACATCAGCCTTGTAGATCTTGGAGTAGGTGTGCAGCAGCTCAGGCTCCACATGCACTGTGTAAAGAGACAGCAGAGACACTTTAGACCTGAAGCCCATGTCACAAATGCACATTTATAAAGAAATGCATTAGGATCAAGTTAAAAGTTTGCCTCAGTAGAAACGAAGCTGGCAAACCCCGACAAACGTCACTGTGATTTCTCAATCTCTACTTGGCCTGGCTCAAACTGTGCACCGCCCCACATCAGGCTCTGTCCTGCCACAATGGTTTTGAGGAAGTCTTTCTCCCTATCAAACTCTTACATAACCAGTTTGATGTTCCAGGAACATCTTTGTACTTTCACTCAGATGTTCCTGCCATGACAAACACGAACACAAACATGGTGGTGCGCTGATCAGCTGCGGCAGGTGGGTTTTTTCACACTCTTACGTAACAGGCCTTGAGTCCTGTGCATTTTGCTCCATTGGGGAAAGTCACTATTTAATTTGGACCTGGAAGCGTCTTCTCTTAACTTTGTATGATCGATCCCCTCCGACAATGACTATCTAGGACGTTGACCGCTTGTGAACCAACACTGACACCATTAACTCTTTGTTGCTTTCTAGTCATCTGTCCCTGAAAAGTTTTGGCATGGTTTTGGTGCCATAGTGATGCCAAATTTCAGGTGGATTACGGAATCAACTACATGCCAAAACTGTCCTAGCGTAGCAATAATTAAAAAAAAAAAATCACACATAAGGGGAAAATATCAAAAGATCAAATTTGCACATATTGTTTTGGGGGGAGGGGTAGGGAGCCAAATGTGCTTCATCCGGCACTGAGGTTATATATTCATGCCTTTAGTTTTTCACCTGTCCAAGAGACTCACCGTTGAAGGTCAGATATCCGAAAAGAGCGGCCAGCAGGTACATGATGAACATAGCCAGGAAGGACACATTAGCAACGCCCTGCATCTTTTGGCGGGAGCGGCTGTTTTGGCGGGAGAAGACAGGATGTTTTAGTTTTCATGTAAATGTGAGATAAACTCATGAGGTTCAAACATGATAAGAAAGCAGCTGCGGTTTGTAGTCTGGGTGATTAAATAAAGGAAGCAGTGTGCACTCACTCTTTAAGCTCCTCGTACATGGGCAGGATGGCAGGGTGGCACACGAAGGCGAAGGTCAGGATGGGAACAGCGTAGACCGTCTAGAAAAAAACGACAACAAATTCAACATTTACGCACAAATATTTCACAAGATTTTTGTTTTTCTTCCAAAATCAAATCTTTCAGATGTTTTGTGTCTAAAAGAGATTCACCTGAGAGTTGAAGACAAAGTATTTCGGCGTGCAAGCGTCCTCGCTGTAGTCCACAGCAGTGGTGTTCAGGTGTGACAGGGTGGTGTTCAGCACTTTGCTTATTGTTTCGTTCAGAGCGTTGACGTCCTCAGGGAGAGGGCACGGTATCTGGAACTTCTTGATGATCACCTGGAGGACAAGAAAGCATATTTTAGCCAAAATTAGCCGATGTCTTGGGGCTGATATATAGTAGATCTTTAATTGTGTCTAATGTTGTTTGTTGAACAGTTGAACAAGAGCCTGACTGAAACCTCATCACTGTGAGAACTCAGTGGAAAAAAAACAATATGTGAAACCAGATCTTAACAGATAACGATGTTGCAACCGTTGTACGTGTTTCCTTAAGTTGAAGTGTTAACTGACTCCAGTATTTCCAAGTAAGTAAATGTGCTTGGGAGGGAGGGGAGCACCGGATTCCAAAACTGTTTCCTTGCGCAACAGGCTGGCTCATGTGCCAAAGACGGTGTGCAGGAAATACTTCTGTGTTTTGTGTGTGATGAGGAAGCAGGTGGGTTTTACTCACCACAATCAGAAAGAACACCATACAGAGCAGGGACAGCCCACTGGTGTAACCAAGGTAACCTGAGGGGGGGGGCAAAACAGAAACATGAGCAACTGTTTTCTTGTTTGTTTGTTTTTTTTACCATTTGTTTCTATTTAAAAGATGCAGAAAGCTCATGTGCTCTCGTTTTATGACTTCACTCTGAGTTGTAGACATTGTGAGACTTGATGAAATCTTGCACACATGTGCAAGTGTGTCATGCGCCCTGACCAACTCTGTGTAGAAATCCATCCGATTTTATAACACAGACACACACACACGCTGCTTACTTACCCAAGTTCCTGAGCAGTGACAGGGGCAGGATAATGACAAGCGTCACCAGCAGCACGAGGTAATCACCGTTAGTGTACCATTCTCTAAAACACAAAAGGACAGAACAAGGACATGTTAGTCATACTGTTCAAGTCTTTATTTAGTTTTATCACTATGTAAATGTCATATTAAAGGGGCATTCCACCTTTTTTTGCTTCCTGTTTTTATATAGATTCGATACATTTTACAAAGTTCAGAACAGGTGGGCTATTTTCAATGTTTGCAAGCTTTACTGTGTAATGTAAATGATACATCATAAATACTTTGACATTTATTCTCCCATGCATACTCTCCTAATTTTAACATCAGAACAACTTCAAATCTTCAAAGTATCATTTTACCCTGCATAGAAACAAAAATATTATAACATATTTATTTAATTTTATTCAGGAATGGTTGGCAGTATAAAAGATTAGAAAATAAGTTTTATTTTTGTCATCTTTTTTAAGACACACCAATATTTTTGACATGTATATTTTGTCTTTGTTTCAGGCTTACTTCAGGTTTTACAGTATGTATATATAAGGTAGCTTTGATCACATATGCAGTCATCTTTTTCCGAGCTGAAGCCAGCAGCAACCTAATTAGCACTAAAATCGACTACTCTGTGCAGAAAGCATCGCATTAAATCCACTTCTCTGTCACAACTCTCTTTTACATCTTCAGGCCTGATCAAACCTCTCCAACATCTGCATGTCAGCTGACACAAACCAGCCTGTGCGGGATGACTGCATCGCTCCCAGAAATAGATTTAACAAAGCAGCACTTAGGAGCCTGACCACATCAATTTTTTAAACTTGAAGCGAGGTCGCAGTGAGCTCATGCCGCGCTCCGTCTCCATGCGGCACCGGCTGCATCTTCTAAAAGGGCTCTTTGAAGGGCTGCTTGGATAGACTGAGCACTGTCCGTCCCTTTAAAATGTCCAGCCCCCCCCCTCCACTTTCCCGTCCAACAGAGGGACAAAGACGCTGCTTCCCCTTCTCCACCGCTCAGCACTTCAAAAACAACTGGCAGCCATTTTGCTGGATGTGGCACTTCACCTCGAGTGGTTCTGCCAGGCCTTACTGCTTCTCTAACACCTTATTAGTGTGTGTGCGTTTGGGTATGTGTGTACTAGAACACACCGTTTTCCACCAGTATTATATACCAGTATGGAATTCTGACCCCGGGAGTACCCCTTTTGGGAAGACTGTATTGACATTTGGTTAATAGTTATGGCAGATAAACCGCTGAAATGGTCTGATGATCAGATCTGAATCCCTACCAAAATCTATAGCTGCTGGCTGGAGGCCGATCTGGCCGATCAACTCACCAGTTTCTTGGAAATCTTGTCAGAATTGTTGGAGAGTTCAGAACCTCCATTAGAGGGTCATCAAACTTTATTTTGATTCACACTGGGATTTTTTTGTACTTCTAATGTAAATAAGGTGCCATAGTGCATTGAAAGGTATCAAATAGAGCCTGTTTATCAATTAAGTGCCAGGAGCTGACCCCCCCTGACAGAAGTCCAGGCTACGTGCCGAATGTCCTCAAATTCTAGAAGTGCCCCTGTGTTCACCTGACCAGTGCAGAGCTGCTGCAACTGGCCCCTGGCCTCCTGTCATTTTCAAAAGTAGCCCCCAGGCAAAGCAAGTTGAGTTTCCCTTCCCTAGATGATTTATCTTATTAGGATGCTGAAAATTAAAGCTACCCCATGGACTTTTTGACCACTAGTAGTGCTGTGGAGCAATGTTTTTATGAGGTGGACCCTGTTATATAAACATAACTTTTGTTTGTTTTCAGGAAAACTCAACAGGGTGCCTTTAAAACAGTCAGTTCAGCCACACCACTTAAAACACACTGCTGTTTTCCACTTTCCAAGACCTGCACATGGTCAAATGTATTTTCTGGGTCTGAAGCTAATAAAATATTTGGTCACTCACCCATTGCTGTTTCCCATAAAAGACTGAATGACGATGGGCAGCTCGTATTTGACGATGTAGAGGTAGCTTGACATGGCTGTGAGGACAAAAACAGCAGTTAGTTTATTTCCCTGTAAAATAAGCCAAGTCATGCCCATGTGAGGAACTCCATTACAGAAATAGTGATGTCTAATATTTGGCGAGGGGCTGAGTTGCTCCAGCGGATAAAAAAAAGTTCGACACATGCTTGTAGAATGACTCAAGTTTTTACTGGAAGCGACTCTACATTCCAGGAAAGGAAGAAAAAAAATGTTTCCACTGAGCCAGGATTTCTGTTTTCCCTCATTTTTTTCCAATGCAGTCAGTTTAGACACAGAGGGACAGTGTTGTAGCTCGTGGAATAAACACAGGGTGGATAAATGTGGAAAAGTAGTTCAATTATAGTTGTGTAACACTCCTGAAAAGAAACAATTCTTTGCTGTTAAAATGCCACAGTCTCTCACCTCCAATGTTCTGCATGGTGATGGAGCAGGAAGCGGCGAGTTTCCCCGGCATCCCGAAGGCTTTGTAACCCAGCTGCTCGTACACCAGTGCACCTTAGGAGAAGAAATGCACAAAGACAGGAAGATTTAGCATCCAAATAAAACAAAAAACATCAAGGAGCCAGTTTGGGGACATGACTATCTGACAGACTCACCTCCTTCGTTGGCAGTCTTCAGCAGCAAGTGGACAGAATACAAGGAGAAGATGGCGACGGCCACGAGGAGAATCCTGTGAACAGATGAAACGGATCTTTAGCTGAATGTTGACAGAAATTACACGGCAAAACAGCAAAATCGATGACTAACAGCTCCTGGTCGATGTGAAAATGCTTCGCTGTTACATGTTTCAATCTTTAGAATGAACACTTGTATTGAACAAGGGGATTTTAAGGCCAATTTGACAATGACATTTAGTTAATGTGAAAGTCAGACACTCCTCTGCTGGAAGTGCAGAAGATGTCCTACACCGATGTCCACTTGTAATGACGCAAATCGGATGTCTTATGGGAGAACCTGTCAGCAGGACAAGATGATTTCATACATTTCTGCTTGTCTTAAGAACTTGAAGTTTGTCAAGATACTGATATTCCTTTCAATTAAAACAGGAAAAATGCCACTGAAAAAAATCCAATGACATTTTCTGCTTTAAAGAAAGTGTCAGCACTCAGAGAACTGTGACCCTGATGTGACAAAAAACTGCATTTGCTCACATTTTGTCAGCCTGATCAGCAAAGACCCTGAATGCAGCATCAGTCTACAAGGGCTATGAATCACGAGCTGCAGGGCCGCAGAGAACAAAAGGTTTCCCCTGCACGGGATCCTCTTAGCACCCTTGGGATGCTGCCAAGCCAGCAATATGTACCTGTGTATTAATAGTCCAGGTGAAAATTAATCTCCAGACCATTTGAGAAGCCTGTACAGTGTTTCCTCCTAGCATATGACCATCCAGCTGCTTTAAGCCTCTGGCTGGCTGCTCGCCTCCCCGCCTTCATATCTAATCGCTTTAAACGCTGCAACTCAACAAATATATGCTTTGGATGACCTTTTATAGCGAGTCAGTTTGTTCTGCAGGAGCTTACTTAACTTCAAGTGCTGATGTGAAGAGCTCCAGACAGCGTTACGAAATCCAAACAGACATGCTATCGTCCAATCATAAAGAGGTTCTGGTAACTTCCTGCAGATGCACGGCTCTGACTGGTCAGGAGCGGGCTGACAGTGAGCCACACCGTGCTCCATTCATGATCTCGTGGGAGCGTACGTTGGCTCTCAGTTTATGTAACTCTTTACAGGATTAACTCAGCTAAGCTGCTTCTGCTGCCACTCCCTGTGTTTGTAAACTGACATACAACTGCCATTTAGTGGCACCCAAAGTGATCTAGTCACCCACTGTGAGTATACACATTCATGTTCTGACAGTGTTACAGGAAAAAGACACTTGACTGGTTTTTCTTGAGCTGGTTTCTACCTCCTGAGTGTGTCAGCTTGTGTCTCAGAGACTGGAAATAAAAGGCTCAGAGATGTAGACACCGAGACCTGACACACTATTGACAAATGAAGGAATTCAGATAACAACTGACATGAAAGCAGTTTAAAATTCCTCACATAAGCTGCAAAAATGTTAACAATTTTTAGGTATTGTGGTCTGAAATTGCTCCGGATGACCAGTAGGGGGAGCTCTCATGAACACAAACGATTTATCTCAAGGAGAGCTATAAATTTTTTCCCACTAAAATCAGTTTTATCTTCTGCAACCATGATAACAAGTACTTAAACTAGAGTGATGGGCATTTGTAAACTTTCAATATGAGTGTAATCTGTTGCTCAGGGTCGAGTGGCTGCAGAGCAAACACACACCCACACACCCACTGCAGCCAGGGGGGATGCGGAGGCTCAGAACATCATGACCTGCAACCTTGACACTAAAGACAAAACCACACCTGCTCCTATTTGCCTCAGCTGGGTCCAGATCATAAAACAAAACCGTGCCCACGCTAACTTGTGGTTTCCCTTCACTGTACACCTCAACCTCAACTGTGTGGTTACCTCAAGTTTCTACCTGTCTTTGATGCCTGCAGTTGGTTTTGTCTTGGTATTACCACCTTCTACCCTCCCTTTCAAAATGAGGACAGTAAGTGATAAAAACTTACACAAACAGGGCGATGCCAGTGTTGGCCATAGCGTAGGACAGACCCAGGATGCCACTGCCCATGATGGCGTTGCCCAGGTTGAAGACGGACATGCCAAAGGAAGCATTGCCCTGGTGCTGTAGGGAAATTAATAATTCACAGTTAGGGAATTCGAAAAACATGACACGTGTGATCAAAGATAATAAATATGCTGAAGGATCAGAAAGGCTCTTACATATTCAGTCTCATACTTCTTCTTGCCCAGGTTGTGTTCAGGGAGGAAGTTTTGACTCTCTGCTTCTATGTCAGAGTATTGGCTTTAAAAGAGAAGAGAGGGCTTTAGAAAATGTGTGCACAGGGGGAACAGTTTGTACTTTAAAATATTTTTATTCTAATATAATTTATATATTTTGTAGCCAGTCTCACCCGCCCAGTGGGACCTTCTTGGGACAGTCCTGGTACGTGTACTCGTTGCTGTTGGTGCTGCTGCTGTCGTCCTCAGGAGAGATGTTGAAACGGCTCATCTCAGTTTTGGCAGTAGGCTGTTTCATGCTGTTCATTAAAGAGCAGAAAAAAAATATTTATTTATTTTTGCGCATTTGTAATTTCTGCGTCACGCGCACAGCGCTACTGCATTTTTTTCCGCATTTTTTTTTATTTCCAGTGCGCGTTCACGCTCCCTTGGAATAATCAATATTATAGTGAGCGGAGCGCGCCCCACAGCTCATGAATCTCGGATCATGTGACTTTTCTTTAGCGTGAGGGAGGAGGGAGGGAGAAAGGAGGGGGGAGTGACGCACCAGCAGTGGAAAAATACCAGACCGGCATCCGAGTCCACCCGACATCACCTCAGCCTCGCTGTATAGACGCTGAATGACAAAAAAAAAAAAAAAGCCGCAGTACGCGCCGCTGACTTTGAGCACATTTCCCTCCGAAATCATTTGAAAAGTGTAATGTCAACAGGGTGTGTCCGCGTCTTTATCCTCACCCAGAGCAGCCTTTAATCATTATTGCATCAGACAGAGATGTCAATAAGGCAAAACGTGGATATTATAAATCTGACATTCTGATTTAAAATCATATTTTTATCCTGACTAACTGTTGCGCACATGGAGACCCACACAGAGCGCAAAAGGCGTCATCCCAGATCTCTTTAATTACATTATTTCCTTCGCCGGCTCTGATGGAAACAATGGCACGTGTTGTGCCTTTATGGGCAGATATGGCTCTCCATTTGGCGCAGAGGCTCGCGCTCTGATTCACACTCGCTTTCTAAATAAAGACTTCTTCAGATTAAACACAGAGGAAGATTGACAGTATTTCCTTTTCAACCTGCCTGTGTTTTTGTACCTGTGTGGCCGTGACAGCCGTTTGCCACCCCCAGACACTAGTCCAGCACTGCAGCATCACTGTCACACTGCTTCATTATTTATTTATTTATTTGGAACCAGGGCTGACCTGGTAAGAAATAACGCCTCGGGCCTCTCAGAAAGGACATTTTTGGCTCTTTAGAAAGAGATCCACACAGCTAATATGACAGGAAATAGTTTTAATAGTGACTAATTAGCCCAAAAGAGATGGCAGCGCATCTGATTTTAATTATATAATATTTAAAATGCGTATAAAAGACATATATAGAGGTAGGCTATTTAAAAAGCAAACCAAAAGGTGTGCCAAACAAAAGATTACAATCATCTTTCAAACAGTGCGACGCCAACATCCGGTAATTCTCTAACAGACGGTCGGTAAATGATGAAATGCCGGCATTCTTACCTTGTGAAGATGTGGCAGGATGCCTGTAAAATCCGTTCAGTAAAAACAAAATAGAAGCAGCAAATGTCCGGACGATTTCTTCACCAAATTCAACTGATCCTTGAGTGTATTTAGACTGAATATAAATAAATTTGAAAATGAATGGACAGGCCGATTACAGACAGGGTCTGAGTCAAAATACCAGCTTAACCAGTTCAAGTCAAGAGATAATAAAAGACACTCAGAATAAAACCGTGACGCGTAAAATCACAAGAATTTTAGATTTACGTCTAATTCAAGAAAATTCCCAGAGACGCGATGCGCTCGGAGAGAAAACGCTGTTCTGCTGGAGGAGGGGTGGGGACTCACCCTTTTATAAAGATGAGCATTGCATCAGCCCGGACCTACGGGAAGGAAGGAGGGGGGTGAGACAGAGAGAGTAGCAGGAAGAACGGGGAGGAGCGTTTGGATGGAGGAGGTGGAGACTTTTTACGCACAGGCCGTGACGTGTTTTTGTATACAAACAGAGCAGTGACCTAGAGACTCTCCCCTGGAAAACCACAGGAATCCTCTAGTACAACTTACAATAGATAGTTATCAAAGAATGTCGGTTATATACTACAATAGTACTATTAAAATGTCCTTCAGTATTGTGTAATGTTCCACAGACTCCTGGGATCACTATGAGATCATACAAGGTCACCTAATGATAATTAAAGGACACACTGTAACCCTGTCACATGAGCTCACCCTTTCATTAACACCACCTGCCATGCTCATTTGTCCATGTTCATTTCTATTGTTTTTAACTGGATGTTATGTAACACTAATAATTATTTAAAGAGATTTCAATGACTGGAAACTGCAGATGTGACTGAGAATCACTATGTATGGCGTATAACAGGACACTGCTGTGTTTTATAAAACAGAATGAGGTGAGCCCCCCCGCCGCTGGACAACCTCTGTGGACTAAATTAAGGTGAAGTGGACTCATAGGGTTCTGCTGTCCCTCCACATCAGGCTGTGACCGGAGCTTCAAAGCAGACCTCCCTGTCTGAAGGAGATTACACACAATCACTGTCATGTGATGGCGGCCATCCTGATCCTTATTCATGCTGGTCAGGTGTGTATGTGTGTGTGTGTGGGGGAGAGATGGGGGGGGGAGTGAAGTCTTCCGCTGCTTTGGTTTCCAGTTTAATATTAGTACTGGGATGACTAAAAGCTGTAGTGTGTTCACTGTCAGTGTGAACTTTGACTCCTCAGATATGACAAATATAACACCACCGGCTGATGCAACTGCTGCTAATACTACACCTTACTACTGATACCGGGACTTATTCTGAGTCTGAGAGATACAACACTGCAGCTCTCCTCGCCAGACTACCACTACTACTATACTTGTACTGCTGCAGCTGCTGCTACCACCAGACTGCCACACAGTTCTGCCAAAACAGACTACTTTTACTAATACTAACCACTACACCTACTCAGTTAGCAGTGGCACGTATAAAGACAGCAGTAGTAGCACAAGTAACAGAAGTAGAGTGAGTAAAGGTAGCAGTAGTACAAGTACTCAAAGTACCACATGTAGCAGTGCAAGTAGTAGTCAATGAAGTACTGGAAGTAGTATGAGTAAAGGGAGTAGTAGAGGTGCAAGTACTAGAGGTAGTAGTAAGTAGTACAAGCACCAGCAGTACTACATGCAGTACTACTTGTATTACTGTTACTACTACTACAACTACAAGTAATACTTGTACAAGTACTACTTCTGCTTGCATTGCTACGCGCAGTACCTCTAGTAATGTACTACTTCTGATACATGTACTACTGCTAGTACCTTTCCTCATACTACTTTAGTACTTGTATGTCTACTACTTGCACTAATAGCACTTCTGGTACTTGCACTACTGCTAGCCTACTACCTCTAGTACTTGTAATACTACTACTACACAATTCTTACTACTACTTCTAATACAGTTCTACTGCTATTACTTTCACTACTACATGCAGTACTTGCAGTACTTGTACTACTACTTCTAGTACTTGTACTACTACTTTCTTTACTCATACTACTGATACTTGTATTACTGCTACTACTTCTACTCCCTTTACTCATACTACTTCAAGTACTTGTAGTACTACTACTTCTACTTGCACTCCTACATATAATACTTGTAGTAATTTGCTACTTCTAGTACTTGTACTACTACTTTCTTTACTCATACTACTTCTCATACTTGTACCACTACTACTTCTACTGGTACTATTACATGTAGTGGTTATTGTAATTTACTATTTGTTGTAATTGTACTACAACTACAACCTTGACTCATACTACTTCTTATACCTGTATAATTACTATTTGTATGACTACATGTAGTGTTTCTGGTGCTTGTACTACTCCTACTACCACTAGTGTTTATACAACTGCTGCTACTACTACTCCCTTTACTCATACTACTTCTTCAAGTACTTCTATGGTTACTACTTGCACTGCTATATGTAGTACTTCAAGTACTTGTAGTACTGCTGCTTCTACTTGCACTTATAATTATAGTACCTCTAGTAATTTACTTCTAGTACTTGTACTACAACTATAACCTTTATTCATATTACTGCTAGCACAACCACTATGTGCACTACTACATGTAGTGCTTCTGGTGCTTGTACTACTACAGCCACAACTGCTACTTCTACTCCCTTATTTATACTACTTCCAATGACTACTACTTGCACTTCTACATGTAGTACCTCAAGTACTTGTACCACTACATGTATTACTTCCTGTACTTGTACTACTGCTACCTTTGTTCACACTACCTCTGGTACTTGTACTACTACCTTTTCACTTTGTAGTACATATACTTGTCAGAGTCAGAGGTCAGATACAGAGTTGAGTACGAAACACTTCAGGTGGGTGTTGGTTCAAACCTGACTCCAGTCACTGACTGACCTCAAATGAAGAGTTAAAGCTGTTGCATATTAAAGAATGACACACAGTCAAGTGTGTGAAGTCAGTGATCCGAGTCTGTCTCAGCTGGAGGTGAACAGCTGGCAGCTGACAGTGAAAAGATCATTCTTCTCTGACACATTACACAGCATCATTACGTCTTTACATGCTGAACTGCTGCACAAAATGTCCACGGTCTCGCCACCATTCAGGCTCTGTGATCATGTGACACGAGTTCAAATTACACACCGCAAAGAGGGAACAGTTCTCTTCCATGATGAGGCAAGTTTTGGATATAAACAAAGGTGCACTGTTGACTTACAGAAAATTCATATTTTTTTTGTAAAGGCAAACTATTTCCTCTTCATTTTTCCTCGAGGAACATGCAAAACTAAACCAGAACAGCTGGTTCTGCTTGTTGGTGGAGAGTAAACAACGCTACTCTAATGTAGCGACTGTCGTTCATTTGTTGTGCACAGAGCTCACTTGCATTAAATAGTTTGCTCTAACTAGGGAACATTTTTGTCATCTAAAAATAATATTAATAATAATATTAATTTAAAAATCCTTTTGGTTATAATACAGGTCATTCAGTTGGTGCAGTGCCCAGATGAAGGAATGAGATACACTTTTAATGTTCTCAGCGTTACCAAAAAAAGAAATGCTAAATATTTAAACTCACGTACAACTCTTCAAATTCACACACAATGTCCAGGTAAATGCAGGTATCACTGACTCATGGCACATGACCTGTAACCGTATACGGTAAGAAGAGACGACGAACACAAAACAAACACAAAAAGACAGACTCAGATATCAAAACTTGGCAAACAGAAATGAATAATTCAACACATTCATGAGTGAAAGGACACTTGTGTTGATTCTCTCACTCACTGTTCCTCATAAGCTCTCTGTCGCACGCACACAAACACACGCTTTGTGCATTCCTCTGCCCTCAGTCACACATGAGTACGTTAGTGTGTGGCTCTCTGTGTACGAGCCTTTGTTTGGGGCTTTAGCTCGACCCAGCACATCTAAGACGGATCAGGAAACTGGAGCAGGGGCAAGGGGTGCGGAAGGGGACGCAGTCGGAACACCGGTGCCCTGTTATCCCCATCCACACACATATACACAGGCAGAGGTAGATTTGGGTATCAAGTAATTTCAAGTCAAAAGGCTCCATGTCCAGGTGAAGTCACGAGTCAAGTTGCAAATCAAGTTGTCAAGTTGAGTTTAAAGTCAGTAAATTTTTGATTCACATCTGACTTGTGTCCACACCTCTGACTACATGTATACACAACATTTAAT
This sequence comes from Epinephelus lanceolatus, assembly GCF_041903045.1. NCBI lineage: Eukaryota > Metazoa > Chordata > Actinopteri > Perciformes > Serranidae > Epinephelus > Epinephelus lanceolatus. The sequence continues at coordinate 27,909,835 of NC_135756.1, forward strand.
CTGATGTGGTCCAGTGAAAGGTGCACAGTCAGACAGGTGAAAGTGGGCGGGGTCACAAAGGTTGTCAAGGGTGCGTTCAAATACGGAAAAAGTGAATGGAGGGCAAAACAAGCTGGCTAACACCAAAACTACTCCTCCCATCAGTGCAACTGTACTCCCAGTCCTTTTAGCACTTCTATTGCTACAACGTTGCTGTTTCTATTGGACCGCGCCCCCCTACTAATACTTACTACAACTTCAATTGCTGCTGCAGTTGCTACATTTAGTGCAGACTTTGTCATGTGGCGCACCACAAGTACATCGAGAGCCGATTCTGAGAAGTTTAAGAAACAAGGCTCTCACTGTAACACTGTCTGCACTGCAGCAAAAATGAGCTGCCTCTGTCTGCGAGGCCACAACAATAGCACTCACTAAACTCGTATGGGTGTGTGCATGTGTGTGTTTGTGTGTGTGTTTAGGCTTGCCTCCAAACAATGCGAGTGGAATTTGTCTGCACACACCTTTGCAGAAAATGATGGTGAGTGTCAATGCTTTGGCCATTTTCTCAGGTGTCTTTCTTTCAGTTGAGGCAAAATAAGACACATCCTGTTTCTGTAAAAAGAGACACCACAGAGGTTTCTCGAGAATGAGGACATTAAAAACACGGAAATTAAAGCCTAGACCACAGGTACATGTGTGTTTGTGAGAACAGGGGTTTTCCCTGTTAGTTCTTTTCCATCACAAACACTGCTTTAAAGAGATCTCCATCTAAATGAAAACACTAAAACACGATTGAAGCACTGTCAAGAGCATGTCAGACTCACCCAGTCTGCTAAACAGTACAGTGTGCATGCAACTTTTTTGCCAACATAGACAGACAATCTCATTACAGCTGTTTGCCCTTCAATGTGCAGTCAAAACAGCTCACTTAAAGACAACAGTCATACCCTTGACATACAGAAGTTTTCTCACAATTTTCATCAACAACCACTTTGTACTTAAAGTTGTCCCACCAACTTGAGGTCTGACTGGATCTCTGATCTGGATCTGGGTGGCATGGGAGTTTTGGATTATGCAGCAGTGACCTCTGTAGTGCACTCTGACGCCTCTGTTCCTCATTATAGCGGAAGAGTAGGGCTGGGTATCATTTAAAAGATTACGATACCAGCATCAATACTACTACCCTTGAAGTTATACTGATACCAATAGAATACTTGTAGTGTAGCCACGCTTTTAAAGTATTTTGAACTGTTTTCTAGACTTTGTGATGGTTAAACTCTGGTTTCTGCACCCAAACATCCAATCTGAAAATACAAGTCTGCCGGCCCTTATAGAAGAAGTGAGAAGGTCACCTCTTCAGGAAACAACACCAAGCACAAATGCTTGGTCATAATGACGAGACAGAAGGTAATAGCCTCTAGTTCCGCATGCTTAGAGAGCTGGGCGCAAAAGGAAATGGTGCTCATAGACACTGACTGACAGAAAGTATCAAGATTTATTTAACTTGGAAAGAGAACAGGTAACCTAACTCTGATCATGCAAGGAGTTGTACGTGAGTGCTGGTGACTTTTTTAAAGGGTGTTGTTTTTAGAGGTGGATTGTGAAATGAACTTATCTGCTTCCTTGGTGAGAACAGGATGAGCAGATGGATAGAGTTGTATTAGTCTTCTTGTCTTTAATAACTCACTTGTGTGAACTGTGGTGTCATGAATAGGCAGAATGACCTCACAATAGATGTTTGCTTAAACACATCTTTACATTTACCTCCAGAAGGCTCCAGAACAGGATCAACAACATTTGAACACGTGACCTTGGGTGGTTTGAACTTGAATCATATAGTTTGTTGTGGTTCCTGGTTGTGTCTGGGTTTTTATTCCTTTCAAACCATAAGACCATTACATGCCCATCTCCACTGCACATTTCATACGCTCATACTACATACATACAATATATTTATATATGTAGTGTAATTTATTTTCTTAAAAACACATTTTAAATCAACCACAGTGCTTATGTTCTCTTTTAGCAGCTGTTAGTCACCTTAAGGGCAGGGCTACTTTCGTCTTCCTTGTTTTTAAGTGGTACACGGAGTATAGAGACATAGCATAATTCCAGGCATAGCTGTACCCACCTTTCACCTGAGAAGAGGTGTGATCCTCTCAGGATGGGAACACCTCTTTTGTTACATATACAACCCCAGTTCCAAAAAAAGTTGTGACACTGTTGTGCAAATCTGTTTTGACCTATAGTCAATTAAATACAGTACAAAGAAAGGATATTTAATGTTCAAACTGATAAGCTTTATTATTATTTTTTTCATAAATATGCACTTATTCTGAATTTGATGTCTACAACATGTTCCAAAAAAGTTGAGACAGGGGCAACAAAAGACGGGGAAAGTTGTGAAAACCTCAAAAAACACCTATGAACCTGAACATTCCACAGGTACACAGGTTAACTGGTGACAAAAGATAGTATCAATAATAGGTATGACACCATCTACAATCCATAATATCATCAAAAGATTCAGAGGATCTGGAGAAGTCTTTGCATGTAAAGGGGAAGGCTGAAAACCAGCATTAAATGCCTGTGACCTTCAACCCCTCAGGCTACACTGCATTAAAGACTGACATGATTGTACAAAGGATATTATTACATGGGCTTGGGAACTCTTCAGAAACTGTCTCTTACTGTCAGTAAACATCGTCTTTTGCTGCATGTACAAATGCAAGTTAAGACTCCACCATGCAAAGTGAAAGCAATTTATCAACAACATGCAGAAAAGGCAAAGATTTCTCTGGACGGGAGCTTATCTGAGATGGACTGACACAAAGTGGAAAAGTGTGCTGTTGTCTGACAAGTCCACATTTCAAATTGTTTTTGGAAATTATGGACACTGAAAAATCAGCATCTGTGGTCTAATGGGGGTCTGTTAGTGCCCATGGCATCATGGCTAACTTGCACATTTGTGATGGCACTATGAATGCTGAAAGGTACATACAGGTTTTGTAATGACATGTGCCGCCATCCCGATGATGTGTTTTCAGGAACATCCCTGCTTATTCCAGTAAGACGATGAGACACATTCTGCACATGTTACAACAGCATGGCTTCCTAGTAAGAGAGTGTGGGTACTAGATATCCACTGAACATGTGTGCCCAATATGAAGTGTAGAATGCAACAACAGACAGTGCTGGAGTGTTGGGCAACTGAAGTCATATATCAAGCAAGAATGGGAAGGAATTTCATGTTCAAAATCTCAGAAGTTGGTGGAGAACAAACCGGAGCTACAAGAAGAGTAAACACTTAACTAACATTTGTCACATAGCCCAAAACACAACTCTGAATGAATAGAATAGAATAGAATAGAATAGAAAGAACTTTATTTATCCCCGAAGGGAAATTCAGCTGTCCAGCAGATTGATAGTGTTGCTACATGTATGCTGTATGAAAGCCAAGAACAATCTCTGATTATTACTTAAAGTAGCCTAAAAAGAGAACATAACCATTTTGCAATTATCTCAGAATACTGAGATTAAAAAAAAAGTTGTTCGTAGCTTGTACGTAACTGTTTGTATGTTTTGGTATGAAGTGCAATGCGCCCAAATTCATGCATATCCCACATAATCATGAGCCAGTAATTTATGTATAACCCATGTATTTTGGAAGGCTGTGATCACATGACCAATAGGCTGATGGGACTAAGGAAGGAAATGGTCTCGAGCTGTAAGAGGCAGGTTGGGGTGGTGGATGGGTCACAAAACACAGGACTTTTCCCTGGAACTTCCTCCAGGAGGCTGGTATTCAGAACCATGTGAACTTTGAGTCTTTTTAAGGCATGTTGTCACCATATTTCTTTTTCTAAACCTAATTACAGTAACCTTACTTGCCTAAAATTAACCTCCATAACTTTATATTAATTCTGGAACTTTATTTTAAAAAAGTAATGTTATTTGTGGGTCGCTAATTTGTAGGGTATCATTAAAACCATTGTATGAGGATACGTTGATTATCTTGTTTTAACAAGATAACAAAGCTTGTTTTCTTGAGATAACGAAATAACTAACTGTTGGTTTGAAATAACGGCGTTGAAAAAAAAGGAAGCATGACTGTTCTTGGCTTTTGTATTGCTAGATGTGTAAATAGGCAACTGCTAACACATGAACCATAACTTTACTTTAACAGGCCAGAATTTCCAACTGACTGACATCTCGTGCATGCAGCAGTTTATATACATCAGTCCTGCATCTCATTTAATTTGACATACACCTACAATGACTGTACCCGATCACCCTGACCCCAAAGCTAATCACCTCCTTGGCAGCCTTCCATTTTGTTATGTAAATCCACTACCCACTGCCCAAATGAATACCTCTCAGTACTTCATATTAAACTGTGCCAGTCTCCCACCAAGCCCCCCTCCTGGGTCCGGACGAGATCGCTAACACCAGTGCTCCCCACCTGCTCCTCTCCCCCGAGCCTATACTTATTAACTTTTCATTTTCCCTGACTTTAGAGTGGGGATTTTCTTGCTCCTCAACCTTACTCACCCCGTCCCCACTGTGAGTGTTCTTGGAACAGTTAACCTCTAAGGAGGATCTTTATTACAATATAGACAGACAACTTTTTTTTTCCCAAGGAAGCAATCACATGATCAGCCTTGCTTTATTAGGAAAATAAAGGTCGTTGGGTTTTTCTCCACTGGCCCTAGGTGTGATCCGTAGGGGTCAAACGTGTAAGAGGTAACTGGGTTATTTTCATTACCAGAGAAGAGTTGGTGATAAGGTGAGATGGAAAAACTGGTGTTTTGGTTCATGATGAACCACAACGGAAAAAATGACTTACCTTTGTTCCTGTGGAGCCAAAAATTAGGAGCTTTTTGGTCCTTTTCAGTGGCGATTTTACTAAAATATGGCAAAATACATTGCACTGGAAATCCATTTACATTCCTCGTCTTGTGGGCGTGTTAGCACGTGTCTAAATGTGTGTGTGTCCTTTTTTGATGGGCATCGGGTGCATGAATACAACCGCCATTTGACGCTGGCGACACAAAGGAGGCTTGTGGCCATCAGACTGAAAAGCAAACAAGTCGCCAAAGAGGAAGTGAGTTATCTTTTGGAAACCTTGTCATGTCGCTTACGTGTGCACACACACGCACACACACACACACACACACAGATGCATAGTTGATCCTGATCGGATGTGAGGCCTGTGACAGGATCAGGGTCACTACGTAAACACTCCTTAGCTAAACACGACCTCCTAACGGGGTGGGAAATCCCACAGAGTCTAACATCCATCACTGGACTCTCTGGACGGTTTGGACTGTGCTCCAGCAGATTTGCCTTAAATGTCACAATCCCAGTTTAATTTTCCAGGCAGATTCCCATGCCAGTTCCATCACATCCCAATGTGTAGCATAAATATTAGCACACATAAAGTCATTGGGGTTGTTTTACTTTGTATCTTCAGTCACTCAGTTTCTTCATTATGCCCTATACCAACATTTTTTAATCTCTGGTTACATGCAGAAACCTTGTTTAATAAACCTAATGTCAGCCATTAGTTTTTTAAATATCCTACCAAACTTTCAACGTGTACAGCAGAAACTAAACTCAAAAAATAAATCAGGAACCCAAAATCCCTTTTAACCATTACTGTTTTAATTTTCACCTGAGAAAAAGTGAAGTGCTTACCAGTATATGGTACTACACACTCTTGGGTTGTCTGAAACTCCTGGGACGTCTTGGGTGGGTACTTGGTGTGAATTATGGCTCAAAAACTAAAATTAACTAGGCTCAAATATTGTATAAGTTCAGAAGAAGTTTCCTGGATGGATCCCTTAAACGGTTCATACAGTAAAAAACACCAAATAATAATGATAACTTCACCATGGCTAATTTTTTTGTCCTGGTTTAAAACACATGACGATAAAAAGCGGACAAATGCTCAAATGACTGCAGACAATGTACAAAACCCAAAACCAGTGAAGTTGGCACGTTATATAAATCGTAGATAAAAACAGAATACAATGATTTGCAAATCCTTTTCAACTTATATTCAATTGAATACACTGCAAACACAAGATGTTTAATGTTCAAACTGAGAAACTTTTTTTTTTTTTTTGCAAATAATCATTAACTTAGAATTTAAAGGCAGCAACACACTGCAAAAAAGTTGGCACAGGGGCCTTTTTACCACTGTGTTACATCGCCTTTCCTTTTAACGACACTCAGTAAACGTTTGGGAACTGAGGAGACCAATTTTTGAAGCTTTTCAGGTGGAACTCTTTCCCATTCTTGCTTGATGTACAGCTTAAGTTGTTCAACAGTCCGGGGTCTCCGTTGTCGTATTTTACGCTTCATAATGCGCCACACATTTTCAATGGGAGACAGGTCTGGACTACAGACAGGCCAGTCTAGTACCCGCACTCTTTTACTATGGAGCCATGCTGTTGTAACACGTGCAGAATGTGGCTTGGCATTGTCTTGCTGAAATAAGCAGGGGCGTCCATGAAAAAGACGTTGCTTGGATGGCAACATATGTTGCTCCAAAACCTGTATGTACCTTTCAGCATTAATGGTGCCTTCACATATGTGTAAGTTGCCCATGCCTTGGGCACTAATACACCCCCATACCATCACAGATGCTGGCTTTTGAACTTTGCGCCTATAACAGTCCAGATGGTTCTTTTCCTCTTTGGTCCGGAGGACACGACGTCCACAGTTTCCAAAAACAATTTGAAATGTGGACTCGTCAGACCACAGAACACTTTTCCACTTTGCATCAGTCCATCTTAGATGAGCTCGGGCCCAGCGAAGCCGGCGGCGTTTCTGGGTGCTGTTGATGAATGGCTTTCGCTTTGCATTGTAGAGTTTTAACTTGCACTTGCAGATGTAGCGACGAACTGTAGTTACTGACAGTGGTTTTCTGAAGTGTTCCTGAGCCCATGTGGTGATGTCCTTTACACACTTATGTCGGTTTTTGATGCAGTACCGCCTGAGGGATCGAAGGTCACGGGCATTCAATGTTGGTTTTCGGCCTTGTCGCTTACGTGCAGTGATTTCTCCAGATTCTCTGAACCTTTTGACGATATTACGGACCGTAGATGATGAAATCCCTAAATTTCTTGCAATAGCTCATTGAGGAATGTTGTTCTTAAACTGTTCGACAATCAGCTCACGCATTTGTTCACTAAGTGGTGACCCTCACCCCATCCTTGTTTGTGAATGACTGAGCATTTCAGGGAAGCTGCTTTTATACCCAATCATGGCACCCACCTGTTCCCAATTAGCCCGTTCACCTGTGGGATGTTCCAAATAAGTGTTTGATGAGCATTCCTCAACTTTCTCAGTCTTTTTTGCCACTTGTGCCAGCTTTTTTGAAACATGTTGCAGGCATCAAATTCCAAATGAGCTAATATTTGCAAAAAATTACAAAGTTTACCTGTTCGAACATTAAGTAACTTGTCTTTGCAGTGTATTCAATTGAATATAGGTTGAAAAGGATTTGCAAATCATTGTATTCTGTTTTTATTTACGGTTTACACAACGTGCCAACTTCACTGGTTTTGGGTTTTGTAAAAGTATCTAACAAAAAATTAAGAAAGAGCCAACTGCAAAACAGTTGCCTAACACTGGACTGTTTGTTCTCATACATTGTTTGTACGTATAACAATGAAAAGTAATGCACCAGAATTCATGTATAACTCACATAACCGGAAAGGCTGCAATTACGTGACCAATGTAGTGATGGGAATAAATAAGGAAGTCGTATAAAGACCGGAAGTTTACATTAGGAGGTAGGTTGGTGGATGGAACAAACAAACACAGGACTTGCCCTCATAAGTGTAAAACTGTGTTAAACTAAGTAATCTATGAGTTACTTTAAGTTAAATCTTCACCATGTTCCTTTGTCTAAACCTAACTTACGTAGCTTTACTTGTCTGAACCTAACCTACATGACTTTGCGTTAAGTACGTAACTTTATGTTAAGTATATAATGAAACAACGACATTCAAGTGGTGCTAATTTGTTACAACCCACTGTATGTGCATTGTCGTGAGGACTGTTGTATGAGGATATGTTGGAGACACCCAGGGATAATTCTCAGCAGCATTGTCCTAGGTTTGATGCATTCCAGCAGACACAATTCTTGGTTGGGAAGCCAGTGAGGGATCATATTCTTGTTACTGCACTGGTGATTCTTGCTGGTTGCTAATGAGTGCGAGTTCTAGGGGAGAGCATACTTACTGGCGGGTGTAAAGAAATGATGGTGGCCATGGCCATTGGTACTCACCCTGGGACAATGGGTCCATGTCATTGGTTCGACAGCCCATTGGTTCGACATCCCATTAGTCCGACTGTCCACGGTGCTGAACGGCCCGCGGCGGGCGTGTGGTGTGCCGTGACCGGCTTGAGGCGGAGCAGGCTCATGGCTTATGTGTTTGTCACTTTCTTTTTCATTTTTAACCCACACCATGATCTTTTCCTGACCCTAACCAAGTGGTTTTTGTGCCTAAACCTAACCAGACCTTAACCACAGGGCATCATGATGATTTCGGAACGGACTTCGGAACAATGAGTTTAATATGGTCGGAACAATGGGCTGTCGAACCAATGGGCTGTCGAACCAATGGGCAGTTCCCGGGACAATAAGGTAAACTGTGACAAAGAGCACAACTAAATTCCAAACATTCCAAGGCCGAAATCACTACCAATGTAGATGTTTTGCTCTCACTTGATTCAAAACCCACCTAGCTAGCTAGCATCTCTAAGCCAAATATCCAGGTAAAGCGTATAGTTTGACCCACAGAGTAAAATCTCACTCCAGCCTTCTCTAGCCTTCAACTTATTAAATTCAGCTTCCCGATGACTAGATGTGCCAGAGCATCTCTTGATTCAGGAGCATTACCTTAGTAATCCTCTTAGTGGTGGGAAAGTGGTTTAGCGGGCGCATTCTTTATGACAAGAGCACAAATGGGGGGATCACGTTAGCCTTAGGGGCCCCGGAGGGGAGGGGAGGCCGCTCGTCTCGCACTCCAAAAACTTTCCACCCAGGATGGACCGCGGTCACTCCTGTGAACCCGCTGACACCCTGTTCGCCTCGCTGGGCTGCTGTGGGATGGGTGCTTTTTTTTCACAATGAGAGGCAGAGAATGAAACTCAGACAGATAGAGAGGGGAAAGAATTGTGTCAGAGGTCACGCTGCATCATTGCTAACAATTAAACGTATTTCTTTACTTGAAAGCAGCTACATTCCACACACTCACTCAGCATTTTTAGTCTAATAAATAAACAACTCTATTACCACAATCATATTAACACAAGGAAAATAGCCCCACCAACATACCTTTGCCATTTCAGTCCGAACTGGCTATCGTTCTTCGGCTTAGTGGGCGTGTGCATTGTGTTGCTGTCCTGAGGATGCGGAAGTTTGGCTCAGTGTATCTCAGTGTCTTCAAAGCTCAGTGTGGGTTTGTTCTCATGAACAACTCGGTCTTTGGCTCAATGGGTGTGCTTTGTGCTACTGAGATAGCTCGGTAAATGAGGGCCTGTCATTGAGCACCAACTCACCGACCCGTTTTTCAGCTCAGTGGGTGTGCGCTCATGAACGACTCCTTCTTCGGCTTGGCGTGCTTGCTGAAGAAGAGTTGCATGAACGAAAGTCTGAATGGAGTCGCGCTGAACGAAAGTCTAAAGCAGCAGCTCACAGAAGTTAACCTGCACAACTGTGCAGAAGCAGGATTTTGGATTCACTTCTGCTTGCAATTCCAGTGAATGATTCTATTGCAAATCTCTTTCAAATATGTTTATTGGGAAACCAGTCAATAAACAGTGAAATTGACAATCGACAGTTACGTTTCCTCTGTTTTTTTCACAGAAAAAAATAAAAAATAAAATAAAATAAAATAATAATAATAATAATAATTCCACAAACACAATCCCTGACAAAAATGACAAGTGAGACAAGTAGCAAATTATAAGCAAACAAAACCAACATCCAAGCAAAAACCAACAACAACAAAACAAAACAACAATAGCTCAACCGTAGCTCATCTGAAGTTCCCAGAATTATTAAGATAGGATCTGGTTCTAATTGGACCACCAAAATCAGAAAAAAAAATCACAGAAAAAATTTGAAATATTTCATACCAATAGTTTTGAAGTTTGGGGCAAAGAGCGAAACTATGTGATAAGGTAGCCTCCATAGACTCACATTTCTCACACAAAGGAGAGACTTCAGGAAATATTTTATGCAACTTTGTCTTGGAATAATGAAGTCTGTGCAGGATTTTAAATTGTATTAAGCAGTGTCGGGCGTTAATGGAACATTCATGGATGTACTCCAAACTCTCCTCCCACACATTGGGAAGTATGATTCTATTGCAAATCGAACATCACTAATAGGTTACAACTGAGATTGAATTCCAGACGACAGAAGATACTGTCTACTTTCATCCTCCTGTAAAATGTCCAGATATATTTCATGACTCATTTTGAACTTAGGGGAGTATACATAAATGTATACAATCCAATGTGATCTGGGGCAACTAGCTAACCTTGATGACCTTATAACACCACACTTGACCATTAGCTTGTGGTTTGTGATAGGTAGCGGTGCAGTATCATAAGAAAGAACTGACAATTTATCTCAACTTTGCCCCGACCCAAAGCCAATTTTACATAGTGGCCAAACATGGAATTACAACAAGGTCCATCACATGATGCCATGGGACCCAAAAAGTATTTTGCCAATAGACCTGCATTGTGAAAGAGACATTTGTACCATCACAAACCCCGCGAAATGGCTCAGTATGTTGTGTTCACACTAAATGCGATGCAAATTTTCAAATAACTTTACTCGCGCAAGTTTGAATGCTAGAATATTTTGTGTTGACTAACTTCATTCATGCGAATAAAACTACTGAATCGATGAATGAACTTCCACCGGTATGTCCTCAGCGTCATACATCCCCAGAGGATCTCAATGCTGATTAGTAAATGGTAAATGGACTGCACTTGTATAGCACTTTTCTAGTCTTTCAACCACTCAAAGCACTTTTACACTACATTCACGCACATTCACACGCCAGTGGCTAAGGCTATCATACATGGTGCCACCTGCTACTCAGTAACCAGTCATACACACTTTCACACCGATGGAACAGCCATCAGGAGCAATTTGGGGTTCAGCATCTTGCCCTAGGATGCCTCGACATGCAGACTAGAGTAGCTGGAATTGAACAACCAATCGTTCAATAAGTAGGCAACCCGCCCTACCCTCTGAGCCACTGCTGCCCCAAATTAGAATTCATGTCTAACTTGCTATGATAGCGCGAATAATTTGCTTAAGTTCGGATTTTTCAACTCTTGTGAATAAGTGTATGTCGCAAAACTGCACTACTTGCGTAATTTGCGCCGCTTAATTTGTGTATTTTGCGTGATTTATGTCGTGTCCATTTCGCCGCCTGACAGGAAGTCGCGTCTCATCTTTAGAATGACTTTACGTGTAATTCACTTGTATGAATACAACCCTACGTTATCAGGATTTCATCCACTCAGTCCAATAACAAGTTTAGAGGAACCGCACAGTTAAATCATCTTTATCCCCATTCGAAGTTAGTGGAACACTAAACTGGAAGTTAGCCACTTGTAAGTCTCTGGTGCGCTTGCTCTGTGGGTCAAATGATGTAGAAGATCCAGATAATTTCATACTGCGGAAATCGAGATTTTTTTGCATTCATATGCCCATGATCGACTCTCACAGGAATAAATGGGGCTTCAACACTGTATCCAGTTCTCCTTACACAACCATGCAGCTTTGTCATTTTTGAAAAAAAAGAGGCAAAGACACCAAATCTTCCTTTCTGTTAAACGGATTTAAAGAAGTACTGCTCCTTTTTTCGTGCATGCATTTGTGTTTAGATTCTAGCTGACCCCTGGCTAGTCTGTGGGCTTAGTTATCTCAGTTTCATTACTCACACGGTTCCAGCTGTTTGGCTTTGTGAGGCAGCAGAAGCGTGTTTGTGTATTTGTGTGTGATAGGGTAGCTCTTAAAACATGAATCGAGTCTGAATGTCTCACACTACCAGCAGGAGGGAAAAAAGTGAAAAAAGAAAGGGCAACCAGAGGTAATTCGGTTCATAGTGCAAGGTAAAGTTAGGGCACTGCTGTGGCACAAGAATTAGTGGAGTGACTGAGGGGATTAGAGGGATATCCACACACACCCACACCCACACATACACACACACACACACACACACACACACACACACACACACACACACACACACACACAGTATACAACGTCCCTCCAGAGTTAGGGCCGTTCCTGAAAAGCCACTTTTCCTACCAAGGGGGAAAACCAACCTGGGAACCCGTAATAGTGCAAACAGACAAACATTTTGTCATTACTGTATGTTTATCAGACTCAGAAAAGACAAAAGGCTAGGGGCACAGGTGATAATTGGTTAGTGGATCCAAAGGTGGGAGATGCCACGATCAATGTCCGAGTGTCTTAAAGTTACAAAGGTTGTTACAGAAAGTAGAAGTACCACAACCATCAAGTGTGACAAATAAGAGGAAACACGACAGTCAGTTCTTCATTTAGGCCAAAAGGCTCAACTGTGTTAAAGTTAGTATGTGGTGTCTGATTAAGTACATCGTGCACACTCTGTAGGTTGATAAGCCGCCCAGGAGACGGTGTTAGGTGGTTTTCTCGTATCAAAATGAACCCGTCTGCCTCTCAGATTGTGAGCACGTCTGAATGTGAGCACGTCTGAACACTGAGCACTGAGCTGTTATTAATTATAGATGCATCACTTTTGAGGACGTCACAATGTTTAAGGTGACCAATCTGTTATTATCCTTCATTTATTCTGCAGGCCTTTTCATTCACTGCTCATATTTATGCCAGGATGAAACTCACACCTCTGCCAGCAGTGTTGAATAGACACTCACGCAGAGTAACAAAACCCATTGCTCCTTTTTTCGGTCACAGTCTGTAACTGTGAGTTTGGAGCTGTCAGATAATAATCAAGTCACTGTTTGGCTTTTTTTGCTTTCTTGTGTTGACAAGAATAATAACCCAGGATAACAACCCAAATGTTATCTCTGTTTTTCACACATGGTGCAGAAGGTAAAGGACTGTATGAAGATTATTGGGACACACAAGATGCACACGTATAGACCACTTTTCACAAAAATTTTCTTGGTCCTAGAAATGAGTCCATATTTCCATTTTGGCATTTCAAATTAGCAACAAACTGCAAACATGACTTTTCATACAGTCTGTATATGTTATAGCTTCTGAATTCTGAAACTATATAAACTTACATACATTATCTATACACTTTGACAGGCTGTTTGCATGCACTGTCCATATATATACCTAACAAAACTGATGCAGCAGAATCTGTATATAACACATAATCGTGAGCCAGTAATTCGTATATGACCCGCATAATCAGGAAGGCTGTGTTCATGTGACTGCATGCATTGACAGGGGTAAAGAGGGAAGTGGCATGAAGAGCAAAAGTCTGCATAAGAAGGTAAGTTGGGGTTGTGCATGGATCAAACAAACACAGGACTTCTCCCAAGAGACCGGGGATTGTGTCCAATTTGAATTCAATTGAAAATTATTTTAAGGTACGTTGTCACTGTGTTTCTTTTCCTAAACATAACCTACGTGACTTTACTTTCCAAACCCTCCCACGTAACTTTACTTACCTAACCTCCGAACTTTACGTTAAGTGGAATATGCATGCGCATTCTTTTCATCACGTTAATAAAGCTTTGTCTACGCCCAATTCTGTTTTATAAATCTTGGTCATTAAGGAGCTAGGCACAAGTGCACAGGCCTCATTTCCACACCCACAGTTCAGCATTAATCGATTTAGAAATGCCCTTAAACATCTGTTTGCATACAGATTGTGCCCCTCCAGTATTCCTCAGACCTGTTAATAAGAAATACAGTAAAGAAAGTGTAACTTCATTAATTGCGTCGAGGTTCTCCGACAGGGCCAGAGCAGCTGCCATTACGCACATCTGTTGTTATTTGTCACGTCAACACCACTGATTCATCACCTTTCTGCAAACCATCATTACTGTGAAAAGCTCATCATTATTACTAAACCTGAAAGGGAGGATCAATGATTCATTCATGCACTTATTCGCTCATGTTAAAACTGATGTCACAGCCCCACAAAAAACCCTCTCCTACTGTATCATATCACATAGCAGGAAAATCATTTCCAATCTACAATATGTGGCTACGTGATCTAACCAGTACACTACATTCGGGATGGATAAAATACGTCAGGGCAGACGCATGCAATATATTACAATCGTGCAACCTCACATATCACGTATTGCACCTAAGTACCATTCCTGAGTCATAATCCACTCTTCTACAATATCTCATTTTGAATATGAGTTAATGTTCATGTTCATGTAATCTTGCATCTGTGAAGTAATTAATTTAAAACTCTTGTGTTAAACAAAATGAGCGTTGACACTGCAACACCTATATGTGATTCCATCTTTGGCTCAATAAGAAATACTCAATAAGAAACAGATATTTCAGTCTGGTGGCAGACTGACTGACCAATGAACGTTTATCATACCAAGAGTCAAGCCACTAGCATGGCTAAAAATCATCCGGTAAAACGAGATGACTTTAGAGGATGCTGACGTGAGTCATTAAGGAGTACTTTACCATGTCGGTCATCTTCATGCACTCTTAGTTACTGATGTCAAAATATATTTTTTCCACTGTGACTGGCGTATTATTTTAGGGGTGGTGTGGCAATCATTCTCATAAGAAAGCAAGTGATTCATATTGGAGGGTCTTATTTTCTAACAAAAAGAAAAATAAAGTTTAGCCAAATACCCGACCCCAATAATTTTCCCACAGTCCCTAAAACAAGTGTTAAGTTGGGGTCATGGGATAAGCAGTTGATATTATTGCCATATTTATCATGGCTTAGATTTTGGCATGCAACTTGAAAATTCCTATTTAAATAGACAAATGAGAGAATAAAATAAAAACTGATTATGATTATAAAGGGCACTTGCTTTTACAAAATGACTGATTTTTTATTGTCTAAAGTGTCCAATGTGTCATTTTCTTTCCCCGAAACAAAGATCATGTCGTTTGAAGTACATTTTTTAAATGGCTGCTGAGTGTGAAACAAAGTATGGTCTGCACACAATCATACTTTGTTTCACACTCAGCAGCCATTTAAAAAATGTCAGTACACGATAACCTCTAAGTTCCTGTCTGGTCTCTGTGTCTCTGCTTTTCTCAGTATGGTAATGTTCCCTCAGCACAGGAAATGTAATGAAATGCTTTCACCGTGACAGTTTCCTGTCTGCAACTGAAGGTGAAGAGGACACAAACAGTGCCCTGATGCTGGGAAGAGGCAGTGACATGAAGCCAAGTGAGACATTGTACTAGTTAGGCAAATGTTGTCAGTTTTGGTTTCTTAAAAACATGTCCACAGCCCATAATTCACCATAGGTAGGATTTAAAATGGCCAACACTAAATTTAAAGCAAACTTCTCTAACTGTTGGACTACTACTGTCTGAAAATTCGGTTTTTGAGATGTGTTGCTCATTTTCACTGCAAAATGTCAGTACAGCTGGTGTAAAACAAATTATCTGGGGTGTTTTAGGAAGGACAGTGCTGATTCAGGTAGCCTGTTATCACTGTTACCAAAGTAAGATCAGGTAGTATTTCAACAGAGAGTGAAATAACATAACTATAAATAGGATTTGACATCAAATCCTCAGCACACGCATAATTTCTAAATAAATTCAACCTCACAAGGAAAATTTCTGTTATGATGAAAAGTTGTTAAGAAATGTTCATCATGAACAGAAGGTCTCTGATGTTGTTTTAAAGAAATCAGTTGTTGCATGGTTTCACATCAAAACAGCCAAGTGACTGAGTCACAGGAAATGATGACTGCAACAGTGCTGTGGAAAGTGATTATCATAGAAAAAACCCACAAAAGCCAGAGGCAAAAATGTCTTGACAAAGTGCATAACATCAAGAAACTGAAACATGTTAATTAATAGTTTGACATTTTGTGAGGTGTGTTAATTTGATTTTTTGCAGAGAGTTAGATGAGTCCTGTCTGTGCGGTAAAACTAGGCCCAGCAGTATGTTAGCTCAACAAAAATTCACCTACCAACCCTACAGCTCACTAATTAATATGTTAGGTCTCATTTGTTTAATCTATACAAATATTAAAGCAGTTCACAGCTGTTTGTACTGCGCTTAGCCCCATTCATTTGACATGACAGTGACATCACTGGAGGCAGGAGGAACTCAAACCAATCGGCAAATTAGCATTGTCCGTTTCTGCAAACAAATGATAGCCTGAATTACATTTTCACATTATTATGTAGCATCTATGTTGAAACTTTATGTTTCAGCTAGGTTGTGGTTGACGTGTGGTTACGCATAGATACCAAATCTACTCACTTAAGGTTAGGAAAAGATCATCAAAGATCAACAAAAGCCTCTGGAGACACAGCGATGTGGTCGCCACACCCATGTTTGATGCCTAAAAAGCTGCTGGAAACAGCAATGACTCGCTGAATCACAAACGTCTTGTTTGTTTGTTGGACCCCAACAGTGGTTTACATGACAAAGTCAGCTCATGTGCTACGTCACTCTCGAAAGATTGATACGATGTGGATGAAATGTGCAAATATAACATATTCTTGGATTGCAGAAACGTACCATGGCAACTGGGCTGCCTGGAAGAACTATAGGTTGTACTTTGCCTCCAGGTAGCTAGGGGGCGTGCTCTGGATGGTGCTCAAAAACAGAACTTCCTTGTTCTTTTTATTTGTTTCGCAAACTAACCATGTGTTCAACAGCAAAAGCGACATAGTACAATGTTTCGGCTGACTTGAATATTCTGTATTTATGCGAGCCAGGTAACACGGGTGAAGAGATGCAGCGGAGAGAGGCCAAGGCCATGGCTGCATGAGCCCTGCAATGGGATATGGCCAACAGGGACACTCCAGAACCTGAGCTGCCAAGAGCAAACACCAACTGGTTGGTCCGTTTTTCAAACTGCCCTCAATGCCAACAGAAACTGAGTCACTCTGCTGCAATGAATTTCAGTGTGGGCAGTTTTTGTTGGATTCTGTTGCCAACGCCAACCCTGAGAGACCCATGTGTGCGTTACGATGCATCAAAGTTTTATCCTCACTTGCACAGAGGTGTAGGGAAGCTAACTAACTCTAGCTTTATATTTAGATTTAGTTCCTCTATCTTCTTTTTTAAAGCTAAAGTTAGGCCAACACTGTGTGTACACCAAAGTTTCAGCACAGAAAGCCACATGAAAACAAAAGTACCTATGACAGCAAAAAGGCAAACTTTAAAAGTGTTTCAGTTTCAGTTTCAGTGTTTCTAAATGATTATTGATATCTGGAGACGTGACTGTGCTTCGATCTGCAACAAACTTGAGTATGGCTTGGTGGAGGCTCATGTGGTTGAGTGAGTGGTATCACTTTAGTGCGGCAGAGCTATTTCTGGAAATGACTTCCTGACTAAGACGACTCAACGCAGTTTGTTGTGCATGTGTGTTACTATGAGTGTAGTAACACACATGCACAACAAACTGCGTTGAGTCGTCTTAGTCAGGAAGTCGACTCAACGCAGTTTGTTGTGCATGTGTGTTACTATGAGTGTAGGTATTTGGCAGAGCAGTGTGACATGGTACATTTGACTTATTGATTTCTTGTGTGTACGCTAACCGGCGCTCTTCCATCCACAGGACTGTTATGTAGACTGACTAAAGGGACACTGAAAGTATGTTATGTTACGTCTCCCATATATAATGAAAAAGGTTGTGTTTTGAACTGAAGTATCTGGTATGGAGAAAGTGAACTTCTGTGTTTCCAAAGTCGGAATTCCCCTCACAAAAACAACTTGGGAGGTTGGCAGTGTATTTCTAAAGCCCAGTTTATTACATCAAATGAACATGGCCGCCCCCACAACAACTATCAAATGTTACTTTTATCAAATCACATGCTTCTTTAAACACTTCTTTATCTGACTCTCAGCACTGATTCTTTTAAAATCCATTAGCATACACATAAACTAATGCTAGCTGTTTAAGCCTGCAATTACCAGCTCTGGTGCTCATATGCAGCTAAACAAAGGCTTTAATGTTGCCGTTCATGTTTTTTTTTTTCCATCTTGGTAGCTGAAGAGTACAGAACACACTTCTCCTATTTGACTTCCCACATCATACGGCCCCGAACAAACAGCCTGAAGACTGAGAAAACGTTAGCCTGAGCAGCATTAGGTAATATGTTTGAAAAACAAAGAAAGGAAAATGAATGGATGATAATGTTACAGTACTGTGTTAGATGGGTCATCTCTGAGAAAGCCAGTCTACAGTGCTCATCCATCATTTCTCACCTGATCCGACCTGATTTTAGCCAGGTGTGAATACACCAAGAGGCCACATTCAGTAGTGTTGACCCTCTTGTGACCCACCTCTGACATCTGTGTGACTCACACCCCTCTCAAACTTATCGGAGACAGTAACCCACTTATCTTTAAGCAAAACAGACCTCACTATATATGTATTGAATGTTAAAGGAATACTTCACTTACAAAACAATAATTTGTATATTAATTACTCAGCCTGTGTTATGCTTAGTTCATGAAAACTTTGTGTTTCTCGTATGCCTCCGAGGAGAAACGAAGAATCCAAAAACAGAGAAAATCCTTGATGAACTGAAGTGAAGCGGAGACAGCATAATCAGGGTATGTTTGGAAATACTCATTTAGAGGGCCGGATCACATTCTGGCACAAACTGGACCATTCGTAAATTCAGAGCTCTTTTGGAACGCACCATTCAGTTATTCAGAGCACTGCATCCTCGGAGCACACAGTTATTTCTACTTTTACTGAAAGATCTGTACCTATTCCACCTCTGTGTTAGCTTAAAATCATGTGTGGAGAGCTCCTAATTAAACTTGATTTCTCACCTGAAGAGCAGATCACCAAAGCTACAACTCACCAGGAAATATCTCTTTGGCCATTGTCTTTATGATGACGGGATTATGGGTTGTTTAGCTCTGTGTATTTTTCAACCTCAACGACGAGTCTCCCGTCATCCAGTCTTTGTCGCACACAAGACAGCAATAGCAGCAGAATTCTCTTTATGCATCCATGGTGAGGAGAGGAGTCAAGCTGCCACAAGAGCAGAGAAAAAGAGCTGCTACGGGAGCTGGTATGCACAAGCAGAGAGCAAGTGTGGGAAAATCCATTTAATTATGGGGGTGGTGAGGCTGGAAATAGGACAGCGGCGTAAAGTGCAGTGGGGTGTTCAAGGTGTCCTAGAGCGCCAACACGTGTTTAGCTGCTGCAGGTGTGGGGTTGTACATTGAAAATAACAAGTGCGTAATCTTTGATGCACGGCATTTATCGCTGGTGTGTTTTGGCCTGCAGACTCATCTAGAAATAAATAAATAAACTGTGAAGAACAGCACTTTTATTTTAGTGTAAATTGTCAGATTGGATTTACAAACGTACCCACAGTCTCACACTGGACAAGTATGGCACCTGGGCAGGTGCATGTATTTGAATGCTCAATGCATTTGTGCAGTTCAAACAGACGTGCTTGCCCAGGTGCGCCACTTGTATGCGGAAGTGTTTTAAATAGTCAGGTTTTACCGAAAATGTATGTGTTTGGGAAGTACTGAGCATATAACTGGATAAATAAGAGTTGAATTAAACTGTTTCAGTGGTGTGAGAATTTGTAAACAAATGTTTTGATATAGTTTTGCTGTTGTTAAATATGGACCCCTATGACTTCAATTCATTAAGAATTTTCTCTGTTTTTGGGTTCTTCGTTCACTGTGGAGGCATGTGAGAAAAAATTTTCTTCAGGTATTCAACAAAACATGGAGTGAGTAAGTGATATACAAGTGATCATGTTATGGGTGAAGTATTCCTTTAAAACACATGATGCATTTCTCCACAGAGCGACCATTAGCAAGTGAGAAGCTAACTGAGCCTTTAATGTATAAGCAGGTCTAATTGCTTCATACATTGTAAAATACTGTTTTCTTTTTGTTCATCGCTAAGGATATTATGCTGAAACATGTGTGCTGGATTATGTTACAAAAAGTTGTCTGAAACATCCAGAATGTTCACGCTTTGATCAGCTTTTTATAATTTCATAATCAACTGTGACTAAGCAGAGTTTATCTAATTCTGCTGAGTCACACCTGGTGGGTGGGAGCTTAACCTGTGCGGCTGTAGTTTCCATCACATTTTAACAACTCTTGACTATAAACTCTGTAAATAATTTCCACTAACGCTGTCCCAAACAAACTGCTGACAGAAAATTCCTGTGCATGACAGCATGTCCACCTGAAATTATGTCCCAATGGAAAAAGTAGAAAAAAAATAAAGAAACAGCAACACCTGCCGCAGATCTCACAGGACCTGTCAGCCCACATATCAGTTACCACAACATTATGAACAAGAACTTTTGGATGATGATCTGTTCCAGACTTCCTCATACTGTAGCTAGGTTCTTCTGTGGCTGTATGTCACGTTAACTTTTGCTGGATTTTGCACAGTGGGACAAAGTGTTGAGACAGTTGTTTTGCGTCTCTGGGGGAGTGAGAACGTAGCGCTGGGTTAGCAGGTGTTGAGGAGCTCTGCAGTGTGTGGAACAGTTATGTAACAAATGATACAGGAGCGAATCTGACACAAGGTCATCAAACCTGGGATCTACCTGCTTTAGCCATCGCTCTCCCCACCCACACCTGTCAACCTATGGGTGAAAAACATCTTTATCTTTGTATCCCATACACTGATTATTTGTATACTGTTAAAGTTTTGGAGAGATGGAATTATTTTTAAAGAAAATGCTAAATTTGTATCCCGTGTTACTGAATTTGGTCTTATTTTTTAATACTTAAACATCATTAGAGAGTAAAGTTTAATTTAAGTATCACTATTTTTTTTAAAAATTTATTTTCATTTAGACTAGTTTACAATGCTTGTTAATGCAATTGGTGCCTTTAGCCACATACTGTGACATCTGTCAGTGTATTAAGTTGTGTGAAGGAGGAGCTGAAATGATATATTGTCCCAATTGCTGTCATTTTAACAAAGACCTCTTGATGAAGGTCTGCAGGGACTGCAGCAGTAGTTTGTGTTGCACATTTTATAAGTGTTGGGAGTTCATTTTAGGTACAGTTTATTCCAAATGTGCAACATTGTACAGCTTATCTCCTGAGAACTTGATCTGCAGCTATGCTGACTTCACCTCTGTGTAGACAATATCTAAAGGCACCAACAGTCACATGGCTGCAGCAGTAAAGCTGTCTGAGCCATATGTTTTATGTAATCTTCAGTCACACATTGAGATGTAATATGAGATAAATTTGTCCCCCCACTGATTGACAGCTCTGTGTATTGATAGAGCCAAAAGATTATTTACTTTTCTTGTCTTAAACGTATGTGTATTACGAAGGATGCTCAGTAGGTGTGATTCAGTTCCAAACATCTCTACACCTTCATCTGTGTCACATTCCTTTAGCTAACGTGCTGTTGCATAACACTAACCTAGGGACTGACCCCGCAGCTACAGGTCACAGTGAAACTTTTGGTTCCTGCATTTGTCTAGGTCACATTTCTGCGTTAATTGCAGCACTTCATTATTTTTATCACCTGATTTTCTTGTTTTATGAGAAAAACTCTCTCTGCACGGCAAGCGACATGTGTGGAACGCCGCTGGTTGCACCTAGACAGGCCTCCAGCTAAAAATGCTGCAAATTCTTAGCTCATCAGGTTTAAGCATTCCTTTGTATACATAACAGCATTTACAGAATAAGTACGATTCAGGAGAACGGCATTTTAATGAAAGATTAACTTTTTGGCCCCGTGTTTTAACCCTTCTGACCACCTCGTATCATTATTAAAGTGGACATGCTGTTAGCTGCTGGTTGTAGAGCGGAGAACTGGTCACAAAAGAGTGCCCAACAGGAACATGCAAATATTTTTTTGTTTGTTTTGTACCACTAGTAGTGATCAGATAGGGCAGATTGTTGTTTGGTTTATTTACATGAAGCAAAACCAGTCAGTCATTTAAACTACAAGTAAATTCTGCTCCTCCAGACTCACCTGGTCTTAATCAGGATAGTTTAGTTTTTAGACTTTTCACCTTAAAAACAAAAACATTTTGTCCTGGGCTGCACTTATTGCACAGTATTCTGGCCAACATTTGTGCTTTAAAATGCACTGCAGGTAAAATAAAGCTAATAAACTTATTTTGACTCGCAGCTGTAGCCTCATAGTAAAAAGCATGATAACCATTCGTTCCCTTTTTAAATGTCACATAGGAAATGAAAGAAACATACACCCACAAACACTCCACTGCTGGCCAAATACCTGCAGCCAAATGTTCTCTTTTGTTTTCATTGTTTTGGTTTGGGTTTTTCCTGTTCTCACTCTCCATATCATGTTTAGTGTGTGTAGCTTTGCGGCTGTGAATGTTACAGTTTTGCTTCAACATGTCTGTTTTCTTCACTGTGAATTAATGTGATCAGTGTTTAATGTGTCAGATCCGTGTTTCAAAGTCCAGACTGCCTACATGAGCTCCAAACCATATGACACAGGCTGATCCTGGTTCAGACCGTTGGCTTAATTCAAGGCAGGCCTTTCACAATAAGAACCACCTTTTGTTAAACAGTCAGGAAGTTTCCCTTCAAACGGCCAACAAAATGTAAATCCCAGAGGAAAACTGGGATACAGTTGATCAGGTTAATATGCATCCCTTTAACTTTTATTCTTGCCTAATAATAAGTACAAGCCATGAGTCAACAGTGGAGTTTATTTCTGATGTCCAGTAGGCTATTTACATCTTGCAGTGGCCCATTCATTGGTGTGTTGCAAGTTAAATATTTGACTGCGACTGATAACAACCTGAATGCAAATACCCAGGATATACAACACGATCGTGTGCATTTCCCGTCTTCACAAGTTCATAAGAGTTGCCCGAGCCAGTGGTGGATCTTTCTGTAGGTGACATATGGCTGCCATAGCACCTGCCCCCCATAAGGAAAAAAAGTGGGTTGGAGGAGTTATCATAGTTGTAAAGTGTATGTGGAGAGCATTTGAGTATACACACACACACACACACACACACACACACACACACACACAAAGTGCAAATTTGGGGCTTGCCTGGGGTGTTGAATGTGTCAGCACTGGCCTTAGCACACCATTACACACTGTTCTGGCAGACAATAGATGATAAGACACTGAGGGGTGCTTGTGAAGATGCTGACAACCCTTCACGCTGGTTATTTGGTGTCTTTGTCACCTTCTGTTATTCACATGTTGCAACATTGTGCAGAGAGCACCTGGCATTTTGTGTCATCAAAATAAAAGCACTTTTTTTTTCTTCGACTTCAAATGCAACACAAAACATGAACACACTAGAGTCCATTGTTCTCCAGTCTCCACCCTCAGGTATCCTTTCTCACAGTCTCTCACATCAGCCCAGCAAATTGTGCCGAGTCATACCAGTTTATTAGATAACTGAATCACCTGAAGCACACTGAGCACCTGAACAGTACATCCAGAAACACATGGAGGGCGGCACCAGGGCAAGCATGCCAAGCCAAACAAACACAACTTCATAACACTGTATTATGGAGTTTTACCTTTTTGTGTTGCCAGAGGTGCTTTTTTAGTTTTTAATAACGTACCATCAAAGGCTCTGACGCTCTATGGATTTACATTATGAGTTCCATACTGACCCTGTCTGAGTCTCTTGACCCAGCCTATACAATAACTTACATATTTCCTTCTGACTGTGACTGTCTTGTTCATGAAAATAACACGACTAAGCCCTTTTAAATGGCAACTGTACATTCTAGCAAAATCCCCGTGATATTGTTTTCACCTCAAAGGTATGTAATATGTCTTTGATCTCTTGCTGCCACACATTTTTTAGTTATCCAAATATATCTGAAGGAGCTACACGAGACCTTGTAAACTCATGTCATTCTTGAAGATGGATCAAAAGGATATTTTTACTGAATAGTATGGTGAGATTGAGAAGTTTTACTAAATCCAAACATTCTAATGTAGGTTTCTGTGTCATTACATCGCTACATGTAAACCTCCTAACCTAAAGCACCTGACCCAATACTTCTTAGAGACCTGCATTATCGATCTTCCAAATCCTTTAACTGGCACGGAAGCTACGCAATGTACTGCTGTCAATGCCATCTTAGTTTGCATCTAAAGGTCACACAATAAGACAAACTAATCGATCACGGCAGTGGTAGACCAGTAACCCCCTTTTTCTGCGAGGTAAAATTACTATTTTTGTTAAGTTTTTGTGAGTTCTGAAGCTTTAAAGAGAGTAATTGAAAGGCTTCATTTCCCATTCAGGGCTGTCTGACAGCAAGATAAGCAGTGAAATTATTACACTATGAATAAGTACCTCATACAACCCTTTGTAAAAAAAAATCGGAACTAACTCTTTTAGTTATTGTTATCAGCAATTGCGGCACTAACTTTACTGCTGTTTGCTAGCAGCTGAGTGAGCATGTCCATTTGTAAACCACATAAAAGACCAGCCCTTTAATATTTTTTTGTGAAATTGACAGAACACACATATAATTTAGATTACTACATAAATATAAAAGCAAATCAAATATAGTTATTTTCAAAGGATGCATAAAAAATAAATATTACACTTAAAGTTTGCCCTTTGAATCTGCTGAGGAAGAATATGTGATCCAACTGAAAGCTCCAGAAAAGCAACTTAATGGACCTTGCAGGAAATATATTTTTGTGAAATGTCCCCACAGTCAAGAATAAACTTTTCAGTCTCAGTTTTTTAAGCGGTGTGGTCAGAAGTGTGTGCTGTAGCACCTGTAACCACACCCAACAGTGATGGAGTACACTTCTACATCACTACACCACTAATGATCAATATTAATAAGACTTCGAACATACAGTACAGGCCAAAAGTTTGGACACACCTTCTCATTCAATGCGTTTTCTTTATTTTCGTGACTATTTACATTGTAGATTCTCACTGAAGGCATCAAAACTATGAATGAACACATGTGGAGTTATGTACTTAACAAAAAAAGGTGAAATAACTGAAAACATGTTTTATATTCTAGTTTCTTCAAAATAGCCACCCTTTGCTCTGATTACTGCTTTGCACACTCTTGGCATTCTCTCCATGAGCTTCAAGAGGTAGTCACCTGAAATGGTTTCCAACAGTCTTGAAGGAGTTCCCAGAGGTGTTTAGCACTTGTTGGCCCCTTTGCCTTCACTCTGCGGTCCAGCTCACCCCAAACCATCTCGATTAGGTTCAGGTCCGGTGACTGTGGAGGCCAGGTCATCTGCCGCAGCACTCCATCACTCTCCTTCTTGGTCAAATAGCCCTTACACAGCCTGGAGGTGTGTTTGGGGTCATTGTCCTGTTGAAAAATAAATGATGGTCCAACTAAAGGCAAACCGGATGGGATGGCATGTCGCTGCAGGATGCTGTGGTAGCCATGCTGGTTCAGTGTGCCTTCAATTTTGAATAAATCCCCAACAGTGTCACCAGCAAAACACCCCCACACCATCACACCTCCTCCTCCATGCTTCACAGTGGGAACCAGGCATGTGGAATCCATCCATTCACCTTTTCTGCGTCTCACAAAGACACGGCGGTTGGAACCAAAGATCTCAAATTTGGACTCATCAGACCAAAGCACAGATTTCCACTGGTCTAATGTCCATTCCTTGTGTTTCTTGGCCCAAACAAATCTCTTCTGCTTGTTGCCTCTCCTTAGCAGTGGTTTCCTAGCAGCTATTTGACCATGAAGGCCTGATTGGCGCAGTCTCCTCTTAACAGTTGTTCTAGAGATGGGTCTGCTGCTAGAACTCTGTGTGGCAATCATCTGGTCTCTGATCTGAGCTGCTGTTAACTTGCGATTTCTGAGGCTGGTGACTCGGATGAACTTATCCTCAGAAGCAGAGGTGACTCTTGGTCTTCCTTTCCTGGGTCGGTCCTCAAGTGTGCCAGTTTCGTTGTAGCGCATGATGGTTTTTGCGACTCCACTTGGGGACACATTTAAAGTTTTTGCAATTTTCCAGACTGACTGACCTTCATTTCTTAAAGTAATGATGGCCACTCGTTTTTCTTTAGTTAGCTGATTGGTTCTTGCCATAATATGAATTTTAACAGTTGTCCAATAGGGCTGTCGGCTGTGTATTAACCTGACTTCTGCACAACACAACTGATGGTCCCAACCCCATTGATAAAGCAAGAAATTCCACTAATTAACCCTGATAAGGCACACCTGTGAAGTGGAAACCATTTCAGGTGACTACCTCTTGAAGCTCATGGAGAGAATGCCAAGAGTGTGCAAAGCAGTAATCAGAGCAAAGGGTGGCTATTTTGAAGAAACTAGAATATAAAACATGTTTTCAGTTATTTCACCTTTTTTTGTTAAGTACATAACTCCACATGTGTTCATTCATAGTTTTGATGCCTTCAGTGAGAATCTACAATGTAAATAGTCATGAAAATAAAGAAAACGCATTGAATGAGAAGGTGTGTCCAAACTTTTGGCCTGTACTGTATATTATTATTAAGTATTTCTGATTATTTTGAGATTTGTCACAGTAATAGGAAAAATATTGTTGATTTTTGATTTAGCAAAAACATAATGACTCCACTGGAAATTCATTTTACTTGAATATGGATAAACATAGAGTAAAAGTGTACTCAGGTTCTTTTGTTAAGTTATGAGCAGCAACTCAGTCAACAACTGCCGCATTTCCTGGTTCAGATACTATTTTCACATGTGTTTGTTGCATCTTCGACCAGGCAGAGTGGTGTTGCCACGTGAGGTATCAGGAAGAGAAAGCAGACTTTGAATTAGGTAAGAAACACTGACACTTTGTGAATCAAGCCTTGTTTGCTCAACTCCACCCATCTCCACATCTATGGAAAAATGAGTGTCACCATTTGAAGTATGGCTTTTGACACACACATCTAAACACGATGAAAAAGAAATAACCATAACAGAGTGTGGAAATCACCATGAACTTTTGGGTCAGCCTGCTTTATTTGCCTCTTCGACTGGCCGCTCATGTCTGTACATGTTGATGGACTGCAGCCTGGAAGACTGTGAAAACTGCAGGTTTGGTGTGAAATTAGACACTGTATATTTACAGTAACTCTATCATCTGATGCACCTTTGTCTTCTGTGTAAATTCATATGAGAACCAACATGTTAAAAAAAAAATCAAACCATCAACTTAAAAAAAATAATGTGGTGAGTAAAGAGTAAGGACTTACAACCAAATATTTATTTATAGTATATTACTCATATTATCTCAGTCATGTTTCCACATTCATGCTGGGAATCTTGATATTTCATAATAATGTATACCAAAACCGTCCAGCAGTGACCTCTGAACTGTACATTCTGTTCAAACTGGTATCATTTCCAACACTGCTTGGCCCTTCACTGGAATGTAAGCTTTGTGTTACACGATGAGTCACAAATATTTTTACAATCTAGATCCTTATCCACAGGAAGTAATCACAGGACTGCCATTATCTTAACAGATAACATGAAGATAACAGTGAGTGCTGTAGAAGCCTTGATGTGGTGGTTAGAAGATACCAGTATAGATAAAATTGTTTTTGTTGTGACACTATGGCCTTGAACCATCAAGGGGTTAATGCCAGTAATGGTATTTTTGCTGTAAAATATCCTCATTAAAAGCACTGTAACCTAATAATATAACAATAACTTTAATAGTAAAGCACTTTTCTAAACATAGTCAAAAACTAGATTAAATAAATAATAAATAAATAAAACAGTATTAAAACAAAAAGCCAGTTAAATTGAGTGCTTTTAGCTGAATTAAGTAGTATTAATTCCAGACTCTGGGTACCATAAAAACAAATGCACAGTCACCCTTGGAGGCAAGTCCAGACATAGGAACTGCAAGAGGGGCCTCCCATGCAGAAATAAGTGCGTGCCCCTGTACCTTGTTGTACGTGTTGGTCAACATGTCGGTCTGCATCTATGCCAACAGCTCTGTGTAGCTGTACTCAGCAGGGCTTTGAACTAACTGCTGATGTCAGTATAATGACGTGAACAATTACAATGTTACAGTCCATTTTCATTCCCAAGTCAACAAATACCAGTGCTTTGTCACGCCCATAGACATGTGATATCGATGGCCAAGGCATCCTTTAGCATTTTTATGAGACACAACAGGCTTTCAACTAACTCCAATGTAAATCGGTCTGCTGCAGTAGGTCACTTGACACTGGGAGCAACTCACATACTGTAAAAAGGAAGGAGGGGAAGTGGATGGGTCAGACAAAACCACACTTTGACTTAGACCTAAGTTCATGTCCTGTGTGAAACCAAATGTGAAACCATTCATTTATTTTCCGCAACCACTTATCCTGTTTGGGGTCGCAGGGGGGCTGGAGCCTATCCCAGCTGTCAGTGGGTGAGAGGCAGGGTACACCCTGGACAGGTCACCAAACTATCACAGGGCTGACACACAGAGACAGACAACCATTCACACTCACATTCACACTTGCGACCAATTTAGAGTCACCAATTAACCTGCATGTCTTTGGACTGTGGGAGGAAGCCCCAGTACTCGGAGAAAACCCACGCTGACACAGGGAGAACATGCAAACTCCGCACCGTAGGGCTCCCCTAACTCGGGGTTCAAACCCCCTACCTTGTGTTTTAAAGTATCATTATGTCACTTACCTACCTATATCCCATATGAAACCAAAAGTCAATGTTGTTTTACCATAACGTCACGAACCAATGTCACTTACATAACAGACATACTTATTTTAACTCAAAACATAATCTTTCTTCAAACCTAACTAAATTGTTCTGTTACCTAAATCTAACTGTGACCATTTCACAACATCAGCCACGTGTTACAATGTGTTTCAGCTGTGTGTCCATATCTATGCTAATGGTTTCCCTTTGCATCACTGTAAGACGCTGAGGGCATGACAAAGCATCAGCATTTGATGACTTGGGAATGAGAATGGGTTGAATGCCAACATGCTACTAGTTAGCAGGTACACTGTTTTACCAAGTTCATCATCTTGGTTTAGCATGTTTGCACGCTAATTGGCGTCATTGTCTCTACCAAATCATCATTGTCTCTACCAAATGTCATGGCAATCCATCTAATTGTTGTTGAGACATTTAAATAAAAAGAAAATGTGAACGTCATAGTGCTGCTATAGCAAAAATCAGACGATCAGCAAAATCATTAGGATTCATGAATGTCTGGGAACCATGATTTCCGTACAATTCACAACCATCTGTTGGGAGGTATTTTAGTCTAGACCAAAATGATGGACTGACAGACTGACTGGGTGTTAGTCTTGTTCTTATTAAACTAGAGCATCACAAGACATCTGACATTTCATATCCTCAAAGCAAGCTTTTATTGTTTTTGGGTAACCAAAATTACTAGCAGTAATAACTGTGTATCATCTATTTAGACAGGAAAATATATACTATGTTTTCTAATTATGTGACACAACAAAAGGAGAAAAGAAGAGGGCCCAGAGTTGACCTTTGAGGTACACTTCAAGTAAGTTTTGTTAATGAAAAATTTAAGTCAGCAAGTATCACAGAGAACTGCCTGTCAGAGAAAGGTTTTAACCCTATGGGCCCGAACGATGCATAGTGCGTCCAAATTCACACCCATTCTTCTCTGGGGATTTTCCTCCGCGACCATGCGTCATAGTGAGAAGCCACACATATCACATGAAACAGCGGATCTGTAGCTTTCCAACAAGGCCAAGCACTTGTAGGTAATCCAATGTTTTCACAGCGAAAAAAAATGACAAAATTACAATAAAATGATGTATAACAGAGCTTTCATACAGCTTTGCACTCGCGAATGCAGGCTCGCACAGACATGCCACACATATCACATGAAAGTGCAG
The DNA here is from genome assembly GCF_041903045.1 of Epinephelus lanceolatus. Taxonomy (NCBI): domain Eukaryota; kingdom Metazoa; phylum Chordata; class Actinopteri; order Perciformes; family Serranidae; genus Epinephelus; species Epinephelus lanceolatus. The sequence continues at coordinate 27,939,848 of NC_135756.1, forward strand.
GACCACAGCTTTCCAATGATACCACACACATCATTGTGCTGTCATCCCATCATGCTTTAAATCCAGATTAATTGTCTACAAAATAAAAACCTGACGAATTTCTTTACAATCCATTATACAGATCTTGTTATCAGTCACTTCATATAGTGAGGAATATCGTATCTTACCACGTCTTAGGCTTGCGTGTGTTTCTCCCTGTCTATCCACATTTGTAGTCCAGCTTTCAAGATGCAAATATCTCCATATTGTCCACTTGACACTCAAGCAAACTTTGTAGTCACCATATACATTGAGGGGGACACATGCCCCCCCATCAATGCCCAAAATGTCCCCCCAATATATAACTGAAACTGAAAAACAAATATTATCTTGGAGGACATCAATACACTTGGCTGACTATTTTTCTATGATCTTAGATGTAAATATTGCATGTTTCTTTCAGATAAAACACATTTTTGACTTGTGAATGAGTCAATGGAATTTCTTGCAATAATGAAAAAATACTGGCAATCATGTCCGCCTGGTACAAACCACATGTGGCATTGCTCTGGCCTCTACCACTACTGAAAGAAACCTCGGAGTAACATTTGATCAAGATTTGTCTTTTAATTCTCATTTAAAACAAACCTCACAGACTGCATTTTTTCATCTGCGTAATATTCCGATAATTAGGCCTATCCTGACCTGAAAAGATGCAGAAAAATTGGTCCACGCTTTTGTTACCTCAAGGCTGGATTACTGTAACTCTCTATTATCAGGTAGCTCTAGTAAGTCCATAAAAACTCTCCAGCTAATTCAGAATGCAGCAGCACGTGTACTAACAGGAACTAAGAAACGAGATCATATTTCTCCTGTTTTAGCTTCTCTGCACTGGCTCCCTGTAAAATCCTGAATTGAATTTAAAATCCTACTGTTAACTTATAAAGCTCTAAATGGTCAAGCTCCATCATATCTTAGTGAGCTCATAGTGCCATATTATCCCACCAGAACACTGCGCTCTGAGAACGCAGGGTTACTCGTGGTCCCTAAAGTCTCCAAAAGTAGATCAGGAGCCAGAGCCTTCAGCTATCAGGCTCCTCTCCTGTGGAATCATCTTCCTGTTACGGTCCGGGAGGCAGACACCATCTCCACATTTAAGACTAGACTTAAGACTTTCCTCTTTGATAAAGCTTATAGTTAGGGCTGGCTCAGGCTTGCCCTGTACCAGCCCCTAGTTAGGCTGACTTAGGCCTAGTCTGCCGGAGGACCCCCTATAATACAACGGGCACCTTCTCTCCTTCTCTCTCTCTCTCTCTCTCCTGTATCCTATTACTGCATCTTGCTAACTCGGCCATTCTGGATGTCACTAACTCGGCTTCTTCTCCGGAGCCTTTGTGCTCCACTGTCTCTCAGGTTAACTCATATCGCAGCGGTGCCTGGACAGCGTGACGTGTGTGGTTGTGCTGCTGCCGTGGTCCTGCCAGATGCCTCCTGCTGCTGCTGCTGCTGCTGCCATCATTAGTCATTAGTCATACTTCTACTGTTATTATACACATATGATTATTATCACACGTGTATACTGCCAGATACTAATATATACTTTCAACATATTGTACCACAGTAGCCAGAACTATAACGATAATATTATTACTTTCATTAATGTTGTTGTAAGCTACTGTCATTACCTGCATCTCTCTCTCTCTCGCTCTCTCTCTCTCTCTCTGTCTCTCTTTCTGTGTCATTGTGTCATACGGATTACTGTTTACTGTTAATTTATTATGCTGATCTGTTCTGTACGACATCTATTGCACGTCTGTCCGTCCTGGAAGAGGGATCCCTCCTCAGTTGCTCTTCCTGAGGTTTCTACTGTTTTTTTTCCCCGTTAAAGGGGTTTTTTTGGGGGGAGTTTTTCCTTATCCGCTGTGAGGGTCCAAAGGACAGAAGGATGTTGTATGCTGTAAAGCTCTGTGAGGCAAATTGTGATTTGTGATATTGGGCTTTATAAATAAAATTGATTGATTGATTGATTGATTGATTGATTGATGTTTTGGACAACTGTGAAGAGACAGAATGTCCCGGCATGATGGTTCTTATATTGCCAGATTCCAGAGAATCTCCCCTCTTCATATATGGCAGAATATGTCAACTTCCAACTTGCTGAGATACATGTAAAAATGTAAGAATTTAGTAACACGGATGTTACAACCCAGCTCGCAGGGGAAAGGGAAGCAACACAAAAACCCAGATGTTAAAAGGTAAGGCAGTTTATTGCAACTCAAATGAAGGAAGTCTGGTAAACAAAGAACTGAGAACAAACCAAGGAAGAGGGCCGGTGGGTGCTGTTTAACTCAAAAAACAAATATAACAAAAGGAGGACTCACTCAGAGTTTAATCTACCATCTATCTAATCAAAAATAAAAGGGAAAACAAACTCTGACTGTCTAATGCAGCTTTTAAAACAAACAACAACAAAACAGCACCCCTGCACCTAGTGTCTCTATACAGGTAATTGTCTAAGTGTGGATGGAAATGTTTGGAATCAGTCAAAAGGATAGCAATTTCTAACAACCTGGCCACACTTCAAAAGTTAACAAAAATCTACAAAAGCTTATGACAAGCTACAAATGCTATCAGTGGGCTAACTAACGCAACACAAAGTTATCAGGCAAAGAGGCAAGCTGCCACCAACAGTCAGCCACGCCGACTGACAGACTGGCAGGGCACTTATAGATGACGGTCTTGATTGAATGGCTGGGATTGGTCCACTGCACCTGTGCCGCACTAATCAGGGACCCAGGTGAGCTGTTGACTGTGCAGTCAGAAGCAGCAGAGGCCGCAGCAATCAGAACAGAGGAGGTGGAGCTGCTGAGTCCAGTGGAGGTGCAGGCAGCTCGGCACACAGAGGGGAAAATTAGTGTTGCATACACACACACACACACACACACACACACACACACACAATGGAGGTGGAAAGAGCGGCGGCTGTAACAACGGATTTGTTTTTTTCATTGATATAAAAATTAATATAAAATACAGGCACATAGAAGGACATGGAATGATGGCAAATCTGGTTAGCCCAGATTGTCCTGAAAAAAACAAGATATAGTATGTGTATGTAGCCTTTATAATGACTGTGATATGAGTTTAAAAGTAAAGGCAGTAAAAATACCCCAAAAAGGCCTAGGGCCCACCACACAAGAACCTAAATGCTTTTATTAAAGGTGAGAGTTTTTCAATGTCATATTTTTTTTTTTAATCTTTAAGGCAATTAAGAGTGAATGCTGAAGTGGATGCTACTTGCTTATGTGAACACACAGAGGAACAGGATGTACTCAAGCCCATATAAGTTCAGTATGTTTCACATGGACATATGAAACTACAGGGTTGGGGCTCAGTGTTTGCAAACATAGCAAACATTGTGCTTTTTCCTGGAAAGGGTGTGATGTGCTCAGAGGGTGAAACAAAACAACTGGGGCAGTGAGGTGAGAGGCCAGGGTTTAAAAAGTACAGTGTCACAACTTTGCCCGCTGGTGAGAAATAAATGGATAAGTCTTTGACCATTCAGTGTGATACTTATTACAATACCCCACTCCAAAAGTACATGACGTTCACAAAAGCTTCGTCTCAGGTATTACTCTCCGTCTTTTCCCCTCTGTGCTAATAAACTAGATTTATTTTCCAACACAGTGGGGGAAGATCACAGAGCTGATGAAAGCAGGGAAGGTTCAGAGCTGGATTTGATCCAAGGCCAGCTTGTCTGCAGCAGTATTTCTACAGACTGGGGGACTTTAATGCAACATCATCCTTGCACGATAAGAATAATAAAACAAATGTTTTTCACAAAGTTTTCTTTAAAATAGGTAAACAATGATAACATTTTGACCCCTTCTCCTATCCTCTTCTTGTCTCCTTCTTTTTGTTTATCTCCTCCTCCACCTTTATTGCCCTCTGCTTTTTTCTTCTCTAGTCAGCATTAAAGGATTTCTCTATCTGGTCAGAGCTTTCACTGAGATAGATGTTTTATCTTTGAGGAAGGTTGGAGATTTCTGTTTTTGCTGTTTTGTCACACCCATGACCTGCTGCACTGCCAACACTCTCCGTATCATGTACTGAGATCACAAACAGTCCTGAGAGGTCAGAATCAAGAGCAGCGTCTTTGTGTGTGTGTCGGGGTGTGTGTGTCTTCGGCTGGCACAGCTGCCCTCTCGCACCAGAACGTGGTTTCTCTCACTATGTCGCCATCTTTGCCACTGCAGGTGTGTCACACAGCATCTTCCAGTGAGACACACCAAATCAAACAGAGAGAAGGTGACCTGAATCCCACCTCATACTGAATGTATTGTGTAACAAAGCAGAAATGACATTCAAGTTGGTAAAAATAGTCTATGCAGAAATTTCTGATTGCGTACACTGTGATAGACAGCAAAATAGACTTTTTTAAACAGTAAAAATATATACTTACACCTAATATATATACTCTCTGTACAAACAAGCATAAACAAACATATTTCAAATCTTCTGGCATCATTTACTGTCAGCAAACAACTGGAAGTAACGTAAATAAATGAAAAGAAAAATACTTGGAAACAGTGTCTGCTATAAAAAAGAAACTTGTCTAACAGGCCAAAACAATGGAAATTTATCTTCAGAACCATAATGTTGTCTCTACATCTATCCCTTCATCAGTCCATCCCATTCTTGTGAATGCGATATGTCAAGAATGCATTGGGGGAATTTCTTTCATTTGGCACAAATGCCCATTGGACTCAATGATTAAGTGATTTAGTTGTGGCATTGAAAGGTCAAGGTCACTGTGACCCCATGTCTGTCCCTTTCTGGTGAATGAGACTTCTCGAAAAGGCCTTGGGGGAATTTCTTCAAATTTGGTAGAAACATCCAGGACTCAAGAAGGAGTAAATTAGAGTTTGATAGTCAAAGGTCAAGGTTACTCTGACCTTGGCCATAACTGAAGAATTCATACGCTAATTATGACAACATTTCACACAAATGTCTAAATAGATAAAATTAGGAAGTAATGACACCTTAGGTCAATTTCGGTATGACATCATAATGTTTTCTGGCCATTATTCAGCATCATACCTCAGAAACAGAAGGGGAGACATTTGATAAATATTGACCTGTTGACCTCATCTTGGGGCACCCACATTAAAGCTGTGGTGATCGTGTAGATATTTTGTGCTGCCGGGTTGAAGTTTCACCAAAAAATACACTTAATACCCTTTTGTTAAATTCCTTCAAGTCTTAACTACGTATATTACGAGTCTGACATTAACTGCATCTTCACTAGTTGGCAGAGGCATACAACTGCAGGGTGTTTTTTCTAGTTAATAAGTTATTTACCTGTTTTAAAATAATGATTCTTTATTGTCAGTGACTGATTCACACTGTCACCTAAATGGCTTTGTTTTGTTATTTTCTCCATTGTTGATATCCGTCCTCCGAACCTGATGATGACTGCTGTGTGACGTTCAGCCTCTGTTTGTGTATGTGGGACTGTGCTGTGTGTGTGTGTCTATACTGAAGGCTGATAGGATCCTGGAGGTCACATGACCAGAACATCACACACACCCTGTGCTTATTGGCATATTGAAGCCTGTGTTTAGTGTAACAACAGAGTGTGTTTTATGTGTCTGTGTTCACTGAATGCGTGTGTGGTTGTGTTTGGGTGTGCCTCAGCATGTGTATGACTGTGTGTAACGTCTGCCACGTGTGACCTTTTTACTGTATTGATGGATGCAGGATGCTGCGCTCAGAGCAGCCATCAGCTCCTACCAGTAGCCTGATGCAGCATATGTTGAACCAGACGCAACTCAAAGACACAACACCAGTCCAACAACACACATACACACACTCACACACACAGTCAAAATCATTTCCTCGACAGGGTAAATCTAATTCACTCCATATTGTTTAGCAAAGTCGCTGAGCCGTGGTGACATTTGGCCGATGCTTTCATTCAGAGAGAGCAGGGCTCTGTTTGACTCCACTCAGCTGTTATGGAAATTGAATCTGTGTTACATAACAGGACATTAAGCTGAGTCCTTCACCTTTGGTTATTCACCACATTCACATAGGATGTCCTTTATCACCTACACTGTCATGATTTTCATGGATTTTATTGTCAGTATTCATATTGGAAATTACATATTTGCTTTTATCATTATTTTAGGTGCAGTGATTTAATCCATAGTTTCTGGTCATCTATCAAAAAAATGAAATAAAATAAAATCGGCAAATGATGCATTGGTCTCTACCAAATTTTTTTGGTTTTTTGAAGGATGTAAATGCTTGGAGAGGCTGAACATTCTGAAGCAGACGTGATGATGTTGTGAAGTAGTGTGGGATCATGGGAGTTGTCGTCTTCATTGTTAAACATCCACCATTGCAGGTGAAAGTCTATCTGACGTTACTTAGGCAGGAATCATGTTCATGGACGAGGTAATGTGTTACAGTTTTATTCAGGTTATGACATCAAATTTTGATGAAATTGCCTCAAGTAATGTTCTCTAACTTAACAGATTTCTCTGGATGTAAACATTGTTAGAACACGTGGCTCAGGGGATAGAGTGGTCCTCTTTGAATCAGAGGGTTGGTGGTTTGATCCCTACGTGTTGAATTGCCCTTAGAGAAGATACTGAACCCTAAATTGCTTGTGAGTGTGTGTGAATGTTTATGTGCAGGCGGCCCCTTCTGTGGTAGCCTCAGACACCAGTGTTTGGGTTTAAGGGTTGGCCTGGTGTAAACATCTTCAGTTTTTGATTTTAAGCCAAACTCTGGACTGGACTGGTATTCTGTATCTTACCAGGTGTCGCGATTGACTAAATATGTGCTTCTATAATGTCATGTAAACAAACCACATAGCTATCAGCTGTGTGCTTGAGATCAGACTGAAGACATAACCACTGACAAGACAGGTGACTAGCCTACTTGTTGTCTTCCTGCATTTGTTACATTCCTTTTTAAAACAGAAAATGCATGTTTTATATTGTGATATTTACAGGAGATGACATACAATATTGCCAGCAAGTAGCCTAGCTTGTTATTAACGATGGTCATTTACCAGAAACTTTCAGTGGCGAACTCCCTCCAGCCAGCTACTGCCTTATTTCCGTTTTTGTAGGGAAATAAGGAGATATCCTAGAAAATTCCTCATTTCAACTTCACGAATCAGACATTCCTTGTCCATTGCAGCACTTATAAAGAGGGCGTCTTACAAAAGTCCAGCTCAAAATGGCATACCGTGTCGCTTGGAGCCACTTAGGACACCAAATCTAAAATGTCGCCATATTAGGGCAGTTTTAGTTGTCTTGAGAGGCTAAATCTGCCATGTCTCCTCTAGTCACCCCAAAAAACACTTGAACTTTCTAGTAAACGAACACAATGTGCGCCGCGCGTCCCCCCTTCCACCTCTACTGAAATTTGATCTCCTCCATGTTGCCAACACTGGTGTTGGCTTGACAGTAGATTGCATACGGCTTATTCGTCCCTTCATAAGCAAATATAATAATATGTTTATCATTTGTATTACTAATGCATTACAAGTTGAATTCAGCTCCATTATGTCACTGGCACAGATTGCTGATAGACTACTACTACCGGTTTTAGCTTGTACACCGGATTGCACTGGCAAAACCAGAAATTGATCCAGCTCTTATGAATGCCTGTCTGAATGGTTTTTGTTTTGTAAAATGCTTGGAGTGGTTGCCAAGACGAGAAATGCACTATATAAACGCAGTCCATTTACCAGTTGCGATACGGAAGTGTAGTTGTTTTTAGAAATTTGATGTGGAAATGTTAAATGTTATGCCTTTTCAAAGGAGTAGTTTAACATTTTGAGAAAGATGAATATGAAGCTACAGCCAGCTGGTTAACTTAGCATAAGGGCAAGAAATAAGGGGAAACCTGGCTCTGTGTGAATGTAACAACATCCCACTACCTGCACATTTAAAGCTCACTATTTGGTATGATATATCTCATTTTGTAATCTGTGAAAAAAAAAAAGTGTAGAGAGGTCATACTGTGGTTACAATTTTTTGGTCGGGTGTACTGAGAACTTTTTAGCATTGACTTTCATGTTTTGTTTAGTTTTTCCTGTAATTGCAAACTAGTCTGTGTTTTACTGCTCATTTCTCTTGCCCACTTGTTACGGCAAATCAAGCTCATCCAAGTTCACTTGAGGAGTTTTTCGGAGAATACTATGTGACCTGCGGCTGGCTGGTTGGACTGAAAATCTCTGCAGATTGCTGCTGCCGCTGCTGTGGCTTTTTCCCACACAGATAGTAGGTTATTAACGGTGGCTGTATTCCTGGAATTTACCCCACTGTACAGAACAGTACAGCTAATCCTCATAAAAGGAAGATAGAGGGGGGGAAATGCAGGGAGAGAAGGGGGGTTAGGGAAGGGGGGGGATTCAGAGGTAAAGGGGGAATAGGAGGGAGAAAGGAGGGAACTTAGTGTAGGGAATGGGGGGCAAGAAGAGCCAGGAAGGAAACAGCAGGAGACACAGGGAATCATTAAAAATTGAAACACAGAAAGAGGTACAGGAGTAAAGGTGGGTTGTGAAGTGGCTTCATTCATCAAGCAGGTTGGTTTCTATCATTTTCTTTAACAGTGATGAGACACAATGCAGTGTATTGTAAATTTCCTCATTTATTAAATTATTAAACAATTTTTTTTTTTATCTTTGTAGCTGCACTGAAACTACTTAACATTGAATTGCTGCAGTCACAATGCCTGAAATGCCATGGGTGGTGTACAATGAGTCACACTTGGGTTGAACACTTCCTCCTGTCAAACAGTCACGTATCCAAAACCCTCCCATCTGCTACTGCAAACACAATAACTCAAATACTAACAACACAATGGGCTCTTGGGAAGTGAACGTATTTCAGTAACCATTATATTAAATACAGCCATGCATACTGGAGCTCTGATGGATCATATACTATCTGTACGATTCTGTGAGAGGATAGAGTGAGGGTGGAATATAAAGGTGTTTAAAATGTCCTGAGCACGGAGGAGAGTGCTGACAGCACAGAGAGGTGAAGGGAGGATACAGAAGGTTATCACCCGGAGGTCAAAACCCACGGGTGTTGTGTAACTAGATTTACAACAAAACCGTTTGCTGGAATGTGACCTGCATCCTGATATGGTGATGCTGCCAAATCTCTCCCTGCATCTTTCTGCCTTGCAAACACTACATTATTATAATGCTCACACCTGCAGTCTCAGCCATACAAACATGTCTCTGTAACCTTTGTTATCCAAGATGCTTTCTCATATATCTAAATGAAAGTTCAAGTTCAGTCCGGCCAGAACATGAGACCCTGATGAGCAGCATGTCAGTGTGTCCGCAAAAAATCTTTAAAGGTCAATGACCTCGATGACAATGACCTTGGCAGTCTGCACGCCACGTCTTTTATTTATGAACAGAAATAAAAAGGTGCTCAACCACATATTACATTTTACTATCGGACATGTAAATATTTTATTTATTTATGTTTTTTTTTTTTACCTGTTTGAAATGAAAAGAAAAAATCAAATTCACTCAAACAACACAAGTAACTAAAGCCCCTTACTCATGTAGTCACTGTTTCTAAATGTAGTAAATGATGAATTTGCCTCTGAAAAAATAGAAAGTCTACATAAACAATTACTCAGGGAAAGTACTAAAACTAAAATTCTTCTTAAATACAGCACTGGAACTAATACAAACTAATCCCTCGATAGAAGTGATGTAGACTAAAAAGATCCTGTAACCACATTTTGGTTGCTTAACAGTAAAAAAAAATATTTTTTATAATATTTTTGCAAATATTATTGCTTGAAATCTTTACAAAAACAGCAGGATATCAACACACCTTTGCTGCACTGCAGACTTTTATTCTTGTCCTCTACCAATAGTCACTAGTGGTTTCTTTTAACCATGACTATGATTTTCGATCACCTTAACCAAGTACTTTCATTGCCGAAACCTAATCAAACCTTAACCATAGCAACGGCAAATCAAACCATTTCATCATTTAAATTGGAGGACTTGAAATGTCTCCATACTTAAGACTTTAAATTTATTTTGTTTAAAAAAAAAAACCCTGAACATTAGGAAAACCTGAAATCAGAAATTTGGCAAAATAAAATTTTCTCTTCTGATTTCTTTTGGAATACTGATTTATTTATATTTGATGCATTTGTTCCTTATTCATACTCTTCATTTATCAACTTTATTCTAAAAAATGAAATTGTTTTAAAACATTTTCAAGGCTTTCTGCATCCTCCTTATATATTGTCCTGGTTTGTCTTGGAGCCCAGATGATGAATCTGGAAAGAAAGAGGTTACCTAACCTCTTGATTTGACCGTCTGGGAACATTACAACCTGGTGTTACATGTCAGCAGTAGATGCTACCTAGACAGGAACAGGAGAATCTGTTTTATTTCTAGAGGCCTCATTTCATCTGATCATTATGCCAGAAATATGACTTTGGCTGTTACATCCTGAGACGCCAGTCTGGACAGAGATGTTATGTAAGCCCAGTGTGTGTATATAGAAAGTCATACACACATTTAAAATGGGACTTAGGTAATAGTGCAACAATGTCATTGGTGCATTTCTACTGGTTATCTTATCTAAGTTTTTCTAAGTTCTTTTAAAGTGCAACCTTTTCAAAATAAAGGCAGATGGAGAAAATTCTTTGTTTCACATTTTTATTGTTCATCATAGTGAAACAGCATCACTGATACAAAAAAACATCCCCTTTGTTTGGGTAAAATTACAAATCTGAATGTTCGGCCTGATCCACAGGAAGCAGACACTGTGAACAGCAGAAACATTGAGCCAGTGCTTCTCCGCGGCTAGAGGTCCATAGAAAAATAAGGCAGGTTCTGTACAACTCCTTTCTAAACACTGTCAAAATTAGCTGGGGACTTGTCTGCTTTTACATATCCACGAGACAACTTCTCATCTAGGCCTGCACAATATACAACAGCATTGTACAACTTGGCTCAATCATGCAAAACAAGTGAAGAGATATGAAGTTGTCCAAAAAGTGAGAAGAAATATTAATCCAGCCCAAATACCTGAGATACTAAAGGGGGTAGAGGTGTGGTGTTGGGAGCATTCTATTAAAAACCTGCCGCTTTTCGCCCTCTGCACAATTTGCCATTCAAAAAGACAAAAGCCAACCTGAGGAAGAGACGAAGCTGTAGACTGGCAGAGTAGCCACTGACGGCAGGAGGCTAATGAAGTTACAACCAAACATTCGTGAAGAAATTAAGAGCGGGTGAGCCAGATTTTCAACAGAGAACAATCCATTATTGAACATTCATAGCGGGTACTGAAGGGGCTGCATAGACCCTACAGTCATGAAGCTAGCTGACTTTATCAGGCCGTGGAAAGCTTCAGTTCAAGTAATGTCATGGAAATAAAACCTCCCCAGAGGTGGGTATGAAAAGGTTTTCTTTATGACAGCAGGGATCTAAATTATAAGCCACAGTAAGGTATAAACTACAACTGTGTACGATTGTCCTGGTAGAGGTTCAAGAACTGGCAAACTTGGAAGGTTCTTGTGCGTTTTGTTATCCTGTGGTAGAGGTGTACAGCTACATGTTAGCTTAGGTATATCGCTACATGTTAGCATATGTGCTATGCCATGTGATAAATGGCAGAAGAGCCTTGAGCTGTAAGAACCTTCCTGTAGTGTGGTCACGAAATACTTCGGATGATCTTTTCTTGCTTCTGTTAAGTGTTACAGCACTGTTTTCTGAAAAGCACATTCAACATCAATACTGCTTACTTCTGGCTTTAATTTCAACCCAGTGTTGGTCAGCAGAACCCAATTAGCTAGAAACTTGTTGCCTCGTTTCTGAGACTCTGGGAAAACCGTGTTACAAAGTAGGCCATTGATTAATTCATCCTGATATGATGAGTTAACATTAAAACATGAAAATGGATATATAGAGAGCAAATTTTCTACAAATATACAAGCTTGAAATAAAGGAAAAAAAACCTACTGTCATACAGCAAGAGAAAAAAAAAAGATCTAATACACGATATAATATTTATATATATATATACTAAAACAAACACTGGATTGCAGAAGTCTTGTAAGGCAGAATCCCCCAACAACCCAGTCACAGACAATGTGTGTCAGTGTACCATAAAATAAAGATTATTTACAGAGCATATACAATTGTCCAAAAAGACCATGTTGTAATCCAAAAACATGCACATAATACACTATTTCATTTGAAATATCAATTTGTTTCATGTACATAGATCCGCAAAGGATCTATAAATGTTGTCCACTTTGGCTGGATGTGTTCGTGACACGTAACAGCTTCGGAGAAGAGGTGAAATGAGGTTTGGGTGTTGTTGTCAATGATTCTACCAAAGGCACCGGTATAAGCCAATTATAACATGTACAATCCAAAGGCACCATTTCAAAGAATATTCCTGTCAGGAGTTTAATCAGATTATTGACTGAGTGTGTAACTACAGAGCGAAACTATGTTACTACCTGATAATCAATCCACTGAGATTAATAAATGAACTATCTTGTCAATCAAGCAGATGAAGTGACCCAAACACACTAGTACAGTAAAACTAAACATATTTTTTGGTGAACTTTGATCGTTTATAGGCAGAATTTTTAGGATTTTAGTTAAATACATGATTGAGCTTGGTTAACAGTCTTAGACTTTTTAAATGGGTCACATTCTCTGCAAGTTAATGTATCAATATTTACGCTAGCTCCTACGTTACAGCAAGTGTCATGATGTGTGTGATACTGTTTATCATCCAGCTTCTCCCAAATCTCTACTCTTAAAAGGAAAACTTTGAATTTTTTTTTGAAAAATAAAACCTATTTGCTGCTGGCGAGACCACTTCCATGTCTGTATGCTAAAGATGAAGCTAGCATCAGGAGACTGTTAACTAAACTTAGCACAGAGAAGCAGCTAGCCTTGCTCAGTTCAAAGTTAAAATCTGCTAACTAGCAACTATAAATCTTTTCAGTTGAAACATTATATCTCTTAAGTTGACTTTGGAAACCAAAATGTAAAAACGTCAAGTTGTGGTTCTATGAGGATTTAGCCGTCAGTTTTCCTTTATCTTTAGTCTTTATGCCAGGCTAATAGCCTGCTGGCTGTTACGTTAGCTTCATATTTAGCATTAAAATGGCAAGGAAGTGAATAAGAATGTTTTCCAAAATGTCAAACTTCTTTTAAGCTGAATAGCAAATAATCAAGTTGAAAAATAGAACTAAGGCCATTCCGAAATTACCTTTTGAGGAAAATGTGGGTTTTCTAACAGTGTTGGTGAGAATAATTTGGCACAAGTTGAAAATATATGACAACCTTAATATCTTAAATTTCTAAACTCATTTTAAAATGGATTATTTCATGTTTGGCTCTTTTGGTTGAATTGTTTTTCCTTGCGCAGTTGCAACTGCATATTTTAAACTGTTTTTCATACACATTTTTGTCAAGTATCTATAAAAATAACAACAAATGGATTTAAATACACCTAGCTGTCCAGTCGCTATTAAAGAGCCTAGTAAATTACTCCAGCAGGTGTATGTACTGCATGTTGGAAATAATCACTTAGCTTCATACAACCTAAATGGTATGAAGCAAAGTATGATATTTTGTACAACACTCTTTTTTTTCAGTAGACACACTTAGTTATGTAAAATGATACCTTGCATGTTCAGATCCCTCTGTGACAGTAATACTGGAAGCACCTTCTTGCTTCGTATACACAGCCAGGATAAAAACAGCCGGCAAGGAAGACCCTTAAGAGTGTGCATGAACCTGATTGACTTAAAAACTTTATGTGCATGTAGACTTTGGCGAGGCTTCTGATTGTTACCATGTAGCTGAGCAGCATTTTTCCTGAATAAAAGTTCTACGTAGTTGAATTAAATTTTTGATGAACCGCTGTTTTGAGACGAGTCGACTGCCTGGTTAATTTCAGGAATTTTTCATGGATAGTCGCTTGAAAATACAGGTGTAGATGTGTTTTACTATGTCTACGTGTGTGTATGTGTGTGTGTGTGTGTGTTAGCTCTATACACAAAGTCAAAAGTAATGCTAGAAGTGCTCCTTGTTTCATAGAGGATGACACACTCCCCCTCCAAATGTCTCCTTCAAGTGCACAGAGAACTGAGGGACTTGCATCGTCTTTCCAGCCCTGCAAATCGCAGTTCACATATCTGCTGCAGGCGAGGGCTGCGCAGTATGTTCCGTCTCTTCATAGCTGGAAATAATAAGGAAGATGACGATGATTTCAGGCTGTCTTGGTGGCACATTTAACCAGAGTCTGTTTTCCCCTCTCCAAGTTTTGATTCTCTCGTGTCACATCCAGAGCAAAAAAAGAAAGAACGAAAGAAAGAAATCAAACAAAAAAATCCCCCTCCATTGATATTCTCTGGGGGGGTGAACTGAAGATGTCTGAACCAGGTGCAGCACATTATGCCCGTATGCTGAGGTTATCTGATTGATATTTGTGATTTCATTGAGGGGAGGGAACCGTAGATGAACCCTGCTCCCAAATGCTGGACCAGCAGAGACAAACCAGAAGAGACATGGTGGGATGGGGTGGGGGGTGGCTGTAGAGGTGGTTCGCTGCACTCGTAAATGTGAATCTGAGGATGGAAGAGGGGGCTTAGTGACCACTGCTGGAGCCCGGGGGGTTGTGGACCCAGTCGAGGGCGATGAGTGACAAGCTGCCAATCATGAAGATGATTCCCACGACTAGGAAGATGAACGCCTGAAGAGAGACAGACGTAAAGAAACACAGAGGAGGGATTAGATGTAGTTAAATGTGTGGTGATGCACAGTGGGGGTCTGTTGGAATTTCTAACAAGTCACGTTTTGAAAATGTTATCTGCCCCTTGGGGGATAGAGTGAGAAAAATGATACAGTGAGAAAGACGTTGATAGAGTGAGCCTGTGTGTGTGTGTGTGTGTGTTTCTGCACACTTACCCCGATCTTCTGTGGGGAGCGGAATGGGAGAGATTTTACCAAGCGGAGGTAAAAGGCAGCAGGTAGGATAAAGATGAGCATAGTGGCCGCAGAGGAACCTGTGATAAAACCAGGAAGATTAATTCAGCAGTTTTCAGACAGTTGCAATATTTTAGCTACAGATAAGATACAACTTTTTTATGTGTATATTTTATGTGTACAAGCAAAAAATATATGTAAAACCCTGCCATCACCAATTCTAAATTAATAATTTGAAAGAATGCCGCTTAATGTCAGGGAGACTTGTGTACTTTTCAGTGTTTGTGTGTGTTGGCAGCAAGAACGTGAGTGTTTAGATCCGGAGGTCACAAACAGCTCACGCGACTGCACAGCTGACTCGACCCGACACCTTAAGCTTCTGTTCTTCCAGCGTCTTTACTCAATAAAACAACCCCTGATCTGAAGGTGCTAATCAGGCCTCGACTGCCTGACGCCCTGTTTTATTAACTCATACTTGTCCATGTTGTGGGTTTTTTGTGTTCCAAGTTTTTGTCTTTAAACCAAATCTTCCTCAAGAACATTTGAGGAAGCAGAACTGCTACACAGATGCTTTCCTGTGCGCCAGTGTGTCGGGAGGCAGGACTCACCAATGAAGCCGAAGATGTCCCTGATGGTGGGGACGAAGATGACCAGCATGTTGTTGAATGCCAAGATGGAGGCGGCAATCAGCATGTGGCGAGTCCAGCTGAACTCTCGACCGCTGAACAGCAGCGTGGTGATGGAGGAGCGGATCTGGACAAAAAAAAAAAAAAAAAAAAAAACACCAAGTATTGACATTTAAGTCTTTGGTTTGATTATTGTTCATTAATATTAAAGTTGTATAAAGTTCTCCATCAACTGAGCGATGACAGAGGAATGTGTAAGAATCACACAGCATTTTTTGTTAACTTTATCTGTATCAGTTTGGTTTACCCCAACTTTAAAAAAGTTAGGATGCTATGTATAACAAAATAAAAACAGAATGAATGATTTGCTTATCTGTTTTTTTAACCTAAATCTAATTGAATACAGTAGAAGGACAAAACAAGAGTTATCTGAGATGGGCTGACTCAAAGTAAAAGTGAAAGAGAAGGAGTGTGCACATGTCAAATTGTTAATGGAAAGCATGTACATCATGTTCTTCTGGCTTAAGAGGAAAAGGACCATCCATATTGTTACCGGATGGGGGGGTGTCTTTCTCAGGAAAGTCGCTGCTTATTCCAGTAAGACATGAGACACATTCTGCACGTGTTACAACAGTGTGGCCTCAGAGTAAAAGAGTGTGGGTACTAGATTGTCCTCCCTGCAGTTCACACTTGTCTCCCATCGAAACTATGTCATGTTTAGCAACTGAAGTTGTATATGATGCAAGAATGTGAGAGGATTTCACTTTCAAAATTTCAACAGTTAGTGCCCTCAGTTCCCAAACACTCACTCAGTGTTGTTGGAAGAAAAGATGATGTGACAAAGTGATAAACATGCACCTGTCCCAACTTTGTTGGAACACGTTGCAGGTATCAGAATGAGTGTATACTTTATATAAAAACAAACCAACAAAAAAACCCAGAACCAATACAGTTGATCAGTTTAAACATCACATATCTTGTCTCTGTATTGTATTCAATCGACTTTAGGTTAAAGAAGATTTGCAATTCATTGCATTTGGTTTTTATTGAAGTGTTACACAGCATCCTTTTTGGAATCGGGGTTGTATTAGAATAAAAATTAAACTTCAGCACTAAATTTCCTGTACTCCTCACTGGAGTGTAACTAAACACATGTCACTGTTATTCTTCTACACCGTGTCTCTGGCAACGAAACAAATCATTAACAACAGTCTGTATGTCTGCTGGCCTGTGCCTGCGGCTGATTCCCAAACTTGGCTACTGACCGAAGTGTGTCAAGTGCTACAAGAGGCTAGTGTGTGTACTTGTGAGACTGTGTGTGTGTGTGTGTGTGTGTGTGTGTGTGTGTGTGAGGGAAACAGTGAAAACCAGGAGATCCCAGCTAAGGCGCCTGGTGCTGCTGAGCCACAGGCAGCCTGTTCAAGCCTCCAGTGGGTGAAAGGTTGTAGATATCAGGTGAAACCTGAAGCACCATCAGCTCGCAGGCCCCAGAGGGAAAGGTTACAGGAGGCGGTGCTTAAAGCACCCATTCAAAAAGGCAGGGGATTATCTCCAACAGCGTAATGGAAGCATGGGATTGCATCAGCCAGGAGTGAGATGAGGGCGGGCTCGCCTGCAGGGGGTGTGTCTTTACATGAAGCAACTATTGTCACTTGCAGTTGACTTTTTTTTGTCTGCCTGCCTAACTTCCTTCCTCTTTTACTTACTAGTCCCACATTAAGGCAGATGAGAGCCACCAGTTGCCATGACAACACATTTAATTACAGCTGTGGCAGACATTTGTATGTGGAGAATGAACTATGAGAAGCAAACAGAGTTTTAGGGCAGAGTATCTTCTTGATTTAGTTTACCTGAAAGAGACGAGGCATGTGCAATCCTTTCCATTTTTAAGAGCCACTGCTGGCAGAACACTACAAGCCTTCTTTGAATCCTTTCAAGTCTGACTTAAGCACAAGATTTATATCTCTAAGCATGGTAGAGTGGGGGGAAAAAACACATTAAATGGATTTTCTTCACTGTCAGACTGAACCAAGTGACCTCCATCCTGCCTGTCTGAAGGCACCCGGACGGCGCCTGCGCTTCACTGCCCACTGCCAAGAAAGTGTCTCTACTTCTTGTGGGAGATATCGACAACAATTAAACCGCGTCCCTCCTAAAATTCTACTGCATGCCCCCTCCCCTGCCCCCCATCCCACCAGCTGTTGCATAATTAGGCAATCCAGAAAACTAGAGCCTGGACGTGGTATTTCTCTCTAAGGCTCCAAACTATTCTGCACCCGACTGTTACTTGGCGCAAAGTCTTTAAAGTTCTCCCTGTGATATTTGCACACTTTGGGCTCCTTACTCTTTACCTGTCAGAGGCCTGCACACACATGTACACACTCAGAGTACGTGGACTGACTAGTTTTAGGCAGCCGGATAAATCCAGCCACATCTTGGTTCAACCAGTTAGCAACAAACCAGGGACTAAGATATAAGGCTGCAACTAACAGCTATTTCGATAACTAAATAAACAGTTGATATACTTCAGTTATTCAATTTGGATAAAAAAATTAAAAAAAAGCTATGTTATTATTTCCAGCATTTTATTGCAGAAAGCAAAACTTACTCCTCCTATTCCTTTACAATGCTTGTTACCACTTGCAGATAAAAGAAAGCAAATGAAGTTACAAGAATAGAGATAAAGCCACTGCAATGAAAAAATGAAAAAGATCAAATAAATACAAAAATGGGGATGCAGCCCTGTACTGAAGAGTAAAAGGAAAGTGTAACATTATATACTTGATCACATATCACTCAAGTTTCTGTTGTGAAGAAATAAAGGATTCACTTAATTTGACTGTCTTTGGTTAATGGCATGAAAAATGTCAATACCTCCATAACATTACCTTATACTCCAGTGTCTGTCTGACCTAATTTCAACTAGACTTGAAGTGTTCCTGTTGTCTGTTTTGACAGACAAACACACAATTGCAGGTTAAGTTAAAAAATACAATAAAATAAACTAACTGACGATATATATACATAATGTGGACAGAAATACCTTCTGTCTGTTTTATCTCTGTATAGTGATGGATTAAAATAGCTGGGTGTTACCTTCATGGGACATTAGCTTTAAAAATAACAGGTGCTGAGTGTGAACTAAAACTACATGCAACAGGAAAAAAGTCCCCTTTTCAAGAAAGAACATCAACAGGAAAGTCACTGCATAATTACTTTAAACTAGGCAGCCAAACTCGGCAAAAACAAAGATAAGTTTCACAAACTGTACTTTACTACAAAATAGAAATAAATATGAGATACAGTCACATACGAGTTGGACACTAAAACTGAGGCCATGAATGTAGACATGAGCTCTCTAGTGGTGACACTGACTCTCTGCAGCGTTTCATCTACACTCATGAGACAAAACCACACTGTTTCTGGATGAATCACACAGACTGTGCCCCTTTTCAAAAGTTTACCTATGAAACTTCACATTGTACTTTACTGCACTGTACAACTTTTGGGTTCTCAGGTTGTGAAATATCTCAGGATGGTGATAATCTGCCTCCAGCATGACATGTTTTATTGTCTTTAGGCTTTTTAATTAATCAGAGGACCAAGCCAAGCTGTTTGTACATATGTAACAGAGCTGTAGAGCATGTGGACCAAATAATAAAAACTTGTTACAGAGTGAGAAATGGGAGAGCCTTCATTAATGACTTCATTTGAATTCCAAATGAAGTCACAAATTTAAGCTAACGATGGACGTTTAAGCTAACGCAGAGATAGGACAAACACAGAATATAGTGTGTTGATAGCACACAAGCTAATTTTAATTAGCTAATTAACAAACTAAACTTTTGTTGTAGTGTTTTGCCGTTAATGTTATGTGTAAGGAAAGCAAAGATAGCTCCACTTTTTGTTTCATGTTTAGCAGGATAAGCTAACTGCAAATTCTCAAGGCTAACAAACAAATGAACCCCTTTGTAAGTAGAGAAACAAACTGCTAACATATGGGGCTTAGCAGACAAGTGCTCAAGCTAGCGCTACATAGGAAGGTCTAGATTAAGACTGAAATTTTATGGTAACATAAAGGTGACAGTGTTGCTGTTTAATCAGCCTGTTTGCAGCCGTCTCCAATGGTTTCAGTCTCCAACTGGAGCCTGAGAACTGGGGCATGTTTGACTGCACATTAAGCCCTTTCATTATAGACTAGATCCTGGCAAAGCCCTGTGTGATCTGGCTTCTGTTAGCATCTATCCTTCACATGACTGCACACCCACACACATACACTTTCATGCCTCGACACATGTCTAAACGTACACTCCCACACACACGTTCTCTCCCCTCTCATATAGAACTTCCTGACTGGAGCCAAGGACAGTGGCAGACAAAGCTAACGTTAATCTCTAGCTGGAGGAAGGCAGCGTTGCCCCACAAAATGAAGGTCAGGAGGATTCAAGGCGAGATTCTCAAATGTCAGATGGAAACTTGGCAGAGTGACCATGCAACTGAGTAGTTCTTTTGATGTGATGCCTTACATGTATCCAAGTTCATCAATCTTTTGACCATGTAACAGCAACACCGTTTAATTTACTGCAAGAATAGTGATGGTTAGCTAATTAAACATTCGCAACTCTGCACAGATACACAATTAATCAAATCAGAAATGTACGCACAAATCAACTTTTCCCCCCACACAAACAGCCATTTCAAATGACAAAAAAATGACCAAAAAAGAGACAAAATAACCATACAAAGACACAAACCCTAAGATGATACTAGGGTCCTGCAAAGAGACACAAAATAACTACAAAAATTTGCAAAACAACCACAAAGAGACGCAAAATGACTACAAAGAAACACAAAATGACCGAAAAAGAAACAAAACGAACACAACGAGACACAAAATGACTACAAAGAGACATAAAACAACGAAAGAAAGAGACACAAAAGGACCATGACCGCAAAGAGACAAAACATAATTTCAGAAATGGACCAACCATCCACAAATAGGCAAATACTATAAGTAGATACAAAATGACCATTAACGAAACATAACAGCCACAAAGGGATGGACAATGACCACAAGGTTATGCAAAGGACCAACAAAGAGACACAAAATATTTCCGAAAATAGACTTAACAACCACAAAGAGACTCAAAATGACTATAAAGGGACCAAAAAACCAACCAAAAAAGTAAACAAACTAACAACAAAGACGCACAAAAAGATCACATGGTTATGCTAAGGAACTACAAAATGGGCAAAACAACCGCAAATAAACACAAAATGATGACAAAGAGACACACGAAAAGCCCAAAAAGACACAAAACCTCAAACAGATGCAAAACGACTACAAAGAGATGCAAAACTACATCAATGACAACACCAACAAAAAAAGGTAAAGTCATCACGACGTCTGTGTGTCTTGCTCCTGTGTATGAGAAGTGGTGGGTCCTTTTGTTTATCTATGCTCAGGGGCTGACTGTCTCATAAACCACCTATCAGAAAGTAGAGTTCAAAACTGAACCTGACTCATGCTTTGACTCACACCCTTTGATGGGAATCCATACAGGTAAACACAAGCCAAAAACCACTTTTTAACTTGACATTTTTTCTAAGCTTCATTGCTGATTCAAGGCCCACTGGCTCATAGCTTTCTGTTGGCTGCAGTGAGATCTAAACCCCTAACCCCTGGCTGCCTTTCTGCCTTTCACTTTTCACTAAGTTACAATTCACCTCAGCTGCTTTGCGGCATCCCATTTCAGTCTTGTGTTTCTCAGTCCTTATCAAATTTTTATCTCCTCTGTTATCCCAGTCCACCTCCTTTGCTCTTCTCCGTTTCAAATACATTTCAAATGTATTCACTGACAGTAGCAAAGTCAGAGGATTGAGAAGCAGAGATAAAACTGTTGCATATAAAGCTTTCATGTTCTCACATGTGAATAATCAGATTGCGGCAATTCAGAAATGAATGAGGAAACCAGACACATGCATGTAATTGCATGTTTAACCAGAATGGTTAAGACTCATAATATTAAAATAGAAAACTTTCATTGGTATTCTGATTTGAAATTTGGTTCACGGCACAGCCAAAGGAGTTATTAATTCTAAAGAAATCATACCATATTGCTGTGAAATTCTTAGAGGTGTGGTCCATTAGACATAAACCATCCTATCTCTTGAGCACACTGTGAAATTATAACCGTCTACATACAGTGACAAATGAAATCTGGGCAATCCTGTACAATCTGATAGATTTCTCCTTACAGACTGCACTGCAGCAACATTAAAGCAAAATCAAAGGGACACGTCTCTGCGCTATCTGACTCCCTTTCACATTTGGCACGACTCATCCTTGTGAATATTCCTTATATGGCATTAGATGGGATTCATATATTCTTCCATGACCACCATCAAATAATCACTACATTGTTCCTCACTATCTTTGATGCAGATCCAGACGCAGATTTCCAACAATTCTATCTTTAACACAATTCATTTGGAGGATTGTGTGATTGTGCGGCCCTGGCAGTGGTTTGTCTTTCTGTCACCCTCCTCTGCCAGTTCACCCCCCTGTCTCACTGACTCCGCCTCTTTATCTCCCTGAAGGTAGCAGTCAGGGTGAGGGTTTTTCCACTGTCCAGTCTGAGCCTGTAAAGTTCCACTGCAGAGAGAGGGGGATCCTCTCTCACATTCCCATACACAGAAATAACAGCAGTGTCTGTGTGTGTGCGTGCGTGCGTGTATTAGTCAGAAGGATATGAGGGATAATGGGAACACCCAGTGTGAGAAAGTACCAGATTAAAGGCCAAAATGTGACCAAATGTGATGTATCCTGAATGTGTGTGTACATATAATTGTAGATAAGTGTGTATGTTTATTTACTTTAAGTATGTATGAACAAGTGTGTGCTTGTGTGTGTGTCAAGCCATAATATGCGGTCATTGCTGCATCATTTTGTCAGCACTTTACTGACTGAATATCAACAAACTTGCTGCCCCCTGGTGGCTGCCCTCTGTACCTGCAGCCACTTCAGAAATGACTCACAAAGTTGCTTGTCTACATTAAACCAAATGTGTGTGTGTGTGTGTGTGTGTGTGTGTGTGTGTGTGTGTGTGCCTGGAAGCTAAAACGGGACAAGTAACTTCCTCTGGCCAGCAGTCGTTTTTGTCCCCCTCATGTCAGACAAGGGCCAAGTTAAAATTAGCCCATGAACATATATGGATTGGGAAGGAAGAGGAGAGTGTCTACGTATGTGTGAATGAATGTGACTGAGATAATAAGTTTTGGTAGCTGGTAACCTTTTGATCCCAGCTTAAGAGCAAATGGGGCAACAGACACAAAAAGTAAGAGAGGCTTTAGTGTTAAGATCCAGAAGTGTGTGTGCAGGCATGTGTGCCTGTGTGTTGGTGCAATTAAGAGGTGTGGCCGTTTACAACTTCAGCCTGTGTGCTCTGGGATTTGAGATGACGACAGAAGTCGATTGCCAAACCGAACAGCGTGTTCTGTCTTTCTTTTTTTGCCAAACTGCCAGGAAAGAAACAGCTGCATCCAGAAAATGACAGAAAAAAAGACTGACTCTGCAGCAAACACAAAACACACTCTGTAAGCAGAATGACACAAAGTGGCAGCAATGTTCTACTGAATGAATAGATTTACAAGTAGCTGGCTGGCGTCGGGTGGAAGGCGGTGGTCATGTATTTTAAATTACAAGGGCTGAGTGTGTTTGCTGACGTGAATCAAATTATATCAGTGCCTCAACAGACTCCACTTAATGACACTATGAGGGGGGAGGAGACGGTATTACTGTAATGAACGTCACTGAAAAAGCCATAGAAATTAGCCCATAACATGATACTTTACGACTACTGCTATATGTGCACCCTGCTTGTCCTCAAAGAAGACTGGCTAAAACAAGATTTACTGCCTCACAGTTGTGTGCCGCCACAAACCAGTCAAGTTGCAGTTACAGTTTACAATCACGTCTGTGAAAACATGTATGCTTCACACAAACCTTCCCCTCCGCAGCACAAAAGATCTATACAATCAGCACAGTTTTAAGATAAGTGTCACTGTATCCAACCAAATGTCTCCCCTTCTTATGATATTACGTGACGGCCAGAAAGATGTTTTTGCAGAACATTATGATGTCACAGTGAAGTTGACCTTTGAGCTTTTGGATATAAAATGTCATCACTTCATCATCTCATTTTATGAAGATATTTGTTTAAAATGTTGTCATTATTAGCATATGAATTTTTAAATTATGGCCAAAAACATGTTTTGTGAGGTTAGAGTGACCTTGACCTTTGACCACCAAATTCTGATCAGTTCATTCTTAAGTCCAAGTGGACGTTTGTGCCAAATTTGACGAAATTCCCTCAAGGCATTCTTAAGATATTGTGTTTACGAGAATGGGACGGACGCAAGGTCACAGTGACCTTGACCTTTGACACCAAATTTTTATCAGTTCATTGTTGAGTACAAGTGGACATTTCTGCCAAAGTTGGAGAAACCCTCTAAAGTTCCTGAGATATTGCACTCACAAGAATGAGAGAGATGCAAGGTCACAGCAGTGACCTTGACCATTGACCACCAAAGTCATATCACTTCGTCCTTGACTCAAAGTACATGTTTGTGCCAATTTAAAAACATTCCCTCAGGGCCTTCTTATGATACTGTGTTCAAAATAATGGGATGGACAGATGGGCAACCTGAAAACATAATGCCACTGCCCACAGCTATTGCTGGTACAGAGGCATATAAACATTTTAGAGACAACAAGGGCAGACTGTGTGTTTGTGTATGAGGTACTCACAGGGAACAGGACGATGGGGACAGTCAGGGTGACGGCAGTGAGAACAGCCAAACGCACCAGCAGCAACATGGTGTCAAATTTATACACCTTGGTGAAGGTGTGGAGCAACTCTGCCTCCACGTTGTCTGTGGTGGAGGACAAAGAAAGGATATAAGAATTGTAATAATTTGTGCAAAAAAGATGCAAACTTTTAGAAGAGCAAAAAATACTAATGCCAATGTCAGATTTCCAGGATTTCGAAGGGACATCTGCAAGATTACTAGCCACCTCAACAGTGTTGGTATATTCCTGGGATTTCAAAGCTCTATTTCTGTTCCTGTCCAACTAAACTAGACTTCTATCTCTTATTCTTTTTGTCTAGAATTATGGGGTGCCGTTTGTAAAGTGGCTCACGCTGAAAATAACATCAACATTTTGCCACATTTAGCTTCAAACAATGTTTAAAAAAGTGTTGTGAATTTTTTAACGTCACCTTTTACCACATTTACAGCAATATTTGTTAACTTAGAAATATATTAAATATTGAAATCTAAATATTAAATGTGGCACCTAAATGTTAAATGTTAAATCTAAATATTAAATCTAAATCTAAATCTAAATGCTAAATCTAAATCTAAATATTAAATCTAAATCTAAATGCTAAATCTAAATCTAAATGTTAAATCTAAATATTAAATCTAAATGTTAAATCTAAATATAAATCTAAATGTTAAATCTAAATGCTAAATATAAATAGAAATCTAAATGTTAAATCTAAATGCTAAATATAAATATAAATGTTAAATCTAAATATTAAATCTAAATCTAAATCTAAATGTTAAATCTAAATGCTAAATCTAAATCTAAATATTAAATGTTAAATCTAAATGTTCTGGGTGAAACTAAATATTTAGCTAATATGCAAATTTGCACTGCCGGTCACCGGAAGTACCAAAATAAAAGCTCGAGATGGTCAGACTGCGTTTATAGAATCAAATAACGAATTAAAACCAACTTATCGGGGGAAATGAACACTTGAACATACATTAGCGTGATAATAACAAGAAACATGTTTGGAGAAATTGTATTTGACGTGTACTTTGAGTTGTTAGTGTCCCTTCGGAGGGACTAACAACCTAAGCTAAGCTAACAACCGTTAGCTCTTAGCACCGTTAGCAGTGTCTGTAATGACTCATTAACTCTTAAACGGTCCATGAAAAAAATATTTTTTCCAGCGGATGTCTTAGTTACAACATGATTGAGCTAGCAAAGCAGTTTTGTGTTGCGATGTGTGGTATTTATTCAGTTTTGGGAAATCACGATGTCTAGAAAGCATCAGTGGCTGCAGCAGCAGCAAAGCTAACATCAGGACGTCATCTGTTAAAAGCCTCCCGTTGTCGGATACGACATGAAACTACTCCAGTTAGCTCAATCATGTTGTAACTAAGACATCCGCTGGAAAAAAATATTTTTTTTCACAGACTGTTTAGAGTTAATGAGTCATTACAGACACTGCTAACGGGGCTAACAGCTAACGGTTAGCCCCGCTAATCTACGATAACCATGTTATTAATTTCAGAACGTGATAGTAATGTTTGTTCAATCATTGTGTTTATAGACTTTACAAACACCAGATTAGTCTAAACGGTGATATAGTGACGTGAAAAATATGAGATATGCATATATATATGTAGCTAAACTCCAAGGTGATTCCCTCCGAAGGGACACTAACAACTCAAAGTACACATCAAATAAAATTTCTCCAAACACGTTTCTTGTTATTTTAGGTAGTTATTATCACACTAATGTATGTTCAAGTGTCCATTTCCCCCGATAAGTTGGTTTTAATTTGTTATTTGATTCTATAAACACAGTCTGACCATCTCGAGCTTTTATTTTGGTACTTCCGGTGACCGGCAGTGCGAATTTGCATATTAGCTAAATATTTAGTTTCACCCAGAACATTTAGATTTAACATTTAACATTTAGATTTAACATTTATATTTATATTTAGCATTTAGATTTAGATTTAATATTTAGATTTAACATTTAGATTAAGATTTAGATTTAGATTTAGCATTTAGATTTAGATTTAATATTTAGATTTAGATTTAGCATTTAGATTTAACATTTAGATTTAGATTTAGATTTAATATTTAGATTTAACATTTAACATTTAGGTGCCACATTTAATATTTAGATTTAACTATTTAATATATTTCTAAGTTAACAAATATTGCTGTAAATGTGGTAAAAGGTGACGTTAAAAAAATTCACAACACTTTTTTAAACATTGTTTGAAGCTAAATGTGGCAAAATGTTGATATTATTTTCAGCGTGAGCCACTTTACAAACGGCACCCCATATAGAATAAGGGACTGATATCTGTTAACTATCTGTCTGTTTGTGTCTTATCACAGAAGAAGTTGACTATTCAGGGAACAGTAAGGCTTGCCTGGGCCAAGTAAAATGCTGCATTGGGCTAATAAGAAGAAGAATTAAACACATTGATACTTCTGGAGCTGATGATAGAATCTTGCTTCCTTCTAATCTTGAGAGTTGCACATGAACTAATTCGTCTTTGCTGTTATTTGATAACAGCTAATAAATAGAACAATAAAACAAGTTCAAAAAGCAAGTGGAAAAAAGAAAAAAAAACATTAACGTCGCACCCCGCTATTACTGCCTTTGAGTATCGTTGCTCTTACCATAAAAGGTGAGGTAGCCAAACAGCGCTGACAGCATGTACATGATGAGCATAGTCAAGATGGACAAGTTGGAGACGTTCTGCATCTTCTTCCGGGAGCGGCTGCAGAAACAATAAATGCAATCGTGAGACATTTCTCAACTTCAATAAATAAAAGACTATATGCATGGCTTGTAGTGAGAGAATGGGTTTTATTTAGTTGAACTGGCCCTTAAAGGTTGTTTGAAGGAGTGCTGATGGTACTTTCATGCTTGGTGTAAAGGAAGGACGCGCACTTACTCTTTCAGCTCACTGTAGATGGGCAGGACCTCAGGATGGCAGACAAAGGCGAAGGCAAGGATGGGCACAGTGTACGCTGTCTGGAGATGAAAAATGTACAGAAAAATTTAAGAAAAAAAAATTTAGCTTTAGGCAGTACAAGACAACGATGGTGCTAATATATATATAAACAGCTACAGCTGACGACAATGACTCATGACTTTGCTTGGACTTGAGCCCAATGTTGCAGAGCAATGCAACAGTAGTGTTGTAACCATAGTGTAACAAATTAGATTGTACAGAGAGTAATTAGATTGAGGAATGCATTACTTTTGTAATGAGTAACAATGGATAAGGGCGTTGCTTCCAAAACTGAGGGAAAAAAGGACTTAAGAACAGAGAAACCTTTGCTGAGCACTTAAGGGCCTCAACACAAGTTGAGAGCTGATGAGACGTGTTGGGACATTGTGGCCCGCAGCTTTGGCCCGCCATTTCTACTTTTATTCACAAGTACCACAGACTGACGATAATACGGAGCCAGCTGCAATTTTTTAGGAGAAATATTGTCCATTTGTTGTTCCAGGCACATAAAAAGACCATCAGAGTGGCATGGAAGTGGAAAGGTAGTTGGTAAATGCTGCTTTTTACAAAAGTGCAATGATAACAAAAAAAACATTTATGCTGCGCTTAATTCTTTGAACTGCAATTGGTATGTGATTAAAAGCCTAAAATAGCTCAAAAGCAGCAGGTAGTCATCGTGTCAAGGAAGGTGAAATGACTGCTTTCACTTCTAAACAATGTGAAAATAACAACCTTGGTTGAAGCAACTTAACTTAACCATCCCCATGTGAACACAAAGCTATGTGTCATTTTCTAGGCCTGATTTATAATCGCTTGGGCCCACACTCAAATCCCTAAACACGCACTGAAATGTCAAAACACACCCTAAAAAACCCCACCTTTACCAAACATGTCTTGGCAAATGCTTGGCAATCTGCTTCTGTTGGATTTGTAGGTTGCTAAATGCATTCCTGTGTGTTAGCCCAACTGTCTTAGATTGTTTTTAAATACCAATGTATGGTACTCACATGGATTATGCTTACTGTGTTGATTATCTCTTCTAATAACAGTTTACATTATACATGGGACACTTTGTCCTGGCTTCTTTTTTCTTGCCGTCACTGATTCAAATGGTACAATGCACCAGTGGAGGACCCATTGTGCCAGTGAGTAGATGACACACCTTAACAAAACCACTGGGGCTACATTTCAAAAGCCACACACTTTAAACTTTCGCTAAAAGAAACTTTGTTTCTGGAGACCTGCAGACTTAAAAAGAGCTTCTATTCATACATGACACTGAACTGGAGCAAGTTGGACAAATGTAAGCTACCAAAAACCCCATCATACCTGAGAGTTGAAGACAAAGTATTTGGGTGTGCACATCTCCTCATCGTCGGGGTGAGGCTCCACATGGACGCCAGTGGAGTGATGGGCGTCATGGCTGCCAAGCACTGCCGGGGAAACGTCGGCTCGGGAGAAATCCATTTGTGCTGAGCTATTCAGGGGTGGGTACAACCCCGGCATATGCGAGGCGTTCATGCTGAGGTTGGCTGAATTGTGGTAAAAGAATGGAAGAGGGCAGGACAGAATGGTCTTCTTGTAGATCACCTGGAAAAGAACAATATTAAGTCATGTTGTGTTTTTCCAAGTAGTGTTCATTGAAATAATGAAACAAGATTTTGACATTATGGCATTTATTTTCCAATAGACGTGGTACTTCTCCATTTTCTACATCGTGTAATTTTCTTAACCATGTTTCCATGTAACCATGTTTGTCACATCTTTCTACATAAGGTTCTCAGCCATATTGGAAGTCCTCGGCTCTCGGGAAGGACGATATCATCATAAGACACCTAATTAGCAAGTAAACAATCTGATTCCATGTTGACAAAACTACATTGACTGATTTTTTTTTACTTGGGGGTGCCAGAAATAAGCTGTTAACACAACACTGACAGTGATCGCTCTTGCATACACAGTCATGGGATCCATTCTTTACTTAGTTTGTCTTGCATGCCTCCCTGGTGAACAAAGAATCTAAAAAAACAGAGAAAATTCTTGATGAATTGAATTAATAGGATATCGCATTTCCATTAAACTTAACTGTTTAAAACACTTATGCATAAACTGTCTCAGGCATGGAAAAGTAGTGGGCCTGTGCTGATTATGCAGAGGGGTTTGAAATAGTAGGTCACAACAAAAATTCATGTGTTTGGGAAGTACTGAGCAACCACTGCATAAACGTTGTTGTAGAGTTGTATGAGAGTTTGTAAACAGATGTTTTGGTATAGTTTTGCTGTTGTGAAACATGGACCCCAATGACTTCAATTCATCAGGCATTTTCTCCGTTTTTTGGATTCTTTGTTCAGCGTGGAAGCATGTGAGAAAAACAAAGTTTTATTCTTGGATTTAACATTACACAGGGTGAATAACTGATATACAAACTGTCATTTTGTGAGTGAAGTATTCCTTTAAAATAAAAATATTGATTATAGCAGCTTTAGTATGTGTCATATGCAAATGCAGACAAATGCCTGATGTGCACTTAAAGTACATATAAAGATGCAGCTTTATTTGCCTGAATCCCACATTCTGCTCATGGTTTTTAAAAAGTTCTTACAGAGTTGAACTTACCACACCCAGGAAGAAGACCATGCAGGAAAGGGAAAAGCCGCTAGTGTAGCCCAGGTAGCCTAAAGAGAAGAAAACATCAGTAATAGAAAAAAAACCCCCCGACACTGCAGAGACAATAGTACCTGATACTGGTGCTATGCTATACTTTGCTATTCTTACTCTTTACCTCTGTTAATCTCTCCTGTCTTTTTAACATCATTTTGGTGTCTAATCTCAGAAATGGGTCACACTCTATTCTAGGTTGTGACCCACATCCTAAAATAAGAGAAATCTGATATGAGCAGCAGTTCAGATTCGAGCTGCAGTGTGAATGAAGCCTTTAAGGCCTGAATGGAGCAGAGACTAAACCTAACACCCATGAATACAAATCTAATGTCTGCAAACACCAAGATCATAATGGCTGTTGTCATTTATTCAATTGAATTCGGTCATGTAGCTTTGATCCTATTTGCTACTTTTTGTCTGACTGTATTAATTACATAATCTGTGCAGTGGGCTAATGGTGCAGACTTCTTGGAGCTGAGCCAGCTGAGGCGGATCTGACTCTTTAGTTCATAAATCACATCTGAGCGACAGTGCTGACTGCGGGCTTAATAGAAGTGTTACGTTACGGTAACTCCTAATTGCCGGAGCTGACTAAGGGCTCCACTAGTGTTACGTTACTCCCGGTTTTGCGTAGGTGGTTATGGACAGCTGCAAGAACTTGGAAGCACTGAGAAAAAAAATGGCTTCAGACTGCAGGAAGTGACATGGGTCCTGCTTCTTTGAAGTTAGTGGCAGTACTAGAAGTTTGTGAAGACTGAGTCCTTACCAAGATTTTTGAGGAGAGACAAAGGCAGAATAACTCCGATTGACACAAACACCACCAGGTAGTTCCCATTCAGGTACCATTCACTGCAAACACAGCAGGTTGAAATGAGGTCAGAGCCTATACTGTATCTATACACAAACACATAGTTATCTATTTAGAAACACACACACTCACCCAGAGATTTCCTCCAAACCCAGGAACGCGCGGATCACTTCAGGCAGCTCGTACTTCACGATAAAGAGGTAGCTGGACATAGCTGCAAGACATTACAGAGAAGCTTAGCTATTAGCTTAGCACATTTAGCAACTGTATTAAAATTCAGTAAACAGCTGTATTTTCAAAAATCAAGCTGAGATACACACACATGAAATCACCACCCACCTCCGATATTCTGCATAATAATGGATCCGAACGCTGCCATTTTCCCAGGCCAACCAAATGCTCTCTCTCCCAGCTTTTCATAGATAAGAGATCCTGCCACAACAGACAAGATGACATTGATTTAATCGTGGAAAAAAACTCTTCACTGGATAACTGGATAAAAGCATCAGGTGTTTTTCATATTGCCAATTTGTTCCTCTAAATTCACCTAAGTAAATTCCATCTAATGCACAATTGCTTTCAATGACCACAAGGGGGGTGCATCAGTACAGAAATACAGTTTTACCAATATTGTTCTAAAGCAGAGGTTTCCAACTTTTTTTTTGACTTGTGAGTCCCTAACGAAGCAATATCTCCTTGTGACCCTTGTCATAAGTTTAACAACTATGAGTTGTGAGCACTTCAGTCAAAACAAGAGGTAAAAGTATTCCACATTAACAGCTTTTCACAAAAAGAAGCAAAAACTGGAGAAAAGTGAACATGGTTTTGATTAATGTTCAGCTGATCAGCTCCCGAACCCTTTGATTAATGATTCCAGGTCGCCCCACAAGGGAATATGAATCCAAAGTTAGCTTTTCATACTAACCTCCTTCTTTAGCTGTCACAAGAAGCAGATGCACAGAATATAAGGAGAGGATGGCCACAGCCACGAGGAGGACTCTGCACAGAAAAGGAAAGCAAAGGTCATGGATCAGTCTAAAACTGAGATATGATACAAGTGTTTGCCTTGGTATTTCAAATACATTCAAATCTAAAGACTAAGGAAGTGAAACGTTGCGGAGGAAAGAAATAAGGGAAAAGTCAACAGTATGGAGAGGGTTTTTGTGCTGGTGGTATTATCAAGAAAATGTAACGTTTGTGATACCTCTACTGTTAGAAGAAGGCAGGAGTTCATTAGTATTTCCTATCTACTATCATTTTTCAGTAGCTACTCCACTGACACTGAGCTTCAGAGAAGTGCTCTCTTGTTCCCTGAAGCCTCCCCGGCTCATTAGGTGGCCACGCAGCAGAGGCATGGATAATACACAGAGGAGGGTGAGGGGTGTCAGATGTTGGAAGGCACCCATGAATGCTGATATGCATATGCACGGGACAGATGGTGCTGTTAGGTGAAATATGTCAGAGGAACTGAGGGTACAGGGTGCAGGAGTTTAAACATGTCAGTGAGGCAGAGCTGCTCTACAGTATGTTCCAGATGGTAATGTGACTATACAGTAATTTATATTTTTGCAAGAGGTCATTCTGTCCCACTGGTGAGCTAACACATAACCATGTATCCTAATGACTTGGGTGATCCCCTGGCATCTCCTGTAGCACCACCAGCAGAGTGACATTTGTGGTTTAGAGTGAAATGTCTCACCAACTTTAGTACACACACCCATGCCCCCGTCTGGATAGATTATGAACTGATTATGATTGCTATGACCAGGTTAAACTTACTTTGATTTATAAAACCTGCATAAATAATGGCGTTCTCATCAGCCTCAGCTGAGCTTTGGGTTTAGTGTTAATTTGCAAAGGTTAGCATGCTAATACTCTACACCAAAGACTGATTTATAGTTGTATGTTGGCTCTACACAGAGCCTATGCCATATCTACACCAGCAGCCTATGCTGTTGTAAGTATCTACACTCATGCGGTGGTGGTGTCTCTGCAATTACACCTCCAAACGATTGTTAGCCGTGGGGTTTCTATGTCACTGAGATGAGTTTCTGTGCAGTTAAGTTTTATTGATTCAACTATCCCTCTAAAGCCATAAAACACTGCTTTATAGTGACAATATTAGTAAAAGTATAGCGTGTTTGGCTCCATTATAACTCACAAGGTCCACAGACAAAACAATTTACAACACTATACAACATGCTAACGTTATTAAGATATGCCTATGACATTTACATTTATTATTAGCTAAGCTGCTAGCGGACCCTCCCTCTACTAATATAAAGCCAGAAGTAACAACGGCATTTACTAAAGCTAATGTTTCAAAAGTAATCTCCAGTGTAACTCACAAGGTTCCCGAACAAACAACTGTCCTATGCTTGACACATTTTTCCCACTGAAACAACATGCTAACATTATTAACATAAGCCTACAATATTTTACATTACGTAAATTAGCTTAGTTGCTCGAGACTCTTCCTCTACTTATGTGAAGCCAGGAACAACAGCAACATTAAATAGGGGTAACATTATAAAATTTGTCTCCATTATAACTCACAAGGTTCTCCTACAAAACAATTCTATGCATGACACATTTTCCCCAATAATACAACATGCTAACATTATTAGCATAAGCCTACTTTGTTTTACATTGCAGAAATTAGCCTAGTAGCAAGAGGACTTTTCCTCTACTTATCTTGACAATTTATTGTTTATATTTTTAAAGTCAAAGTCGATGTGTAGTCCTAGTAACATTTCTGGGTTGGTGCACATCATCAACATTGCCCTGGTTCACTTGACAAAAAGGAAGTGGGATTTTTTTCCATTGGGGTTTTATAGCTCTGTGGCAAACAAGTGTTTATGATACTGACATGTTTTGTTTGGCATGATAATCTCAACAAAGGGTTTTTATGATTATGAAAGCATAAATGCCAGAAGCAAGTGCTACTAGAATGTTAGGCTATAAACTAACTAAATCCGGTGGCATGACTTTAACTCTGCCATCACACTGAGGCTGAAAAGCCATGTTTGGCTTGATGACTTTCTGTAGTCTCATTTAGCCACTTTTTTTTAATACATGTAAAGAATTTAAAATTTATGAGTGTGGAATTTAGTGACATTTTTTATATCGTAAAACAAAACAAGAAAGTCTCTTAAACTTGTGTTAACGACAGACCTTATTTTAGGCATCTAACCAAAACCTCTAGCGAAAAACCCATTGACTTTAGGCGAGGGAACCAGGAGTGCTAACATGGTCATTTTCAGGATTTAGGACTCATTCCTGGAGCGCTTTAGCATTTAGCTCGACGCACCGTTGTTTCTAAATACTATCTCACAGAGCTGCTTGCATGGCTGTGGACTATTTTTTCTCTAAATGTGAACAAAAGTTAAGCAAACAGTCATATCTTGTTAACATTTAATACCTTTGATTTAAAAAACTATATTTTACAGTGAAATGTATGGTATATAATAAGACCATATGCTTAATACATGGTTACTAGAAGTGAAAAGGTTTTCATTCATCACACGTAGCCTGATGAGTACCAACCCTTCACACATGTTCCGTCCAGTAAGGTTTTACGTTCCTGTTACATATCATCGCTCTATAATTAAACTTGACATGAAGATGTATTAATTGGATGATGGCGGTGTAACTGAAACCTGTGTTAGTAAACTATGTCTGTAGGTTATTTCAGGGCTTCTATTCAGGATTGTGAGGAACCAGCATGGACAATGTTGAGGCATAGATACAACCTAGCTATGTTTTTGAATGCCAGTATACAGACAATGGAAAGTTTGGAGGAAGTTATATCAACATCTGCTCTTACTAAAAGAATGCTGTCAATTTCTGTGTTGTGCCACAGCAGTACTTACGTAAATAGCACGATGCCGGTGTTTGCCATGGCGAAAGACAGGCCCAGGATGCCACTGC
The DNA here is from genome assembly GCF_041903045.1 of Epinephelus lanceolatus. NCBI lineage: Eukaryota > Metazoa > Chordata > Actinopteri > Perciformes > Serranidae > Epinephelus > Epinephelus lanceolatus. The sequence continues at coordinate 27,974,705 of NC_135756.1, forward strand.
CCATGATGGCGTTGCTCAAGTTGAAGACAGACATCCCAAAGGAGGTGTGGCCAGGATGCTGCTCAAAGAGAAAAGAAAGAAGAAAGACATTTGTATGAGGAAAACAGATCAACAGTGCTGAAAAGATCATTGACAGCAGCATAAAATCGTTAATGTAATTGCTACAACAAGAGAGAGAGCAAACATCTGGCCATGTGCAGCAAACCACACAAGACTTTAATACCAACAGTAAATACTTTATAACCCACAAGTTGTAATTTAAGGAAAATCACCCCCTCACGTTCTCATACACTGTTAATCAGGAGCTGTTAAGTGCATTTCCAGTAGTTGTTAAGTTTTATTGACTGGACCCATTATCCCTCAACTTCTTTTTCAACTTATAACTGCCAGCATTTCCCAGAATGCCTTTTATCCTAGTGTACTCGAAACTAAATCCAAAGCGTTGTGTTTGTACTGGAAACGTCCATGTACAAAAAAAAGTGGAACACTTGCTACAGATTTATGTGATTGGCCTCAGAGTGCATATTTTTGGTTTCCTAACATACTGTAATAGGAGCTTCTAATAACCTTCATGGCTGCTCATACGGTGACTAACAAGCTCCATCACGTGGAGGGGCTGCCTGTTCAATAAACAGACTGTAAATAAACTACTTACATATTCTTCATGGTATTCCTCATATTTCTTCTTCTTCATTATTCCATTTGATAGGAACTTCTGGCTTTCTCCATCATCATTGTCATCCATAAACTGGCTGCAAGGACCAAAAAAATAAAACACAAATTAACATATGCATACACAATGGACAGTTCACTATATAATACTACCTTTATGTTGTATTTGGTGACTCGAAATGTAAAACTCCTGGCATCAATCTTAGCGTTGTGTTCAAGAGCAAAGAAAAGACATCAGTTTTGATCAGCTATCCTCTGTCAGTGCTGGTTAATTTATTCGGGATGCTTCATTTACTTAATGTGAAATTGAAAACTTGCCACTTCTCACCAGTCAATCAACACTGTTAGATCATTCTGAACACCCACTTTGAAGTCACACTGCGCTCAATTAATGAGATGCTGCCCTGCGGGTTTCTAACTCGATAAGTAATTAATTTATTCACTTAATCTAATGTCTGTCAGCTCCAAATACCCATTAGTGATAAATTAACATATATTAATGCTGGGGAACATGCTGTGCTTTCGGTCTGTCGTCAGAAATGATATTTACATGCACATGATTATCCAGGTTAGTGGGAGACGTCAGTTCAAGGCAGGTAATTGGAGAATGTGAGTACATGTGACGCAGTAACCTGGTTACAGAAAAACCCAGGTCAGTCATAAGATCTGTCTAGAAATTATCCTTCATGACTCTGCTCACAACAAGGTCAGTGGATTATTTTGAGTAACAGAGTCATTATTTCTGGAAAGGGACATTATTGTTGAGTTTTCAGATGTACTTTTAGTCGCTTTGAGCACTACAAGTCAAGTGCTATCTAGTTCCATGATACTGGGTTCTTGGATAGATGCCTGAAATTAGCTCTGTGATTAACATGGCAATAACAATCATTTACCATTCCTGTCTCCCAGACCTCACTGTTATCCCAATTTGCGTTCATTTTTTCCACCGCAGTTCTTCTTCTTTGACTTAGCTGTTAACTACTAACAGCTACTTTATAAACCTCCTGTGGTAGGCTGCACACTTAACATGTCATCATAACATCCCACCCTCCCCGTCTATGGACCCATCCTGCTGGCTGTCCAGTTTATATGGACAATGTTTTTTTTTTACTGTTACCTCCAATGCCAGCTTAAAGGCAAGACAACTGTGTCCCCCATTCCGCAGCTGTATCTTTCATACAAAAAGGTAAGGCAGAATAATGGTGTGAAATTCCTGCCTTGAATCACAGTCAGGAGGAGTCTCTAACACAGTGTCAATCACTACACGTGCACACGCTGTGCAGCCTTCCTCTCCTCGTGCATGCTTTCTCAGTAAGGCCATATATCTTCAGTATGGGCGCTTTGCAAACACAATAGCTGAAAACAGCAGTAATCAAAAAAGCAAGGCTATTTCCTCCTTTGCCAACAATAGACAAGTAAACAAAAGACCTACAGTAAAAAGGCAAGCCCAAAATAATTTGTTAAACTGAGCCCAAAATAAGACAAGAGTAAACACTGGAGCAACTTTTCTGAGGTGGAGAGAGCTATGGGACCTGAGACGATTAAAAACTGTGCACACATTGCTGTGTACACCGTTGTTGGCAAAGGAGGGACTGACAGGTTTTTCATTGCCAACATTTTCCAGAAAGCCTCATGTACTACTGTCAGGATATAGTGACTGAATTATGTTTTTATAAAAGTTACCTACTGAAGTTTAAAAGGTATGAATTTGGAGAATGTGAGTACAGGTGATTCACGAGCCTGGTCACAGAAAATTCCCAGGTCGGTAAAAAGATTTGTCTGGAAATTGGGCTCTTACTGCAGAAACCTTTCAAGATTAATCAGGGTTTTCTTCACCTCTCATCAAATTCACAGACAAATTCAAGAATGACCTAAAATGTTGAGAGGGCATACATTTACAGAACTATGCTACACACTAACAAAGCTGCAGTGTCAAATGACTGGTGAGGCTTTCTCATATGGGGAAGGAAATAGAAAACTTGGCATCATGGCTGCTGACCTGTCAATGGTGGCCTTCTCAGAGTCGATGGGTTCTGTGAAGCGGTCGTCCAGGCTGTCTGTGCTGTCATCATCACCCTCTGTGGAGACTTTCTTTAGCTCCATACGATCCATGGCTCCCGGCATTGTGGTGCAGAGCAGGGCGAGAGGCGGAGAAGTTGGGTTTTCAGTAAGTCAGGGTTTAGATTTCACAAGGTGGTGATGTGCTTCTTTCTCAACCTCTGCTCGACGTCTTAAAGAAGACCTGAAAAAAAAAAGACAGGAAACATTAGAGGAAGATAGACACTTGCTACTTGCCCACGTCTTAAGAATTCAAACCACACTCATGTTCACCACAGGAATGGCCATTTTCTGATTACAGGCTTGCAGACGCATGTATTGTCTGGCTTTATCTGCCTCAGCAGGGCCTTTTGGCCTTGGATGAAGAACACTTCAGAGTGAAATGGGGCCCTCTACCCTGCAAATCAGTCCATCTCGTTTCCTGGAACTGAGAGACTGTTTGTTATGTTACCTTGAAGAGGAAAGCTAGGACATGATGCAACCTTGGTGCCTCATACAGCTTTACCAAAACTAGCAAGGCTTGAGTCCTGTTGGCCTCAACGCTATATCCATTTCTACACCAGCTTGATTTGTGGTATGAACAACTTTATTGTTTAAAAAGTCTGCTAGTAAAATACAACATAAAGTCTCACTTGGGTAACTTCTGTCTTGGGGAAGACATTACAATGTTGACGTACATAGAGGTTGCTGGTGGGAGTTAAGTCAACAAACCTGAAACCAGGTCAAGGTGGCAATGAGTTCAAGAGGCCGTCTGACCGCCACCATCAACAGGTCGCTTGTTCGTGTACGGGCTGGTTTGCTCAGCCTCACCCACTACCCTTAATGAAAAAAAGGGGGGAACACACATTTTCCATCTGCAGTATTCATCATGAAGTTATGTAAGGAGACAGTGAACAAAGCCTGAATGATTATAAATGCTACTAACAGCCAAATTATTTACAGAGCTGTTTGCCACTCACACAAAGAGTTCTTTGATTGGGAGGAGGGAAAGATCCGAAGTTCTACTCACTGGCTCTTTTTGCACAGATATCGTACAACAGGGCCGCTACACAGTCCCTTTGTTAAGAAACCTTTGCTTTTTACACAGAACCAGATGACGGCGAGTGACAGTGAGTGATTTTTGACAGCATTCTTAAGTCCCTGAAGCAAAAGAGAGGTGTGACATGTAATAGAAAACAGTGTCAACATCTAGTATGCAGGTAACTTGTGTCAGTGGCGCTTCATAAACTGTGATAATGGCATAGCATGGCAATAACAACCATTTTTCATCCTTGTTATATGGCGGCTGATCTTGCCCTGTGCTCAGAGGGTAAGCAGCTTCCGGACCTCAATGTCTCCCCAATTTGTGGACTTTTTTGGCTACTGTCCTTCTTTGTGAATTAGCTGCTAACTGCCGATAGCTGCTTTTTAAATCTCCTGACAGCGAGTTGCACGATTAACACATCGTCAAAATGTCACACACATTCTGTTCAAGGTCCCATCCTGCCAGCTGTTCCTTCTACACAGAAGTCGATTTGGCGCTGTTACTACCGCTGCTGCCACCTTAAAAGCCAGACAACTCTGCTTCCCCATTTCATGATTGTACCTTTTATAAAAATGTTGAAGCAATAGCCACTTTTTCATTGCCTGTTCAAGGTGGGAATATCATACCGTCATGCTACCTCGCCATTCTGTATAAGGTACAACTGTGGAATAAGGGGGGCAGAGTTGTCTCGCCTCTAAGCTGGGAACAGAGGTAGTATCAGCCCCAAAACAAGGTCTGTGTAAAACATAAAGCCACAAAGACGTGATCAGGAAAGATATTTTGATTACATATTATGTTGGCTACCTCACCATGGAAGATATCAATAGCAGCTGTTTGCAATTAGTGGCTAACTCAAAGAAGAAGAACAGTGGCTGTAAATCTCTGCATATTGTGAAAACAATAAAATTTAGAGGCTCCTTACCCTCGAGCATAGGATCAGATCAGCTGCCATATAACAGGGACAGTAAATGATTGTGACTGACATGTTATGTCATGTGAGCGTGAATGGTTGTCTGTCTCTATGTGTCAGCCCTGCGATAGTCTGGCGACCTGTCCAGGGTGTACCCTGCCTCTCGCCCGATGTCAGCTGGGATAGGCTCCAGCCCCCCCGCGACCCTCAGGAGGATGAAGCGGTTAGAAGATGAATGAATGAATGAATGAATGTTATGTCATAGTTCTTATTACTAGAGGCCGACGCTGTAGCGTTACATGTCACAGCCTTCATGCCTCTTTTGATTGCTATAGCCGAATGATGCCTGCCATGTCATTTGGTTCTGTGTAAAAATGCAAAGGAGGCATAAAGAAGGGATTTTGAAGCAGCCTTACAACGCAATCTCGGTGTACGAGGACTAATAATAGTGTGAGATTCCCGCCTTGAACAGCCAGTGTAAAAGGGGCTATTGACAAACAAACACGCATCATAGCGATAAGTAAACAACCATGACATTGTAGGTGTTACACAAGAAAGTATAGCTCTAAAATTCTCTTTGTTTAAAAGTATTTACAGCACCAACTGGGAAGTGTCACTTCCAGCACTGGGAATTTACTGAGACTATCTGGCAGCTAAATGCTTCTCTGTGTTTATGAGTTTATCCCTAATTTCGTCTGAAAATAGCTGACAGCTGTGGCCAAAAATAGGTAGGGCATTGAAAGTGAAGCAAACAGTAATGCGGATGGTTGAAAAAAAAAAAAAAAACAAAGAGCTGAAAGACACAAAAAAGAATAGTATATATTTTACTATATAATTTAGGGCTGCAACTACCAATTATTTTATTGTTGATTATTCTCTCAATAAATTGATTAGCTGTTTGGTCTATAAAATGGTGAAAACAGTTGATCAGTGTTTCCAAAAAACAATGTCCTGAAATGAACTCTAGCTGTGTCCACAACCAAAGATATTCAGCTTATGGTCATTGAGGAGTAAAATAACCAGAAAATATTCTTATCGAAGAAGCTAGGAGCAGAGATTGTTTTTTCATTAAAAATTATTTACAACAAATAATCAGTTACCTAATAAGTTGCCATTCAATTGACATGATTGGAGAGTAAAAAGTACAATATTCCCCTCAGAAATGTCATGACTGTAAAGTTCCATAAAGGGGAAATAGGAAAAATACAACCACCAGTGGATGTTAAACAACAGTTTGGACTGAAGGAAGTGTAGCAGCAGGCTTTTTGCATCAGAAAGTGTTTATAGTCAACATGCCACCATGCATGCACTGAAGCTTTCCATTTTCCAACAAGGTTACAGCTGAAAACAAAGTCAGAGGTGTTAAAACTCTCCACCTTGACCCCACCTATCTGATGACAAAACTTTTTTTTCTTCCAACAAAGTTTTCCTCATTGAGTGTCTGTTGTTTTCCCTGTGATCCTCCTCTTCGGAAGTAGGCTGCTTTAAAACCTCCAATATCTTTGAGCCAACAGAGATTAAGTGGCTATGTTACCGTTAACAACCACATCACACAGGCCAGTACACCTAATCTCTCACTGTCGCTCTCCGCTGTGTGGCGAGAGAGAATCGGAGAACAGTCTTCACTTTTCACTGCCAAGTGGATTAACCTGTCTTGGTTAACTTCACGCCTTCCTGAGTTTATCGCTGCTGTTGTTACAACCATAACACTATAGAAAGCACACGTTTGGCAGTGTGCGACAGGGGCCCGGCTCATACTCAGTATCACATTTGCGCGGCTGAAACTGACTGTGGTTCACACCTGTGATTCACACAATATGTTAATCACACCTGTGATTAACATATTGTGTGTAAAATGCTCCTTGATTGGCCACTTGTTGCTGGAACTTGTTCTCCTGCTTACAATTCATTGGATCCTCTCAAACAGAAGAAGACACACATTTGCACTTAGCCACACAGCCGTAAAGGAAGACTGCTGAGGGCGTTTGCATACTGGATAGAAAAACACAAAATGCTAACGACACAGCCAGAAACAAACAGCGCTGCAGAGACGAGAGTTTACATGTTAATGCTGTATGCACACAAATGCATCTCTAAGCGTGGCTGAAGCATTCAGATCCCATTGTGTCCTCTCGGTGTCCTGGGACGTCTTCACACTTGTGTTTACAGCTGTTCATTTTAATGCTAAGTGTGGGCCAGGCCACCACGGCCAACACATTAAGCTTCTGCAGGTCTTTCATGATTACACAAATTCACAATGTCTCTATTTGTCTCAAACTTTAAGTCTTAGACGATAATCAGCATTAAAAATAATTTCTCAAGTGTTTGCTGAGGGATTCTGTCACTGATTTTAAAGCAGAAGCCACCATGCAAATTCATGCACAGTGGCTTGTGAAAATAGAAAACAGGAAAACACATGCAAATCAACCAAACCTATCAGTCATCATGCTTCCTGTTGTTGGTTGTTTTACCACATGATCTAAAGCTTTAAAAGGACAGCAAGCAATAACTAGACTTTGTTCTGAGAGTCAACAAGAGTCAACAAGTTTAAGGCCAAAAGATTACACATATTCAGTTTGCATTGGAGATCAAGAACCTTGCAGGTATGTATAGAGCTTAATTTGATTTGCAGAATATTCAAACACCAAGCATTCATTGAAAGCAGAAAAGCTAAAAAAAAGATAATAAAAATACTCCCAGTCTCAAAACTTTTGCACAGTTTAAAATCAGTCTAACGCTGCATATGTTCACTCTGGAAACACTTCTACTATCTCATACATACTCCACCCAAACAAACTCTTGCATCAGCCACAACCTGAGAGCGAAATTCCTTCCAGCAATGCACACTGCACAGACTCTGCTCTACTTGGCATGTTACAGTTTAAGTTCCTTAAACATACCCTGCTGCAGCTAAAAGAGTCCAAACCCCAAAGCTTAAAGAATTTCCATTCTTGCCTTAACAGCAAGCATACTGCTATTTTTGGAAATTAAACAACGGAAAGCTGGAAGCCTTATTTTCATGCACACTGTGAACACAGTTTTCAAGCAAAGCAGGCATACTCACTTATGTTAAAAAAGTTCCTTTTAGAAGTTTCGGATTGTTCCTTTATTTTCTTGTAGAAGAAAGTATATTCTTTATAGAGAGGACAGACAAGTGAATGGGCGAGGAGCTGCAGCTCTTTTGTAATTCAGGTGAGGAAGCAGGCTTTTAAAAGAGTGGGGGGAGGGCCTGTGCCAACCAATGAGGACAGGGAGGGTTCACTTAGGCCCCTCCTCCTTTGAGTGCCATCATAACTCCACCAACACACACACACACACACACACACTGCCCTTACAGCAATAAGCAAGAGGGCTAGTGTCAGAAATTCAATTTGGGACCCCCACAGTAATGTAAGAAATAAGTATTACAATTTTACAACTAAATTTGAAAAACCTGATTGAGAAATGATGATACAGAGGAGTCAATGCAAATAATGAAGAGAAATCAATCATAACATGGCCAGAACGTTCACCACCATCAGACTGAAGGCACCAGTCTGCACAACGCTGTTAAATACCCACACTCGCTTCAAGACGTGATCACATATCATGCCATGTGACCATGACTGTCCAGTTTTGAAATCATACAGGCCAAACTAATGTGGACAGATGAGCGGCCGAGGTCATGGAGAGCTGTTGGCTGACCATGGGTGGACTGAACAGTTCTGTCAATCAGATTCCGCCAACTGATTCTGTCGTCATTGTACTGTCTCTTCTTTGCTCACAAACACACACAAATGTTTGCACATGTAGCTGCACACTCAGATGCCCACGAGTACTGTAGGCAACTGTCAGAGGTTTTGGGGTAGGTTGTGCCGCTGGCTGACCAATCAGGGGACAGCGTTGGGGATGTCGCTGTGCCCAAGGTCGTGTTCGTGTCAGGGATGAGGTTTTTTATCTCTGTCCACTTTGTAACGCTGTCCAAAAAGAGGAAGGTACACACATGCGGCATGTGATGAACAAACTGCAACACAGCAGTTCTAAGTTTTAAATGTTTTGAGTGAAATCTTTGTATCGACAAAATGCTACTAGATCATAAATAAAAACAAAATATATCAACTGGGTTAAAGACATGAAAACCAAATCCTTGTGGTGGAATTAAGTATATCCAATTTATCCTTTAACAGTCTGCAAATGAGACTTCCTGTCTCCTGACAATCGCAAAACAAAAAAGACCACCATACCACCCTAATCATATGAGATCTCCCTTCCAATCACAAGAAAATCTTTTTTTTCAAGTTGGTTAATGTTGACATAATTGTCTATTTTGACTGCATTCCTTGAAATCAAGGGATGAGTATTGGTTAGCTACTACAAAGTGCTCCAGGCAAGAGTCCTAAAACACAGAAATGAGTTAGCATTTCAGCGGTTCCTTTGTTGACTGTCAATTGATTTTTTTTTTCAATGGGTTTTTGAGACTTTCATGTTTTGTTCTACAACATAAAATAAATAGTAAATACCTGACTCATTAATTTTGAAGCTCTTATGTGTCTTAAAAAAGGTGGTTGCTAACAAGTGGCTAAATGACACTACAGAACATGATCATGCCAATGCAGCTTTACAGCCGAGGGGTGCGGGCGACATTAACATGGAGTAGTTTGTTTATAGCATAACGTTAGCCTCTTACCTCCGGCGATTGCATTTACGTTTCAAAAATAATACTGATAATGCTGATAATATTGGTATGTCAGCATCAGGATCGACAAATATTGGCTTTAAAATGAACTATCAGAATCAGCCAATGTGCTTTTCCTTAATTTGCACAATAAATGAATATTACACTGAAAAGCATTCTATTTCATGTCTCCATCTGCTGGTGGGCCATCACAATAAGAGTATGCATGCCTAATTTCACTACAGAAGAGACTTGATGATCACTAAGCTTAAAGGGATAGTGCACCCAAAAATGAAAATTCAGCCATTATCTACTCACCCATATGCCGAGGGAGGCTCAGGTGAAGTTTTAGAGTCCTCACATCCCTTGCGGAGATCCCAGGGGAGAGTGGGTAGCAACAAAACTCCTAATGCAGGCTGGGCGCCCCAGATTAAAACGTCCAAAAATCACATAATTGAAACCACAAAATATCTCCATACTGCTCGTCCATAGTGATCCAAGTGTCCTGAAGCCCCGACATAAAAAGTTGTTTGGAAAAACGTCATTTAAACTCTGCCTGTAGCTCTAACTGCCTCTCTGTAGACCGTGCTCACGTGTGTGTTGCTAGCCCCTCTCCCCTGGGATCTCCGCAAGGGATGTGAGGACTCTAAAACTTTACCTGAGCCTCCCTCGGCATATGGGTTAGTAGATAATGGCTGAATTTTCATTTTTGGGTGCACTATCCCTTTAAGTGGGGTAAAAAAATGGATATTGATAGGAGTATCGGTAATCAGACAAATGAGTTATTTTATATTGGCATATTGAATATCTGCAAAAATCCAATATTGTGCATCCCTAATTACTTTTGTTATTCAGACAAATGTAATAAAGTCTTTAAAGGTGCTGCATATGACATTCAGAGCATTAATATAGCAGCAAACAACTTTGCTATGTAAATATACAGTGTAGTAATGGTGTTCTGAGCAGAGAATGAAGTCACTATCCCTGCGTGTGTGTGTGTGTGTGTGTGTGTGTGTGTAAAATAATCTAAGCATTTGAGTTTCTCTGGGTGTGTCCCACTCACTAGCTAAAGGCCCCCACTCTGCACTGCACTCAAAGGGCAATTACGAGTGGTTAGCTTACACTGATAACAGCGCCTGTGTCACTAGCAGCAAGTGGCGTAGCACTGTTAGCTGCTAGCTGCTGCTTAGGCACCTCCATGTTCAAAGCTCCATGGTCTGAATGTTGTATACAACTCCTGTAAAGCAACATTACGCTGCGCTTACTCAACAGCAGCCACTGTGCCTACACATGAAAAAGTATGATAATGCTAAATGCTAATAGCTACTCTAACAGTAGAACACATTGTGTATTGAACTGAGAAAATGCATCTTTTCTTGTTTGTGAAGTCCAGAAGTTACAGAGTCTTGCTTTAAGTCCAGGAGAATTAATCAAAAACATGAAGCCTAATTCATTAGCACATATGTGAACGAAGTGCTAGTAATGCATGTTACAATCCAAATAAGTAAGAGTTTGTTAAAGGTTAATGGTTTTCAACTGACTACAAGCTCAACCCCCCACTAACAATGTAGTTTAGTAATATGGGTAGTGGTCATTCATGAAAAGCAAAGCCACGAGAGAGCTAACACTTTGTATATGCAATTATCACTACACAAAACAACACAACTGAGCTAATAGCCCTGAAAGTCAAATCCCCACAAACCATGAACGCGTCACCACGATTCTGGGACATTCCTTAAATGGCATCACAGTCCTTCAAGTGTGTGTGTGTGGGCCTTCACACATACCCTCAGCCAATCACCTGAGACTAGAAAGCTGTCTCTGAGGCGATCCTGTGACATACCAAACAGGGATGGGGTTAGCTCGGGGGGTTGGGGGTCACAAACTTCTGAGTGGAACAGCAGCCAGCTTTAGAAGTGACTGAGCTGAGTCTTTGAGGTCAAAAACGTCAGAAACATGAAAACAATCGGGGCTCAAAAGACTGTGTGTCAAGTTGAGGGTCAGAAACCTATGTAACCTGTATCTTGATAATATATTGTGTATGTAACAGTGTGTAGCAACGGCAGAGATTTCTATTATCTGTGGTACAAAAATGTAAAGGGACGCTCCACCAATTTTACATATGGAGATCAGTTTATCAGCATAAGAAGTACTATTGAGCCAGTGAAAGCTGTTGTATAATGTCTGTATAATGGCTTGGCAAAGTCTGAAGAATAACCCTGATGATGTCATCAGGGCCGTCTTGTGTTTGGGCTTTGGACTTCAAGCTTCACTTCATTATGAACAGAAGGTCTGTGATACAAAGTGGGGAAACACAGTGTAACATTTGACGTTGTGATGCATCGTTTTGTTTTGAAAACCCTTGTCGTCAATGTGAACATTGGTTCAGTTAGCATTTGATTTTTGCACAAAACACCCACTAAAAACGTCACTTATTTATTGACTGATCTATCTGGAACAGGCTGGTCAAACCTTGACACGTTTCCATGGATTTACACTCTTTCAGTTTTCATCTGACGCCTTCCAGTTAATGTCGATCGATGTTCCACCCAACCTTCTTTTCACAAGTATTTTGGTAAAATTGTGTCATCTTACTGACAGTCACCACCTACTACAGCAGCATGCCAAAACATTATGACAGTTTTGTGAAGTTCATTTGATGATTAGCTCAATTTTCCAAAGTGATGTTCTGTGTGATGAGGAAGTTTCTACCTTTTAGGTTTTGTTTTGACACAGGATTTGGTGAAATAGGGATGGTGTAACAGTATTTGCTTATTTCACTCTTATTCAATATGCAGCTGCTGATCTTCAAAGTGGCCTACTAGTTTGACCTCTCTGTGTGTTTGTTTCAACTTGAGAACATCAGACCTCATAAAGAGCCTGCTGAAGACTTTCTAAACAGAACACCATGTAAAATTGTCCTCCTCTTTAACTAATCAACAGGTGGATGTGTAAATGAAATTCCTGGAGCAGGAGAATAACACAGTGTTGACATCAGCTGGTCAACATAAGGGCACAGAGGGTTGTTTCCATCATCATTTTTGACCAAAACATCTCTAATGTGACACCATCAACTGTAACTTGTACTTTTGGTTGTTTGAATGGATGAATCAGTCCCACACAAAAACACTTGCATCCCAAACCACATCAGCCTGCATCTTTGTTGTGCAGCTGACCGCCCCAACAACTCTGTCAGTGATCATTATGAGCTGGAATTTGAAGGCCTCTAAATTAAGCCTATACCTCTCAACACCATGTGACCAGCTGTGAATGCCACACACAGTTTGCCGGTAAATTATTGGCCAGATGTCGTCCAATATCTGCTCAAATATAAAAATAAAAGGCATCTTTACCATGGACTTTCTACAAAGGATAAGACATAAAGGATAAAAGCATGTGTTTCTTATAATAATAATCATATAAACCGTATGCATGCTTTGAAAACTAGGCAGCTCAAAGAATTTCACAGGTCCAGGGCCAAAGATATTTCTGTCCCCTGCATGTAAAATCTATCGGCACTATGCACTTGTTTGCATGTAGGCGACTGCTATATGATGTAACGTGCATCATATGACACTTAGTCATTGTTATTTGTAGAAATGCATCCAGCCACAGGACATTTACATTAAGCCCTTTTAAGTTCATTTCATAACTAAAAAAATCATTACATATTTTAACTTTATTTGAACTAGGCAGGTCATTTAAGAACAAGCAGGACTCAGCTGCACTAATTCTCACATGTCATGGAAGGCGCAAACTGCAACCACAGTCCTCCACTGGGTGCCACAAAGCGAATGTAAAGAAGCAATTTTGATGTAGAAATGTAGTTGTTCAAGGGAAATGGAGGTCTGGTGATTTATTCTTAACATCAACAGCCTGCTTCTCTAACCGCTAGACTCAATTATTAAAATAATCAAGAAAATTGTCACTCAGAATACCACAAGTTAGATTCCGAATTAGCAACTCAACTCAAAATTACTAACCGCAAGCTGCGCTGTCCTGAGAGGAACTCTGGGAAAATGGCCTTCTTTGCTTTCTTGCAGAGAGTTAGTTGAAAAGACTGACTACTCGCATATCTGTACGCTAAATGTAAGCTATAGCCAGCGATTAGCTTAGCTTAGCGTAATGACTGGAAACGGGGGCATTGTCCTTTAACAGTAATAAGTATTTGAAAAAATATGTCTTAATATGGGGACAATGCAATTACTTTTGATACATGTGTGTACTTACGTATTAAACTGTTGATTTCAATGCCTGAAAATTAATAATTAATTACTCTATGGGTGAGGGGTCTCTGTTCCAAGTCTAAAGCTGTTCAAAGCTGTTCATTTCAATGCCCAAACGTGACTGTGCAAAAGCAGAATTACAAATACATTGTCTAAATGCATTTTGATTTATTCGTTTTGTTACTCTTAAATATTCCTTGCTCCATACCCAAATCTAGGAATGTCCTTTTTGTCTATAGAAACAGCTTTAGCCTGTGTGAAATGCTGCGATAATACACCAGTAAAGTCCCATTATCCTAGTATTTCCTAACTAAAAGCATGTTAGCTTGTTTCTGTTGCTGCAATTGATCAAATTTGTGTGGCATATCAAACTACAAATGTTATTAAGCATAAATAAAGATGTTGCAACCATGAAATCTGATCAGGTTTTGTACCATGTCCACTTTTGTGTTGGGATTAGCTGTAGACTGATGTGGCAGAGATAGCCGCCATCTTGTTTTTACGTGGAATAGTGTATTGTGCTTTTGCTACCACTAAATGGCTCAAGAAAGTGTCTACATACAGGACAACAGGTTTAACAGAACGAAGCAAAGAATAAGAGCATTTCCTAAAATGCTTAACTTTAATTCATTAAGCCCACTAGCCCCTCAGCCCAAATCCCAACTGTCTATTTGTCATCTCAGGGGTAACAGAGATGGTGTAAAGGGTTGCAATGCTCACTGTGTGGGAGCCTGCTGATACCTACTGGTGATGCATCTCATAAACAGAAGAACAGATTTACAGCCGCTCGTTATGTTAAGTGTAGTAACTTTGGAAGCTACTGTAATTAGTTATAATACGTAACATTTGAGTCCTTGATCGACAAATGCTAGAGCTACAGAAACATAACCACATCATACAGAACTAAGAGCCACACACATATGCGTTGAGCAACGTGCACACCGCACTCCAGATGATCCAGTGTCAGAGCTTCCACATGGGAGGAATTTATCATATGTGGCACGTTGAGACAACTCCCTCCTTTCTTTAGCCTTTTCACTCATTTCACATATTGGAAGCATGTGGACTATTAGACTCTGCTATTGTCTACTACTAACATCTGTTTCCAATAAGTCAAATCATTTTTGTCTTTAGGTTCATGTTGAAAACATATCTTGTAGATTTCCATTTAAAATCAGTACATTTTGACTTGCAATATGTTGAACCTAGAAATCCTCTGATCCAGGAATATATTAAATCTCATACAACAACAGCCCTCTGACATACTTTTAGGAGATGCCAATGATCATAAAGAAGCAATGCCTGACAACTCTGACTCTGTCTAGTACTGGCTAAAACTCAGCTGAATACTTCTGATTCTCCAGCTGAACACCAGACTCCAAAGCCTGCACACGTGTGTGAAGGTGTTCCAGCCTGGGCCATCATCTATCACCTGACAGGTGGTGTAGGTGTGTTTCAGACCTAGCTAAGCTCCAGACACTTACTAGCTACACAATAGCAACTGAGTAGCAGTGATGATTCTACCTCTGTAGGCCTCAAATGGTTGATTTAATGAAGCTGTCAGAGAAGTTTACAGGGGAAATGGAACGACATCTGAAAAGTGGCATGTGGCTCCACCCAAACACTGCTTTTGGTAAAGGGTCACAATAAGTCAAAGGGTTGGGAGCCAATATCTTTAGCAATGCATTGTGTTTCGTAAACTTTTCATATGCTTTTTAGTGTAAAATCTTAAACTGTCAAATAACCAGTAACTATAAATATATCAAATAAATGAGGTGGAGTAGAACTTTAATGTAGCCAAATGTACAAATAGTTAAGGAAAGTACAAGTATTTCAAAATAGTACTTAGGTACTGGACTGTATTGTACCTGTCTCATGGACTCTCTCAGAGCGTCTGTAGCATAACAGAGGCCTCCTACAGTCAAGCTAGCAGCTCTTTGAGGCTGTACTTGTGGTGATTGACCATTACTGTACCAAATTCAAGTTTCAATTCATCCAATAGCTGCGGAAACATTCAAGCCTGGACCAGTTTTGCCACCCCAAGAGCCACGCCCCTAGCATGGCTGGAAAAAAAACCTCACAAGTCAGATCATGTGAGCCAAAGTCCTAAAAGCTAAGCCTATGTAAAGTGCTAAGCTATGTAACACATACAGCAAAGAGAGCTCTCGCACATGCCTGAGATGACAGCTATAAGGCTGCAGAAGTCCCTGGAGGAATCACTGTCACTAATAAAAGTTTCACTTTCTTTTGGTTCTTTAGAGTAAGCTCGCACAAACCAATGTATCCCCATACAACAGCTCGTATGATATCTAATGAATTAGCACCCAATAAATTAGCACCTATACCGGGTAGGTATGGTTTAGAGAGAAAAGAGTTATGGTTGGGTCATTTGCTTAGAGAAAAGTTAGGTAGATTAGGTTTAGGAAAAGAAACATGGTTGGGCACTGTCATGTTACGTACTTAACAAAAAGTTGCGTACAGTGGTGCAGTGGTAGTTGATGAGGTGGATGTACTACTAGGTAGATGGGCAAGTTACTGAGGAGGAAGTGGGTATACTCTCCTATATATTCCAATGGCTTTTTGACTAATACGTGGGTGAACTGCAAACAGACAGGAAAAGAGGTGGATATACCCTGTATACTTGGATATATCCTCCAAAACGCCACGCTACTTAAAATAACTTGATGACGTACCTTAAAATAACTCAAAGTTCACCTGGTTTCTTCTTTACACTCCCTCTTTCTTTACTCCCGTCAGTGCATTCACCACATCATCGCAGCCTTCACGATTACATGAATTACAAACAGATTACTGGCTCATACGAAACATACAAGTTCTACTGCATTACTTTTCATAGGTATATGTACGAACAGCGCAGAGAAAAGCCTACACAAACACAATATCTCCAGAGGTGTGGTGGCTGGTCATTATACCTTAAGACCATGGGTATTTTATCTGGCCTGGAGCAAAATAGACATAGAACTGTTATAAGCATTTACTGGCTATGATACTTGGCACATCTATAACAAAGGGCCATAATTCCATAAGCACCAGTGATGGCTATTTTGGGGCTGTCCCATTTTTCCACACTTGGCTGCGCTTGGTTACGCACACACTTTGGTGACATTTTGCCACACGGAACGTACATTTGCCTACAGTGTTCAAGCACGTATTAAGTGGCCAAGTACGCAGGGATATTTACACGAAATTGGGACAGACTTGACAACGGCCCTTACACTGCGCATTGGATGTTATTCTCCGGGAACAAAAACATTATCCAAACATGATCCAGTTTAGAAAAGGGTGTAAAGAAATAATTTTCATGTAGGGATGAAAAAAGGCATGGATAATCAGCAGCTGTGATTTATGTTGAGCTGAGTATGTATGTATGTATGTATGTATGTATATGGATATATGAAAATATTTTCATGTTGGTACATGAACAGTTCATGATATTTCTATGACATGCATTTAAGGAAGTCAATTAATATGCTGGCATAACACTACGTTGGATATCTAAAGGAAAGTTAAAGGTTATTAATTAGTGAATAAAAGGGATAGGATTAAAAAAGTTAACTACTGTTTTGTAATATTTGTCATGTTCAAAATAAAGATATCAATCAAAAAAAATGACGGCACAAACTACTCACCTGTATCCATCAGCTGCAGTATTTTTAGCCCCGGTAAACAGGTAATTGTTTTCCGAATTGGAACGTTTGCAGACTTCACCAGCTTCTCGTTCTTTAGTTAATTGGCGGAACTCCACCAGCCGGTGATGCATTGTGGAATTTATACTTGGCCAAATACTGCTCAGGTGTGGTCTTACCGTAAGTGTGGGTAAAGTACAAATCAAGCGCACTGCACTTTTGGTCGTGGTAGAAATGGGATACACTTGCGCACTTACACTAAGCACATGGATGCGCACGTCAAGTGTCCAAGTGCGTAAGTGTGATCAAGCGCGCATAATGGGACAGGCCCTTTATTGGCATTCAATAACAAGAACACATAAGATGACAGAATACAGTACAACAGCTAACAAAGCTTTTTTTTTTTGCTTCTTATCATTGAATAATGAGGAAATAGTATAGGTTCCTTATGCGGAAGAGTCTTTGTAAATTCTTTGGGAGCGGGCAGAAAATCTCAAAGAACATTAGCGTTGCTCTGAATCAGGATCTGTAATTGATGGAGGACACTGAAACTTAAATAATAATTCAAAAAGCACGTGGAAATGCATGTAAAGGATCTAGTAAAACAAAATCACACTGCAGTAAGAGCCAAAGACAAAAAAACATATTGACAAAACTCTGACTTCAGTAAACAACAGGCCTTTAGTAAACACCATACTGGCCTTTCGTACACGAGCATGGTGTGTCCTAACCTTGTTTGTGAACCCGCTCTTGCGAAACCTCGCTCTGTTCATCTTATCAGTTAGTATTGATCCACGTGCTCACGATGACGGCAGCATCCTCCTTTGTAACAATATGTAATGCTTTTCAAGCTCAAGGTTTCGACCTTGACTTCAGAGGCAGGGGAGGACACTCAGATGGTCCGAAGAGGTTTCATATTTAAAAAGCACAGATTGAAATGACTTCAGTTTCTGTTTGACTAAAAGACAGTTCACTCTGCTTTTTTCCCCACCACGTGTCTACTAGGAAAACACCACTCATGGTGTTATTTGAGGGCACACAGCCTTTGCTTTTGTCCAAATATCTGAGTCACCTGTACAAAGATGTCATTGGCCACCAAGCATGTGGGACAGACTGCTCATTTAGCAAGCCATCACATTTACAGAATCATTTTCTTGTTTGCACCATGACGAACGCTCGCCTACTTAAAGAGAAGCTTCAATCCCAAATCTAAAATACATATTTTTCCCCTTACTTGTGCTATGTGTCAGTTTGGATTGTTGCCAAAGAAATACATTTGAAAAACTCAACAGCAATGTCTCTTTCTAAAAATCATGACACGATTACTCAAGATAATCCACAGTCCTTGTTGTGAGCAGTTTAATGTAGGAACTATTTTCTTTTTATCAAACTACACCCGTCATCTGTATCACTGAACAGAGGGAAGCATGCATCTACTCATGGACAGAAGACTTGTGCTTGTGATAGTATGAGATGTAAACATTAATGGTGTCCTCTGCTGAACTGTAACGTTAGCTAGCTCAGCTGAGCTAGCAGTATTGAACTAAGGTGCACGCTTCCTTCTGTTCAGTGATACAGTTGGTGGGTAATACGGCAGAAAGAAAGTTCCTCCATAAAACTGCTCAAAACAAAGTCTTTCAGTTTTTCAGTTTTTCAAATGCATATTTGGCACCTTGAGCACCACAAGCTGAGAGCTGTCTAGTTCCATTATTGTAGAGAAGGCAGGCATCTCTACGGCTGATATCTCCAACACTCAGAAGCCCTTTTTAGACAGGAATTGTGCAAATTTGCAGGAAAGCCCAATCAGTCTTTTTTCAGCATTGGCAGTATAAAAACAAAATCGGGGAGTGCAGAAAAATGCCGCTTACCTACTTTTGTTTATACAGAATGCACCTTTTCCAGGGCAATGGGGGGCGTGAGCAAGTAACAAAACGCATAGCTCAGCGTGTGACATAAACAGTGACGTGGGAGGGAAGCTGCGGCTGGTCAGGCGGCGATTCTCTTGTAAATCGGCCCTTCTTTACCGTTCCTGTCATATGACGGTTAATGGCCTCTTTGTTTGCGAGGACAAGGACGGCGCGCAATTCCTTGTCTCCCCAGTTGCTCATCTTTACAGTGTCTCCCAGGTTTGCCTTTCACTCTTGCTACTAGCTGCTCGCTAATTCCTGCTATCAGCTGTTTCCTGTTTATCCACCGCCAGTGGCTCACATGTGCGGCGTCATCAACAGCTCCTCCCACAAGTCTTCAACAGCCCCTCCCGTTGTGAAAGGCCACCTTGGTCTGTTTAAACTAAAAGGGTTCTGCCAATATGACTACCCTACGAGGCGGAAAATCGGGCACCTTGGATCAACTGGTCAATCTGGCTCTGTGTGTCTAAACGCTCGCAGCTTGCTGGCAAAACGGCCCAACATTGGCAGAAAATCTGGCAGTGTAAAAGGGGCTTTACAGAGAAGGCAGACATCTCTACGGCCGAAATCTCCAAGACTCTGCAACTCACACCAAAACTGTCTAGACTGATAAACAGCACCACAAGTAATAAGAAATATATGTATTTTTGATTTTAGGGTGAACTCTCCCTTTAAGTAGACCGTGACCGTATCCTGAATTGCCTTTTTAGGACAAATAAAGTCATCTGAATCTGTAGAGAACATTGTACATTTTTAAGTTCATATGTGAAGCATAGATGTGTTAAATACACAGAACTAAATTGACTGCTTGTTTAAAGACATCAGATGACTGTCATCATGACATGTCCCCACCCAGGTTGACATTTGTACAACCTGTAAACAAAGCATACCCTGTTGTATGAAGTGTCCACCTCTATAAAGATAAAGTTTTACATTTTGTGGGCCCAAAAATTCAAAACTCGACTCAGCAAATGAACTGCCGGGACCCTTTCTACAATCTCTAGCAGGTCAAATTAAGTGCAGCAGAAGCTGAATGGCATCTTTTCACATTATGTAAGCCTGAATCCATAATTTAGGTCAATTTAATTATACAAAATGGGTCATAAGCATGCACTGTTCTCTGACAGATTTAATTCCTCTCTGATCAGGACAGAGACAGTGCGGGACTCCTCACTGAGTCTGAAACTGATGTACTGTTGTATCAGTGGCCATGAAACTGTCATGCTCTGATTATTCAGAGGCCCGGTGTCGTTATGACACGCCATCATTTTGGAAGAGACTAGAGACTGTGATGACATCACTTCCCCCCTCCTCATCTTTCCCAAGGATTGTGTATTGTTAAGATTTTATAGACTGCAATTCTACTCATCAATACAGACTGATATTGGATCCTGTTGGGCCATGTTAAAGGCAAAAACAGGCCTTATATTCGCCAAGTTTGGGCTGCCAGTCATTCCTCATAGATGACGAGGGATTCTTTTTGGTTAAACTCTGAAGAAAATGTATTGATATATGCAAAATGTGCAAGTTCAGTGTGGGCTGTTCAGTTTTTACAAACCCTGCTCTTAATAGCAATCACAACTTGTAAAAAGTTATGGATCCTGAGCTAAGTGCTCAAGCAGCTGTGTCGGCAAACATCCCTCTGTGTTTATAGGATCTTCAGCAAGACTCTAAACCCCCGGAGCTGACCTCTGACCTCAGACCACCACGTGGCAGGCGAGAAAAAAAAAGGGACTTTCCCTGCGAGGATTAACAGTGTTTCTTATATTAAAGAACTTTGCATGTGTATGCTTTGTGAACATACAAGTGTCCTCAATGGACATTCCACATCACTGCATTATGCAATTCCATAGGTAAAAATAGGCAGCGCCTTACGTTCTACATTGCGCCACCTTCTCAGATTTCTACTGAATGTGTTGACAGCGTTTTGGAAAACTGCCAACTGGTTCTCCCCTTTGTGGCACAGCGTCACTGTGTCTTTGTGTGAGTGATATCCTTTGAAAATGCCTCGGCATCTGGCTCACAGCTCATTTTGCCCAATCGCTCTCTAAGTTACATCAGCCAGCACCAGCAGCACTTCCACCCCCAGCTGCTCAACAGGGCCTGACCTACAAGTTTTTCAGGTCTCCTAACAGCCAATGAGGAGCAAGAATCCACAACCAAGCTCCGCCCCACTGACAGGTGTTCAAGCCTGTGCTGGTATTTTCCTCACCTGCAGCTTTGAGAAGTTACTGAGGAGTCTTGAGTTGGGTGTTTTAACTTAGTTTGTTAGAGTGTACAGGTGCAACATTAAATGGACACTCCACCAATTTTACACATGAAGTTTGGTTACTCATCACTGGGACTACCACACAGCTTGGGACAACAACTGTGGACTATCTTCTGTGGCTCTAGCAGGAGCTTTTTTAAATTGAAGACAAAAAGTCTGATAATGTTGTAGTGATGTCATCAGGTTTACCTCATCTTGGGCTTGAGACTTAACATTTTCAACAGAAACCCTGCATTACAAACTTGTGCCGTAATGTTTGAAACATGTAGGTATTTAACAGTCAGCGAGGCACAAATGAAAGAAACTATCAAGGGGCATTATGGGAAATGTAGGATTCATACCAAGGACTAAATTTCAATATATCTCAGCTTTTGCTTCTTTGATTTTGACCATTCTTCTTTAAAATTGTCTCTTGCATGAAATTCATTTGTGGAATTGCCACAGGTGTGGACTCGAATCACATGACTTGGACACAAGTCAGACTCAAATGAGTCACAAATTTGCTTACTTTAGACTCAACAGTCAAAAAAAGACTTGTAACTCAACTTGGACTTTATCACCAATAACTCATGACTTCACTTAGACTTGAAAACACTTGATCCCTTATTTAAAAAGAGTGTATGAATACTTCATTTTCCTTTGTTTCCGAATCAACAAACATTAACGCTATTCATTCCCAGCAAGTCGACACTTAATTCCCCACATGATCCACTTTGGTTCAACCAATCAGACAGCATCCAATCAAGTTGCAGGAGATAACCATTAAGAACTAAATTTAAGTTACTGAGTGCCAGTTGGAAAAAATTATACCAAAGATACTTTTGTTTGTGTGCAAAAACTATGCCGTAATTTGCAAAGAATTAACTGCAATACGCAAAACTTGCAGGTAAAAAATTGTAGATAGAGACGCAACAACTTCCAACAAATTTGTTTTAACTAATACATGCAAATTATAGAAAGTATCAATGATTTGGTGAAGAGAGCATTATGACTTATTAAGGACTCAAAGCTCAAAGTTTAGGATTTGGGACTTGACTTAGGACTTGCCTGTCTTTACATGAGACTTGAGTGCAAAGACTAAAGACTCAGTCACTAATGACTTGGTCCCACCTCTGGGAATTAAAATACTAAATGGCTGGAGTGACCCTTTAAACTAGAGGACTTACAGGGGAACTAATGTTTTTTTCAACCTGTTTTCAACCTATTTTCCGATCTACTTTTGTCTAAATGAGTGATAGGATGTTCATTATTTGACATTTCTCCAGTACGAAGCTCGGGCTGACCTGCCTGCAGCCTGTGAGCGCATGCTATATTAAATAATAGGGCACTCAGACAGCATCAAATGTCAAAATACGTCCACTAAAAGTGCATTTTTTTCACACAGATAGGCTCAGATTGTTAGTATAATTATCCGACAACATAACGGAAAGGAGAAATGAATGTCTGTGTTAAACTTAAGCTGGGTTTGGACATGTTCCTCTGCCTGTTGCTGCTCCCTCTCACTCCTCGTACGCTCTTCAATTTCAATGAGCTCTGTGTCCGTGTACGTCCGTGTACTCCGTGTTCAAATAAATACGGGCAGTCATCAAATTCAAATGGCTCATCCAGATCTAGTTGGTCAAAATTGGGTAAAAATTCAGCCATGACTACTCCAACCAGAGTAACTCCTCGTGTTTGTAAGGTCACTCCAGCGGTAACTTCCTGCAACAACTCAAATCTCGCGAGACGTGAGATTTCAGAGCCAAATTTTCACTCTCTGAGTGAGTGTTTTGACTTGCCCCAACAAACATGTCTGAATTTTTACCCGATTTTGACCAACTGGATCTTTTGGTGGATGTATTTTGACGTTGTCTGAGTGCCCTATTATTTAATATAGCGCACGCTCACGGGCTGCAGGCAGGTCAGCCCACGCTTTGTACTGGAGAAATGTCAAATATTGAACATCCTATCACTCATTCAAACAAAAGTACATCGGAAAATAGGGTCCAGGTTGAAAAAAAAATGAGTTCCCCTTTAATAATGCAAATTTACTGATTTCCATTTAAACTTTAATCAACTTAATTACACCTTAATTACTCCGTACTCCTTTTTAAAATGTGTAGTTGCAGCCAAGCAGTGTGACTATAAAGTTTCTTCAACAAGTGACATTTCTTCTTGTTTTTTTTTCATCCATATCTAAGCACATTTCTGTAAGAAAAACTATGCGTGTGAAGGAATGCAGCTTTAGTTAAGCGAGTGTGCACCTCAAAGCTTGAACTTAACCACAGTCACCATTAAACACACCCACTTGGTTATTCTTACAACTGGATTCTTTTCAGAGCTATCTGACAAAGGCGTAGGTGGAGCTTCATTAAGGGAAGACATCACCAGATCACTTCTTCTTAAGCAACTAAGGTGCAGAGAGAACAGAGCTGGTTAGAGAGTGTACATTCACTTTCAATGTGTGGCAACCGGGTATTTTTAGCAGTCCGAAAGGCGATGATAGAATCTGAACTCACTACTTAAATATGCCTAAACCAAGATATTCTCCTGGCTGAATGTAGTCTTTGTTTCCAGTGGCTTTGCTGTATGTGGCTGGGATTATGGGGTGTTGCTTCAGATGCTCAACTTAAACTGGGTTAAGAGGATGAACATAAAAGTATTACAGCAAAGAAAGTGACAACAATGTGTATGAAAAGTATCCAAGCAAAGGCACATCCTAGAAAATCCCTCTAAAGACCTAAATGATACTGCTCTGTGTTGCTTTTAGATCCGTTTCACTCTCACAGTCTTTACCAGGTACATAGTCAGAGAGACTACACAACACATCAGTTTAAGAGATAAGAATGAGACCAGATATAAGAAAGAAAAACTGGTTTCTGCTCAAGAGAGCCTATAGGCAGGTTTTTGGAGATTAAATCAAGTTAAAACAATTTCAAAAATTTTGTATAGTACTCTCAAGCAGAGCCTGGCAGCAGTTTGAGCCTGTGATTTGCAGTCATAACATATTTATTGGTTCTCAGTGAGACCTGCAGGCCACACTCGGCATGCTCCTGTGTCCTGTTACATAAACCCATGCCCTACATTACACCGTTATCCATATTCCTCCTCTGCTCATCCCTGCAAAACTACTTTATCTCCATGACTTAGAGGCTGCATGCACACTGGGAACAGGAACAAAGCAGTCTAAATGATGCAAAGTGGAAACAATACCAGTCGCCTTTGTGTTTTCTGTCACTAGGAGCGAAAAGGCAGCACAACACAACATGCAACGTGTAGTTTGACTCCATATGAGCAACTGGTGACTACAGGAGATGTGTGTATTTCCGAGTGAAATCAGACACTAAGTGATCAGCGTGCAGCAGACTACAGCTAATTCTCTTGTATAAATAAAGCCGCGTGTTTGGCGCTTTACGCGGCTTTATATTGACTTCAGGCAACACCCTGCAGGAAGCGCTCTGCACACCGCTACTGTTGCTCCTTCCCTTTAACGCCTTACTTTGTGAATGGATCAAGAAAAAAATTCACAGTAGAAAATAAAGTTTAAAAAGCATTAAACTCACGCGCAAACACGCCTTATTTTATTGCCTAACTAGGCTATAAAATCCTCTTTATTCCAATAAAACCAGTAATAAATCAGAATTAAACTACAGCAATCAAAGATGTTGGTGGGAATAAACCAGCAGCTGCAGGGTAGGTTAAAAAAAAATAAAAGTAAGGATATGAAAATGTATGGTGGGCTTACCTAATGTTTCAGTGTGGCGGACAGCTGTAGCAGGCGGAGGAGGAGGCGCACTAGTGGAGACAAGAGTTGGAGACCCTTCCCATTTAACAAGCAAGGAGACAGAGTGGAAATTTCCATCTGCCATGTGATGATGGCAACTCCTGAAGCGTCATGTTACACTGCTGGGGGGTTTCTTGCATATTCTGTCATTCGCCTCCCTCCAGCTACTCATTTGGCTGAGCGCACGAGCCGGGAAAAAACATCTTAAAGTGACGATTTGAATGCATTCATTCGGGTTTAATTGTTCCCATTCCCTCATCTTAAATACACCATCTTAGGATATAATTATCGGTATGTGTGTGTATACAGGCTGGAGGATGTTTGTGCAACGTTTGAGATAAAAAGGTTTGGTTTATTTAATGATTTGGCCCGTTTACTGAGTGGGATCCTTTGTTTACATTCCGCCTGGCCACGTTGTCGCTCCATGCTCTTTATGCGTTAAAGGGAAAGTGGGGAGGGAAAACGGGAGGAAATGAAGAGGTGGAATTTGGGTTACATCCTGTACTGCATAATTTTACTTAAGTATTGTGGTACAATCATGATGCAACTTGATATTTCTACTCAGTTGTGGAAAAACTCCTCAGATCTTTTACTTAGCCTAAGTAAAAGACGCAATGCCACAAGGTAATCCTCTAAGTAAAAGGCATGTATTTAAAAAAAGTCTACTTAAAGGGACAGTCCATCTACAAATAAAAGATACATATTTTTCCTTCTACCTGCATTGCTATTTATCAGTGTAGATTGCTTTGGTGTGAGTTGCCAAGTGTTGGAGATACAGGGCATAGAGATGTCTGCCTTCTCTCCAATATAATGGATCTAGATGGCACTCAGCTTGTGGTGCTCAAAGTGCCAAAGAAATTCAATTTAAAAACTCAACAGTAATGTCTCTTTCCAGAAATCATGTCCCGGTTACTCTAGATAATCCACAGACCTTGTTGTGAGCAGATTTATGGAGGAACTATTTTTTTTCTGCCAAACTACACCCACCAACTGAATCACTGCGCAGAAGAAGCATGCATCTACTAGATGCATGCTTCCTTCTATAGGCGGATTTATGCTTGTGCATCAGCTCTATGCAGAGCCCATGCTATGCTATGTAGCCTACGCACGTGGCTTACACCATTGTGAGCATTTATATTTATGTGTCTTTGTCACTTTGCAGTTACACCTTCAAAACACTTGTCGGCGGCAGGGTTTCTGTGAAGTGCTTTAAAGTTGTGATGATTCAAAACACACATTAAAGTTTAAGTTTATTTACTTTATTAATCCCCTGAGGGGAAATTCAATGTTTTTCACTCTTGCTTGTCATTAACACACAGGTCTGAAAGACACACACATGCACAAACAGGACCTATACATGCACAAAGTAGAGAGATCTCAGAGTGAGGGGGCTGCCCTTTGGTCAGGCGCCCCGAGCGGTTGGGGGGTTCAGTGCCTTGCTCAAGGGCACCTTGGCAGTGCCCAGGAGGTGAACTGGCACCTCTCCAGCCACCAGTCCACGCTCCATATTTGGTCCGGACGGGGACTCGAACGGGAGACCCTCTGGTTCCCAACCCAAGTCCCTATGGGCTGAGCTACTGCTGCCCCTAAACATGGCTTAATAGCAACAATTTCAAACACAAGTACAAAAATCGGCTTCACTATAAATCACAGGATTCTAAGACAAAGCAATTTTCTTTCGGGGGACACATTTTCCCCACAAATACAACATGCTAATGTTTTTAGCACAAGCCTAAGCCATTTTACATTGTATAAATTAGCTTAGCAGCTAGCAGACATTTCCTCTACTCATATAAAACCAGGGACAACAGCAACATTTAACAAAGGTAGTGTTACGAAATTCCACTCAATTACAACTCACAAGGTCCACCGACATTATATTAGACAACAACATTTATTCAACAAATATTACATGCTAATGATATTAGCACAGGCCCATGGCATTTTACATTGTATAAATTAGCCTAGCAACTAGCGGAGATTCCCTCTGTTCATATGAAGCCAGGATAAATCCCACACAAGGCATTAAATGCTATTTTTGTGGAGGCTCAATGTTTCTTATCTGTGAAATAAAAGTAAATAAAAAAAGGGAAATGGTTTCAGCTTACAGAAATAGCCAGGAGGTCTGTGTGGCGTTGTCACGTCTGTGATGTGTTGTTACATTTCTGGGGAGGTGCACGTCAGGTTATGGTGTAGGCTATGGCGTTGATTCGACCCAGAAGTATAAATCCGGCTTCAGTCCAGGAGGATGCCATTAATGTTTACATCTCGTGCTGTCACAAGCACGAGCCTCTCATCCATGAGTAGACGCATGGTTCCTTCTATGCGGTAAGACAGTTTGTTTGGTAGAAAGACATTAGTTTTTGATATCTGGTCCATCTTGTTGCCTGTACTTCAGTACTTTGACCTGAGCAAAATATCCAAAATTTAGTACTTGAAGGGAGTAGGTCTGTTTTTCAGATTCTCTCTGAATTCCTGAATCAAAAGCAGGCAGTTGTCAGCACTATAACTCCGAATCTGCCAGATATCTGATTTGTGTTTCTCCTTTTTTCCTTTGTGCCCTTTTTTCCTGCGCTCCACTCTCCAGAGTTCACCTGTCGATCAAACAGTGTGTGAGCTACTGTGATTTTTTCTTTGATTTTCTGTGGCGCTTTTGTCTTTCTGTTCAGTCACTGGGTATTTGTGCCTCACAAACCCAAGTTCTTCTTCTGTTTACTCCAGACAAACAGCATCAATTTCTCAGTGTTGGTGTTTTTTTTCCCAACGAAAGAACTACCAGACTTCATTCAGAAAACAAGCATTTATATTATTTTTGTGTTATGCCAAACATTTGGCCAGTCCCACATGGTACTGGAAGAACTGTATGTCAAACTAATATGTATAAAAATAATAAATATCTCCCATATATGGCACAAATCCAAGAGAAAAACATCATATCAACACTGTAAATAATTCTATAAACTTTCAAATTATGTGCAAAACCTCAAACATATGACCCACAGAGGAAAGAAAACAAATGCTACAAGCCTAAAGGCCCTGACACACCAAGCCGACGGTCGGCCGTCGACCAAAGTCGGGCTGTCGGTGAGTGTCTGTCGGCCTAGTTTTTGCGGTGTGTCCCGCACCGTCGGCACTTCAGCGTCAGAGGCTTTTCGGCCAATTGAGCATGTTGAGTTGGCGGCGGAGCTAGTCGGTGAAAGAGATCACTCTGATTGGCTGTTTAGGTTTTATTTCCTCGCCCCTGTAGCGAGTGAATCTGCCTGTAGTGAAACCGGGCTAACCGGTGCTTTCTCCTCAGGCTCCACTTCACTCAGCTGCCCACAGATCAGCTGCTTCTTCTCACTTTAATCTGAATAACAAACCGGAGCTAGCTGTAAGCAGCTAGCGTTAGCCGCAGCGTGACGGAGGGACGCACAGCCAGTTAGCCTCTGCTAGTCTCTGAGCTAGCTCTGGCTCTCTGTTTGGATCCAACTGGAGCACCGAGACCTGGTTTGTTATTCAGGTTAAAGTGGGAAGAAGCAGTGGGTTTGTCGGGCAGCTGAGTGAAGCTGAGTGAGGTGGAACCTGCGGAGGAAACACCAGGACTGTCTGAATGTAACAGTCCGTGGAGTTGCTGCGGTGCTCGGCTGCACAGATAGGAAACCCCTCGACTGACAGGATGTACCACTCTGTCACTCCGCTCTCTCTCACACAGGCGCAGAACGTACGTGCCACTTGGCCATCGGATGTAGTCCGTGTAGTGTGTACAAATGCAACTGACACAGGGCGACGTGACACAACGTAGATGACGCAACAGTTGGCTTTCGTCGCCACTAGTTCTTTGATGTCGGTTTGGTGTGTCCGCACCTTAAAGGTTTGTACATCTTCATCAGTCAGGCTTTTTTCAAGTTACAGACTAACTTAGATGTTTTACATGTGAGTAGCCAACTCATTCTCTGTGCATCATTAATGCTTCAAAGAATTTGTTTTTTCTTTCATCTAATCAAGGTATTGGGTGGTTCCTGGTGAAAAGCACAATAGAAAGCAAAAGGGAAATCCTTTCCTAGATCATGAAGACGGCACACTGATGGCACACCTTTCTCAATGGATTTTTACTATGTGTCTAATGTTCTCTGCTACTTCCTCCTTCTGTATTTGCAATGTGGAAAGAGGAAGCCAATGCGTGCTTGTCAACATCCGCCCACAGGTTTCACCTCTCTCAATGCCAACAGGCGTGTTACTGTTGACGGGCATCACTTCCTGTAGGATGTACAGTTAGATGATAATCAGGTCTCTTCCCTTCCTACCTACAGACTCTCGGATGAACACACAGCTCACGTACAGCCTTACAGCCCAGTTTTGCAGGCTGCCATCTTTTAAAATTTGGGGTGAGTGAAAAAATGGATGGTAGCTTGACTATTTAAAAATGGTGAATATTCTAGTGACAGTACCCTCTGACTAATCAGTGGTCTGTAGTGTTTCAACCCCACCTTCTAGTATCAGCCCGCATAGAACCTTAAATCTGGTGGTACCAAAAAAGGTACTGTCCATGACTTTTGCCAAAGGAAAACCAAAACACAGTGACCCCAGCTGACTAGAGCTGTGCCATATGATGCGGTGGATATGTGGCATATGGTCTCGCTAGTTAAACAGCCTAATTTCCATCTAGTCATCTATTATTTATACCCCTTTATCCAGTGAAGCCTGTCCCAGCATACACTGAGCGAGAAGTACACCCTGGAGAGGTCACTTAACCTGTGCTATGGCACTATTTTTTGTGTGTGTAGTCTCATGGAAACCATTCCTGTCCATTCACTTTCCTATGGGACAGTAAGAAATTTACTGCACTTATGAGGGGAGCTGAAACTTATATTTCATTCTATAAAAAAGTGAGACCGTCCCCAGCCTTCATATTTTCATTGGATCCTTTCCATGACATTAAATAAGAAAATGCAATCCCTCCCCTAAGGTCTTAAAACAAGCATTTATGACAAATTTAGAGGTGAAAGTACGGCCACTCTTTAATTTTGAATAACGAGCTGTGAAATAAACTTTTTACAGCCACAGAAGTTGCAAATTATGAACAGGCTCCAGACTAGCTCCAGACTCCAGTGCCGCGCTGTATTCACCCCACCCAGACTTACAACAAATAGCCTAAAAATAGACATAGATTGGATCAGATGATGTTGCAGCCTCATGTCTGACTGTCCGTCATAATTAATTTGACATGATTCAAAGTCGCGTGGCTGGGTAAGTTAAAAACATTGCCTCCAGACAGAAAGACACAATGCAGATAGACGAGCCGGTAACATTTTGAAATCAGCTCTTGTGTTTGTGTGTGTTTGTTATAAAAGGGAGATGTTTCATTATTGTGGTTTGAAATTGACAGTACTACACCCTTCTCCTGTAGCTTTCCCCTCTCTGTCCTAAGCCCCTCCCACCAGACAATCACAGGCATATTATGCATGTGCTTCATATCCCTTGTTTCCCATACATTGATTTACTTAATCTCATTTCATTGTAGAGCTGAAGGCAGCTCATTCACTTCTTGCTCTGTTCTCTCTCTGTTTATCAGACCACGAAAAACACAGGAATAAGCAAGTCTGCCGTCCCGTCTCTTTGCTCCCCGCTACTGTGGACTGCCTCCCCGGAAGAAGTGCAGGCAGCAGCTCGGTAGATGGACTTTCACTTGATGGCTATAATGGCTCAAAGTCGGCTAGCACAAACCCTCCCGTGCTGGATGTCACATCAGGCTGGTGGCCATTAGCAGTCCTGGGTGTCTGGTCCCTTAGAACTGAGGTTTACTCTGGCTGGATTCATGTTGCTGCAGATGCTAACTCTGGAGCTGCTGCCTGCTCACCTCTCAACAAGGTGGTCTGTAGAGGCGGGGAGTGAGGTGGAAGACACACTGTAGCTCTTTTTAGATAGGAAATGTGCAAATTTGCAGGAAAGCCCAATCAGTCTTTTTTCAGCATTGGCAGTATAAAAACAAAATTGGGGAGTGCAGCGAAATGCTGCCTACCTACTTTTGTTTATACAGAATGCACCTTTTTTGGGGCAATGGGGGGCGTGAGCAAGTAACAAAACGTGTAGGTCAGCGTGTGACATAAACAGTGATGTGGGAGGGAAGCTAGTCAGTCCTTCGGCGATTCTCTCGTAAGTTGGCCCGTTCTTCACTGTTCCCGTCATCTGACGGTTAATGACCTCTTCGTTTGCGAGGGCAAGGAGGGCGCGCAATTCCTTGTCTCTCCAGTTGCTCATCTTTACAGTGTCTGTCAAGTTTGTGTTTCCCTCTTGCTACTAGCTGCTCACTAATTCCCGTTGTCAGCTGTTTCCTGTTTATCCACCACCAGTGGGTCGCACGTGCGGCATCATCAACAGCTCCTCCCACAAGTCATCAACAGCCCCTCCCATTGCGGAAGGGCGCCTCAGTCTGTTTAAACTAAAAGGGTTCCACCAATACGACTACCCTTCGAGGCGGAAAATTGGACACCTTGGATCAACTCCCCAATCCGGCTCTGTGTGTCTAAATGCTTGCAGCTTGCCAGCAAAACGGCCCAACATTGCCGGAAAATCTGGCAGTGTAAAAGGGGATTGTGATTCAAGGCTCATGGTAACGTTAGCAACATGAACGAGAACTTGAAGCCACAGCCATGAGCCTTTTGCCCCAGTAAGCAGAAGGCTAAGCTATTAGCAACACTTTCTCTCCATCTCTGCAACACATCTCTGATATTAACACATTTTATTTTGTTAATTGTCAGATTCAGTTTTAGACAATCTTTTCAAATATACATCTATATCTATATCTATCTATCTATCTATCTATCCATATATACAGTACAGGCCAAAAGTTTGGACACGCCTTCTCATTCAATGCATTTTCTTTATTTTCATGACTATTTACATTGTAGATTCTCACTGAAGGCATCAAAACTATGAATGAACACATGTGGAGTTATGTACTTAACAAAAAAAGGTGAAATAACTGAAAACATGTTTTATATTCTAGTTTCTTCAAAATAGCCACCCTTTGCTCTGATTACTGCTTTGCACACTCTTGGCATTCTCTCCATGAGCTTCAAGAGGTAGTCACCTGAAATGGTTTCCACTTCACAGGTGTGCCTTATCAGGGTTAATTAGTGGAATTTCTTGCTTTATCAATGGGGTTGGGACCAACAGTTGTGTTGTGCAGAAGTCAGGTTAATACACAGCCGACAGCCCTATTGGACAACTGTTAAAATTCATATTATGGCAAGAACCAATCAGCTAACTAAAGAAAAACAAGTGGCCATCATTACTTTAAGAAATGAAGGTCAGTCAGTCCGGAAAATTGCAAAAACTTTAAATGTGTCCCCAAGTGGAGTCGCAAAAACCATCAAGTGCTACAACGAAACTGGCACACATGAGGACCGACCCAGGAAAGGAAGACCAAGAGTCACCTCTGCTTCTGAGGATAAGTTCATCCGAGTCACCAGCCTCAGAAATCGCAAGTTAACAGCAGCTCAGATCAGAGACCAGATGAATGCCACACAGAGTTCTAGCAGCAGACCCATCTCTAGAACAACTGTTAAGAGGAGACTGCGCCAATCAGGCCTTCATGGTCAAATAGCTGCTAGGAAACCACTGCTAAGGAGAGGCAACAAGCAGAAGAGATTTGTTTGGGCCAAGAAACACAAGGAATGGACATTAGACCAGTGGAAATCTGTGCTTTGGTCTGATGAGTCCAAATTTGAGATCTTTGGTTCCAACCGCCGTGTCTTTGTGAGACGCAGAAAAGGTGAACGGATGGATTCCACATGCCTGGTTCCCACTGTGAAGCATGGAGGAGGAGGTGTGATGGTGTGGGGGTGTTTTGCTGGTGACACTGTTGGGGATTTATTCAAAATTGAAGGCACACTGAACCAGCATGGCTACCACAGCATCCTGCAGCGACATGCCATCCCATCCGGTTTGCGTTTAGTTGGATGATCATTTATTTTTCAACAGGACAATGACCCCAAACACACCTCCAGGCTGTGTAAGGGCTATTTGACCAAGAAGGAGAGTGATGGAGTGCTGCGGCAGATGACCTGGCCTCCACAGTCACTGGACCTGAACCCAATCGAGATGGTTTGGGGTGAGCTGGACCGCAGAGTGAAGGCAAAGGGGCCAACAAGTGCTAAACACCTCTGGGAACTCCTTCAAGACTGTTGGAAAACCATTTCAGGTGACTACCTCTTGAAGCTCATGGAGAGAATGCCAAGAGTGTGCAAAGCAGTAATCAGAGCAAAGGGTGGCTATTTTGAAGAAACTAGAATATCAAACATGTTTTCAGTTATTTCACCTTTTTTTGTTAAGTACATAACTCCACATGTGTTCATTCATAGTTTTGATGCCTTCAGTGAGAATCTACAATGTAAATAGTCATGAAAATAAAGAAAACGCATTGAATGAGAAGGTGTGTCCAAACTTTTGGCCTGTACTGTATATATATATATATATATATATATATATATATATATATATATATATATATATATGCATATTTTTTTATAGATGATTTCATTTATTGATTTCTCTCTGGATGTTAAGAGCTGCTGTTAATGGAGAAGATGTTTGACAGCAGACAAGTTATTTCCTGGCTGGAGGTATTTCCCATATAGCATTACCAGATATGGGACAAATAAATGTGCACAAATCTACTAAACATTGACTAAATTTGAATACATATATAAATATTTTTAATCTAGCTAATCTGTGCCCCCTGATGATTTAACCCATCAGGCTACATGAGTCTGAGTCCCATAATCAGAAACATTATCCAGGTGTGTTTTGGAGCAGCAGCTGGAGACTCAGAGGGAACTATTTCCTGCCGAGCCAAACAATAACATCATATCAAAAAACAAGTGAGTCATTTTCAGTAAATGGTTAAAGTTACTGCGCACACACACATGCAGGCGACAGGGAGACAGCTGTGTGTGGCACATGCTCTCACGCTGCCACAATGGTAAACTCTCATTTTACACACAGCTGGTTCAGTGTTTTACCACCAGTGATACATGAAAACAAAGTGTTTTGGTCATAGCTCGACTAACTGTGAAAGAACAGGTGATAAAGTGTGTTCAGATCAGTTTGTGGGCTGAAGGAAACTAGGTGCAGAACTCTATATTAAATTATATTATAAGTCATTCAGAGTTACAATTCATGACATATGATACTGAACCTATTGCACTCTAACTCCTGTAAAACACATTTAACTTTACTTTACTAGTTCAGCTCTCTGTTGTAAAGCAGAATGAAGGAGTGACTGCACAGGAAGAATATTATATATTGTCTTTACAAGAGATGTTCAATTAGTAATAACTAATAAGCTCTGCATACATGTTTCTCAAAACAGACATCAGCTGGTGATGAAAACAAAGCCTTGATATAGAGGAAGATGTCGGAAATAATCATCGCTCAGTCCCTTATCATCGTCACAAGGAACCACTTAGGAGTCGCCAGTGTGCTCTGCCTTCATGAGGATTGTCATCTGTATTATTTAATTGATTGCACTGCACTGTACCACATAAAATGGGTGTTAAGAGAGTTCGCTAGCCTCCCTTAGATACTGTTGCCACACATGTCAAGCCTTAGGGCCCACGTTTTTTTGGCCAATTCCGTTCAGCTCAGTCACGAGAAGAGAGACAGAAGTGAGGACAGAAAACAAATGGCTAAAGTCAAGAGGAAGTGAGATCAAAATTAATGGAGTATATTAGGTAAGATTATTTTTTTGCCGTTAAGCTCTTTAGCAAAAGTGGCTCATAATTAGTGTTACTGTTTGCTAGCGCACATTAAATATGCTTTATTATTTCAACATCGGATTGTGTTGGTAATGTGCTAACTGGCTAACTAGCATCTTGAATCTGTCCTGTCAGTCTTCCCAAATCGGTTTTCGAATGATGAATACAGTCTACTGCCACGTGCTGGTTTGGAGAGACCTTGAGCTAATCAGGGATGTATTAATTCAAGTGACTGTGATGAAGCAAGCATCTTGTTGTAGTATTCGCCAGAAGTAGATTTAACTTCATTGTCACTGCACAGAGTGTCCCAAGAAATGAGACAATGCTGAAAAGTTGTGTCAGGAGTGGAATTTGAACCCATGCCTCCATTTGGAGATCAGAAGTCCCTTTAGTGAGGGAGGAATCAATCCTTGAGTCTGGCGCCTTAGACCACTCAGCCATCCTGATTACCGGTGTAATGGACTGCTATGATTTTCTTTAAAAAAAAAAAAAGAAAGAAAATTTGCAATTTGCAAATTTGTTAAAATCCGTGTTAGTGAGCAGTACCTCTCTTTTCTCTTTTTCAAAGATAATCTATCCACCTGACAGGTGTGACATATCAAGATGCTGATTAAACAGCATCATTACTACACAGGTGTGTCTCGTGATGGTCACAGTAAAAGGCCACTCTAAAATGTGCAAATCAAACAACACAATGATGTTGCAAGTTTTGAAGGAACATGTCATTGGCATGCTGACATCAGGAGCATAGACCCTCAGGGCATTGGTGGATTAGTGGATAGAGCTGGCTCCCCATGTGCAAGGCTGTCGCTGCAGCGGCCCAGGTTTGACTCCAGCTTGTGGCCCTTTGCTGCATGTCATTCCCCTTGTTTCCTTGTATTAGTTTGTGGACGTAATGCGAAAAAAAAAAATTGGAATGGTTCGAACCTATGAGTTGTTTTTAGAAGGAATATTTGAACGTCGTTTTTGAGCAATTTTGACAGCCCTAGTAACTACACCAGCTCAGGACTTCCATATTCAGCGTTTTTACCTGCAAGATCATTTGAGACCAGCCACCCGACAGCTGGTGCAAAAATTGTTTTGCACAACTGAAGAATTTCTGCACAAACTATTAGATAAGTCAGGGAAGCTCATCTGTATGCTTGTTGATTTCTTCATTGCCTTGACCTGACAGTAGTTCATCACCTTAACCAGCTTGAGCGCTCACGTTCAATGGCATCTGGCACTTCAGAGAAGTTCTCTTTACAGATGAATCCCAGTTTGCACTGTACCACAGCTGGCAGAGTGCGTGTATGGCGTCAAGGGCAAGTGGTTTGCTAATGCCAGCACTGGGAACACAGTGCCCCATGTTTGCACTTGGGTTATGGTATGGGCTGGCATGAGTTACGGACAACAAACACAGGTTCATTTTAATGATGGCAGTTTGAATCCACAGCAACACCACGATGACATCCTGAGGCCCACTGTCATGCCATTCATCCGCTGCCATGACCTCATGCTGCAGCATGATAATGCAATTCCTGGAGGCTCCCAGTTATTGCATGACCTGCATCCTCACCAGACACGTCACCTACTGAGCATGTTTGGGATGCTCTGGATCAGCGTGTCCCGATTCCTGCCAATATGCAGCAACTTCGCATAGCCATTGAAGAGGAGTGGGCCAACAGTCAACAACCTGATCAACTCTATGTGAAGGAAATGCCTCACACTGCACGTGGCAATTGGTCACATCAGATACTGACTGATTCTTTGGGGTACTGTGACCAAAAATGCATTTCTGTAGTACTAGTCATGTGAAATCCTGATAAATGTCTTTTTTCAAGATAAAACTGCATTTTTTAGAGGCCTTTTATTATGCCAATCTCAAGGCACACCTGTCATGTGGATGGATTATCCTAGAAAAGGAGAAGTGCTCACTAATATGGATTTTAACAAATTTGCAACCAAATTTGAGAGAGAGATCTATCAAGTGCATAAAAAAGTCTTAGATCTTTAAAGGAGCTATATGTAAGAAATCTAAAGCAAATAAAGCAATTAGTCGTCCTAATATGTCACAGAGAGGAATAGAGAGGAAGGAATAATGTTCATATAACATACTGATCTCACTGACAACAATAGTACAGCCAGAATATTCGCATTTAAAACATTTTTTTACGGTCTGAAAGCAGAGAAGAATTTGAAATCGGATGTTGAAGTGGCTACTCTTCTCCTCGACAGGTAAGCTTTAGCCAAAGTTGGCTAACTAGCATCATAGCTAGACAAGGATTGACATTTCGAATTTTCGATCATACATTGTAGCCCATGTGCAGGTGGGTCATTGAGCTGACTGATTTTTTTGAGAAACAAACGTTAGCAGCATGGCAAGCAGCATTAGCAGTGTCCCAGTACATAGCATTAGCAGCCGGCTCCTCCTCCGATGTATCCCGGCAGCAGCATTAGCAGCAGAGAAAACGGACTTGCTCGAACGGTCCGCTGGAAGATCAAGGACGCGGTGACGCAGCCCTGCCACGGCAGCCGCCCATGGGCAAACAAATCACCCCCAATTTCCACCAGATGCATGTTGGTTGCGTCTGCACTCTCGCATGGCAGCGGAGCCGATAGGATTCAGTTCTAGTCAATGTGTGTGTTTCCACTGGGTGCGGCTGTGCTGCGTTCCGGCTCCATCTCAGCTGCGGCACTCCGGCGCCCTCCGCAACAGATACGCAGGACTTCTATTTTTGCCGGACGCCGGAGCACAACGCAGTAATTCAGCACAGAGCAGCAACCTTGAATCTGTAGGGCAGGTGGGGCAGGCACGACTCACAGCAGTATTTTGAATTTGAGTGCAGTAACCATTTTGGCCACATTCTTACATACAGTCCCTTTAACTTAAACAGCAGCAAAAAACAGAGAGAGAGTTGCATTTAAATTTTTGTTTAGTGTATTTTAAGAGATTGTTGCCTAGTCTCAGTGCACATGGAGCATGTGGGGATGCAAAGACAGCCACCATAGGTGTTTGTAAAGATCACTGAATTTTGTTTCCTGATAGTTACTCTTTTCACCTGGCTGTTATTCTTTGCTTAGGAAGCTCTTATTCAACTAAGTCCTCCTGTCCAATCTGTGGCACCTGAACCACCTACAAACAGCCCTTCATCCACCTCATTCTCTCAGCCAACATACTCTGCAGGAGCTGAGCCTCTCATTGCCACTTTGCTTACTTTGTTCTCTTTTATTTACTTAATAAACTTAGAAATTAGCTTATCCATTTTCTTTTCTTCACTCATTCCCTTAAAGCATAACACTGATGGAAAAAACAAAAGAATAAATGTCTGAACCTATCAGAGCTGCCACTGAGCTGCAGCATCAAGATGCCCCATTATCACCCTTTTGATGAGTCTCCACAGTACACATATACCCATGTTGGATGGATGCTCACTGTGCTCTTTTGATGCTACATGTCATGAGTTGTCTCATGTCCTGAATCACAGCACAGAAACTCAGTAAAGCATCTCACATGAGAGTAGACCACCTTCATATGATACTGATTAAATACTCCCAACACTGTGGGACATCAGGTCCAGTTTCAGGCAAGTAGGACTTGGGAGCATTTAAGTTCACCAGAAAAAGTATCAGCTACATACCTAAGGACTTGCAGGCTGACATACTGTACTGCATAACCAAACTAGTGTGATCTAGCTCACAAAGGTGGATGACCCAGTCAGCTGAAATAGAAAGTCTTCTATCTGTAAAAGAGGTGAGAGGCTTGAAGCTGGTGATGATGATGGTACCACACAATGTGTTGCTTGTCTTTACTGGTTTTATTTTCAGATACCGTATACTGTCCCTTAGGAGAGTAAAGGAGTAAACATTGCTGGATGGTTTCACTTCAGAGATGGCTGACCATATATACTTAGCCCATTGGTTTGTACTGTATAGAAATAAAGGACATTTTGGATGCTGGTGGCATGGAGCCTTTAAATCTCCACATTAAAAAAAAAAAGAAACAATAAAAAACAACAAAAACACCAACGTTTTTTAGCCTCTTTAAGCTCATTGTTTTGATTTCAAAGGCAACACATTTACTCAATAATTCATTCTCAAAGTTCTTGTCAACCAAATTTCCCACAGCAGCAGGCAGCTGTTGTGTAGTGGTTAGAGCACTTGGCTCCCATGTGGAAAGTCCAGGGTTCAAATCCTGCTGGGGTCATCATCAGCAAAGGCTTGTAGTTGCAAGGGGTTCCCACCACCAAATCTGACTACCGAATCTCAACGGCAAACAGACAAAGTAAGCAGCTAATGTTTGCTGGTGAACAATCTTAAACATCTAGCTAAATTAAGTTAGACAAATGGAGCCTAATATTTCTCAGGAGTTTAGTGGAGACCAGCTCTTGTATAAAGGAGAGTGAATACAGGACCTAAACCAGGCTGTTCTCATGCACTGCTGTGTATACACAGAAAACGAAATATGTCAGAATTCATGCCCATGTAATGATGAGCCAGTAATTTATATACATCCCGTGTAATCAGGAAGGCTGTGATCACTTCACCAATGAGACTAAAGAAGGATTTATTATAAATAGTCTGCAGAGATAGAGGTAGGTTGGGGTGGTGAACTGGTCAAACAAACATATGACTTTCCCCCAGGAGACTGGTGTTAAGGCACAGCGTCACCATGTTTCATTTCCTAAAGCCTAACATGCATAATTGTCCTTATCTAACCTACGTAACTGTACTTACCTAAACCTACATACGAAACTTTATGTTAAGCACGTAATGTGATGACACCTAACCATATTTCTTTCCCTAAACCTAAGGTATGTAATTTTACTTGCCAAAACCTAACCTTTGTAACTTCATTTGCCAAAACATAACATACATAACTTTACTCTCCTGAACCTAAATTACATAACTTTACATTAAGTATGTAATTATACATTAAGTACGTAACATCATTCATGGGGTGCTAATTTGTTTGATATCATACAAACCATTGCATGTGCATTTTCGTAAGATATCATAGATGGAAGCTGTTTGCTACAGTTAGCCATAGAGCTAATAGGTGATAGTGATAAAATATCAGATATCTTTTTTTTTTTTAAGTTCCTCGGTTTCCATGAAGCCTACTATGATTTACAGTGAAAATGCCTGTTGTAGAAAAGGTCTACCAGTGCCCGAAAGTTGTAGATAGGCTTTAAAGATTTTACAGCTTTGGCCTTTTAAGTTTAGCTAGTATATTATTGAACCACAAACCTTGCCTTGTTCTCATCACTGTCAATGCAGAGGTAGCAGATGGGTGGTCTGCTAGAAATAAAGCCTCAGAGCTGGTGAAATCTACTGGTAAATATCAAAATGTCCCCAAAACTCTGTGACTATCTTCTGCATTTCAGGTCTACTTGCAAATTGACTTGGTTTCATCCTGGTCTTAATTAAGCTGCAGGAAAATAACTAATAACTGATCATGTCAGTGATCATAGGGCTCGTTATGGCTTGAGTCTGCACGTAAAGGCATGTACAGAACCTGGGACTGACTCAACTAAGTGAAACGAAGTTATGCTTAAGGTTTACGTCTGTGTTTGTTCTTTACTGAGCGTATTTTATTGTTTGCCTTTATATTGACATGACCTGAAGGCAGTAACCTGAGAAGTCCTAGAGACTGACTCTTGAGGAAGTTGCCCTTTAACCTCAATAAAGATGATGGAATCACTGAACTCACATTTGCTGAAATTACATTGGACCTATGTGATGAAAGAAGCAACGGATGTGCTTTCAGCCAGATCCTGAAGTTTATCGCGTTGCATTTGTCACTTTTGCCTTTGTGTCACGAACTTTCTGTACGAGTGCAACCCTGCCCAGTAGCTTCTGGTGTGTCCCTTGATTATGAAGAGTTAAATTTGGTCAACAATGTGTCTGTGTAACTGATGTTATTTCTTGTTTGTTTTATGTTGCACTCTATGCTGCGAATCAATTCGGACAAAAGGTTTGAAGTTGAGTTGAACCTGCCACAGCTGTCCTGTCATCTCTGTTCAAACATTGTTGAACTTGATCACTTGGACTTGGGCATAATACTGACAAATAGAGCTTACATAAACTTCAGACTGGAACATACCTGTTACTGCGTGATAACTCCCATTGAGCAAACTAGTCAAACAAAACCTCTCGTTATGTAACCAACTCAGAAATGACAGACATGGACTGAACAAATGACTGCTCTTGTTTGAACGATTACTGGGAGAACTTGATTTTACTTTGCTGGAAATTGAACATGTGAGCCTTGCAATGCCTTGCTCATGGTCGGAGAGAAATGGTGCAATCGTCAATCAGTGTTTTCTAGATAATAACCACATCTGTGTTTTGCTGTTGTTGAAAGTCTGGCGGACTAATAGCACAGGAGGGCGAATGCTCAGACCCAGTGTTTTTGTGAAATCCAACATCTGTCAGCTTGATTTAGCGTAAAAAAAATTCATCTGTTGGAGGGAGAGAGCACAGAACCCGACAAAGACCCTTCACCTCTTACAAGTGGATGTTTATCCAGATGGGTGTTATTTTGACCGTGAGAGCAAAGATAGTCTAAGAATAGCCTTAAGCCTCTAACACAAATAACTGAACAAAAGAAGTTGAAGGTGAAGCCTTTCAGTAAGAAAACCTTAATAAAACCAACATGTCACTGCAACAAATATCAATATCAAAGAGTAGGCATGGAGTTAACAGAATTTTGAGATAAATGTCATGCCACCAGAATTACATTTTACATCAATGTAATGAGGAAGCAATTTTAATGAATGTATATACCGAGTCTTGAAATGTCAGTACAGAACATATATATGTTAACTAACAACATATTTCATTTGTTTTCCATACTATAGCCCCTGGTAGCATCTAAAGCATGATTATGATTTAGAAGAACATGAAGAAGAACAAGAAGAAGATATACTTTACTAATCCCCAAAGGGAAATTCAATGTTTTCACTCCCTTGCCATATACATATACACACAGGCCCAAAATACACACACAGAGACCAAACAGGACCTAAACATACATTAAATGGAGAGATGTCAGAGTGAGGGGGCTGCCAATGGACAGATGCCCAGGAAGTACCTCTCCAGCTACTAGTTCACACTCCATATTTGGTCTGAATGGGGACTTGAAAGGACAACGTCACTCAAGTCCCTGTGGACTGAGGTTCTGGCGCCACAGTTACGGTTGGTTATAGGCACTCACCACACTTTGTTAAATATTGAAAAAAATCAACCCTAACCCTTTAACCAGAGCAGTTTTGTTGCCTAAATCAAACCACATGCAAGACTCTGAACATTATCCAGACAGCCATTACATTTTTCACCACAGTGTAATTTAGTAAACAATTTGGAATTGTATAAAAATCATTTCTATGAGACAGGGTTGATAAAGGAGTACTCGCAATTATGAGCATTAAAAGCACTGGCTCAAACATCCCTCTAAATGGGTCAGCAGGTCAGCTGACAGCCTGAAATTCTGTCTTACAAGCTCGTGAAAGAGTTGCTTCTTGTATCTGTATCATGTCAGGAGGTCAGTCAGTCCACAAAATTTTCCCCACCCTTAAGGGCCCACAGTTTGTGCCCCAGGAGGCTCAAATTTAGCTTGGAGTTCAAGTGTGTGTATGTGAAGGTGTGTGCGACATGCTGGTTAAGTTAGCTTAAAGGGGGTGTGACAGTGGGAGTGGCCTAGCACAAAAAGGCACATAATTTCCAAACAAGCTATTAAGAAGTCTGACTATGAAGACAGTTTTCACCATGACCAGTGGAATTACACCGTCTCATGATGCCCTACAGCCCCAAAAAACTTTCCTCCCATTGACTTACATGTCAAAAGATACGTCTGTAAACCAGTGGATACTTTTAAGGGTCACAAACCCTGTGAAATGACTCATTATTGGAATTTAACCCACCTAATGAGATAATATTTGGCAAGTCTAGAAGAGCTGCAAGATGAAATCATTTTATCCCTATTTAAGTTAACAAAGCACTGTACTGGAAGTAGCTGGCTCAGCCGATGGAAGTCATACTGATCATCCCTGGATCACCAAGATAATTTTAAATGTCTCAAATTCAATGTTACTGTTGTAACCACAGTACACGTTGTATGTCTGCTATCCGCCCCAACCAACTCTCTGCAAATCCAGCATGGTACAAGTAGTGTTTCATTACCTTCAAGAAACATTTACTCTGAACACAATCTTGTCACCACAACATAATCATGAATGCAATTAAATATATAAACATCATTTTTAGGAGACAGGGTTGGAGTTGACATAAATAATAATACCATCACATGAGCATGCATGTGCTGCACCACATGGAAATGAACCTGCAGCTTTGTTATCAGGTAGCCTATGATCAGGAACTCGCTCACTCAGTGTGCAGAAATGTTATTGCCCTCTCACACTGTGGAAACCAAGAGGAGGAGCCTGACAGATTCCTTCTTATCTTAACTTGGGTTAAAGTGTTTGCAAATACTATACTCAGATTTATGAGGTACTTAACCCAGATATGCCTCAAATGGGTGGGTGGGGTTTGTCACAACACTGAAGGTTTAGAGAAATACAAGTCAGTTCAGTGTCTTTGTTTTCTGAATTGTCCCAATCTGTTAACTTCCACCAATCTGCCCTTAATGGTTCACTTCACCATCAACTGTTTTATTGTTTCAGTGACATTTTAAAGAATATAATTTCAGATCCTGGGTATGTTTGTAACCACGCCTCGGTGTATCTTTATGTTGATCACTTTATCCTACAATAGTGACCGTTCAGAGGATGCTAAAAGCATACTCTATCTACATTTCTGAAAGAAACTTGTACATTGTCAGGTTTTTATTAAACTGTCCCTCTCAGCCATAACAAGCAGTTAGCGTTCTGAGCCCTCCTGCGTGCCCCCTCATGCCAGGACTGCAACACAATAGTTCAAGGCCTCAACATAATTTCCCGATTCTTCCGCTTCTTTGCTTCAGCTATTAATTTCTGGGGCGTG
The DNA here is from genome assembly GCF_041903045.1 of Epinephelus lanceolatus. Taxonomy (NCBI): domain Eukaryota; kingdom Metazoa; phylum Chordata; class Actinopteri; order Perciformes; family Serranidae; genus Epinephelus; species Epinephelus lanceolatus. Next base: position 28,018,557 of record NC_135756.1, read on the forward strand.
TTACGTAAGGTCTTATGCAATGTGTTTTTCCAACATCTATTTTTCTGGCCTCTGCTCGCTAATGGGTCTGGGGGCAGGTTTTTGGTGGCCGAGGCTGCTGTTGACATTCACATGCACATTCATGAAAGGAGCCCCCCGCTTCTCCCCTGCTGTCGTGGTCTGGCTGCAACAAACCCAAACAGGCCAACGGTCTGCTGGGTTGGAGGGACCACCGCCACGACGCACACGTATCCCAAAGAATTTGGGGAAAACAGGGCACGCGTGCAGTTCGTCAGTTACTGCACAGTTTAGCTCATCTTGGACATCAATATAATCTACTTTATTATAATTAGAGTTTGAAACATAGCAGAGAAAAGAATGATTTACAGGTCATCTGGTATGACATATTTCTACTGTGGTTTCATACTGTCTGTATTGGCCTGAGACATCTGCTGTTTAAGGTGGAGGTAATTGTTGAAACAAAACAACATCTACATGGTGTTGCAGTAACCCAAAAGGAAAATGAAAAAAAGGACACAGCTTGTGTTTATAGTTTGTTGCATTCATGAAATTGATCAAGATCAAGTTTTGTTAACACTTAGTCTTTTGGCTCTCATGCAGAAACAGAAAAGAAGAGGTATCACAAACATTTTAAACCTTTTTTTTTTGTCCACTTGGAAGCAATGCAACAAGCAAAACACAACCGTGTCATATTATCTCATTAGTTTATCTTGCAAACCTGTTAGCATACAGTTACATCAAACAGACAGGGAGCAAAATTAGCATTGATCTGGAGTCAAGTTTCTCAGGCTGTTCTCATACACTGTTGATCAATTTTCCTATGAACAGTAATGCACCACACTAATGCATTTCCCACTTAATCATGAGCCAGTAATTTGGCATAACCCACATATTTTGGAAGGCTGCGATCACGTAAACAGTGCACTAATGGGAGTAAAGAGGAAAGCGAGTGGTCTACCAAGGAGACAGAGGCAGTGAATGGGTAAAAAAACACAGGACTTTGAGCCAGGAGGTGTCCTCTGCGACAGAATTTACAACCAGGTGTTACATAGCTCTGTCACACAAAGTGAAAACACAGGTGACTTGGACAATTACTGGAAATTAGTAGAATACATTATATAATAAATACAAAATTATCTTATTTGATACATTTTAATCCATTCTTTGTAAACAATACGGCATCACCATCGCAACAAACTGTCATGCATATTTTGTGTGCCATCCTGCCATTCCGTGTGACTATTTTTCACAAGGTGTAACCTTCTGTACTGTCATTGGCTAACATTAACTAGATGTAACTTTCTACACTAGCTAACATTAGTCCGTAAGTTAATTGTTTGGTGTGGCGCAGGTTGCTTACAGTCCCTGCATCATCACTTTTTGGCTGAAAATAGCTGCTAGTAAGTGGACCAAAAAAAAAAGGAATTTGTGAGCCATAAAACCGAAGCACAGAGCTAATTCGCTCTCCTTTTAGCTCGCTAGCTTTTACTGCTAATTTCACGGTCAGTGCAGCTAGCTAGGGGAGAACCTGAGAAGTAATTACCTTCATGACGCTGACTATATTCTTTGGTCTAACTGACCAAAAATATAAGCTATAAAACCCATATCATCTGTAACAGAGCTGTGCAGAGACCTTCAGAGGGGCAGGTGCTCGAAGTAAGAAAAGGGCACATGGAACAGTATTTAAAACTAAACACACTGACAAAATTTACAGCGTAACCACTTGAATTATAGCAACCCATACTCAATATGTAACATGGAATCTTACAACAAACCACATCATAGTATTTTCATGTCCCCCACCAGAAGAAATCAGCAGGGGATTATAATAAATAAATATGAGGAAACTACTAATGTTATAATGTATTTTAGTACACTTTCACTTCAAATATGTCAAAAACTGTACACTAAACCACATAAAAATTGTAAACCTTTGTATGGTCAGAGTCAGGGTCAAAGATAACTATTTCATGATACTTTAACTTTGGAGGTCCCTTTTATATAATGGGCAGTAATATGCCATTTTACTTGGTCTATCAAATGTGAGAAATTATTGCAGAAATACAGATCTTCCTTCGTACTTTTTGGCTGCTCCAGGCACCTGTACCATGACAGACAAGGATCACAATTCAAGCAGCAGCTGGCTTCCCCATTGCTCACAAACACTGGCTCGATTGACCACAGTGAGAGCCAGCAGTCAGGACCATTGTTTGACTTAAGTTGCATAACTGATGCACAAGTTGAAGGTGAAGCTATGTAACGCTAATACTGTAAAAATAGCATGAGCGTTGCCACTGAATGTCCGCGGTGCCCTCTGACACAACAGAGGGCCTTTCACCTGCAGCATCATATAAATTGACTGACAGCAGCCAGGTCATTTTATGTATAGATAAATTATTATTAATTGTTAAATGTTCTACTTGATAAACACCACAGACAGGCTTTCACAAAGAAAAAAAAACAAGCCTTGACAAAAGGACACTTGGACATCAAGGGGTAAAGGGGCAGGATCTCAAGCATCCTCAGCCTTCTTCTCTGTACGTGCCTCATCTGTAAAATGAATCAAACGTGACACTGATATTTACAGTCTCAATTACCTAAACATAACCTTTACTCTCTAACCGTGTTTCTAAGAATTGTCATTTGCAATAACATAACCATTAGTGTGCATTCACACTGGGCGCCAGTGAAGCGAATTATTCGCGTGTAACGCGAGTAACACGCCGCGCGTAACACGTGAGTTTGGACGCCGGACCATTTTGTTAATTTGCGTTATCGCGTCAGTTGCGCGAGTAGCGAGCCCGCCCATTTTCACTAGATAACAACATCTTGCCCGCCATTCTCTCCTCAGTCATGGCTGAGATAACCACCATCGCTGCTTTGTACCTGCTCTGAAATTCCCAGATGCATCGGAGGGCCAAACGCCATCGTTTTTGGGTTCACCCTATCCTGCAGAAGGGCATCCAGCACGGGGAGTTTCACCACCTCCTCCAGGAACTCCGTCTGGATGATAACCGCTTTCAGTGGTACTTCAAGCTGACTGGGGCCCAGTTTGAGGACCTGTTGGCGAGGGTTGGCGCGGCAGGACACCAACTACAAGCGCTCCATTTCAGCTGCGGAGCGCCTGTCCATCTGTCTCCGGTGAGTAGCAGTTTATTGTTGTGTCAACAACTGGACGTCAGGGTGTCAAGACGTCACTGACATCATGATGCCAGTGACGTCGGGAGAATCTCAACGCTGACTGGCTTTCGCGGCATAGCGTCACGTGAATTCGCCTCAAAAGTTAAATATTTTCAACTTGAGCGATGAGGCGTTGGACGCGAATTTCGCGTCTATCGCGTCGCGTCTATCGCTTCCATCGCATCGCACTAGACGCGTCCATTGTGTATTTGCATTGACTTTGTATGTAATCTCGACGGGCAAATTTGCGAATTCGCGCTCGGTGTGAACACCCCTTTAGAGTTCACCATCTGTAATATAACATCTAAATATATATTCCTATATAAAAATCTGGTTTAATTTGAACCTTGAAATGTAAGCCTCTGACAAGACCCTACAAGACGACCTGCCCCTTTAAACCCAAAATAGCTATTAGCTATCTTTGTCCTCATGTGACCAACAAAGGTTAACTACCTTCACTGGTCACATGAGCTTATCATATTTGTCCCTAAAGTGTCTCCTGCCCTCCTGAAGCCAGTGGGGAATAACGTCTCAGAGACACTTGACCAGAGTGAAAGTTTGCCAGAACTGTAGACTTGACCTTGTTGCTCCACCCAAACAGCAGCTTCAGTTCTTTTAATGTCAGCTCCATTACGGGGGCAAATGACATGCTTTGAAAGGAGGTACAGCAATGCGTCAGATCCCTTGTGGGAGTGAGCATTCAAGGCCACAGAGGCTTAGATACGCTGTCGCAATACAGCCATAATCTCCAATCCATCAAACATAACTCAGTGGAGTGCTGCCTAATCAAATAAAACTGTTAGCCTGATCTGAAAGTGCCCTGACTTGACTTGCTAATCAATTTGCCAATCCAGCAGATACAGAGCAACATTAGCATGTTCAATATTTTTGCTGTGCTTTCTGTGTACTTTACTCTCTGCCAACTCTTGAGGGAAATATGTGACTCCTCAGCTGCTGAATTCTCAACTATGCTCACCAGATAGTCATTAACGTTGTCCGTCTGCCGTCTGTCCGTACCCATTGGGGACTCTTTTGGCTGAACACCCAGGAGTGGACACAGGACAGGACAGGTGAGTGTTTCTGCAGACAACTCAAACAATAATGAACTATATAATTCACAAGCATCTGCTTGACACTGCGATATAGCACACAATCTTACCACTTACCACACTCGACAGACCCTAATCTTAACTGTTATTCATCAGTTATGAACACAAGCATGCACAATGTTATCATAGCCTATTTCAACTCTACTCTCTTTCAGGCGGAGCCGAGTACCCATTCCAACACCTGCCACAAGACAACACAATCAATAAAGCATTAAGATATTTTATAAATACTGGTGATAGATATTTAATAAATAGAGCCATAAAATATTTGATTAAAAATGTGCAAAATGTTATGTGTATATCCCACTAATTAAGTTCATATTTTGCAACCAAAGTAGGTGGGTTCGGTATGTCATATTCACTGGCACAGAAAACTGGTTAATAAACAGTAAAATGCAGCATAGATTCCAGTGAAAATGTTATGGTTGATTGTTTTTTTTTTTTTTTTTTAATATTGGCTACATATTCAGTCTCTCTTTTCAAGGGCCAGTGTGTAATATTTGGCATGGTTTATTGTCAAATCTGAATTTGAATCTGAATATTCTACCCATTAATATGTTTATATGAGTGTATAATCGCTATAAAATAAAATTTGTTTGGTTTTTGTAGCCTTATAATTATGCTTTTATATATATATATATATATATATATATATATATATATATATATATATATCAAGGACCTTGCTTTAGAGAGGTCGCCATCTTGCACCGCCATGTACGTACGGCAGCCCGAGCTCTGGATCTGTGTCCGCTACAAGAAACTCTTCAAAATCACGTTCAAAGTCGTCCATTCCAGCTACTATAGTCCGGAGGTATTGCTAGGCTAAATAAACAGCTGAGTTTTGTTACGCTAGGCTACACTGTCAGTCAGTGTGCGGGCTGGAGATTGGTGGAGCCTTTTTCCCGAACGCTCCTCTGGTCTCCTGCTCGTGAGTGATTCATTACAATATCGTAACATGGCTTAGATTTCTAAATAAATATTCACCTCGTGGCTAGATAGACCTGCTCCTGAGAAACTCGTGTCTGCGCAAGGCTTTTTGTCCCTACGAGGCCACCGTCATTTACCCGACGGAAGGGGTGAGCGAGTGAGCCCTGCAATCTAGAATTTGACCACTGATGTCACTGTTTTCAACGGTTTTCAACCCATTTTACACACTGGCCCTTTAAATTCAGTGCTTACTAAATTTTGAACAATATTCAAGCGCTGCTTGGACGGACACAGAGGGTATTTTGTGACAGTGCATTATTAAATCATGCTGGCAAAGAGGTTAAAATTTGTACATCCACCTGATTGTTGTATTTCCATCACTGCCGATTGGAGCCAATCAGAGCTGGAGACATTAAATACCTGTGACTACTGCCGAGTCATTTGTCCCTGGAGTTAATGCTGATTGTAACACCTTTCCATTAAATACAAAAGCCAGTTAGTGCAGGTCAGTGTTTTTTTTTGTGCAGTAGGAAAGGGGCTTCAGAGGTTCACATTAAAACCTCAGCTCATCTGCTTCATGTGAACTTTGTGGGTGTGGTTTGATCAGAACCTTTGATAAGGTGGCAACATAAGTCAGCAACCACACAACTGTCCTCAGATTTGAAATCAAATGTTGCTAAATCCTGATTGGTGCATGGAAGTACATGACATCACATTCTCCCTACTGAACCCCACCAACTTTAAACCACTTGACAAGATCACAACAAAAACAGAAATACAAAAAAGTTGGTTGTTCATGTTGGATCGCTTCTCTTAAAAAAAAAAAAGGTGATTGAGGGAAAGTTATTTAGGGCCTCATGTCCACCTGGATACTTTCTTTGCTGTGTTCTCTGTCTTGTTTTTTTTCTGCTGTGTCACCACTCATGACGAGAAGTTGCCCCTTGTGAGAATGTTTGCACAAACAGGGATTTGTCTGATGGAACGTCATGCGCCAGTTGTTTTCACAAATTGAGTTGCGCTAATAATCTACACACAGAGCTGCAGCTCAGGAGGATGAGATGCTACCATACGCAAGTGTGGGTGGCCGGCCAAAGCCCTGTAATTTTCCATCAGACAGCTGAACAAATGGAAAAGGCCTCTGGAAGTTTCTAAGCGGCCGTGCCTTATCAAGGGAAATCTTTTTTCGCCCCCTTGTCCTTCTTCTCCGTAGGCTTTTGTCCGGACGGTTGAAGGGGGGTTGGGGGACCAAAAGAAGTCCCTGTTAGAGAATGTTATTGTTTCCGGAGGTGCAGATGACACGCTTCTTAGCGACCGAGGGAGGGTCTGCTGAGTGCGAGGCCAACGCTTTGTCTGAACGCCTGCCACCTGCATGGGCCCCGCTACTTTCCTGTCAGTAGTGTATTTTTGGATTTGACCCTCTGACCTTATAAACCGACCACAAATGGGGGTAACTCAGCAGGAAATTGGCGCGAAAAAAATTAACGGCTCTAAAAAGCAGCAGTTTGCACAGCAGAATGGAGTTCATAAAAAACTCAAAGCTGCTGCAGTGTCATTCAAGGACAAGCCTCATGTCCTCTACCTGGAATGTGAACTCTCCAACCTCCACTAAGCTACACCTTTCCCCACTGGCTGCTGGGTGAGGGCTGGGAGAGGAGAGTGAGTGTGTTTGTTGAGGGGGGTTGTCTTTATGTTTATTCAGTGATGATAGCATGATGTATGACGTGCACAGCCCTCCCACGGTTATCACTGCAAGCACACGTGTGTCAACATGGCGGCAAAGGAAAATGATCCCTGACACGACGGGCCACACACACACATCTTGACAAACAGGCTCAAAACAAACACCTATACACACAAAACACACAGCTACACAAACACAATGGAAAACAAAAACGTGTAATGCAGAAAAAGTATTTATTTTTATATGACAATGCCTTATGAAAATGCTTAAAAAGAACTGATTTGAGTTATTTGTCAAGATTGAATCATTCAAGGTCTTATGAAGACATCCCTGCCGGTTATTTTTTCCATTGAATTATACACAAATAGCTTTTATTCTCTCAAGTGTTTACCTCCTGAGCGATGTAGCAGAGCTGCTCTAATATGATTCTGTGACTGGAAATTCAATTATAACAAGACCAGGTTCGATCATGCTGTCCGTCTCTGTATCTCAGTGCTGACCACTCTTACATGAAGTGGTCAGTTACTCTTCTAATAACTTTTGGGACACCTTTTTGTGATGTTAAAATAAATGCTCTCTCCCTCTCGTCACTTTGCCAGTAATTTTTGGACAGTTCCGTCTTACGCTCTGTGGAAACATGGAGCCTAAAACTTACAAAATATAGTAAAAGGTTAAGCAAATACATCAATAAATAATACGTTAGTTAATTAACTGAAATGGAAGGTTGACTTAAATTTAATGTCTTATACTTTTCCTTTAACCTCCAACCAGTTTGTGGAAAACAAGAGTTAAAGAGTTAGGGTGCGATCACACCGAGATGAAACGCTAGAAACGTGACGCCACTTAAACCATTGTTTTCCTGTGATAGGGCGCGTCTGAGTGGCATTCAAGCTTCTTTTTAGACGGGCGTTTTTCCGGCGTCTTTTTAGACGCTTCTTTTTGTAGACGCTTCTTTTGAGACGCACGTAGACGCTGAAAAATTAAAATATTTTCAACTTTTTGAGCATCAGACGCCAGTAGCTAGCGTGCATTGAATAAGCGCTTCCAGCGTTTCAAGTGTCTTTGAAGTGTCCGCGTCTCTAGCGTCTCATTTCTGTGTGATCGCCCCCTTAAAGAACGGGGGGGAGCTATAAAACATAGTAACAGTAAATAGTAAATAAACTAAATAGAATATATTTATGGATTTAGTCAGTATTGCAATTGAAGCAAATTAGTGGGTACAGAGCAAGATAGTGAGATAAATATGTGTATGTATGTAATTGATTATTGAGGTAGGAGCCCTGAGTCAAGTCCCTGATAAAAAAAAGAACAATAAATTAGAGAATAGGAATTAATAATTTGCAGGATCCCAAAACCAAACAGGTAGATATAGTCACAGGTGTATTGAACTAACCACAGCATTGAAAAATTCATAATTGACATGCAACTTGATGACTCATGCAGAAAGCAGTCACAATACTAAAAATAGACCTCTATCTGTTTAGTTTTTTTGTTGACATGTTGACATCCCATGGTGTTATCAATGATAATAAACATATATTCAACCCAATTTATGATAAGATTCAGAGATCTTAAATTGTTCTTCCATTTATCATAATGTGAAGGCAATTAGGGACTGGACTCATTTGGATTTAAGACTCATGGTATGTTACATTCATCATCAAGCTGGAGCACCCTCATGGAAGAAGATATAGTACAGGTGAGTAAATTGACAATCAGCACATTTACAGACATTGGTTTCATGATCTAATTCTAATCTGTAATTTTCTTTCTTTTTCTTTCTTTCTTTCTGGAGAGGGAAAAGCAGTAGGACTTTGGAGGCATAGGAAAGTGATTTAGAAGTGAATGGACAGATTCATTTACTTTCACCACCAATGGTGCAAAGTTAAAGTACCAAATAATCATCAATAGCCCACCGCAGAGGAGCCACCCTGTGGTAAAATATAGCCTATATATATTTTAATTTAATTTAATTGTATATACTTTATTAATTCCCCCTGAGGGGAAATTCAATTTTCTCACCTTTTTTGTCATTAACACACAGGTCCGAAAGACACACATGCACAAACAGGAGTGAGGGGGCTGCCTTGTTCAGGCAGTCTGAAGTTTGGTCAGCTCAGAAACTTCAAACATGTACTTGAGGTATGGCCATGGGTAATCTGTTCAGTGGTGACCCTTCAACACTGATTTGTTTTTGTTTTAGTTTTTTTTCATGTTCTTTCCCTCCACATCCACTACTCTCAGTAGTGTAGTGGTAGTTTAGTGGGCACCAGAGAACTTTTGTTGTTTTGACATGATAACAATACAGCGTGTTTCGCTGTTTACGTGACGTCAGATAACTCGCTAATCTCCCCAAGAGAGCAGGTAAAGTGTACGAGCTGGACAGGGGGGCTGGGGGGTGACAGGAGCCCAGAAAAATAAAGGCCTCTCTTTTATTTAGTGGGCATTGCTATGTTGGTATGTGGATGTGGCCTTATGTAATATTTCAAAATAACAGTAGCAATAGTGTTAGTAAGATGTAGTAAAGGTAAACAATTTGATTTTTTCCTTCCCCCATTTGTGGTGCTCCCTATGGATAACACTTCGCATTCTCCTATACTGACATAGTCACTGTCCACTACTGCTAATCACATCATTACACAAACTGTGTGTGCATGTAAGCACTATATGGGTGTGTATCAGCCACCCGTCACTGGTCCTACCACACAATACCAACTGAATTTAATAAGCTTACACATCACACACCCACCCACATCCACCTTACACATTACAGTGTGCACACAGCTGATATTAGCATGTACATTTTAATGACTGCTTTCCCAAATTAACTGAACACAACAGTGACAATTCAGTGACTTGTCACAGTGGACGTTATTAGGTTTAAAAAACCTTTGATTTTTGAAAGTTAAAAGTTGAAAGTGAAATCCTAGATTTTGGAAAAAGCCTATTTTCATTATTGTCTTGCATTACTGAGTGTAGGGTGGTAATGTGTGTTTTACAGGATCTGGTTAGTGCAAATATTTTTTGGGGAGCTAAATTTTGAGACTTGTAGAATAAAGTGATTTTGAAGATAGGGGCCTTCGTTGCACAATATTTTAATGGGCCATCAGAAATTTTAAAATCTGATGATAATTTCGAAACACAGTTTCTGGCTATGATAAATAGCATACTTCAGGAGATTTTCAAGACAACTCGCCTTTCAAACCTGCCAGCAGGGTCAAAGTTATTGAATAAATACCAAATACAACCATTTGAAGTTGTGTCACTCTCACTCCTCAGCCAAAAAAACACAAAAGTGCTTAAAAATTATTTGGCATGCCTCCCCTTGATTTGCACCAGCCCCTTCCCCCTCATAAATAACGAACTGTCCCTTATCACATCTCTGCTGTTAGTGTAGCCTACTCTGAGTATCTGCATAGCTCCATGTGAAACAGTATGTGGCAGCCCAAACACAGATCCTTAACAACAACTGAGACACACGCCAACAATGCTCATGACTCATGCAACCATTCTTTCAAGTGTTCATCTCTGTACCTCATCTGTCATCACCTTAAATACTGAAGTCACACAATGTGCAGGACTCTTTTGTCATCTTATTAATATCAGATTTGGACCGGTTCCACCATCTTCTTTTCTCTCTCAGGCACCACAGAGAAGCGACGCACCATTGTACTGAGCCATTATGCTGTCAGATAAATATTCATGGCTTCTATCTGCGTCAGACAGTACTTAAAATCACACTGGTGATTACCTGCACATTCTGATGCTGACACACTGTCAAAAAAATCTAAACAAAACAAAATATTTTGAGGATCAGTCAGATGGTATGGTCCTATGTACTGATGGATTCAGTCGAGCTACTAGTTTCATTATCTCTTATATCTTAGAATGACCTGGCTGGCTTGGAAGTTGTTGTACATCTAGCATAAACAGAAACTAGTTACTTGATACACCAGTAATGCTTTATTCATAACACTACACAATCGCTCGATTTCTTTGGCTCCTCTTGTGGTGTGCCAGGCTCCTGGATGGAAGTCTCCTGCTGCAGGAACTGGTGCCAGTCTGGCTTGTGAAATGGTTGCTCTGTCTGAAAGTGGAACAGCACAGATAAAGTTTAAAACCTTTGCAATAGACCACATCACCATGATGTCATGTTAAAAACAAATACTTCTGGGTAGACAAGTGTCAAGTCATTTCAATGGTATGTGAAATCTAAAGAATAAATAAAAAATACAAGGCGCCCCCTGAGATTTAGGAATTAATCGTAAACCCCTCAGTTGACTGAGATTACTTAAAGTTGAGGGTTTTTTTGCCAGTCAGTATGCAATGTAATTTTGGGGATATTGTGGCCCCCAGATTTTGCTGCAGAGTGAGCACTCTTCACTTTCACACTGCTGTCCCGTACAGGCAGCTGCGTACATGGAGGCAGCTGTGTCTGGAGAAGGAGAGGCTCTGCCCTGTAAGGCTCTGAAATAATGTAATCTTCTGCTTTCTGCTGAGAAGTGATGAGTTTACAGCTCACAATATGATAGTCTCTGGCTTTCTTTAGTTACATTTTCTTAACCCATAAAGGCTGAAAATACAGCAATACAATGGACAAAAGGCAATATGAGCAAAAGATAACGTAGGCAATAGAAGAGGGCAGATCGAAATTAAGTTAAAGTTAAGTTAAATTTTTAGAAGAACTGAAAATGAATGAAGACAGCTAAGCTAAATAGGAAGGAAGGACCATAAACACCAAATGCCGCCTTCCTGTGGTACTTTGTCCTCACCAAAGGAACAGCTAAAAGGCCAGTGTGCGAGGACATGATGTGATGATGTTGTTGATTTGAACACCAAAAAAAGAATTTCATATCAGGCAGCCAGTGAAGGGACTTAAACCCAGCATACACTGTATGATTTTGGCCTGTCCCAGATGAAAGATGACGAATGTAAAAGAAATGTGGTGATATCTTTAGTCGTGGCTCTAAAGCGGCGGTCCTACATTTCACACTGAGAGAAGTTCAAGGATGGCTGTTGTCACAGTTTTGTGATCAAATACAGGCTGGGATAAAATGCTGCAGTGTCAGAAATTTGGGATGACCATCTCACTGTGTGACTGCTGTTACAACCTACGTCCTCTAACAAACCAATAGAAATGCAACATAAACAGACAGATAGCAGCTTGACTTGGAGGCAAAACGTGCTAAAAGAAATGCGTGGGATTCCAGCAAAGAGGAAAACCTTGTCGAGTTGTGGCAGCAGAAGCCTTGCCTGTATGATGTGTCCTCCAGCTCTTACCATGATCATGTAAAGAAGAACATGGAAGGAAATAACAGCAGAGTTGCAGCTGCCAGGTGAGCATAGCAGCTAGCACACACACACACACACACACACACACACACACACACACTGCAGTATATGGTGGTATAAAACTTAAGGTTATTTAATAATGTGACCCTCTATGTTTTGCACCATAGTTGGAGAAGCGATAACCTGAACAGCATTCTTGCGCACTCAGTATGAGAAGCTGTTGTATCGTTAGTCGTAGCATCAAACTTGATGTCATACCCAAGTTTATTAGATCCAGGTCGCACAGTGTAGCTTTAACTAAACTTACAAGACTGATGAAAGCTCACAGTCTATGGGAGGCTTTAAGGATGGGTGAGATGTGTGCTCTCCTTCTGGTCTTGGTAAGTACATGCTGCTGCATTCTGAATGCACACTTCACCCTTCAGTTTATCAGAAACATTCAAATTTATAGTAAAATAAAAAGGAGATGCACAGTTTTAACTGGACAGGAGGGGTATGAAATATTGTGATATATAAAGGTAGTAACCAGCTGTCAGACAATTGTTATGGAGTATAAACTTTACAAAGTAGAAGTATAACATTGCATAAATTGGAAATACTCAAATAAATTTCAAGTGCCTCAAATTTGTAAAATACTTGAGTAAAACACATTGAATGTGAGGACATGTCTGCCTAATGTGTACACATACTGAAATGAGCAGTGAGTGAGTAGAAGTACCTCATGTGTCCACATGAGAGCGCTGTTTTTCTACATTAATGATAGCAGTGGGGAGTTTAGTGTAACTACTGACCACTTACTTGTCCCATAGGTCGGTGTCTGTAGAGGTTTAACGTCCAAGGACCCTGAGTAAATTATTCCACACTATTTGAACATTTGTATGTTGGCATGTTTTGGAGCTTTTCACTCCAATTAGAGGATGTTAGATGTAGAAATAAATCTGCACCCAGTGAGACTGAAAAGGATTTCAAATCATTTCCTACTGCATGAAGCCAAATCCATTTCCCCCTGTATTCCCTTTGGATTCTTTAGCTGCTGAATAAAAATAGTTGTTTTAAATGAGACAAATGGCTCAAGATAAAACATGTTTGGTTTTTCTTTCTAATTGGTGCCGGACCAGAGGATCAGAGCTGTACATGATTCCCCAGGGACACATGCACACATCAAAAAGTCTAGAGAGTAAAAGCCGGCACTGTTTGCTGCCATCACAAAGACCTAAATCTGTCAAATGTATTAACATTTACAGCAGCAGCAGCACAGAGATAATTTTATCCACAGAAATGAGCAGCACTAATGGCTAGTCATTTTCATCTTACTTATAATATTCTCCCAAATGCTCTTCTTACTGTACACTTCATTAGTCTAATTAATCAGAGCATTTTCTTTTTTTGTCATTTTCACTGCAGTATTCTGGTAATGTGGACATTTTATAGCACCCCAGCAAATCACTCTAGGTTAGAATGTACGCTGAGTAGCGAAAATGGCAAACATACGCAGGAGTCTTGTTCTATTATTCAAGACTCTGCTGTTTCTGCAGTGAATATTCCAGAGAGCATCTGTCACTCAAACACTGTGGGTGGTGCTTTCAGGTGTTTCTCCTTAAGGCTTATTTATACATCCTTTAAGTGCAAAAATAGAAACATCCAGCTCCAACGTTGGAAATGTCACTGCCCTCATACTATCATGCATTCATGATGGCATAGATACAGCCAATAGATGGCAGAAGAGAGTCAAAGGCAACAACAACAAATGATGTGACAGTGGAGGAGGTCGTGAAAATATACCTTTACATGGAGGCAGCGTTGTAGACAGTAGTGGTCTGTGCAGCCATTTTATACAACTCGTCATATGGACAGATAATTTCACTTTATTACCGATTTGTTCCGTTCCACCATTATCGTAAAACTTCCAATAGCCTGGGCTATTATTTGCTGAAATCACTGAAATCAACAGGTTAGGGTTTAGGCCCTGACACACCAAGCCGACGGTTGGTCAAAGTCGGGCCGTCGGTTAGCGTCTGTCGCCCTAGTTTTTGCGGTGTATCCTGCATCGTTGGCACTTCAGCGTCTGCGGTTTTTTGGCCAACTGAGCATGTTGAATCGGCGGTGGAGCTTGTCGGTGAGAGAGATCACTCTGATTGGCTGTTCAGATTTTATTTCCTCGCCCCTGTAGCGAGTGAATCTGCCTGTAGTGAAACCGGGGCTAACCAGTGCTTCCTCCTCAGGCTCCACTTCACTCAGCTGCCCGACAGACCCGCTGTTTCTTCCCACTTTCCTGAATAACAAACCGGAGCTAGCTGGGAGCGGCTAGCAGAGCATTAGCCGCAGCATGACCGGAGGGAAGCACAGCCAGTTAGCCTCCACTAGCCTGCACAGATAGGAAACCCCTCGGCTGACAGGATGTACCACTCTCTCACTCTGCTACTTACTCATGCATTTCTCGGACTTCTGGTTTCCCTTTTTACATTATTTTCTCTCACGCAGGCTACTTGACAGTCGGATGTAGTCTTTGTAGTGTGTTCAAATGCAGCTGACACAGGGTGACGTGATGCGACGTAGATGATGCAACAGTTGGCTTTCGTTGCTGCTAGTTCTTTGATGTCGGTTTGGTGTGTCCGCACCTTTAGGCTCACACCAAACTATTGCTCAGCAAAGATCAGGAAATATAATCAAGTTGTTTATTTAAACCAGTATGAATAATACTTGTATAAAAATCAGGCTTCAGATAATAAATCAAAATCAATTATGAATCATTCATTTGATCTAGCTCCAACAGACATCAGAGAGAGTTATGGCACCCGAGGATTACGGCACCCGGCATACCAACACAACATCATGTTATCCTCTTAAAACAATACTCACAGCTTGGATTAAGTTTTATGAAAAACCCTTTTGATTCTTATTGTCTGAGGACACTTACTGACTAAAGGAATATTAATTACTTACCGGTTAATCGAGAAATGGACACATAATTTGAGGTAGCCAACAACCTGATTTTATACATATTTTATATATATGTATATTTTAACTTCTCAAGGGAGTTCCTGGTTAAATAAAAAATTAAAAACACTTGATTTTGAGTTTTGTGTTGATACATACTATTGTTGAACAATGCTTGAGTAACATGTTGTACTAAACAGCACAGTGTGTAAAACAACTACCAACATAGTGCACTGGCAGCATATATTTCTAATGTATACAGTATGTCGTGGTGGTCTGTGATTGACACATGACGTGATTAGAACTGAAAGTGTTAATGAATGTCAATTATGTCAGTTTCTTAAAGCAGCTAGCAACTAACACTCATTCTTCCATGTGAGAGTTCCTATTATTCAACACATCATCATTACCTGTCTTCTAGTGTTAACATTTTCTGTATATGAAATAACAGTGCTCTCATATAAAAGTAGTTCATAGTCAAGTATTGATATTCACGTGACATGTGTCTGTCTTTGCTGTCAACACAGGCTCAACAGTAAATAACACTGTGGGCTGGTGTTGGGTTGAATTTTTAACACACTGGTTTTAGGTTACGCTCAGATGAAGCATCCCCTTGAACCCAGAAAGGGTCAAGGCTCACATGAGAACCATATTTCTAGTGGTTGCCGTGCTACTGTGGTGTTTGTGGCTAATGACTGTCATGGCATTGATGAGTGAAACATACAACATGGTGTCATTAATGTTCAAAATAAATAACTGAACCATATTACTATTACTAATTAAAAATCCTCAGTGCTGCAGTGAAATTGTTATTCTGTATTCTTCACAGTGAAAATGTAGGTTTGGACACTCAAATACTACAAAGGGTCCTGCAAGGTGCTGCATGCATTATTTATACCCACACATTGTCTAACACACACACACAAAGAGGAGGTGGTAGGCAGCTTTTGAACAGGAGGGGGAAATGTGTGGAGGTCGTGACATCAACGTTTCTAGTGCAAAACAAAAGTGTTTGGTGTAACTCAGACGTAACATATAGGCACTGCAGCTGTCAGCGCTGAAGTGAACAAAGAGTGGAAACATGCAGGTGTTACATCAGCGATGGTGGTGTATGCTATGGGTTATATTGTTGATGATAAAAATTCACAAAACATGATGTTGAAATTCCTCATTTTTTTGTACATGTGGCCTATTTACTTTAAATCTACATGGCTTAATTTGTTCATGTATTAGTTGTGTCTAATCATCACTGCTGCTTTTATCAGTACATACACAGTAAAATGAGGCAAGAGCCTAACTTTACTGAAAATGTAAATCTTTTAAAACAGGTCACAAATAAACTTTACCTCTTGAAAAAGGTGTTGGTAATTGACTGAAACTACTGGGCACTCTATTTTCTTTTTTTCTTTTTTCTTTTTCCTTTTTAAAGATTATTTTTTGCGGCTTTTTTGCCTTTAATGTACAGGACGGTGTGAAATGGGGAGACAGAGAGAGTGGGGGGACGACATGCAGCAAAGGGTTGCAAGCTGGAGTTGAGCTTGCAACCACTGCAGCAAGGCATCGCCTCTATACATGGGGCACCGGCACTATCCACTAAGCTACCGACGCCCCAGCACGCTATTTTTTAACCAATGTTACCCTAAGAGACGGAATTACTGCATTTGTTGGGAACTATTTTCAGCTGGGGATGAAGACACATTTGGTGTACTTGTTAGGATTGCACCTGGTTTTTTCCTTTCCCTCTTCCCTTCTCCCCTCCTTTCTGTGTGAGTGTGAGCAGGTGAGGCAGGCTGCAGCAATCATCTCCACACCTGCAATCATTCAGCAATCAACCTGGAGTATTTGAGACCGGCTCTTCTCTGCATTCGATGCCAGTTCGTTGTCAAAATTTGTGTAGTAAAGCTCTTGGCACCTGTCTTGCACCAGGTTTTGTGCATGTTTGTTTGTGGCCGTTTACCTTGCTCCTAACTCTGATCTCCTCGGTTTCCAGTTTACATCTCTGGAACTTCAGCTGCTGACCAGCCTCGCCTGTTACTGCCTTTGCCTGCTGCAGTCCAGCCTCAAGCTGCATCCTCCTCAGCCTGCTCTGCTCCCCTGCCTGCTCCCCCCACCCTGCCTCAGTCCAGCTTCGTCCTCTCCCTGGTCCTCGTTATCTGTGGTACCTGCCAGTGAGTACAACCTGTCCATGTGGTCCAACAGCAGTGTTGTTGCCTTGTATGCAGAAGACCTAGGTTCGTAACCCACTCTGGACTAGAGTGTCCAGAGTGGTGGAGTATTATTCTGTTGGTGGAGCAAATAAACCTTTTTTGAACTGAGCTCTGCAGTTGTCTGCATTTTTGAGTCCACCTGTCGTTCTTTAATTTAACAGCACTAGGATACAGCCACACATGAGCGAATGCTGGCGAGTGACCAGGTGAATGCCGTGGTGATATTTGTGCTGAATTTGGGCAGTGCCTGATGTGACAGTTGTATCTGTTAGCTAGCTAATAAATGAATGCTAGCTTGCTAATAAACACTGAAATATGATGTTTTTGGTTCTTTTTCCATTTTCTTAGGTTTCATGTCCGTCTCCCAAGTCACTGGCAGCATCTCTGTGGGGCAGTTTGTATTTTTCAAGGCCAATATTCAACAATATCAGCCCATTAGACACACAAACCACCATTAGGCTATCTCCACCATACAGATACATCTTTGCTATTGGCTGAGTCTGCAACTTTGCAAGTCACAGTTCACCAAAGTTGGAACTTCATGCAATGTGAAGATAGGAAATTTATTTGCCCCTGGATGCAAGTGTCATATTCACCCTAGTCCGAGTGGGCGGAAATTCGCTGCATAGATCAGCCTCTCATTGGGCGGAACGAGCCACCCCGTTGAAGTCCCGCTCTACCACCTCCGGTTGTGTAGCAGTTTTCAACACGTCCTTTACTAACTTTTGCGGTGTTTGATCTTGCGGGGATGTAGCCATTTTTCTGCCATGATTCGTGTTCTGTAGGCGATATTTTTGTGGGCGTGTTACACCGAAACCTGTTTTCCCCCCGGCAATATTTTTGCAAGCGCACCGTTGCTGTGGTACCGCCAAGAATGACTGTGATTGGTTGAAAGAAATAAAAAAAGCTGGGGCGTTTTTTTTTTTTTCTTAAAGTGAGAGTTGGCGCAGCCAGACCTTTCTTTTCTTGAGAAAGGTCTGGTGAGTGAGACTGTATTCACCCTGATCACATTGAATGGCCGCCAGTTGGAGGAAAATAACACCTTGTTTCCACCTATGCAATCTGGAAATCCATCGGAAATTTTTTTTTTCTTTACCTCTGGAGGCACAGCCTCGGAAGTGCAGGAGCCTCGGCGATCGCTCACGCCCTTAACTTCTGGCGGTGCCCCCAGGGAATCGCTGTGTTGTTTACAAATACTTTGGTAGAAAACCAGCAGAGTTTAGCTATATATCACATTTTTCACATCACTATATCACCGTGTAGACTAATCTGATGTTTGTTAAGTCTATAAACACAATGACTGAACAAATGTTACTATTTCTGTGTGTTTTGTAATTAACATGGTTATCGTAGATTAGCTGGGCTAACCGTTAGCTGTTAACGTTAGCCATTAGCGGTGTCTGTAATAACCATAGACTGTATAAAAATAAGGTAATAACTCAAACGTGAATAAATTTTTTTTTCCAGCGGATTAGTTACAACATGAGTGAGCTAGCAAAGCAGTTTTGTGTTGCTATGTGTGGTATTTATTCAGTTATGGGAAATCACGATGTCTAGAAAGCAGCAGTGGCTGCAGCTGACAGGGACAGTTAGCAAAGCTAACATCAGGACGTCATCTGTTAAAAGCCTCCCGTTGTCGGATACGACATGAAACTACTCCAGTTAGCTCAATCATGTTGTAACTCAGACATCTGCTGGAAAAAATATTTTTTTTCACATTGATGAGACAGCGTTTTGGGTGGAGCGGTCGCTATGGACGCAGAGCTTGTTTCTGTAGGTACACATTTCCTGGGGACACCTGCACGTCTCGGCCACGCCCCCTCCATTGTGATTGGCTAAAGTGTAGCATCGTTCAAACTCAAAGCCTCGCCCTCCCCCCCTCTGTAGTCGTCTCTCACACAGGGCTGCCGACAGATTCTACAATGTAAATTGCAGAATCTGTCTTGAGAGATTACCACCTATGTGACTGGTGTCCATAGATCCGTAAATACAAGGAAGATGCCTCTAGTGTCCAACGCAAGGAAGTGCATTTCTTTACAGATGGATAGAAACTACCTGTAGCCATGGGGGAGAGGCTACGTACCATGTACAAAGGAAAAGGATTTGGGCCTTACCTGACTTGCCAGACTTATCTTTTAAAGGGACTCCATTTTACATGTGGCCACGTGTCTTTGAAACAGTTATACAATGTGTTCCTTAGCTCTGAAGGAGCTTGTTAAGGAAAATTACTCAAACTGTGGCCTAGGCTACCACAAGTGAAATGTGTAACACAAAGCCTACATTACTAACTTAAAGTGCAATTTGAAAGACATAGGTTATTACCAGGAGGAGAGTCTGTAATGAAAAGCGCTCCTCTACTGTATAATGGGAAGTGTATGATTACAGTTCTTCCATTGAACCCACTCTCACAGCTCTTCAGTCCTGTCACAGCTTCCAGTGCTTGATATGTCGTCATTAACAGCAACCGCTGTATGGAGAAGTGTAAGATGAAGCACTGTGAGGACTGGGTCGCTTCTTAAAAGTAGTCTGTGCTATTTTTTTTGCTCCCAAGTGCTTATTTTCATCTTCAAGTTATGATCTGGGTCAACACTGCACAATTGGACTAAAAGCTTGTTTTTAGAATTTAGAGATAAGACAAAATAGAAATGTTTCATGTACACGTTCAAACTTTGCAGTTTTTGTAGATAGTAATTATGTCACTCTAAGGTTTAGCAACACCTGTGCAGTTTGCATAATTTCACATAGGTCTGTTTTCAAAGGGAAATATTGTCAAACGACTCAAAAAATTCTGCTCAAGGGTTTGCCAGTGTTTGCCCTCAAGTGAAGAATGGATGGATTTCCCTCTCTACCAGCGAGCTTATTCATTCTCACCTGGTGTTTAAAACCGCAGTACAGTTTTGGAAACCCAGTGCTTTAAAGTTCAAGTGCTGCAAATGGAGACAGTCAGTGCTGGGAGATGTACACTTGATGGCTGTGATTTGTCACAGTGAACATTACTGACATCATTTGATTTTTGTTTAAAACAGCAACCGCTCCAAATGCAATACTGTCATATTCTCAAACGATGTGTGTGTAGATAAGTATGAGAAACAAAATTTCAGCACAAATTGTACCAGTCATTCTGTTTCGCCTGCTTCTCCTGACCTCTGCAGTGAACACTATATTGTCCGCACCGGAAACCTCGAGCTGTGAATGTCTTGTTATGAGAACATTACTGAGAGAAAAAAGTGCTTGCTGCTTATGTCAGCCTTAATGGTATGTAAAGGTCAAGTGTGGCTTTAATTCACATCCTATTTGGTCGAAAATGATGTGTGACTTACACAGGTGTGTGAGGTACAGGCATATACTAATGAAATTCTTGCTTGTGTAGCAGAGTGGATTTTTTCCTGCTTATTAGATTGTTACCAGGCTGCATCCAGTGACTCACCGGCGCTCTAATCACTGGGCAGAGCCGCTGAGTTTATCTTCATTCATGTGGTGTTGGAATAATTGGAAGGATAACAGTGGTTCTCAACTGGGATAATTTACAAGAACGCCCCATTTTCAGAACAGCATATTGGAAACTCAGCGAACATTTTGGTGTACAAGTTACCATCATACATGCAGAAACAGGACGGCCCAAAGTAAATGTTCAGTTGATGGTGATAAACTTTTTATTTATTCACATATTGCATGTCAATTTTTTGATCATGCGTAATTTGTAATGTGGTTTTGAGTTGCTACCTTCAGTAGCTGTTCATCTAGAGTGACCTAGATTAGTTAGAAAAGTATCTAGGGATGTACTGGTGCAACAACAAGTGAGGAACAAAATCATTTTTTCAGACCGTTATCAACATCTTGTTTAAATGCTCCCAGCAAGGAAATACAACACATCTTCTTTGTAGTGTCCATGTTGTTTCCACATTACAACTTAAAGCTCATGACCAAGTTGGAAGAATGACGGCTATGGGACCATGTGAATGCAGCATATCTTGTCGAGTGGCTGCCACTTATGAAGTACATTTCCTGCCTAACTTCCGTCTTGGTAGTGTTGTTCGCAGTCTGGCTGGGTCAGACGCTGTTAGGTTTCCCAGTGATTGCAAGCAGAGCGGGTTCAAGCCTTCACTTAACGCAACTTCCCTGTGTGTGGAGAGAGCGAGCCACGGCCTGGTGCCTCTCATCCGCCTTTTGTCCGGGAAGCTGCACTCTCTGGCACTTCTGCCAGGCTGTACATCACTGTGGCGGCCTGTTCCATATTCCTGGCCTTTACTGCCTGGCATAACTGCTGTATATCTCCAATCGTCGCCACATCTCTATGTACTTTGTATCTTCATGTCTCTACTGCTTCATGTGTTCTGCCTCTATGTTGTTTGTCTCTGCTTCCACACTTAACACTCCTTTTTTTTCAATTCTTTTTTTTTTTTAACACTTGGATTGACTTTTCTTGTTCTTGTTTATTTGTTTTTCTGTAATGCAGCTGGTTCGGCTTCACAGCTTTGTCTGCACTTGCTTCAGCAGAGAGTGGTAAAGCTGCCCATTGGGACACTGGGAATGTTACTGGTTTCCCCGTATGAATACAAGCTGTGTGTGTTGGTTAAAGTGGTTGTATAAAGTTTTTTTTTAGTTTGTTGGTTTGTGTATTTGCAAGAGTTATGTTTCATGTGTTACTGTTGTCAAGATTATTCATATTCTTGTACTGTTGATTTCTCCTGATTCTGTTTAAGTGATTTCAAATATGTGTGACCTTTTGAGTCTAAAGTGGTTAAGTACTCTAAGAATTTCCTGAGGGTGAAATTCTCTTGGGTAGCATTGTCTACTCATCTAAAAAAGAAAATGCTATCAGTGATATTCCCAGCTTAAAGTACAAAGTATTTGTGTCTTGAAACATATATGACAAAGACATAAGCCTACAATTTTTTTTAAAATGTTCTACCTTAAAGAGACAATTTAGAAATATGTTTATTTGCTTTCGGCTGAGAGTTAGATGAGAAGATTGGGATTGCTGTCATATCGGTATGTTGAAAATGAAGATACAGCCAGAAGTCAATTAGCTTGCATTAGCATGAAGACTGGAAACCAAGTCCTCAAGAACAGCACCAGGCTTTGAAGCCAATTTTTTGTGGTGACCAAACAATTCAGGGTTCGTCGCATGAAGCCATTGGGCGCAGAAGACTTTTCCCCATAGACTTACATTGTGAAAGACTCATCTGTAAATCAGGATACACTTTTCTGAACGTTGACTCGTTTCACTATCAGGGTATAATACACTCAGTTCGATAACATCTAAAAAGTCTACAACAGCTGCACTATTAAATCGCTTTATCGCCATTCAAATCAGTGGAGTGCTAAACTGGAAGTTAAAGTGCTGACACAACAAACCAACATAAAAGAACTAGCGGCGACGAATGCCAACTGTTGCGTCGTCTACGTCGCCTCACGTTGCCCTGTGTCAGTTGCATTTGAACACACTACACGAACCACATCCGACGGCCAAGTAGCACGTACGTTTTGCGCCTGCGTGAGAAAGAGCTGAGTGAAGTGGAGCCTGAGGAGGAAGCACCGGTTAGCCCGGTTTCACTACAGGCAGATTCACTTACTACAGGGGCGAGGAAATAAAACCTGAACAGCCAGTCAGAGTGATCTCTCTCACTGACAAGCTCCGCTGCCGATTCAACATGCTCAATTGGCTGAAAGGCCGCAGACGCCGAAGTGCCGACGGTGCGGGACACACAGCAAAAACTAGGCTGACAGATGCTCACTGACGGCCCGATTTTGGTCGACGGCCAACCGTCAGCTTGGTGTGTCAGGGCCTTTAGTCACTTGGCCGCACTTGACTGCCGTAAGTCTCCAATGCACTTGCTCAAAGGGCCCCATAATGCAACAAATCAGAGTAATTTCATACTGCGCTTTTCTGGCTTCACATGCTACTGAGCAGCTGTCATCGGAATATAGTATTCTGTCCAGGTCTATTTTCATGCTGGAAGCAGGCAAACAGTTAGCCTTGCTCAAAATGGAAGTAACAAAATCTACCTATCAGCACCAATGAAGTTAATTAACATATTACATCTTGTTTGTTCAAACACTACACAAACCAAGTGTAAAAACAAGTTGCAGTTTTATGGAGGGTTATGTCTCTGACCTGGTATTTGCTGGGTGCAGTTACTTGCTGGAGTCTCCACAAATGTCCATTTTTGTGCTGAAGAAGTGTTGGGAGCAGCCTATAGAGGATTTGGTAACCTTTGGAAAGACCCAAGCTAGCTGTTTTGTGATGTTTCCATTCTTTGTTCTATGCTAAGGTACAATAACTTTCTTCAGTCAACATATAGTTAGTTAAAATCACCTAAAGACAATTTTAAAGTGATATAAAAATCGAGACAGCATTTGCAGCCCTGATCTCCTCAGGCAGGTCATTCCCAAGACGTGGAGCTCTGACTGCAAAGGTCTATCCCCTTTGTGAATTAATCAAGACCTTGGAGCAACAAGAAAAGATGCATCTGAGGATCTCAGCGTGCGAGAAGGAACATAGGACAATAAAAGATCGGTTATATAACTTGGAGCAAGGCCTCTCAGGGCTCTGTAAGTAATCAATAAAATCTTGAAAATTTTAAAAGCAACAGGTAACTGACTTTACAGATGCCAGAGAGCAAAGAATTGTAATCATCTAATCAACTGGTTATAAATGCATGAATAACAGTTTCCATTTGTTTGTTGGAAAGGAATGATCTGATCCTGGAGAGATTTCTGAGATGGTGGAAGTCGGACTGAATACTGATGGATGTGATGGACTTTCCACATCCAGGTACGACGAGAAAGGTACCCTTGGTGCATTGGTTGTTGACGTTCTGGGACACCTTGTCAACTTCTGTCTGTTACATGCATTGTCTTCTTTCAAAATACACTTCTGTTTTCACAGGAAATTTGTATGTTAGTATAACAACGCAAATTGACGCACGTGGTTGGGTTTAGGAAAAACGAAACAGGGACTGGTTTTATAATCTTTTGGGACATGAACATTACCCTCCCAGTGTTTGTTGGACCCATCCACCAGCTCTCCCATCAACCCCATTTGGACTTTCACCGCCTTAACTTTCGCTCTTGTCAAGGCACATTTCCCCCTGATGCCGATAAGCACTGTTAAAATATAAGGGTGACCGGCCACGTATCATGCTGACATTTAAGGATGGCTTTTCGTCAACGTCTGATGCCGCAACTCACTGCCCAAGCACTGGACTTTGACAACCTCGGATTGACAGTGGGTTGAAATTACACCAAGGTTTCTGCAATGTGAAGTTATTGAGTGGGACAGAGAACCAAGACTGTTTGATGTTTTAACATTCGCAGTATGTTGTCCTATGAGCAATATCTCTGTCTTGTCAGCAATAAGCTGCAGGAAATTTTGTAACATCCACTTGAGCAATTAAGAAAACCCAATAATTTACTGAAAATACACTATGCATTCTTGAAATAGAAACCCTACTTTAAGAGACCTGCAATTTAATTTTTGATGCCGCTGCTTGTAACTCTCCAAACCTCTGAAATTGTAAATCGACTCTCTACAGCTCAGGATGCCTCCGTGAATTTTGCCCAGTGCATGCTGGGATGATAGGATGGTCTCCTCATCATGCTGAAAAGTAATAAGCAGTTAGAGCCAGCGGATGTAGAGATACATGGGTTGCTGAACTCTAGCTAAACTAAAAACCACCCAGACCAGTGTTCTACAACCCTTGTCCTCATCCAGTGCTCAGAATCCTGCTGGCATTTGCTCTAACCATGTAATCAGGGACTATTTTACACCTGGGTTGCAAAATAGATGCAATTACATACATCTAAGTGCCAGATAGTACCAGCAGGAATCAGAGGATGCTGAGTTGAGTGAAAGCTACAAGCCATTTGAATCTACCAAGGTGAAGGACTGAAATTTAGCCTGTGCTTGATATTCTGCACAGGCTACATTGTCCCTTGGTGTTGTTCATTACTTACCACATTCCTGTTATCAGCACAAAGGAGGTAGGAATTGGAAACATGCTGGTCCATCCATCCCTTGCATATCAATGACCTGACTGGGTGATCCTGGAGCGAAGATGGACACACTGGCAAAATCCCAGGAGGACTTCCCCTTTGATGGTCGGCACCATGGAAACATACAGCGATTTGTCTGTCACTGTGTCCTGTGTGGAAAGCTCATAATTACCAGTGCATTGTGATTAGACTGAAGTCTGGAATATAAGACAACAGACCTTACATTCACTTGTCTTTCAGCTAATGGGATTGACTCATCTTCCAAAATGAGAATTAGATTGATTTTTTTTCCCTTTCCTTTTTGTCGGGTATTGAATTGGCCTCATTTGTGAGGATCCGCGAGATCGAAAAAGAAAAAAAAAACAGTTGATAGAGCTTCAAGCTCTCAGCTTACAACCTTGACAAAGTGATTAGGTGGAAGAAGAATACTTTCATGTGGTATGAAAAACGCCATCTGCTACGTGCAAACACACATCCAAACACAACACACAGAGTGGTAAACAGCCCCGAAGCACACAGAAAGCATTTTAGAGAATACAGCTTCATGTCATAGTAATGGGGAACACTTAGGACTGAATGTGACCACATTAAGTGAATAAATAAAGCAGCAGGCTAAATTTCGTATTCCAACACTGCACGGATAAACACTAGGTTGAAAAATGAGGGGGATTATGTAAACCCTTTGCACAGCTTAACGCTGTCTGAAATATTCTGCCTCAACAAGCAAATCCTAAAATGCTGCTCTTCTTTTACAGTAGAAAAAAAGGAGAAAAAAAAGCATTGTTGTAAGCTGCAAATGTGTTTGTTTACTTATTTTCACAACTCAGTCTTCTTTTTTCTGGCACATATTTAATCTTTAGACCTTTCATAACAGTGGAATCCAGCAGAGGCTGTGGCTCTGTTGAAGAAAATGAAAAAGACATGTTTCAGGTCACAGATGTTTAATTACAATGATGTTATCTCTAATTAAACCAAATCGTCTTTGCCGAGTCACCATTACCAGCACAGTGCTGTGCTGTATTGGCAGGCTTGGCAATCTCTGCAGGGGTCATGAGCCTTCTGCTTGAAAGAATAATATCTAAACCTTCTAAACTGACAGGGAAAGTATATGACCACAGATGTGTCTGTCGGATTTTAAGACTTCCGGGACGAATTAAAGTGGTCAAAGATATCACTCAAACACCATGTCTGGCATTTAAAGCTACAGCCCAGTCATGGGAATACAATGTTGGCATTGTATATTTCTGCAATTCACAGATCTGATATGTTACATCTGTAAGCTCTATGTATCATATCAACATTTCTGAACTACAGCTTACATGTATATGAGCTGAGTTTTTCATCAGAAGGAGGAGGGGACGGCTGTCAGCAGCGGGCCACAAACAACAAAAGAGGGTATTTTTAACGGCACATTGGGACATTTTCAGACATGTCCGTTGTGGCAAAACTGACCTTTTTCCAGCCATGTTGTTGCAACAAAACTGAATATTTTAACAACATGGTGGGACATTTCAAGGCATTTCCATCCATGTTTGTGGTGACCAAAGTGGTTATTTTAAACAAAGACATGATTTTTTTCTTAATCCTAACCAAGTTTTTTTGTGTTTAAAACCTAACCACACGTTACCACAGCACTGTCACGACATCATATTTAAAATTGAAACGGAAAGAAACATAAAGTTTCAGTATATCTGCTTATATAAAATGTGCAAATGTATCATATGAAACATGCAAATGTAACATACCCATGGTTTGCAGAAATGTACAATGCCAACATTCATCTCAGCTCAGCTCATCACCACCATTACCACCACCAGCATCTAGACTCCATAGGGGGAGTTTCCTAATCTACTACATCTTTACCACCCTCCTGGAATATATGATATATGGGGTCTAATCACCAAAGACTTTTCACATATACTAATGTAAATAAACATTCTTTTCTCTCAAAGTGAGTCTCTCCTGATTGAAATGGCTTTGTCACTACATGCAACACCTTTTACATAACGCATAGTCCTTTGATCCACTGATGATTTAAAAATGTTGATACGTGCAGCTTTAATCTGTCATCTAGTGAACAGGTTTTGTCAATTTGCAGGTGAAAAGTTGTTTTAACACCTATTGCAATCCAGATATATAACAGATGTTTCTATGGCATTTTAATTAGGCTAAGTGACTTTCAGGTTCAGCAGGTGTGAAAGTGCCAGGAACACCTTTATATGCCCCTCTGCCATCTGCTTTTATAATCCAGCTTTCATACTCAAACAGCAGCTATAATTCGAGAGAGACTGTGTTTTGTAACTTCTAGACAAAACATCAAAGAGCTAAATGAACTAAAACTACTCCAGTCGTGTTTTCACAAAATGCTCTGAAACATTTGTGTTAGTGGTGCTGATGCTGCACGCTCTCCAACCGCACCTTCTCCCTCTCCTCCTCCTCCTCTCCTTCTCACTCTCCCCCTCTCTCATGTTATTGGTGTATTGGCTGGTGATGTGTTCCGTATTTACTCTGAGGGCAACCCCTCCCACAGCAGCATGCAACCCGACCTGCAGGTGAACAGTTCAGCTGCAGCTTCCTCCTCGCACTCCGGGCGGATCATTTGCGGAGCGGCGAAGTTGCCTGTAGATTTTTGTTTTGTTTTGCTTTTTTTAAATTTATTTATTTATTTATTTTAGGATTCATATACGGTCCTGCATCGCGTCCGGATGTTCGTGTGGATGTGGAGGCAGACGAGATGATGCCATGAATGAGCAGCAGTGAGGGCGCAAAGGTGAGCTGTCTGCGGGGTTTTTTCTGTTTGTTTTGGTGCCATTAAAGTCGTAAAATCCCGGTTGTTTCCTCCGTGACTGAGCCAGATCATGTGTGGGCAAAGAGCAGGAGAGGACACAGTAGGCTCATACTGATCATATAGTATATGTAACACAGTCTATGACTTTTAGTAACCATTATGTCATGCTTTTACTTGTATAAACTTCACCAGGGCTGTGACTAACAGTTATTTTCAGTACTACTTAATATGCAAATTACTTTCGATTAATATATTTCATTGGCTGATTGATTGTTTCAGCTAGAAAGAATCAAAACATAGACCTAGAAATATTAATATTAATAAGGCTGCAGCCACAGAATGACTGGCATTTTTTTCTTAAGAACTGATTTCCATGATATTATTTTTGAATAATATTCTTGGTGTAATTTCAAAATGAACACTGCAATAGACTGTAATGCTATAATTTTAATTAGACACTTAAAAACAGGATGGGGGGGACGGCAGGATAGACAGACAGACAGACAGAAGGACAGAATTAGAGGGACAAGTGAATAAAGGTGACCAATGGAGGGGTGGATGGACCATCTATTTATCTCTCTATCTGTGTTTAATGGTCTCTCCAATTAAAGTGATATCAGTCCCTTGTAATATAAATGGTTAATAACACCAAGAATATTATTCAAAACTGAATACTCTTGCAATATTTATAGTATAATTACACAACTCTGGTATTCATCTGTTTTCACAGACTGTTCTCACAATAATCATTTAAGATAAGCAGTAAAAAGTCCAGCAGAAATAATACTAAACCAAGTTTAATCGATTAATCGATAAGTCAATCAATTACCTGACAATGCTTTGAGAATGGATTAATCATTTTACTTAGTTATTTAGCAAAAACACTAATTATTCTATGGTTGCAGCTTCCTTAATGTGAGGATTTGGGCATTGTTCACCGTTCTCAGACTAGTGACATCTGAACGTCCAGACAAATGGACAGACGGACAGATAGATAGATAGGTTTCACTTATTGGGAAAAATGGGGTATGAGTATGGATTGCCAGCATATGAATTAAGTTACAATTGCTTCAGAAGTTACGAATTTAATGTTGGTTACTATTTATTTTATTTTATTTACATGCATGCAATGCCTGTACCTGTGTTACATGCTCTCATATAGCCTAACTGTGTGTTCTTTCTGTTAATCTTGCCACCTTTTTTGCTCTTTCTTCATGTTACTGAACTCTGTTTAGTGCCAGCAGCGCATTTAGATTATTTTAAAAAAAAATAGTGAAAAAAAAATGAGATTAATTTCCATGTTCCCTCCTCCTTTCTTTTCTCTGTGTGTCTCTCTTCAGTTAACTATCAGAAGCTTGTAAACCTGACATGTGTATACCCAGTGAGACAGTAACCTGAGACCCCATCCCGAGGGAACAGCAGGATGCGTCCCATTGCCTCGAAGCTTTTAGCCAAGACCTGTGTTGGAGGCAGCCATTTGAACCCTGCAACTGCCACCTTGCTGCTCTCCCTGTGTCTTGGCTTCCCTCCCTCTATGGCCACTTGCCCACCCTACTGCCTTTGTGCCAGTGATATAATTTCCTGCAGCGGGTGCAATCTGTCTGCTCTGCCCTCTGATCTCCCAGGCTATGCCACACGGTTGGACCTGAGCCACAATGCCCTCACTGTCCTGCCTGTGGACTGGATTTCCCAGCCGTTTGAACGCCTTGCTACTCTGATTCTCAGCCGAAACTCTGTTAGCCAAATTGAAGTGAACGCCTTTACTGTGACGCCACATCTCCTCCACCTGGACCTTTCTTCTAACCAACTAACAGTGCTGAACTCGTCCATCTTCACTGGCTTGAAGGAACTGAAAGAGCTGCTGCTGTTTGGCAACCAGATCATCCAGATTAACCCAGGGGCCTTCAACGATCTTCTCAGCCTGCAGAGGCTCTACCTTTCTGGGAATAGACTGACGGCTTTCCCCCTGGGGCTTTATTGGGAACCTGGAGGGCCTCGTAATCTGACCTTTCTCGATCTGTCATACAACAAGCTCTCCAAAGTGCCCGTCCAGAGCCTGCTGTCTCTCACCTGGCAAGGTGGAATTTATTTGCAGGAAAACCCTTTGGCCTGTGACTGCGCTTTAATCGCCTTGCTGGAGTACTGGATGTGGAAACAGTATCGCCCCCTGGTGGACTTCCGTAGTGAATACCCATGTAGAGACAATTTGGAGCCAGCGTCTGAATGTAGCCAGCCAGTAGTGTCAAATATGCCGCTTGAGGCACAGACATACCAAGTAGAGCCTGGTAAATGGCTAAGAGTGCCATGTCCAGGGTTGGCATCCCAAGCCCAGGAGGAGCAGGGGGTGTTCTGGGTTACCCCAAAGACTGTGGTGAATTCATCAACCAATGATTCGAGTTCCCACCTAACAGTTTCCCCCAATGGCACTCTTGAAATCAGAGGAGCCCTGATACAGGATTCTGGTGTGTATGGCTGCGTGGCAGCCCGTGGGCGCCAATATGACCCCAGAGAGTCTGTGGAGGTCAATGTGGTTGTTGGAAACTTAAGCACTGCCTCCGCCAGTGGCTTGCCACACAGCAGCGGTGCCGAGCATTTCAACACAGCGTTCACCACCCTGGCTTCCTGTGTGGTCAGCATCATACTGGTGCTGCTCTACCTCTACCTCACTCCCTGCAGATGCCGCGAAAACCGAGGATCGAGAGGGTGCGGCGGACGAGCCATTACCCTCTGTTCAGACCCCAGAGAGGTAGAGTCGGGTCAGCGGCGGTCAAACGGAAAGAGGGTGGCTTTCTTAGAGCCTCAGGCAGAGGACTCTGATATTGGCGGTCCAAAAACACCAGCAATGAATTTAGGTCATGTTACCACTGAGGGAATTCTCAAGAATGGAAGTAGGACAGTAGGACAGACCTTCACAGACCCTGCTCACATGGCATAGCAAGGAAATGACCTTTTACAAATTCCTGTATTCTAACAGCCTAAACCCAAGTGTTTTGTTTTCACTGTCTCGTTTCAGTACACAATGAGAAAATCCATTTGATGTGAACTAGTGTGCTATGATTCTGTTAAGTAGTTATGCACTGTAGGTTTTGGGTGTTTGGTCTGATGCAGAAAATGCAGTCCTTTTGTAGGCAGCATTTCAATTATGTCTCGACTGTAAGTGGTGTCTGTTTTTTATATTAAGAGTTCATATTTCACTGTTACCACGAGAAATTGTTATTGCAGAGATCACAAAGATCATATAAACGTGGGTGGTGTTTTAAATTGGACTGAGAGGAATATTCACACTGGATTTGATAGGATGCTAGAGGCATTCATGGTCATTATACAGTATGTGCATTGTGAATACTGACATCACAGTGACCCCTGTTATTTTTAACCACCTGTCTTGTACTGTGCAGCGTTATCATTTTCAAAACATGTCGGTACTATGTGTGAAATTATCTGTACACGCCCTCTTTGAATTGTGTAAATCAAACATAACCCTGTGAATGTTCTTTTCTCAAAAGCAGAGCAATACTACAACGTGTGACATAGAGTAGCCTGTTGTGTTGCTTTTAGGTGGAAACCTACAAAATGTTTACTTTGCCCTTAGAAATGCCGATTTGTGTTTACTCTGACAAAAATGCATTCAGAGAACTTAAATGTAATTCTCTTAAAAAAGGGTCATTTATTAAAATTGCAAATGTACTTTTTTCTTTCTTTTACCCACACTTTTTATAAATTGAAATTTAAGGTTTTTTCCAAAGACTTTCCAGGGCCAATTCCCTCAAATTCAAGGACCCAGCATGGCTTCGTTTGAGAAACAGATCAGAGGTAATTCCTGTTATAACAGTGAGAATTTTTATATTAAGACCTATAACTGATTTCACAGAGGCTCACAGACAACAATTAAAAATAGCCCATTTACTAATGTAACATAAAACAAGTATTAGTTGGTTAGGTTTTAAGATTTCAGTCTGTCTCCACTTCAATACAATGGAGGTGAATGGAATTTTGTTTGAGTTGTCCAAAGCACTGAAAATTCTAATTAAAGCTGCATTAACCAACACTTTTTTTTAACCAACTAACAATGAGTCAAATGACGTTTTGTAATCTGAAAAGGGTTACTTGACGTGAGGGACAAACTAATAACTATAACCCACTTTGTGCTATTTGTCTCCAGGATGTGGTGTAGGCAGTTGAGCACTAATAAAACTGTTGTACACTAGCTGCTCAACACCATATGGCAAAGCATTTGGCAGTTAAAACCCAGATATTTCTCGGAGGAAAAATGAAGCTAAAAGGAGAGTGAACATTTTAGTTTAGTATATTCACTAGTAGAAACCTGACCTAAATGAATGCTAGTGGTGCTTTGTGTCTGCTGGATGTACATAGGCAACAGTTTGCTATCACATTTGGCATGTTAACTTTATCAGATGATATCACTATTGTTGTTTACAGCTTGTTTCACTGCCCTCAGCTGGCTAAACAAATCTAGTAATAATGCTTTAAAACATAGAATTCAGATCATGATACATTGTCTGGCAAAAGCCATAGACTGTATAAAGTAATGGTCGAAGCCACCATGACATCACCCAATATTTTGTGGACTCTGTGCTAGTTGATAGCTTGGTTAGCATGGTGCCTTTACAGCTATGGTGTATTGTGATAATACTAATCTTATTGCTAATTTTTACTAGCAGAAGACATGCTTGAAACAATTAAAACAAAATGGAAGGTACTTATTGGAAAAACTGAACATCTGACTGCTTATAGGTTCTTTTCGTACAATCAGATACTGTACAAGACTTTTTAAAGCAACCAAAATGTTACTATTAATTTTCATTAACTAAAAAACACTGAAATAGCAACAGCTATCACTACCTGTCCTCTGTGAATCAAGGATTACGCCATTGTAGCAACATGTCAAAGGATGGCACTCACCTGTCACTCAAAGCAGCCACGCCCTAATAACATTTAAACAGGTGAGTTATACAAAAATTCAGCCCCATACACTTGTCATGACTGGGGAAATTAGCTACAGAGACCAAACTTGATTTTTGGTGTCAGACTGTAAACATGTTTATTTGTGCTGTTAAGTTGGGCATTTTAACATGGAGGTCTACTGGGATTGATTCTGTCTCGGAGCCAGACTCTAGTGGCCATTAGAGGAACTGCAGTTCTTGTCATTTTGCGTTAGCTTTGTGTTTCAGCCATGGAGGCTGCTGCTTGGCTATAAGAGTAGACGATATTCTTGCTGCTGTTGGCCGTGCGTGTTGTGGATTATCAAGGATAACATGGGCACATGTTGTTGTTGAAATTTTTGATGCCATTTTTCAGTGCTGTGAGACCACATATAAAATTTCATTGAACTTCATTGTATTAGGGTGAATTAAAATCTGTATGGCTAGATACCACTTGACTACACTGATCATTTAATCCAATAGATGAACATGAAATATCATGCCCATATCAGGTGTGAGGTATTCACATGGCAGCAACTACTGTACTGTTTAACTAATGTAATTTGAGAACTATATCAAAAAAGTAATATCTGTTGAAAATTAAGTCCACAGTTCCATAGAGTTGTCACAGTTCCTGTCTAGACCAGCCCACCTGGAGCTGGTTTGGATTGACCCTCAAGCAGGCTGGACATTTGTCAACCTGATGTCTGTCCATCCTGTCAAAAATTGACTTCTCTGCTCACCCTCATTACACTGACCTACAACTTTACAAATGGCAGATTCACACAGGAATTGATCTTAATCGGTTCAGACAGGAGGAGAGTTTGGGCTTGGAGATGAGGCCCCAGTCAGGCCATATTAGTATCACAGAAACCCGAAAACGGTTTGCCAGCTTGCCCCGAGCCCACCATGACCCACATTCCTCTGTCCTTCCTTTGTCTGATTGTTTTTTTAGGTGTGTGGAATCATTTTCAAGGTGCCAGGAGGCTTGTTAAAGTTTCCTTGGCCACACACGTCCATGCTACCACTGTGTGAATATTAACTTCTTACGTGTTTCTGTTCTATTAAAAGGGTGACTTTAGAGAAGAGCAATGGAGAGCAAGCCTTGTCACAACTACAGTGACTGATATTTGCAGGTATGAAATAAAATGTTTCAATTTGGAGGTTGACTGTGTTCTTTTATCCTTACAAGTGAATGTAGCAGTAATACTCACATATGACTTGTGTAGTATCTGTTTTCATCATATTTGGCTCCTCTCTGGGGATCTGGTCAAATCTTTTTTGGTATTACTCTGAGCTAAAATGAAAAGAGGCAGTTTGGGTGAAAAATGAAAAGTAGTGTTACATCAGAAGGATTTAAGGATGACGAATAACCTCTTAGTGAGTCAACAAATCGCATTTTCAAAAATCCTCTTACAAGCCTTTTGGATGGCTAGTGAAAAAAAAAGCAAAACCTTTTAAAACCTTTTTCTTGTGCACTTGTCAGTCAGTACTTTTCCAAGTGGAAAGACATTTTATATGGACGGACACTAATTTAAGAGTGTGGTAATGGCGGGGAGGACACGAGAGGACCCTTACAACAGCTTTATGCTTTCTGAGGCAACAGGCCAGTGGTAGGTGTTGAATACAGTCTTAAGGTAGTGATGGATCCCAATGGGACTAATTTAAGTGTCCCTGGGCCTCACACAGTGACAAGGTGCTTTTCACAGGTCAAGATAGTGACATTTGGAATGTTGCAGGTGTTGTCAGTACAGTAGAGAGAACTAGCTGCTCATTTCCCCTTTACATTTAGCAGCTAAGTGGTCACGTAACTGAATAATATCATTGTAATGATGATGACTGCAACAATTTATATTATTTGTAGAAGAATGATATCATTCCAATCCAACCCTAGCCCTAATTTTACGTCCTGCATTTTGTTTTGTTTTTTATTGGTTTATTGGAGGCGCTCCACTGATACTACACAAATAAACCCCAATTATTTAAAGGTGAGCTTAAATTCAACACAATTCTGACAGAAAGCTTGCATTACAAACTGGGTACACTGAAGGAGGACGGAAAAGCGGACAGTCATAGAAAGAGGGGAGGGTTGTTAAAGTACAGGACTAACAGAGCACTTTTTCAGTCAGTCTCTCCCGAAAGGCAATCATAGGGCTCTAGTTTCCCGGTGCAGCGCAGGGTGGCGAACCCTGCGCAGAGCTAGTTTCAAGCAGCGCAACCCGAGGCACGCTCGGTTTGGTAGTTTGGCAGACTGAGGTGCGCTGAGATGGGTGTGGCGGCGCAGCAGGGGGAGGTGTCGACAGATCCAGCTTGACGCAGTGACAGTTTCGTGCCAAAAGGCTTCGTCGAAGGTGTGTTAAAAGCTCGCCAGCTGAAACCACGTCTACTGTCAGCGCAGGCGGAGCGCAGCCGATGTAGCGGAAGTTTGGCTGACCGGCAGACAGTGCGCACACGTCACCAAAACCTCACAGGCAGGTTTCCAGAATGTCAGGCACATTAACAATGCAATAAATAGCCACAAAAACACTATTCAATGCAACTATCTGCAATCAGCACATAAATGTATCTCTTTATCGACTGTCCCGTCACATCTGATGTCAGATCAAAGGGGATTGGCACCGTTTGGCACGTTTGGCACGTTTGGCACGCATAATGGAAACCCAACCTGATTTGATTAGCACAGCTGCAAACTAATGAGTTCACACCCCTCTCAGCCAACCACAAACAGTCACAGCATCAGATAGGGAGTATATATTCAACATCTGTCATCTTAGAAAAGCCAAAAGAAAAGAAACAGAGTGAGACTGCGAGAGAGAAAGAGAGAGCGCGCGCGCACGAGAGAAACGCAACATTGATTTACAATTGTGGTAACCTCCTCCCAGGCTACCTTTGCATCATCAGCCCGTGGAGGTCTGCTCGCAGTTCCGTATATTCGGACACTGCGAGCTTGGACCTCCCGGACCTCCTGCGAGAAGTTTGGCCGTCTGACGCTGCTGCTCTCTTCTGCCATGGCGAATTGAGTAAACTCTAATAACGCTTTCGCGCGGCGCATTTAAGGGCGAGGAGAGGGGCTCATTTGATTGATGTGATGTGAATGGGCTGTGTAAAACCCACTCCACGCCTTCTCTCCTCCCTCTTTCTGACTTGCGCAGGTAGGAGGGATGGAGGTGGGAAAGAGTAGTAGCTGTGCCAACGTGTACGGTGTGCCAAACTTGCAAAATCCGCCTCGCCACACCCAGTTGGCGATGTGCAGGTGCGCTGCGCCCCTGCCTCGCCCGGTCTGCGAAACTAGAGGCCATAGAGTTGCACTCGGTTGTTCACTTGAAATGTGACGCTAATAGGTGTGTGAAGGATCCAAAAAAGAGAGAGAAGTTCAAACACTGCTTACTCTCTCATCCCTGCCTAAACAGTCACTGCAGTAAATTCAATCAGTACAGACTTCCTGAGAAATGAACAAATACAATGAATTGACATATAATATTAGGGGGTAGTGAGACCATGCATGGTAAAGGATTCCTCCCTGATGGAGTCTAGACACTGGTATTGGTGATGGGATGAAGGGAATGCTGAGATCTGTATGAATGTGAAGAGAAGTGGCCTTTTGGTGAGCTCAGTACTGGGTGCTGGTAATGATGAGACTGGAGGTGAAAGGGGTGAAGGACGGACACGCCACTTTGCACTGAAATGAGAGGAGGGCGGAGAGAGAGAAATGTGAATGAATGTGTAGCATAAAGATAGTCTTCCTGAATGAACTAATCAGTTTCATAAAGTTACAGAAATTATTTGAAGTATCCACAGGTACCACAGGTACAATGCTGGAAAGGTGGGGGAAAGAGGGGTTCCAAAGCTATTTGACCATCCAACAACCAATTATGAGGGATAATAGGGGCCAAGCCCCAAGGTAGTGCTGGGGCTCTGAAGCCAATTTTCATAGTGGCCAACCAGTGGAATTACTTGGTCATATTCCCAGCATCTTCTCTTCGTTGCAGCAAAATCTGCTCATTTGGGTTGGATGTCTTCAAGCCGTCTGGCAGCATCCATCACCCTTTGACAGTCACTGAAGTTGTGGAGCTGTGCTATCATGGCACAGGGGAACCTAGACATCTAAGGACCTGGATCGCTTAATGCAGCTGCCTTTAGTTTCTAGTTGTAGAAGCTGAGGGATCCAGGACTCCTTAAACTTGTTGCATTCGTCCCTTCCAGGCCTACAATCCGTAGGGTTATTCTCATAATACTGGAGACCTTCTGTTAGTTTGTTTGCAGTTTTTTCTACAGAGAGCAGATGCTGTTCAGTATTAGCTGATGCGCTTTCCACTGCTTGGATATTGCTCCTCCTTGCTAACTCCACGAGAGACATCTTTTAAACTCTGAGATACTCTCGGTCCATGTCATGTAACATCTTCCCTAATTTTTCGTTCATCATAGCAGCTATATTCGGCATCATTACCTCAAGAGCCTTTGACAAACAGCCCACAGGTTTTCTCCAAAACTGATCCAAGGACACTTCCTGAAGTAAATACTCCACTCTGCTTTATATTTATCGCCAGCAAGGATAATAAAAGCAATATTGCAGGATAGCGTGCCAGAGCTCCTACAAAACATAGCTACGCAGCTATGCTATGCTTGCAATACCCTAACAGTGGAATTATATCTGTCACGTGATGCCCTGTGGCACAATTTTTTTAATCCTCATTCATGTTCGCAGAGCACTGAACTGGAAGTAGCTTGCTCAGCTGCCGAAAGTTTGTCTGCTCTATGGGCCACGCAGTGCAGATGCAATGCTAATCATTCAGGTTATTTTATCCCCAGATGTTGAGCTGACTTGTGTTCATGCACCATTGAGCAAAAACAGAGCCCCGCCTCCAACGTGGTATTCTGTTCTCTTGATACATCTATGATAGGGGGCCGCTTAATGCAAGCTAATGTGTTTGACACATGCCCTTAATATCTGCTGTTTTGATTTTTAACCATTTTTCAATCAGCCTTGCTGAGTTCCCAACTTTATGAAAATAAACCCCATATGAGTTGGATTGAATTTTGGGTTGCAGAACAAAGCACAAATGAAAAGACACAATTGATTTGCATAACTTAAATTGTAGGATATAATGTTTTTAGAGCTGGAACTAAAAGTCAGGGTATCTGATTGACTTTGATTAAATTAAATTAAATTGATGGAGTGCCCCTTTAATTTAATTTAATTTAATTATGTTTATATGCACCTACTTGCATATTTATGTATATGTATTTATTGTTTATGTGTGTATGCATGCATGTATCTGTTTGTGTATGGATATGTACTCTAAGTATATATATGTATATATAGTTGTAGGCTGTACCCAGTGTAAATGTTAATATGTATCCTATTCTGTTACACTCTATATTTCATGTAAAGAGGAGCTCCTCTCCATTATGTTTTTGCACTGTAATATTCAGTCTATGATATTATTGTTGTAGTTTTAGTAATTTAGTAGCAGCATTCTGTAGTAGTACTGGTGGTTGTAGTACTAGTAGGTGTAATAATGGAACTCTAAGAACTCTTTAGTTTATATAATAATATAATTTATAAAATTCTCCTGCAACATTCAGAAATTTGATAGACAAAAGTACGACACCACAGAGGCGTTTAATCTCCTCTGTGCCCAATATAAATGTAGTAATTTCCTGACTATCCATAATTCAAATGCTGGAGGAGTGTAATGGATGTGTGGGTTGCAGCTGAAATAGGAACATTAATATGAACACATTCCAGACAATGGGACCATTTAGCAAATTGTTTAATTAACATGATTTTACTAATGTTGGCCTCTTAACTGTACGGGCCATCCACCATGTTCTGAAAGTGAGATCTAAAGCTGTGTGATGGGAAAATACAATGGGGAAGTTTTACTTTGATCACTCTAAAATACTGGTGATTGTGACCCCCTGCAGACCTGTTTAATAAGCCAAGAGTTGCTTATGATTATTATTACCTTCAGTTATTCTCCTTTGAGTTGATTGCATTTGCTCTTCCTTTTGGAGCAAAGGCTCAAATAGCAGCACACACTGTAAAAACTTATATAAATTCTTGTCAAATATTCTTACAACATACATACAAGATGAATGCAATTTGATGGAGACCTCCTTCATTTACATCACTGTAAGTATAGACATGTGGAGCATGTGCAACCCCAGTAGGATTTGATCTTGTAGCAAAAGTAACACTTGTGCTACACCTTATACACACTCTACAAAGTAATGCTGCTTACATGCATAAAAAAATATCCATAAAAATACACTACTTCTATTTGCATATTTTTCATTTTCTATACTGAATGGAGTGAAGAAATATTATTGACCCTATAAAACATTTAACAGATAAATAATTGAAACCAGCAGGCTTCTGGGAGGTAAAATGTATGGCTTACTTACAGTTTCTTATGAACGTCATGCTCTGCAGAGTTTGTGTCATATTTTCCAGAGTAAAAAAAAGGGATAACATGGACTGAAATCCCATTACCTGCAGGATGAAAACATAATTTATCTAGCACACCACCCATGAGTTCTGTAATGAAGGATTACAGTGGGAGAGTTTATTACATCCTGCAGGGTTTTGTCATGTATTCAAGATAGACTTTCTTTTTGATATCTTACTTTTTCCTCATTATAATAAAAGAATCATATTACCCAATTTATTTGTTTTTATTTACCTCTTTTAGTTTTCCAGAAAATAAAGAGTTTGTATCAACATGGGGGTAAAAAAAAGACCCATGAGCATTTTCTATTGAATTCCATGAGAACCTTTTATCTTTATCAGTTATTTAGTTATTTATATCAGGTACATACAATATTTACTGTGAACCACACTTCAGTTGTCATTAGCATCACCAGTGGCTCCGTTAATTTACACAGAAAGACAGATTTACATTTCAAACATATGAGAAATTGACTTAACCCAGTTCCCTGAAGCCTTGGGGAAGTGTAAGGTGATAAAATGAATAACAAATGAATTTATTGATAAACTAATTATTGTGACTCAACTAATTAGTTTGCACATATTATGAAAGTAGCATATATTTATTATTAACAAAAGATAATAATTTCAATACCAACTGAGTTGCCAGAATAAATGTTGGCACTGTATGTTTCTGAAAACCACAGACATGCTACATTTGGAACATACATTTGTACATTTTATATGTAGTGGATAAGTTGAAACTTTACATCTCAATTTTTAGTTTTATGTTGAGACAAGGCTGTGGTTATAGTGTTGTTATGTTTAGGCACAAAAACCACTTGGTTAGGGTTAGGAAAACATCATGTTTTGGCTAAAAATAGATTGTTTGGTTGCCACACACAAAAATGACCTGTTTTTGTCTCAAAAAAAACCATGGATGGATATGTCCTGAACTCTCATTAAAAAATCCCCGCTCTTGTCTCTACAAACATGGCTGTATCTATCCTGATGTGTTTTTAAAAAATGTCCGGTTTTGTTGTTTGTTGGTCTCAAACAGTTGTCTGCTACTGACTGCTGGCAGCTGTCTTGCCTACATGTCATGCCAGCCACCATCTCCTCCTCCTGATGAGAAACTCAGCTTATATTCATGTAATCTGAACTATGTCACTTCATAAATGTTGATATGATAAGTATGAAACATACAAATGTAACATATAGTCAATGTATTCTAATAAAATGGTTCGTATGATACCTCACGAAAATGAACATACAATGGTTCATATCTAATGTATAAGCACCCTATGAAGGACATTACCTGCTTAACACAAAGTTGTGTACTTAACATAAAATTGTGTGGGTTAAGTTTAGGTAAATAAAGTAACATAGGTTAAGCTTAGACTATTAAAGTTACATAGGTAAGGTTTAGGCAAGTAATGTTACGTAGGTTAGGTTTATGAAAGTAAAGTTACTTAGGTCAGGTTAAGGCAAGTTAAGTTATGCAGGTTAGGCAATTAAAGTTAAGTAGGTTAGGTTTAAGCAAGTAAAGTCACGTAGGTTAGGTTTAGACAAGTAAAGTTACGTAGGTTAGGGTCAGGAAAGTAAAGTCACGTAGGTTAGGTTTAGGAAAGTAAAGTTATGCAGGTTAGTTTAAGAAAGTAAAGTTAAGTAAGTTAGGTTAGGCATGCAAAGTTACGTAGGTTAGGTCTAGGCAAGTAAAGTCATGTAAGTTAGGTTTAGGCAAGTTAAGTAAAATAGGTTAGGTCTAGGCAAGTAAATATACATGGGTTAGGTTTAGGCAAGTAGAGTCAAGTAGGCTAGACTTAGGCAAGGTAAGTTATCTAGGTTAGGTCCAAGCATTTAAAGTCATGTAGGTTAGGTTTAAGCAAGTAGAGTCAAGTAGGCTAAGTCTAAGCAAGGTAAGTTACATAGGTTAGGTCTAGACAAGTAAAGTTACGTAGGTTAGGTTGAGGTAAAGAAACATGGTGACAACCTACCTTGAAATAAGTCAAAGTTTACTTGGTTTCACATGGTTCTGAACTCCAGTCTCCTGGGGTCAAGTCCTGTGTTTTGTGACTCATTCACCACTCCAACCTGCCTCCTAACGTGGACATGTCCTTCTTTATTACCATCAGTGTATTGGTCATGTGATCACAACTTTCCTGATTACATGAGTTATACACAAATTACTAGCTCATGATCAGGTTGGTTACATATGAATTGTTTCCAGTACTGGAAACTGGGCTGCTAATAAGAGTCAATTTTGACTCACTTATGGAAGAGTGTAGGCTGCAATGACCTATACATCTAATAGTCAAACACTCTTAAATCACAGCCTGGCTCGTAACATTGTATTTTTTTACTGTATTAAGAAAGTACTTTAGCAGAATATGCATCTGA
Organism: Epinephelus lanceolatus; assembly: GCF_041903045.1. Lineage (NCBI taxonomy): Eukaryota > Metazoa > Chordata > Actinopteri > Perciformes > Serranidae > Epinephelus > Epinephelus lanceolatus. Next base: position 28,060,452 of record NC_135756.1, read on the forward strand.
CAAAGTTCCAATTATAGCACCAAATCTGCGAGTGACAGTCTCAAGGAGTGCAACGGTAATAATCAAAGAGCGTGAACATAATTTTGCAAGCCTAGACTGATGAAGTGCTTGAGATCAGAACAACGAGAGCTTAGGAGAGAGAATGAGAGTTTCATCAACCGACATGCTTTAGTTTAAGGGGCATATCAGCGAGAGTGGAGGAGGCAGACAGAGGAGGGAATGTGATTCAGTGCTGAGAGAGTGATGGGAGCTATTTGGTGATGGGATGAGTGTTCAGCCCACAATAAGATAGGGAGGAATGGTAATGTTATGACTGTAGATTAGAGTTAGTGGATATGTAGGGTGAGGTTTCTAAAAGCCACAAAGAAAGGAGTTGGGTATTGGTGGTGTTGGTGGTGATGATTATTAGCTCCTACCGCACCTCGTTAAAATGTGCAATGTTGAAGCAGTGTGCTGCAGGCAGTGCACAGAGTATTGACTGGGATTCACAGGATACACAGCACATTACCTGTGAAATTGCCAGAGAAATCTCTCTTGAAAATGACTTTTGGGAAGAAACATCTGTGCAGCTTAAGTGGGCAGAAAAACAGCACCAACCCTGGCACGTTTGGAAGCTAAAAATGAAGCCATTTAAAAGAGGCTTTTTCAGTCTTTTTTCATAAAAAAAATAGACTGCAAACCTATTTTTAAGCTGACATTTTATTAATAATTTGAGGGTTTTGCACAGCTCTCAAGCCTGGTTCTATGAGGTGTGTGTGTTTTCCAGTAATCAAGGTAATGTGACAATACCAGGAGATTTCCTCTAAGAGGAAAAAAAGAGAAGGTCATGTACTGGGGCTAATGACGGCCATGAATAAAGCAAGATAATTTGCAATCAAAAGCTAATGATTGCAGGGTAATGAGGTGTAAAGGAAAGGCACAGAATGCTCACAAGGACACAATTCATTTAGGCACATTTCACCTCAGGCTTCCCGGTTATAGCCATAGCACCTACCGCCCTTCCCCCTACTCTTTACCCACTCTAGGAGGGTATACAGGATTATTTAGACTGCATGGCAATAATTGACAAGTGACAGATTTTGTTAAATTTTTACTCAAACACCATCAAGGCCAAACAGAGACATCAGAAGTGTTTGGATGATCTGTCACTTAACCTCTTGATGCAGCTTTCATCTCTGTTCAAAGTGAGCAGATGTTTTATACCTAACATGTCTTGTCCTTGAGAAAGGCACTGAATATAAAGTATCATGTTCTGTTTCTTTTTTCTATGTTTCACAGCTCTTGTGACAGCCCACCCTTTTGCTTCCTGTGTTGCTCTGTTGTTTTCTTCTTGCAGGATTCTCAAGAGGGTCGTCAGGGCAACGGGATGTACCTGGGGTGGGAGTGGCCTAAGGTTTAATAGGACTGCTCTCCCAGGCTGAGTTCTCCCTCACTTGGCATCCTTAACATCTCATAATCTCTACAGCTTTACAGTTAAATTGTACTGGAGACACTTTCACCTAAATATTTAGAACATATGCATCCCTCCCCAACAAAAACATATGGGGTGCTGTTTGTAAAGTGGCTCACACTGAAATTAACAGCAACATTTTGCCACATTTAGCTTCAAACAACGTTTAAAAAAGTGGTGTGAATTTTTTAAAGTCACTTTTTTTTTTTACCACATTTACAGCAATTAAACAGTTAAATCTAAATATAAAATGTTAAACCTAAATGTTAAATCTAAATCTAAATGTTAAATCTATATCTAAATGCAAATCATATGTTCCTTATGTTAGCATGTAAGCTAACATTAGCTAGTTTCATATAGCTTACATGCTAACATAAGGAACATATGCTACGCGAGTTAGAATACAAACTTACCGTTGGTGCTGTAGTGGCTATATGGTTGATACTGTCGCTGTCGCCAATGATGCACTAGGTAGTTCTTATCACGCTGATGTATGTTCAAGTGTTCATTTTCTCCAGTTAGTTTGGTTTTGATTTGTTATTTGATGCCATTAACACCAAGCACATTGAGATTTAACATTTAACATAAAGATTTAGATTTAACATTTAGATTTAGATTTAACATCTAGATTTATATTCAACATTTAGATTTAACATTTAGGTTTAACATTCAATATTTAGATTTAACTGTGACATTATATTTAACATATTTCAAATATTGCTGTAAATGTGGTAGAAAGTGACAAAAAAATTCACACCATTTTTTAAACGTTTGAAGCTAAATGTGGCAAAATGTTGCTGTTAATGTGAGTGTGAGCCACTTTTCAAATGGCACCCCATAAAAACAGGGAGGTAGCAGAGGACTTTTATTTTAATAAATTTAAAGATATTTACACCATAAATTGATGCAGAAAAGGCATAAATTGGTGTATAAAAGTTCCACAGAATGCAGGAAATTGTGTTTCATACTCAAATTTTCTGGGGGAGGGCTTCCAAATTCTCCTGTTTCATATGTCCCCCACCCAAAAGTTGAAACTGAACCTATACAGCCTTGCTCACACACATACCCTTACTCATCCATACATACACCACTGCCTACTTCCATAGCTCCACACCCCATCATATTTTCTAAATAATTGAATAAATGAATTTGGCTTTTGACACTTTTACACGTGTGGACTCCCTTTTGTCACAAGCCTGAGTCAAGTGTGTAACAAGTGGGGGCACGTCCTGTGTAAGATCCCTTTGGTAAGGTTTAATTTAGCCTTAGTGTGACAAATGTAGCTTATTGAAATTTCCACTGCATGGCACTAGGGCTCTACTCGACTCGCTCTTTTATGTTTTTTCATTAGGAAAAGTTTTGGATAGTACCTGGCAGTGGCGTAACATAGTTATGACAGGCCCCAGTGCATGATATTATGATGGCAGACATGCTATTGGATGACATTAACATACATATTACCCACCAATCAACACTGCATATCTGAATATCACAAAAATACTAAGAAAATTGAAGAAAAAATATAGAAAAGGATAGAAAAAGGTTGAGGTGTGTTTGCCTTTTTCAAGGGCAAAAATGACAAATGTGCACTTGTTTTCATGTAATGAGAGTTCTTCTTTGAACACAGGCATATTTCCACTGCGGCAATCAGGGCCCATTCTCTACCCAACCCAATATTGGACAGCCCACTCTCTTTATGGTCCCCCCCATCTCACGGGCCCCAGTGCAAGCACACTGCCCCCAGTATCTGGTCATTTTTTTGGTACCACCTCAGTCAACATTCCAAGTGAGCTGAGCCAATACTAGAAGGTAGAGTTAAAACACACAGACCTCTGATTGGTCGGAGAAAATCTTCACTTGCGGGACACGGAACATCTTGAACAAACCCGCCAATCTACTGCGAATAGCATCCTCATTTTTTTGGTTCACTCAACCCAAATTTTAAAAGATGTTAGCCTGCAAAACGACGCCATACAATACGCCGTACAATTGACAAAGTGTAGGCGTTCCTTTGTTTGGTTGTCGATGAAGGAAGATTCACTTGGTGTCATTATGGTGATCAGCCGAGATTTCCACCCACAGTGAAAGGGTACTCTCTGCAGTGGAAAAGGAAATAGAGAAAAGGACCTGTTGCCAAAAGTGAGTTAAAAGTCTTTGCCCACCGAGTCCAGATTTTTTTCCGAAATTGTTGTATGTCAAAAAAAAAAAAAAAAAAGGTCTCACGTTTCAATCATGTTCGATTTTCTGTGTTTTTGTTTCACCTGCCAAAAGCCTTTCCAGATGTATTTGAGCAAGAAGCAGTGATAAAAATGTAGTGAGACCTGTGGGACACATACATTTCCAACAAGAGAGAGAAACGGGGTGCACAGTATTACCTCATTACTTTGCCTGCTTTCAACAGGTTAGATAGTGGTAGGGTGGGTGGTGATGATGATGATTATGATGAAGAGGAGTATTAAATAAAGAATGAAGACCGCACACAGACACAGAGAGAGAGAATGGTAGTGTGGAGACAAAAAGGAAAGACAGCTCAGCCCCTCAGGGTACTGTGGTGCCAAATGCAAGTCGTGGCCAGAGAGTGGCGACAGCCAGGGAGGTACCTCTGGTGGTGAGAAGCAAAGGAATAGATCTATCTTTACATTTTGTCTCATATCGCAGGTAGAACAATAAAAGGCATAGGACTCAGTGTGCAAGGCTTCTGTGTGTAGCTGTATTTATCAGATTAGGGATTTAAAAAAGCATACAAAAATATGGGCTTGGTGAGCAAAGGCCTTAAAGAGGAAACAGACAGCATCTTTTCCTAAATATATCATTATGAAAATAATGTGGGTTGCACAGGGTAGTGGCCACAGTAAAATCAGACTATCAGCGTTTACATAGGTTACTTAGTGGCTTTGTAATAAGCTTCTGCCTCCGGTGCCAAAATTTTGCAGAAAAAAATCTGCTTTACGGCAGGAAACGCGTCATGTATTGCAAAATTGGTCGGTCAGCCAATTGGGGACTGGAGCGGTTTGGAGTTTTGGAGACATGTGAAAAACGGCCTAGCAAAAGAAAACGAGCTCCTCTGTCTGAGGAGGCAAAGAAGAGCAAAAAGGAGAGTGATAAAAGAAGAGGAAAAACAAGAGTAAATCTCAGTCTGGTGTTCAAGAGATGGAGGGAGCTCCGTGACCAAAGAGGCTTCAAAACCGATGTCCAGCTAGCTTTCTTTCTAATGGATCAGTAAGTAACACGGCTAAATGTTAGCTAGACAAGAGAGGACTGTACTGTACTGACTGCTAGTTAACTCCTAGCTGGCCAGCATCGCAAATTGCCGCAACCAGGGACCGGGTAGTGAGTGTTGGTCGGCTGACATCCTTGTTGCCATTCTATGGCAGCCTTCGGACAGTGATACCCCCCTCCCTTCCTTCTGTTCTCCTCTCACAGAGGCAGCTATCGACAGACATCGCCCAGCAAAGTTACGCCCAGCTAAGTGAACACTGAACTTTGTTTCCCATTCAATTTGAGCTCCAACCGGCCGCATCGTTTCCATACGGTGCCGTTTATTCTAGAATCAGGACTGTTAACATGTGCATATTGGTATAATTCCACTGTGTCTAATGTTGTTTGCACTGATACTGTACATGTTGGTGTAATTTACTGTGAGTTGTTTGTACTGGTACTGTGCATTCTGGTATAATTATTTGCATTACTATTTGTTTTTTCTTCAGATAAATCTGATAATTGTTCCTTGGTCTCTTTACTCATTTATTTAGTATAGTGTCCACACATCTTCTCATTCTACATATACATAGAGATATACTGGTGGCTTCACAGCCTACATCCATCCATCCATCTTCTAACTGCTTCATCCTCTTGGGGGTCGTGGGGGGGCTGGAGCCTATCCCAGCTGACATTGGGCAAGAGGCAGGGTACACCCTGGACAGTTTGCCAGACAACCATTCACGCTCACATTCACACCTATGGACAATTTAGAGTTATCAATTAACCTAATCCCCAAACTGCATGTCTTTGGACAGTGGGGGGAGGCTGGGGTGCCTGGAGGGAGCCCACGCTGGCACAGGGAGGGCATGCAGGCTCCGCACGGGGGGGCTCCCACAACCCTCTTGCTGAGAGGCGACAGTGCTAACCACCACACCACCGTGCCGCCCCGCTTTACAGCCTACATTTTATTTAATTTAGAGGGTCTAACAGAGTCATATTATTGATTATCTCTGATCCCCATGGTCAATTTGGTCGTTGCGACAGTGCGACGCAACAGCACTTACGCTAGGTGGCACCAAGCTAAAAAAAAAACCCAAATCCTATCTGTTGCCTCTTTAAGTCGACTCGAACATGTAGTGGAAATGAGCCAGAACACTTGATCATTGTTATGTTTGATCATCTGGTTTGTGACCCACGTGGTTCGTTAATGCTCAGTTGAGTTTAAGCACTTATCAGGAGTACAGACTAAAGTGCTTTGGGTATTAAGCATTATGACTGAGCTTTTTGTACTGTTTTGTTTGACTGGTTGCTTTTGTGATGTCAGTTTTGGTGAGTGTTTGAAGGGAGCAACTGTTGTCCCCAATTTGTCTGTTTGAGAACTTGTTTGTTTAAAATTTAGATAATTAAGTGCTGGGGCAAGTAATTGTCAGGGATACACCAATATTTTTTTCAACTGATACTGATTACCGATAATTTCCCATTTTTGTATTTTAAAAGTGTATAATCTGTAGTTTACGTACACCTGAAGGTAAGAAAGACTAAAATTTTGACTCTTCATATCTGCCAACAAAAGAGGGAGATTTTCTGTGGTACTGTCAAATGGTGTACCCTCAATGCCCCTGCCCCCATTTAACCCTACACTATAGATGAACATAATTAATACAAGTATGTGAAAATAAAATGACACACTGCACCACACTGGGTTGCCAGGTAACGATACAAATCGCTAACTGCAGCATCACATGGCTAGCGGTTATTAATAAGTTTACCAACAGAGTCGAGGCTTTTAAAAGCTTGGTGTTGGATGTAAGCTGCTGCTAATTAGCTCGTGCTAACACTCTGGAGATAGGCCTTCAGCGCTGTGTCAAACCTGTTTAACACCTGCAGGAAGTTTGTTGATCTGGTGGGGTGTCAGACCCTCCAAAGGTCTTCCTCTGGAACTGTGAAAGACGTCCACACCGCGACTTGTTTTGCCCTCTACACAGCGTGCTGCAGTTGTTGTTCTTCTCTGTGTTTCTCGGTGACTCACAAGTCACATTTAAAGGTACTTGGACCACCATCTGCTGTGTCAGGGTGCTTAGATGCTGCCCTTGTTAAGTCAATGAAAGCAGTCTTGCTCTGTAGTGTCGGCACTATTTATCAGCTATAATTTAATTATCAGAAAAATGCGTAATTATAAAAATCCACCCCTATAATAGGCAATCTGTTGTGGTTGTCTGTGATTTCACCATTGCACAGGTTCTGGTATGTACTCTGTGCTAGACCATCAGTTATCCTGGGACCTCTCTCTGTCTCTGTCCTGGCTGTCGATGCCTCATTCCACATATTGGATCTGGTGTTTGTTTGATTCCACCATCTGTGTGAATGATGTGCCTCAGTTTTGCATCTTGTGTGTTTGTGTAGTCTGTTCTCCTTCCAGGATAAAAGGTTGTGTGGCTCAGGCTCTAGCTCAGTGATACTTTACTTTTGGCCCACAGACCAAATCTGGCCCAGGATAGGGTGCCAGATGGCCCACCGACCATTTTTCAAGTCACAATGAAAATAAATTGATTCACATTGGATTATTTTTTCTTTGACTGTAAATGAGGTGCTAAAGTGCACAAAAAAAACATCAAAATAGAACTGGTTTATCAATAAAAGGGAGGATGCCCTGGAACCCCTGACAGAGGTCCAGGGGATCCTCCCTTTTATTAATCAATTGTATATTAATTGTAATGTTTGTTTGTTGCCTTGCCCCTGGCCTCCTGTTATTCTGCAGATGTGGCCCCAGGCAAAGCAAGTTGAGTATCCCTGCTCTAGCTGATTGGTAAAGCTTCTTGACATCCTCTGGGATCCATATTCTTCATCTATATTTACATGTATCGGTCTATTCAGTGTATCATTTTGGTCATTAGGATTGTCTTTATTGTAATTTTATTATGTTGGTTATTCTGTACACATTTGCACATATGTCCACCTGGGGAGAGGGATTCCTCCTCAGTTGCTCTTCCTGAGGTTTGTTCCAGTTTTTTTCTTGTCAAAGGTTTATTTTGTGGTTTGAATGGACACTTTAATGTAGACCAGCATTTACCTTCTAACCATTATTGTTTTTAAACATATTTATTTGACACTGCACATATTCTTGTGTATGCAAGAGCCATATTGTCCTTCAGCAGACAATTACAGCCATTCTACGACAGCCAAGTGTGAAGTGCAGCGTCCAACCCTCTCTTCCTTCACTGCGATGAGACAGTGGGAGATGTAAAGCCTTAATACTGAAGGGACAAATGAAAGAAATGTGCTGGCCACAGATACGGCAGCTGAAGCTGACCCAGATTCCTTGGGAAAGAAGGTGAAAGGCGCATCTTATCTCCAAAGTAATTTCCTCTGTCTCTGAGGCAGGCGGTGACAGCTTTGCCCTTAAAATTGCCTGATCAAATATTTCAGCGCGGTTGTCGGGTCACAGTCTGGGCAGGATGTGAGCTGCTACCCATATCTTCAACATGTTATTAGGCCTTATTATCTGTCCACTGTTTCACAACGGGAATGTGTGTGTATGTCTGTGTTACCGAAGTTATGACAGCCAAATGACCTCAGAAGGGCAGAGTAAATGAGAGGAAGTTCTAAGTTTGAAGGACTTTTTGACTGTTTCTAACAAGGCCCCATGACAGACCAGATGTCTGTGAATCAGTGGGTACATTTTTTTTAGCATCACAGTCCCTGCAAAATTGTTTCACCACCAGGATTTGATCCACTTGGTCTTATAACATTTCCAAATTCTAGAAGAGCCACACAGGTGAATCAGCTTTAACCCTATTAAAGTTTGCGGAGTGCTAAACTTGAAGTTAGCTGCTCAGCCACCATAAGTCTTTAGTGCGCCTACTCTATGAGTATAAATTTTATACCTAGGAAGTCAGCTAATTTTAGCTTCATGTGCTACGGAGCAACTCTCACAGGAATGAACTGGGCCTTGCCTTCAACGCTTTATCAAGTTCTCTTTATACATCCATGGTTTCTAACCAAAGTTAGCACTCTAGAATGGATTAAGACAAAGTTTAAAGTTAAGATTTTGATCAAAGGTTAAGACAAAGATTAAATTTTATGTTTAGGTATCTTGAGATAATGTTAAAGCAGTTATAATCAGTATCCTTATATTAACAATAGATCAGATTTATGTTGAAGTGGTTGCTTGTAGTGAACCTACGGAGAATTATTACCTATCACTCTGCACAACTCCCCTGCTTTACAGTGTTTTAACATCTTTCAGCAGTTTTGGTTTTGGTTATCTCAAATTTACTGTTTTGGTTCAGCTTCATTGCTCTATGATTGTTGTTTCTGGCTGCAGCATGCAGCTGTTTTCAGTGAAATTGACCATAAGCTACACACATACTGATCAGCAGACAACATTAATGACCTAATGCTGTGTTCACACCAAACGCAATGCAAATTTTCTACTCGTGTGAGTTTGAACGCTGGAATATTTTGTGTTGACTCGCTTTATACGCGCGAATAACTCATGTCATAAGAGTATTAAATCACTGAATTGATGATGAACTTCCGCTGGTATGTCCTCAGCATCATATGTCCCTGGAAAATCTTAATGCGTATTGGCTATCGTGGAGTGAATTGGAAGTTCCAATTTTACAACTCTCGCGAATAAGCGTATGATGCAAAATCGCGCTAATTGCTCCATTTCCGTTGCTTGGAATGACTTGCTTCACTTGTGTCCATCGCGACACCTGGTGGGAATTTGAGTCAAATCGTGTCTTTACATTGACTTTACATGAAAGTCACTCGCACGCATTGTTTTATTCAGGTCCTGTGTGAACACAACATTTTAGTGTTAAAAAAATCAATTAATGCAGCTTTAAATTTGAACTAGAGTCAAATGGAAGTGGTTGACATTTGAGAGCTGGTGGATATGGACATGTGCTGTCAATTTCCACACCGCAGTAGGCAACTGGCTGGCCCACATCATATTGTAAAATCCTACAAATGTTGATACAAGACATTTTCACAAGTCCACATAGCACTGATTATGTAATGTTAGTGATTTAAGTAGGTAAGTAAGTAAAGCCCAGTTCAGACCAATGACGAAACTGTTTTAGAACGCTGCAGAGAAATGTCGCAGCGGTGTGAACTGGTTGTCTGAGCTCGACTCAAGGTGTCAGGTGTCATCTCTGCTGGTCAAATTGCCAGCTGCTGGTTTCAGAATGTAATGCACGTCACCTGTTTCAACAGCCAGTTGGCTCATATTGAAGTCAACTGGTCAAGTCAAAATGACAGCAGACAGTGTGTTCGCTTGCTGCGGCAGGTGTCCTGTCTGTTTCCATCCTCATGGTGTGCCAGTGTCAGACAGTGGGTCGCTGTTGCTGCTTATTCACATTTATTTATATTATTGTGATGTATTTATTATGACTACAGTCCTTCTGATGCTCGTTTTGTTTATGTTTTTTGCCATTTCATCACTACTACAAATGCATTTGTAGCCAGTGTCTCATAATAACTATCCTCATTCATATTTTGTTGAGTTGTTGCATAGAGATGATACACCGTCCCATCGAGTTGCATTGGTGTGAACCGTCAGGATTTTCAAACATTGCAGAACGACATATTGCAAGAAGTTGCCTGTTTCAACTTGTCTCGTTGTGAATCTTTGGTCTGAACTAAGAAGAACTTTGGACCAACACAGTTTGAGGTCATGTAAATGTAAAATAAATACACCTTAAAATTCATCTTTCTGGTATTTTCTATTTTTACCAAGTAAGCGCAGTCAACAAACATCAAAGATATATTGATTTGGCAAAAATGAATTTTAATTTCAGTTCAACTTTGCAAAGTTAATATTAAAGGAATGACTATGACAAGTGACAGTTTAGTAATCAGCATGTGTTGAATGTGTGTGTGTGATCCTAACTGTGTGTGTTGAAGAATAGCAGAGAAGGAGGAACAGCCTGAAAGAAAAGAAAGGGAAGTAGAAAACCCAGTCAGAGCGAGTGAGACAAACTGAGGGAAGAAGAGAAAAAGAGGGAAATAGAGATGGAATTGTCAGCTGCGTCGCCCTGGCAACAGCAGCCAGGAAACAGCAGGAGTGTTTTATTTTCATGTTTTTTCTTTGTTTTCCTGGCGTTTGCAGCGATGATCCAGGATGTGACATCAGGGCCTCGCTGTCTAATGTCTATGAGTGCAAACAATCTGCCAGGCAGCTTACAAGCAGCGCTCGTTATCTGAAAATTGGAGCCAGGCAGCTGGAGCCTTGATATTTAAAGGAGGAAGGCTTCTGGCACGCAGGTGATTCAACTGGACGGCTTGTAGGTTACGAGGGGAGGAAAACACGTGTCGGCCACCATAGCTATCTGTTCTGTTTAAGCCTTTAATGGATGCCAATATTCCATATGGAGAGGGATATACAAAGGAGACAGTACCTGAAATATCTGAGCAATGAGAGAGGGAATTACAGTATGTGTTTGACTGAAAGCCCAACTAGACCACTATGCACACTGGAGGGTCTAAATGATTCTGCTTTAATTTTTAATGTGATAGAACTTATTTCCAAAACAAAGATGAATGCATCACATGAGATAAGACAGAAATACAAAAACAAAAAAACATTAAAACTTTATATTGGAGAAAAGTGCAAATGAAAATTCAGAAACATTTTAAAGCACATCAAAGTAAAATAAATAAAGTACTTTACACAAAGCTATGGCTGCCCTTCTTTCTTTCCTTTGTGCAAGTCCAGTAGCTGCCTAAAGTAAGATACAATAGTACATGAAAGAGATTCCACTAGTGCCGATTAAGCCAGTTGCTCAGAGCCTGGGGATGTGCCACATTGATGGACGAATTAAATTAAGTTTGTCCAGACAGTTCAATTGTCTGTGGCAGAGAAATAATCACAAAATCCAAAATGTTAGTGTGTGACGGTTGGTTTGTGGGATCAGACGTTGGTGGAATTGAGAGGTCACCATGTCAAGACGGCACAGACTTGGGTTTTTGTTATCCGTTGCAGAAAGTAATTACTCCTGCCATTCCAAAACAAAGTGGTGACTGTACTCAAGGGCTCTTTATTGGAAAGCTGGCTCTTTAAGCTGATCAGGTCACCCACGCAGCCAGGCAGGTACAATGATGGAACAAAAAGAACGGCTAAAGTAATTTAGCCAAACAGCTAGCACAGCTGAATGATACTGGACATTGGAGAGGAATTATGCTGCAATCCATTGTACTCAGAAATTGGAAAAAACGACCTCTGACATGGAAAAGGGAAATAGCTTCTTGCATATGACGTCATATATCACTGTGCTGTCCAGATGGAGGACAGGCAACTGGAGGCAAAGATGACAAACAATGCACAAATGCCTATGATTTGCACTATTTACAGCTGATCAAATTTGGGCAAAAACGAAGGTCACTTTGAGTCCAGGCAATAGTAGGACAAAAAGGGGAGAAGTGAAAAACAGCCGCAGATGTGTATCAAAATCTTCCATCTTCAGTCTGCAGGAGTGGAGTCGACTAATGTCAGACTGCTGGGACAACTTCTCCTTGTTTTTAGACATGACCCTAATTTGCAACAGCATTTCACCACACCTCTGGGAATGGTTGACCTAGTAGGTTGAAAATAATTGTTGATGAAGATTCTCAGTCATCCAGGTCATGGTAATCCTAAGTGCTATATCGTAGGCAACTGGACTTGCTTGCATTTCTTGAAAACTCTGTACCAGTCATTTAGAACTGAAGAAGCTTCTTGGATGAGAAGCGAAACGTCTTCAAGAAACGCAAGCAAGTCCAGTTGCCTATGATATAGCACTTACGATTAGGTAGAAAATAGTTGCTAAAATTAGCTAATGTTAGTTAGTAACGTTAGCCTGACAATGGTGGTAGTTTGTAACAACGATCATGTCCACACCAGGCAAACTGGTCAAGTTGTGGGGGAATCACTTTCCGTCATTTTGTGTGGCACACATCCAACGTGAATTTCAATTTTCTGATAATACCTGCTGCCTGCAGGTTCGTCCACACTTTAATATAGTCACTTTGCTCTATATCCAATTCACACAGTTTATTGTATTTATTTTGCTCTCATTGTAGTCACATGGTTGCAAACATACTATAAATTGGTCATTTGGAATTCCAACTTGGAAACTTGACAAGATCCATCCAGCATGAGTTTGCCGACATAAACACACCTGATGTCACAACAACACGGCAGCGCACCCAGTGAAATGAACAGTAAGAGCTTTTCATCAATTATTTCACTTTATGTAGTGTTTGTGTTGTGAAAAGTGCTGATAGTACATTTTAGCTGCCATTTGTGGACCCCATTAAGAGTAGCTGATGTATCTGCATCAACTAATGGGAAATATAAACACAGATATAGATCAGTTTTGTGCTTGATAGATGTCTTTGCAAGTATTCATCTCCGTCCACACAAAACACCTTTATGCTATTGGTGGTGGTGATGCACACTATTATTAGTTGACTTATTTTAAATGCTGTTTCCCTTCTGTCTTTTTTTTTTTTTAACCTGCTGGCATTGGTTTTATATTATGCTCTGTAAGGTGACCTTGAGCGTTATGAGAGGTGCCTTTTAAAGAAAATGTATTATTTATTTATTTACTTATTTATATTATTAATGATGCTGTGGCATTTTATGTAGGTCCTCTATAGATGCTTTTGAAGCTCAGAGACTTGCCATACAAATGTTTGCTGCGGGCACCCGTGTTTTCCCAAGCAAATGCACTAAGATGCATTTAGAAAGGAAATCGGGAATACCAACTCAGAAATATTACCTACAACTTGCAATGGACTGCCACATAAAACCCAGGTGGTCAAACTAAAGATGTATTATTTTATCATTTATTCTAAGTTGTGTTTTTAAGCTAAATAGTTTTTTTTTGCCATTTGAGGGCAGCACAAATAGCTGTGAACATTACGTTCACAAATTATCACCTTATAAAGTTGATATGGCGATCGTCCAAGTTAAGGTGGCTGTTTACACACTGCGCAGACACCATATCTTGAGGTGAGAGTCAAAAGAACTGTTTGAAAATCCCCATGCTGGTTTTTCGACTTCCAAATGCTAGCCTACCATTATTTAGCCCACTTTCTGGAAAGCTAGTATGACATGGTTGGTATCAATGGATGCCTTAGATTGTCTGGTTTCACAAGATACCAATATCCTCGCTAGTTTAAAAAAATGAGTGCGCCACAATCTCTTAAAGAGCCCAAGAGTAGGTTGAGCACAGTGGGTTTATCACCTTAAAACAGCTGGAAATGAGACCAATAAGACCGATGAGAGCAGGGAGAGTGAGTTTGGGTTGTAAAACCAAAGCAATGAGGTGAAAGACTATATAGTTAAGTGATGACTCTCTGTGGGTTTGTCACTATGAGAAACACCTTTCACATTACACAAAGTCATTTGAATCCAATGTTAAAACAAAAATATTGATTAGTGCAGCTTTAATATCGCAATATGGCAGCTAGATAGAGAGGCTGAAATGGCAACACAAGGTATCTGAAAATCTTTACTTTTAATACCTAGAACATATTTGAGAAAAAGATGTCAATGAGTCTCTCTCTCTGAACCTTCATGCTTCACAATTTTACTTTATCACAGCTGAAGAGCTTCACATAATGGTAATATCACTCAGCTGGACCAGCTGTCAATTTTCTCTGTCTATGACACAGATTTAAATTAAATGAGGTTATTTGTTGTTGGCTTATTTATCAAAGAACATACGTACTGCAAGTCAAAGCTGCCACGCTTGTACATCTGTCCCACCCCTACTGATTCAGATTGCCAAATGTATTTGCCCATTGGTGGAAAGAAAGGAGTGGAGAACAAGTCCTACAGAGCTCCAACGATAGCCGATCAAACATCTATCAACATCAAACATGAAGGAATAGGGTATTTGTTCGAATGATGACATATATCTGATCCCATTTTCATATACAGCAGTAAGGTGAGAGTTTTGTTCAGTCATATAAAAAGATGCCATCACTTTCCAGTGGTGACAAAGTGAGTCCACACATCCCATCTTTCTATCTTGTACACTGCACACTCACCATTCTACCACACCTCAGCCCAGCTCCACCGAGCTGCCAAAATGCAGGATATGAGGAAATGTCAGATGTTATCCTCTGACAGCCTTACGTAACTCCTGAGCGTGTGTCAGGGATAATCCTCTTAGGGAGGAGAGGAGTCGCCTTAATAGGAAACAAAACACAGTTTGCCTCCTCTGTCCCCTGCTTTTAATAATCAAAATGGAGTCGAAGGCCACCACACTACAGTAATCCATGCTGGAGGACGAGCCCCTGCTCTCTAATCTATGATTATTTGTATGTTCAAAATGAGCAGATAGTGATAGTCGTTGTATAAACAGATGCGTTTGAGTATTAAAATGCATCTGGGGAGATGTTCAACACAAAGCAAATCCCAGGGGCATTGTGTTGTCAGGCATAATTAAAAGAGAGACGTGTAGGAAGTGATGCAAATGAACTCCATCAAATACAGACTCTGGTATTTCAAAGCATCATTGATTTTTCATGCTTTTCAGCCACAAGGCTGATTGTAAAAAAAACCTACTTATTCACACTGACAGGGATTGCATGCTGTGGTCCCATCTTAGTTTATATTCAGATAAATATTAAAAATTATATTATCATGACAAGTATGAACATAAATGCATGTGAAAGTTAACTGCTGCCGAAGTGTGTCAAAGCACTCTGACCCCCTCTGGTGGTGTGAACAAGAACTGCTGGTGTGGCTTATCAGCCCTAATCTTTTACCCAGAGGCCCTAGCTACCTACCAGTGAGGACACTAAGGTCATGTCCTCAGGATTCATTTAGTGAATCTGGGGATTTTAGCAACCAGGGAGTAGTTTGCCCTCAACAACTGCAAACATCTACTTGGTGGGGATAGGCTGATTCCAGTATTTTCAAACCTCATATGTTAGAAAATGAATACGTTTATGTCAATAGGGGCTTACATTAAAAAAAAAAAAAAAAACCCTCTGTTTTAAAAATCCCGCTTTTACCTAAATGTCATAAAAACTTAATCTTCCATGTATCAGTGCAAAATGCCTTTAAAGGGGAAAAACATATTGATTTAAAACTCTCATGATGGGGAAAACACATTCATACTGAGGAATATTTAAGGTGCTTTTTAGTTTTACTTCTGATCTTTGCTCGTTTATTTCTTCATGAAACATTAAAAAAACCACATAAACTCTAAAACAAATCTGCCCTATTAAACACAAAACAGTACAGATGTTAATTTATTTCATTAAGTATATCGGAGTGGACTGGATTTTAGTGGATTTGATATTATTAGTTCCAAAGAAAAAAGTCAATTTCAATGCATACACTTATCACCTCTGCATTGATTTATTATAATCGTCAGCTTCCGACGTTTCTTTTTCAAATAAATCAATGCAGAGGTGACAAATGGGTCCAGGAAATCCTTTAGGGGAACTGATTGATTCCCTACACCACAAAGGAGACAAAGCAAGTGGTGTTCGTGTTGTCTTCTACTCATTTGATGTTGCTAGTCACTGTGGTTACATGGTCGATTGTAAAGTCATCAAAGAATTTTATTAGTAACTACAAAAAGACATTACCACTTCATTGGATCTAATTAATTTGAAGGGTACCAATTGAACACTCTTCCTATTTCCCTATAATTACTACCAAATTGTATCATTTTTTTCCAAAAAAAAACCTATTTGAAATTACAAACCTGTGAAATAGAATTACCATTTAATATAGTTATATTTTCTTCTTTTTTTCTCTGGACTTTGTTGGCATGATTTATCTGACAATAATGACCACAATGACCAGAGTACTGTATATCTGCAGGAACAAGGGTTGGCAGGGTTGTTCCTATAGTAGCTACCAGCTGCACTTGACTTAATAAACTTGCTGACAATGCTGAAGAAAGACACATAGCCAAGTCAAAGTTTCTTTACAATAAATAATGTTTATTACTGCAGTTATGAATCTAAATTCAAATGGAAAGCATTTCCCATTTAAGCCAACTGTAGACGCGGCCACAGCCTTTATAGAATAAATCTCTATTTAACTTTTATTGGTGGGATTGCAGAGCAAGAAATCCCATCTATGTTCTTAGACTCTCATTATCAGTGGGATTGTTGGGCAAAAGCTGCAATCCAATCTATGTTCTTCTTCTTCTTCTTCTTCTTCTTCTTCTTCTTCTTCAGTGCTGTTGAGCTTCACTCAGACTTCAAAATCTTCAGCACACATAGGACATTCTTTTTAAATTACTTTTAGTGTTTGTATCTTTCATACTTTACAAAATATTCAGCCCTTTTCTGGCCTTTTCCTGATTCAAATGAATAGATGGAATGTTCAAGGTTAGAGGCTGATAAACTTTTCTCTTCAACTCTGCACCCCCGCAATTTTCACTCTTCATCTTTTCACCAATGTGTTGAAAAATTTGCAGTCTTCAAAAAAGGTGACTATCTACGCACGGACTTACACATTTGCACTATGAGTCTCAAAATGTTAACTAGACAGGAAATTCCAGGTGCAAAATGGAAAAATGAACTAAGAAAACAAACAAACAAAAAAAAACAAAAACAAACACCCTCTAACATATTTTACAGTAACATGTTCAGCCGAGTCCCCTCTCTCTCACGATACATATTTAGGTGATAGGAATTACAGTCTGTGAGTAATGAGCCATAGTTTGAGTGGTGCCTCTCAGCTTAATCTCTAACAAAACTGTCACTCAGCAGGTTATGTCACCATGGCAACCTTTAACTGCAGGTGTGGACACACAGGTGAATGAAATTTGCGAATTAGACTGCTTCCCTGAGTATAGGGAAAGCTTTTACGGCGGACTCTGGTGTATGTAGAATTTTCTAAATAACAGCTTGTGGATATAAGAATTTATTCAGGTGGGCCAATAGGTTTTCAAAATAAAAGCTCCATAAGGTATCAAGAGCTCACAGCAGGCTTCCTGAGTGCTAAAGTTTTTTAAAATAAATTAAATAAAATAAATAAAAAATAAATTTCAATGACTTTTTTTCTTTATTGCTCACACTATATTTTGCCCTTTCCTATTATTCTAACTCTTCATACTCCTTAAGCTTTTCCTTCATACAAAGAGAAACCAGTGATGGAGTTTAGCTTCCAGCCATTTATCAAGCGATACTGTTCAGCTCCCTGCTATACATGACGCAGTGTAGTTCAGCTTCCAGCTTTTCAAGCATTGCAGTTCCTGACTTTCCAGTTTTCAGCAGCCAGCAATCCCACCGCAATTTCCTCAGAAATTGCATTCTCTAGTACTTATTGCACTACACTATAGCAGAGCAGATGGCCTGACATTCATTTAAATATCTTTATTTACAATAAAGCAATGTGTGAGCTCCTTGGACAAGGAGAAATGTAAACAGGGTTTGTCATTCAGTAAGCTCGGTAGAGTTATTCTCTTTTGTCTAAAACAAGAAATCTGTAAAAGTTTAGTCTTGCTTGAAATCTACATTCAGGATCTGAAGACATACGCTGTTGAGAGTCCAAAGTGGTAGAAACTATCTGGAGAAAAAAAAGGTAGCAAAACCCACTGCCGATGTTCAAGGGGACATCTGTTAGGTGTATGCAGGCACGTAGGCCCCATGGTTGTCGTGTGGCCCTGCTGGGCACAGTTCATCAGCTGTCCAGTTGAAGTTGCTGGTCTGACATGGCAGGAGGGAAGTATGAGGGTCCAGAATCATGCAGGAAACCCAGCGCTCCTCTCCTTCCTCCAGTTTGCAGTGAAAACCAAACACTAGCTAATAACCTGGGAATAAGAGAAACTATATGGTAAGGCCTGTAAACACTGGGAAACATACAGCATTACACTTCAAATGCTTTCATTTCTATTTTGACACAGCTGAGGTGTGATAGGCACTTTGTTGCGACTTGATTTTGGCCTTTTAAAAATCTTTGTTGTTTTAAACCGTGTTAGTGTGAATTCAGTAGCTTTGTTATGTTTGCAATGTAAAATTCATTGATTAAATGTTTTGTGGATTATTTGTGGATTAATGCTGCCAAGAGTTTAAATTTAACCTAATAACCTGGAGCTTAAAATGCATAACGTTACTCACTCAGTCTTGACCATTAGCTTAATTATTGTTCCCACACCCATCACGTTTTCTGCTCTTGCACCACAGATACGCAGCTTATAATGGTAACAGTGCCAGATTTAACACTCAGGATTTTTAGTCATTTTTTAAGAAGGGGTTTTTGATTTCAGACAGAGGTAGACAAAAGCTGACTTCTCATTTTTAACCACCAAACATTGATTTCTATGGCTGGAATAGCAGCTGTTGCTAATAGATTTTATTGCTATAGCTAGCTAGCTAATTAAGCTAACGTTATCTCCACAAATTGGTTGAAAACGCTGTCTCTAACTGACTTTTAAATCTTTCTAGCTGACTTATACTGTATCAACACTCATGTAAAATGGGTCTTAAATACTACATGACTGCACTTTACATGACACTGAGCTTCAAACTGATGCTAAAGGTGCAACAGCAAAAAAAAAAGGACTACATTGTTCATGAATTGTACTGTAAAGCTACTTAGTTCTAATAGTTTGATGTACAAAAAAATAATGAGCTGCATAGTTTATATATTCATATTTGTGTTTTCATTTTTAATGTTATAAGACAAATCATTCTTACACCCAACTCGTCAAATACCGACGCTTGGTCAGTGGCCCTGTACGTCAAATTATGATGCACTAAGTACCCCTCCTGTGTCAGTTTTGGACGCAGGGACGTCATGTCAATTTATGCTTGTTACATGCATTTTGTCTTTTTAAAATTAACTTCTGTTTGTTACAGGAAAAGTACAGTTTCTACTCATTAAATGTATACAGTCTGTTTCAAAATTTTGGTTAGAAAACTTCATTTTTAGGTTTACTTCCTTAGGTTTAGGCCAAGTACCTGGTTAGGGTAGGGCAACAAAAGCAGGCGGTTAGGTTAAAAAACATCATGGTTTAAGAACCACATTTTTTACTAACATAATGTAATGTCACTAGCATAGGATGCTACACATACTAGCACACTACCTTGTTATTAAAATAACTCAATTGACTTTTGGTCTCACACTGCACACAAACAGTGGTATCCTGTGTGAAAGTGTGTGCATGTCTGATCTATCTGCCTTCCCTTTCAATCGCCCTGTAGGGACGTTCTGACTCTTTATACTACGCTAGTTGCTTGGAGTGTTTATGCTGCCGACTCGTGTGTCTCATACCACCACTTAAGGTGCCTCGTTTGTGTTGGTATCTGACGCCGAGGACCACTGACCAAACAATGGCATTTGACGAGTTTGACGAGTAAGACTGGGTTGTACAAGAGAAAAGGCTTTGGGTGAGCCCCAACTGAGGTGTTAAAATATTACAAGTATATTTTTCATAACAATGTCTTGGGTTTCTGGAGTGTAACTTCCCTAAATCCAATAAGCAGCAGGACAAAGTTGCTAATGTTAGCCTTAACTCTGATAGCATCATGGATTGACTTCTTAGTGTGAAAATACTACAAAGCAAACTCCAGACAAGTCACAAACAGATCTGAATAATTTCTTGTACAAAGTGTTTCTGAATCCTGCTGTACCAGTTGGTGCATTCAGGGCCATTCCTTGTGATGTGCCCTTTCTTTCTTCTTCTTCTCATTTTTCTCCTTCTGCAGTCTCTCTAACTCGGCCTCATACATCATCTCCTGGATCAGGTATTTCTCTCTGCGCATTCTATCCCGCAGGTCTTTGGGGAGGTCGGGGATCAGGTATGCGATCAGGGTCTTGATTGCAAAGACCATATGCTGCAAAAACAGAAGAAGTTATCAGCAATGCCAGAGCCTCCACAAGAAAAACAGACCAAATACTAAAGTGACAAGGTGGGAATAAGCAAACACTGGGGATTTAGTCCCTCACTGGAGACTAACAGACATGTAGGCTAATTATAAACAAGCTTTAAAAAAGTGTCTGATTTGTTTAAAAAGTACACATGAGCATAGTTTGAGCTTCTTTCCATATGTTGTACAATTAAAATATGCAAGATTAGAACTGTTTGGAATTGGAAATGCCTCTTTGCTGTTACATTGTGTCCCCAAGTGTACTGTTTTCCTCTTCATCATTGGATGCCTAACAGAACAGGTTTTTGTAGTTATTTGGCCCATATAGACAGTATAGGAGAGCTGCAGCAATGTGTGATTAGTTCCATTATGAAGCAATGACTTCTAAAATGCTATGCTCTAAAATGACCTCAACAGCAGCATATAATCATGTCCGAAAGAAAGAAGAAGCACAGGATGACACTGGTTATGTAATACAGTACAGTGCAGGACAGTAATGATGCTGTGCTGGTTACCTGAACAGTTTATGAATAAAACCTGGAGGTGTGTGTGTGGGTGTGTCTGTTCCATGTTTTTCTCCTCACTGACTTGGTCAATCCATGTGTAATTTGGCACAGTGATAGAGGGTCATGGGAGGATGCGAATGAAGCAATATGACATCAATTGGCCAAAGGGGGGGCGCTATAGCAACCGATTGAAATTGCAAACTTTGAATGGGCATATCTCATGCCCTGTATGTCGTAGAGACATGAAGCTTTGCCCAGAGATGCCTCTCCTCATGAGGAACAAATTTGCCCTAAGAACCCATAACTTCCGGTTATATAGATTTTCCACCATTTTGAATTTTTTGAAAAACACTTCAAATTGATCTCTTCCTAGGATGTTTGACCAATCTGCATGAAACTCGGTGAACATAATCTAGGGACCAATATCTAAAGTTCCCTCATGGCAAAAGTTGGAAAACTTCCTAAAACTGAGCTTCTATAAGGCAATGAATATTGCAGAGGGCGTGGCTCATCACATAAAGGTGTATAACATCTCAAGGGTTTCACCGATCACCACACAACTTTGTAGGCATATGACCACACATAATCTGAGGGGACCCCTCCATTATTGACCCAATCAAACAAAATGGGGGTGCTAGAGAGCTAATTTCTTATCTAGGCCTAACCGCCATATCGATTTTTACTAAACTTGGCAGATATGTAGAACAGGATGCCTCAAGGTGACTGGAGAAATTTAACTCTAATTGGCAACTGGGTGGCGCTATAACAACAAAAGAATGCTTAAAAATGGCTAAAATGCGACCGGTCGCTGTGGCTCCCCCTGTGGCCGAATGTTGTTGTTTTTTCTAATTGTTGGTAACTGTACTCAGGGGTATGGACTAGTAATACTTAAAGGCATTACATTTCTAGAGTTATATGTTTTTATGGACACACAAAGAATTCCTGATATGTCATGTTTCTTAAAGGGAGTTAGGTGTAATATTTTTCCACCAGGAGCAGGATGGGAAATAGTTTCAAAAGGAATCTAGTTGTAGTCTTGCAAATAGTGATCCAGCCAGATACCCAGTCTTTATAAAATCTTATAGTGTGCGGCTAAAAAGTCCCATTGTCTTAATATGTGAGAGGCTTTAGTCTGTAAATGTCTTTTTAAATTCCTCTAGTGTTAGGCATTAGTTACTTTGTGACATTGTGGACAAAGCTAAATGAGATTAATTTGAGCCACCTGTGTAGGGCTTGTTAGTGTGCACATGGCACTGAACTGAGGCTGCTGATAAAAGCAGGCAGCAGGTGATAGAGAAGTAAAAACAGACAGAACAGATGAGGCATAAATGCCCACAAACAATATATCAAAAACTTTCAAGTAGCAAGTCCGCACATGGTAAAATGAGGTCATGAGAAACTCACCAGTCTCAGGTACTGTTTTCATCAAAACTTGATTTATTTTGATGCCTTAAAATTAAATTTTGATGAGTTACTCCTGTCAAAATATTTGTCTTGCTAGTGGTACCAATTGGTAACTGTCAAAATCTAAATGCTCTGTGGCTCCTCTGAGAGACAACATGAATTTAAAGTTAAATCTGTCAACACATAGACTAGATTCAAGCCTGCAGTCACCCAGCCCAGGCTATTATTTGCTTAAATCACTAAAATCAACAGGCTTACATTTGGACAGGCTTTTAATTCCTTTCACACAAAACTGTTGCTGAGCAAAGATGGGAAATACAATGAAATTGTTTATTTAAACCAGTATGAATATGAACCAATATAAATATAAGGCTTCGATTAACAAACCAATTATGAATCATTCATTTGATCTAACTCTGAGAGACAATGCATCAGAGAGCGAACGAGAGTTACAACACTCATTTTAAAGCACCCGAGGATTACGGCACCTGGCATACCGACACAACACCAATTTATCCTGTTAATACTCACAATTTGGTTTCATTTTTACGAAAAACCCTTTTGATGGAACATGAAGACATCATTTGTTTTACATCTCTTATGTTTACCAGGCCAGTAAATCTCAGTAGATTACTGTTTCCTTCGGTTCCCATACTGTAGATTCAGTCAAATGAACTGAACGATTGAGGTGTGGAGAATCTAACCAAGCTAACATTATGTAGCATCTCCACGTTGACAAAAAAAAAAAAAAATATTATTTGTATGTGCCATCAAAGCAGCTAACTAACATTAGCTCAAGTGGGTAGCCAACAACCTGTTATACATCCAAAGAACTGAATGAATGAAGAATGAATTATGAAATACCAGAATATCTTACAGCAAACCATTAAATGAAATGATTAAATAAAATTCATCTGTAGTATAGAAGTATTGACAGAGAAAAAAATAAAGTCACCTTCACATCCCCAGACCTCTTTATTTGCTGTGAGCAAATTAGGCCAAAATGTTGAAAAAGACGTAAATGGGCACTTATGAGTAGAGACAGAGAGGTCAAAAGCATTGACAAAATAATATTGAAGAATCCATTTCCAAACCCAGCCCGCTGTCTGCTATCATTTGTCACAGATTAAAAACACTGACCTCAAACACAATGATGAATGCTAGGCGGGCTGCCAGGACGTGCCAGAACTGTAGAGTGTATGAGTAGGGCTCTGCAGAGTCTGGAGGCTCCCTGTAGTCACGATACCTTATGGGACAAACAGGGTTTAAAGGTTATCACAAAGCAGCGCTAATGACATCTATTGACGTCAGTGATTCAACTACCAACAGAAATCCAGGATGCTGACAACATCTGTATACATACAAACAAAATAAACTGTTAAATGGCAAATCAAGCTTCACAATAACTTGTGTACAAAAGATGTTTTATAGCTTGATGTTCTATTTTGTATAACAGGAAAACTTTTGCTTTAAATGACTTTGTGTCTTTATGTATTCTTGTTGAAGCTGGCTTCTGGGTTTTATCTGAATTCCTGTTTGAACTCTTTATTTTGTAATTTAGATTTTAAATGGAGCTCAATAAGATCCTGTGTGTTGGTTAATGGGGATCATCAATAAAGTGATGGATGAACACACACACTCCCACACGCACATGCAGGGGCAGAAATCCCGGGGGGGGACAGGGGGGACATGACTCCCCCTTCAATAAAGCTGTGCCCCCCTAGAATAATTTGAGACACAATTAATAATTTTTGAACAATGCAGTAGTATTTATTAAAAGCACAATGTAAGCAGTGCTCATTATAAAAGCGCAATAATGTGCTATTTAAATCTTAAAAGATTTAGTTCCCCCCTCCCATTCCTAGTAGTGGTATATCCCACACTCTTTCCAACAGGTGGGGCTAGCAGCCTTTAGTACTTGGCAGCAGTTGCAGTGTGTGGCTGGACCCCGCTGCCCACATCACGCGGGGTAAGATATACACTCGCAGATACAGTTTAACTTACACAAGTTACAACACATCCCATTTACTGTTACAACAAGCCCCAGGCCCAGGCTGATAATATAAACTGTCTGCAACATTTCTCCTGCATTGTTCAAAAGCCAGAGTTTAGTGATAGTCAGAGAGGACAGGAGAGAAAGAAGAGGGAGAGGACAGGACAAGTGCAGTCAGTGACGGAGCGGCTCGTAGTTAATATCTGTAGACTGTCCACCTGTCAGTGAGACAAACATGACAGACGTGCAGTTTAACTGACGAGGAGCGGCCATTACGTGCGATTATTACGCACGGTTTTGAGGTGCGCAGCGGCAGATCTCACAGCACACTGTTTATAAACCATTCACCAGTTTAATTGTAGGAAATGTTTATCTCACTGCCGGTAAAAAAACAAAAAAAAACAAATAAAACGGTTTGCTCCTGCAGCCAGCAAGAGACGAAGGATCCATTCCACACACCTGAGCCAGATGAAAAAGAGGGAGCGAAGGAGAGAGATTGAGTTTCGGTCTTTGATGAATGAAGCCTTATTGTTTTGCTGCTATTAAACAATGAGAGACATGTTTTCTCCGTTTACTTAATAGCATAAGTATTCACACTACTGCGCACTGGGAGACAGAGACCTGCTCTGCTCCAGACACACTCAGCACCTTGGACAGCACAGCGCACCTGACTGTTGTCGTTGTGTACATGTTAATTTGATTTCAGTCATTTTGTTTTAAATCTGGACATGTGCAGATGGACTCAGCCAGTGCTAAGAAAGGTCCTATGCCTGTCTGTTGGAGAGATTGAGAAAAGATTAAAGCGTCAAATTGCGGTAAAAGATGCTGTATAAAAGACAGGCTACAACTTTTTTTCCTTGTCCACCCCTGGAATTATTCTCTAAAATTTTACTGTTTATTGTCCCCCCCAACTATGAACTGGGATTTTCGCCCCTGCGCACATGCAATCCTTCCTGGGTTTGCACAAATGCTTGCAGCCAAATCCTTAAAATGAATGAGCTTCAGACGAATATTTCTTTTTTAGTGGAGCAGATACTTGTAAAACCTTAAGAAATAACATGATGACAATTTACAGTGTATTTTGAACACGTTACATTCGATGAGCACTGAAAGCTGTTGGTAAAGACACACACACTCCTTACCTGCAATACTTTACAGCTTCTCCAAACAGCTCAGAGCCATTAGTCATTGACTGTGACCTCTTCTCAAAGTCAGACACCCGAAATATTGAGAGACTGGCGTTAACGTAACCCATCATACACCTGAGAACATATGAGAAATCATTTTATCCAACAGTTACGGTAAAACAGGCATAAAATAACCCACTGCTACACAAAGTTATTGAAGTAAAGAAACAACAGGGTCAGAAGTCCAGCTTATTGCTAACTGCTATTAAACGTCCAGTGTGTAAGATTCAGGGCAATTTAGTGGCATCTAGTGGTGAGGATTGCAGACTGCAACCAGCTGAAACTTCTCCTGGTTAGAATTCTTTTCATGTTCAGGAGGTTTTTATTGGGAGACGAATTATCTGCAAAGGTCTCTTCCTCTCCAAAACAAATGGACCCAGTAATTTAAACCAGTAAACACTGAATAAAGCAGTTTCACGTTAAAAAAAAATCAGTGTTTTCCTGATATTCGTCATAGAGGGGCTGCTAACCATGGTGGCCGATGCGAAAACACAAAAACACAAAAACACAAAATAGCCCTATTTCGAGCCAGGGTTTGGTTTGTCTGTTTCTGGGCTACGGTAGAAACATGGTAATCTCCATAGACAGGGACCTGCTCCTTATGTAGATATATATAAACGGCAACAATAACAGGTGACAATAGCACAATGATTCTTATTTTCAGGTGATTATACTCCAAAGAAAACATACTTATTTTAATATATTCCATTTCTGCCAATATATCTTCCTTAATCCTACACACTGAACCTTTAACTAAACTAAAACATATTTACTGTTAAATCATCACTCACCCTTCCCCTGCTCGACCTTGACCAGCACAAGGTCCATACTTGTAGGCATAAACAAGGCGAGGGATGAAGTCTGAGGTAACAGCGATGACAAAGGCATTGGTGATGACAGCCAAGACGCCTATGCCCTCCAGAATGCCATACCAGATCCCTGCCACAAGCATATACAATTAGACATGAGATTACACCTAAAAGAAACATATAAACAGGAACTTTAAAAACATCAGCATTTCTTTTATGTGTCGTATTTAATTCACCTATGTCTTTGGCTTGTGAGGGCAGAGGTCGCCGCCACTGAGTGACAAACTTGTAGGCGTCTAAACGAATCTCGATGACATTGTTGAGCAGTGCTAAGAGGGGGGCCAGAGGGAAAGCTGCCACGAAGATGGTGGTGAAGCCAAACTGTAGAACTGAAACACAAAACATGAGCCTTTAGGATAGGGGTTTTCCCGGGTCTGCCCGGACCCAAGGACTTAATGCCCAACCTGGGATCTGTATGGGTTCAGGTCCACCATTTATTATGGTTCAGTTGGGTTTGGGTCGGGTCTATTACTACAGGTCTGTTTAACATTATGGGAAATACCCGACTTGTGATCAGTGCTGATCACAAGAGAAATGTAATATGAGCTGTGTGCCAGTGAGTTAAGGGAAGCGGAGGAAAAATGGATAGTGGGCCTGACAGTATTCACAACTTGGATAAATTTTATGAAAAACCTTTTTTTTAATCAGTGGACCCTGACTGATTAAAGGGAATTAAATAATTGAACAATGGACACATATTCAGATTTTCTCACTACTTCAAAGGTACTGCAGGGAGTCTCGCTTCTCATTTACCATGCTTGTAAATCTTAATGAATTACACTTTGGTGCACATGGTTGTACTGTGGAAAAATTATTGACAAATGTTTTAACATTTATATTTGTATGCACTATCTAAGCCGCTTAGCACTATCATACCTTGTGAATGGCAGGTGTTGAAGCAGCTCACATCACATCACAACAACAAAAAATGACAAAAGAATATAAAATAAAAATAGACACTATAGACGTTACACTAAGATGGATAAAAACAATATGTTGTATACAACATGAAAAACATTTTTAGCAATAGAACTGCACTTATAGTAGCAATTTTTATTATCAGACATGCTAATATTTTGGGCCAAAAAGGGGTGGGTAGATATATATTTAAAAACTATTGGGTCCAATCAGATGTCTGAATACATTTTGTGGGTCCATTAGGGTTAGGTCTGTCATTTTAGACCTTTGAAGACATCTATTTCAGATCCCAATGTTCCTGTAGAGAGAACAGTTGGTGTATTTACTCATCCAACAGATATGGAGCAACATTAGCATTCATTTAGAGTCACCTTTAGCTCTGGCTCTGTTAGCAGCTAAATGCTCCATTAAGCTAACTAGCTAGTTGCTAACTTTGTTTAGCAGCTGTTTGGTGCTGGGCAGGTAGTGTACAGGGAGTTAATGAGAGCCTTTCGTCTAAAAACAACTCATAGCAGTGACAGTGAACCAAAACAGCGAAGCTGCAAGCTGGAAAAACCAAAGCAATGAGCTGAAAGCAACATTAAAAATGTGAGCTTGTGGAAAATCTACCCGGCCCAAAGTTAATCCACAGCAAATCAGTGTCATGGTTATGTAACTGCATCTGTTGGGTCACAATGAAAAAAAGTTTAATTGTTCAAAAAAACTGTATTAAAGAGGATTAAGCTGTGGAGTGCATGTGAGATAACCTCACACCTGAAAACTAAGGCTGGGGCACATACATGGATAAGGTTTTTACTACCTGTGCTAAACTTGTCAAGAAAATGTATGCGTGGCACTTCAGTTGCAACATACTCATTTCTAAGTATTCATCAAAGAGTCCATAGGCATTCATTGGCTGTAGGTTATAATCCCTCTCCCACTGTGGGAAGCTGGCCTTGGCGTGCTGTCCGTGCTCTCTCCTCAGCCTCCGCCGTGTCCACCAGTTCTGGATCAGCCTAACAAAAGACAATAAACAACATAAGAAGATTGATTCAGTACGCAAACAAGAGGATTTGATATCATCTGTTATTACTCTGCAGTCAGGAAAACAGTTGACGCATACTGAATCTGAATGAGGATATTCACTTTAACTATGAATATGTTTTTTTTATTATTAATTACTTGTTGTTTCGTCAGAAACATCTTATATCTGACATTTGAAGATTATAAAAAAACACTTAAAACTCACGGGTAGCCGAGCTCCATGAAGTTGTTCCAGGTCTGTTTTAGCACCATGATGATCCCCATCTGCATACAGAGGTCAATGAGACAGCCACTGGGGTGGCACTGCAGAAACACAGACAGAGACGTGGGTCAAATCAAGCTGTAGCCTTTGCTAACAATGCAAGTTGTTGCATGTTGTGTGTTAAACTAGAAAAGTGCCAAAATTAGGTATGCTCACAAAGTCAGTATGTGTACTAAAATACTTGAGTTTTAAGTGTGCTGTTAATGTCCATTATTCTTCAACAGTGCAATGCACAGAGGAAATGGAGGAGCTCCTCAGACTGCAAAAAAATCATAAAAATCGCAACTGATGGTGAAATAGCTCTGGAATGAAATAGCTCCAGAATCTTAGAAAACAATACATATCACACCTCTTCCAAACATGCAGTGAGTGAAAACTCTGGCAGATGGTGCACAAAACATGTCCAAATACTACGAGTGACAACAACATTCAGGGAGCCTATTGAGCCTTGAGTGAGCCTAAGCAATGGCTTGCTGTGGCTCTATTGATAGGTTGGAGGTAGGTGATATGGCCTATATCATGATATCACAATTTTTTGTAGGCTATATTGTGGTACAATATATAAATCTTGATATTCTAAAGCACTGTGTCCCCGTAGTGTCGTTAAACATGAGGATTTATTCACTGTGAGCTGGAAATAAACTAACACCTGCTCCATGGTTGCAAAATGCGATTTTTCTTCTCTTCTTCTTTTTGTGTGAGAAGGAGAGAGCAAGAGACCTGAAACGCTGAAGCAAGTCCAATGTTGGTGGCTTAAAAAATTACACTGATATTGGTTATTTATACTCGATGTTTGCAATAACAACAGTAATTTTACACATCCTACGTGGAACACACCACAATACATTGAGTATAATCTATACATCGCCAACCCCTAGTTGGAGGAGCATGAATCTTCGCCAAAGTAGAGCCAGGGCGAGTGGTTTTGAAAGCAAGTGACACGTTGCTTAGCCTGTTCACTGGTGCACGGAGCAGTTTAGGACATCTCCATTGGGAAACATTGTAACAATCTTATTCTATTTTAAAACAGTATGTTGATTTCTAGTATACACACTGTATACTGTATCCTCGTACATATAGTTCATACTGTATAAAATCTCATATGGAATTGTATGGGAAACACAGTATTATTTTAATGTCTTTCAACAGTGAGCAGCTTCTCCATTTCCATTGTGGGAGAATTCACCAAAAATCTTTTTTTTTTTTTTTAGTATGCATTTTTGACATTGCATACTAAAAAAAAATAAAATAATGTCATTTTGTTGGTGTGAGCACACAACATACTCTAAACATGCATTGCATAAGTTTGTAATCTATTGGTTGTCTTTTCCATCTTATCGCATTGGTAGATTTTAAAGTGTATCTTGTGTTTGATTCAGTGTTTCAAATGGACTTGTCTTACAATCTGGTAAGGGATACTTGCAAAAACTGTTATTTTTGTCTTTAATACTCAACCCTCTGAAACCTGAGCAAATCGGCTTGATTTCCCTCAAAAACACGAGAAGAAGGCAAAGAGCAATGAAAGAAGAAATGACCCAAAAATATGCCAGAAATTAGTGAAAAGAGAAAATTAAAAACAAGAAAAATCATTTTAAAAAAAGAAAGCTAAAAAACAAACAAACAAATGAAATGACCCTGAAAAAGTGCATAAAAATTACAATAAATCTCTACTATAATTTTTAGATATTGATCTAGATATGTTTATCTGATGTAAATACAGAAACCTGTAACACTGTAAAGTATTGTTCTCAGGAACCTTAAACTCTCTATTTTGAAAGAATTTTAGTTCTAGTGTTTTGGATCTCTTTTTTTTTTTTTTTTTTTACTCATGTGAGGCAGTTGTTTTTTGTTAGTGTGGAATTTCCAAATAAAATAAGAATATTATCAAATGTGATGAAGTACGATACATTTTAAAACATTGCTTAATGGAATTTGGAGAACCATTACTGAATTGTTTACTATTACAGTGATATAAAATTACATATTGTGATAAAAGTCATATGGCCCACCTCTACAAGCAAGCAAATTGGAGAGCACAGGTCTACGACAGCAACATGAATTTATAATCAAAATGTTTTGCAAGAACATCTTTCAGATGTATACTTTTTGCATTTTAAGCTGCAAAAAAAATGTCCAAGCACCATCATGGTTCTGCATGACCACAGAAGGCTGACTGAGGCTACGCTTGGACTGCACATGACACTTAACAGAGAATTTTTCCATTTCCATTTCAGCAGCCATGGGAACAATTGGGGGCACATTAGCTCAGTACCTGAAAGCGCCAGCTCAGGCCTTTTGTCCCCTTGGACCACTTCAGTGTGTGTTATTTCCCTGCTTGTTCCCATAAGTACTGCTGGCAGCAACGCTTACTGCTGAGGGGGGGTTAAATGCTCGGTGGTTGGGCGTACAATAATAGCTTAATGTCCAATTTAGAACTACTTGAATCCATAATGCTTTGCTGTTATTCCCCAATGGGAAAGCAAAGTAATTACTCACTTCTTCCAGTTTCCAGCGATTGATGAGGCGTATATATGCACCAGGCCGGCCTGTAAATCTGTCAACCAAGGAAAAAAACAATAACTTAAAAATAAAGTTGATCTTATGTCAGGTGACAGCTTTACTATCACTCAACATCAACAGACTGTGCAATGGCCAATGAAGATGTCTTTAGTTTAGGTCCTATTACACTGACAAACCAAACGCTCTGTTGGAAAATATAAATGCCAAAGATATCTCAGATCAGCTCTGCTCAAACTTGTAAATGTATTAGAATAATAATGCTAAGAGCTGTAAATGTCACGGATGCCATAAAACGATAAACTCTAGATTTTCTAATCTCTATATTTAGAGGTTAGAGTCTTGGTTTGAGTTTTCTGGCACACGTTTCAGATTTACTGTAAAAGCTGAGAATACTTTGGTTCTCTTTGGGAGTTCTGAGAAGAGAGTCAATATTTTTCGTGGTCTGCCCCAGAGTTCTATTTGTCTATTTAAAAATATGGTGTCTTGTTACTCAGATAACACACACATCTACATTTCTGTTTCATCCAATGACATCAGTAAGTTTATGTTATTCTATTTGTTAGGGACTTTCTGGAGCTAGGCACAACTGATTTTCACTACACGCTGTACTATGTCTTACTGTGTGTGTAAACTTGATTTGATTTGTAAGTTCTGCAGGACCTTCTCACCTTCCCAAGAAGAAGGCGATGTAGAAAGTTGAACTATTGAGGTTGACGAACTGAAAAAGGAACATCTTGAGGGTAAAGCTGTTCTCCCACTCGGATTCTGTCCTTGGCTGTTCTGTGGTGGCATGAAGAGACAGAAAGCAGGAAAGGTGAGATAAACTGATAAAATAGGATAAATATGGAGGTGAAGATACTGGAGTAAAGTTGGGCGATTGGATGAATATATCGGCTATCGGCAATTGAATATATCTTTGGTTGTTAGGTTTTAGGCATTTTTTGTCCTTGTATTTAGCTGATTTAATGGTCTGCCTCTAAAGTACAAGTGAGCGCACCGCTCAGCATGCAGGGAGAGACAGCGAGGAGAATCAGAGGTAGCGCCAACATATCTTCACATTTAACTCAATGGATTTAGGGTTAATTTTTTTTTAAAGATATTTTTGGGGGCATTTTTTAGCCTTTATTTGATAGGACAGACAAGTGTGAAAGGGGGAGAGAGAGAGAGAGAGAGGGAGTGACATGCAGCAAAGGGCCACAGGCTGGAGTCAAACCTGGGCCGCTGCGGCAACAGCCTTGTACATGGGGCACCTGCTCTACCACTAAGCCACCGATGCTCCGGATTTAGGGTTAATTTTGACAGCACCAAAAGTTTGTGATTGTTGCAACATTGTAAAGGCTAACCAAGACAGCTATGCTGAGTTTTATCAGGGTGATCTCATATGCTGCTTGTTCATATACCTAGGAAAAGTACTGCACCACCCTTTTCCCAGAAGACTTGTGTTGGAGACCGTGTGAAACCAAGTGAACTTTGAGTCATTTTAAGGTACACTGTCGCCATGTTTTTTTCCTCAACCTTCCCTACACAACTTTACTTTCCTAAACTATGTAACTTTGCATTAAGTATGTAACTTATGCTAAGTACGTAACATGACAATGCCAAACCATGTTTCTTTTCCTGAACCTAACCTACGTAACTTTACCTGCCTAATCCTAACCTACCTAACTTTATGTCAAATACATAATGGGACAATGCTTTATTAGATACCATACGAACCCTGATATAAGGATATGTTGGTTTTATTTTGTTTCTGTTGACTTTGACTGAAGTCAGTTTTACGATAAGTTGAGGCAGGTAAGCAAGTACATGAAGAAACAACATGAAGAAACATGAATTCAGAATGTGTATGGTTGTATTTTTGTCTTCAGTAAAGAAAATAGGTGTAAGACTATTTCCTTTCTTGACATCATATGAGTTTATTTTGTTTTATATGTTATATTACTAAGTTGGAACTTCTCCACATGTTGCTTTTGCTTTGTGTGAATGAAGACCTACTCTGCTTTACAGGAACAGTGTTGCCCTCGGTGTTTGGTTGCTCTTTAATTTTATTGTTTTCTCTCGATCTCCTGGTGGTGTGGTGGTTCACTTTTACACTGTAATTATAAGGCTTTAGTTTCTATCTTTAACTTTTTAACTTGCTCTTACTGCTGAGTCAGTTTGGCATCCTTCATTATCCTTTATTGCAGTGCAGTTTTGACAGGGGGCTCCTTGCTAGCTCTGACAGCTCGACCAACACAAAGATGAGGGGTTTAGCAAAGGGTCAGTTACTTACTTTATGGTTAAAAGAGTTGGATCAATACTACAGTACATTCAGTAATGATTCAACACAGAATTACAGTCATAATTAAGTCTGCATTAAAAATAACCTTTCAGCTTCAAGAGCACTAAATCTGCTTAAAGGCCCAGTGTGTAAAATGGGTTGAAAACAGTGACATCAGTGGTCAAATTCTAGATTGCAGGGCTCACTCGCTCACCCCTCCCGTCGAGTAAATGACGGTGGCCTCGTAGGGACAAAAAGCCTTGCGCACAACTTTTTCAGGAGTAGGTCTATCTAGCGACGAGGTGAATGTTTATTTAGAAATCTAAACCATGTTACGATATTGTAATGAATCCCTCACGAGCAGAAGACCAGAGGAGCGTTCGGGAAAAAGGCCCGTTTATTTGAGCACTCCAGAAACTCCGGTAACACTCCACTCCATCCCAAACTCTGACTCTTCTAGCGTAACAGACACACTTCATAACTTTACACACATACTCGTTTGCCATACCGAGTGGGGACCCCCCTCCCCTCTCTGCTCTGCCAATCTCCAGCCCGCACACTGACTGACAGCGTAGCCAGTAACAGAGCTCAGCTGTTTATTTAGCCTAGCAATATCTCCGGACTATAGTAGCTGCAATGGACGACTTTGAACGCGATTTTGAAGAGTTTCTTGTAGCGGACACAGACCCAGAGCCATACCTGTTTGAGCCGAAGCATACAGATGAGGAACTCCATGTGTTTGATGCTGAGCGGGTGAGAAGAGAGGCTGAATGCACAGAATGGGATTCGGTGCTACTGCTACCATCGTTGGGAGATATATCATCAGGAGGAAAAGCGCAGCAGAGAGTGCATCACAAGGAGTGAAGTTGCGTCTTCTTTTCCTCGCAGATGAGGGTTCGGGTTCATTCTCTCCTGTTGCGTGGTAAGTGTGGTCCATTCGCAAACTTTATAACTAAAAAAACTTTTCACTA
Source organism: Epinephelus lanceolatus (assembly GCF_041903045.1). NCBI lineage: Eukaryota > Metazoa > Chordata > Actinopteri > Perciformes > Serranidae > Epinephelus > Epinephelus lanceolatus. The sequence goes on from NC_135756.1 coordinate 28,094,850, forward strand.
CTCTCTATCGACGAACTACTAACACTCTCTGCTGTTTCTTCCTCCTTCTTCCTTCCTTCCGCTGTCTTCGTTGGTTCATTCATAGATGCGAAACGCGTTCTCTGGCTGGCTGGATTGTCCACTCGGTCTGCCGTACATACATGGCGGTGCAAGATGGCGACCTCTCTAAAGCAAGGCCCTTGACATATATATATATATATATATATATATATATATATGAAAGCATAATTATAAGGCTACGAAAACCAAACGAATTTTATTTTATAGCGATCATACACTTGTATAAACATATTAATGGGTAGAATATTCAGATTCAGATTCAGATTGACAATAAACCATGCCAAATATTACACACTGGCCCTTTAAGCAGTCTACTTACCTAAATTAGTGAGAAGAAGAGCAACTTTTTCATAGAGCTGGGAAAAGACAATGTTGGAGGCCGTTAGTGAACAAGGAAGTTAAACAGCCTATAACAAGCATATGAATGTCATTGCACATACAAAAAAAAGCATCCTGCATTTTAGAATCTTTGGATCTTGGTTGAGGTATGTTCATGATTATCACCACATTTTTATGCACCACTTCACCTCTGCACCACTAGCTGCTGACCAACAGCTGACACTCACCACGTTGAGGAGCATGATCATGCAGAAGTTGATACAGACTGCCGTTCCCGTGGTCGCCACCTGAGAGTTGTTCCTGATGAGAGCCCAGCCGAAGGCGGCAAAGGTGCTGACAGTGATCACGCGGTAAATGACAATGCCAAACACAGCAGCAATCACCACCAGTATCTGTGACACCAGAATGACATACAAAAATTTCACTAAAAACAAATATAAGTATCAACTCACCATTGGATTTATGCTAGAAAAATGCTTTACAATAAGCATAAAAATAGGAAATAATACATCAATGAGTTAGATGAGACAGATGGGACAATGTAAAATACTGTAGGTAGTCCATAAAAACAGTTAACACAGTAATTGTTTTGTTTATACAGGGTTTGTTAATCTCTTCTACTCCATGGGGACTGTTTTAAAGCCAGAGTGTAGATACTGGTAACATCTGAGACTAGAGGACCTATGGAATCCTTTGGTACCAATCATGTCATGCTAGCTAGCCAAGAAGGGGGTTAAATTACATCCCAAAATCAGGTTATATTTTGGAGAGGGTAAAAATTGCCATTGGCATTTTCACAGGGATCCCTAGAACTCCCACCTCAAGATGTCTGAATGAAAATGGTTTCTACTGTATGGGTACCCACGAGTCTCCCCTTTACAGACATGCCCACTTTATGTTAGTCCCATGTAGTTTGATACCCTGGAAATCCAGAGGTGTCGCAAGAGCACAATTTGAATTTGCTCAGCAAAACACTCTGACAATCAGTAATGATGCTCATTACCTATGCCCATGAAACCGAGCTGCACCAATCACATCGATGTATCCGATATAGGCGGGCCAGAGGCGAGCTAAATAGATGACGACAGCGCTGCGACGACGAAGTCCGGAATCAGTCAGTAAATATTGCAAGATGGTTACGGATGAACACCAATTTGTTTGAAACAGCTGTGGCCACTACAATGAACGAGTTAGACTTGGCTTTTTCTCTAAAAGAGGAACAGAAGATGCCGCTCGAGTCTTTCCTTTGCAAGAAGGACGTTTTTGCTGTTTTGCCGACCAGATACGGCAAGAGTCTAATCTACCAGTTAGCTCCGCTGGTAGCTAAGCGTATACAGTACAGGCCAAAAGTTTGGACACACCTTCTCATTCAATGCGTTTTCTTTATTTTCATGACTATTTACATTGTAGATTCTCACTGAAGGCATCAAAACTATGAATGAACACATGTGGAGTTATGTACTTAACAAAAAAAGGTGAAATAACTGAAAACATGTTTGATATTCTAGTTTCTTCAAAATAGCCACCCTTTGCTCTGATTACTGCTTTGCACACTCTTGGCATTCTCTCGATGAGCTTCAAGAGGTAGTCACCTGAAATGGTTTCCACTTCACAGGTGTGCCTTATCAGGGTTAATTAGTGGAATTTCTTGCTTTATCAATGGGGTTGGGACCATCAGTTGTGTTGTGCAGAAGTCAGGTTAATACACAGCCGACAGCCCTATTGGACAACTGTTAAAATTCATATTATGGCAAGAACCAATCAGCTAACTAAAGAAAAACGAGTGGCCATCATTACTTTAAGAAATGAAGGTCAGTCAGTCCGGAAAACTGCAAAAACTTTAAATGTGTCCCCAAGTGGAGTCGCAAAAACCATCAAGCGCTACAACGAAACTGGCACACATGAGGACCGACCCAGGAAAGGAAGACCAAGAGTCACCTCTGCTTCTGAGGATAAGTTCATCCGAGTCACCAGCCTCAGAAGTCACAAGTTAACAGCAGCTCAGATCAGAGACCAGATGAATGCCACACAGAGTTCTAGCAGCAGACCCATCTCTAGAACAACTGTTAAGAGGAGACTGCGCCAATCAGGCCTTCATGGTCAAATAGCTGCTAGGAAACCACTGCTAAGGAGAGGCAACAAGCAGAAGAGATTTGTTTGGGCCAAGAAACACAAGGAATGGACATTAGACCAGTGGAAATCTGTGCTTTGGTCTGATGAGTCCAAATTTGAGATCTTTGGTTCCAACCGCCGTGTCTTTGTGAGACGCAGAAAAGGTGAACGGATGGATTCCACATGCCTGGTTCCCACTGTGAAGCATGGAGGAGGAGGTGTGATGGTGTGGGGGTGTTTTGCTGGTGACACTGTTGGGGATTTATTCAAAATTGAAGGCACACTGAACCAGCATGGCTACCACAGCATCCTGCAGCGACATGCCATCCCATCCGGTTTGCCTTTAGTTGGACGATCATTTATTTTTCAACAGGACAATGACCCCAAACACACCTCCAGGCTGTGTAAGGGCTATTTGACCAAGAAGGAGAGTGATGGAGTGCTGCGGCAGATGACCTGGCCTCCACAGTCACCGGACCTGAACCCAATCGAGATGGTTTGGGGTGAGCTGGACCGCAGAGTGAAGGCAAAGGGGCCAACAAGTGCTAAACACCTCTGGGAACTCCTTCAAGACTGTTGGAAAACCATTTCAGGTGACTACCTCTTGAAGCTCATGGAGAGAATGCCAAGAGTGTGCAAAGCAGTAATCAGAGCAAAGGGTGGCTATTTTGAAGAAACTAGAATATAAAACATGTTTTCAGTTATTTCACCTTTTTTTGTTAAGTACATAACTCCACATGTGTTCATTCATAGTTTTGATGCCTTCAGTGAGAATCTACAATGTAAATAGTCATGAAAATAAAGAAAACGCATTGAATGAGAAGGTGTGTCCAAACTTTTGGCCTGTACTGTACGTCACCCCGTGTATTGTTCTGATTGGTCGTAGTGTTATCCAATTGCATGCAGTGATATTTACAAATGCATGCTTGGTGCCGCTCCTCGAGTTGAGCCATTTTCATTACTCATGGCCAGACCCGAAATCTTTCTAGATTTGGGTCTGGATTTCCAGGCTAGTAGTTTGAGGAAAAAACTTAGTTTTTTTAACTTGCTGTACTAATATGTTATTTTTGCCTATTGTATTTAAATATTTCAAGTACTGGGGTCCCTAAACAGTCTTGGAACTGCATAAATTGGGTAGGACTGGAAAGCTAAGACTCTTGTGTGATGATGTAAGTCCCAATAGTAGCCATTACATTGTAGTGAGACAATTATTAACATAGACATCACTGACTAAAATGATCTGTTGTGACCTAGGATAATCACAGCCTTGTGAAACTTTCCAACGACAAAGTAGAGACCTCAGCCATTCAGAGGAAGTTTGGCTTTCATAGGTATAATGACAATAAAGGGGTTGTCAGCAGGTTCCAGAACAGAAGTGTTCGCCATCCAACAGCTGAAAAACGCAATTTTTGCATAAATCTCTAATTGTCAAAAGTTTTTGATGTCAAATCACAGCATTGATTTTCTGTGGTGATTCTCAAGGTCTTGGTGTCTTAATATAGTAATGTGGAGAGATTATGGACAATGTTTATCAATTCTCAAGTGGTAAAAAATGCTTAAATTTAGCACCAAAGGTAACGAAAGGTATCAACCCAAAAAATGCTGCAACAACTTATGAGGCATAATTGAACTTAGGAATGGCCATACTTTCATCATTATGTTCTAAGCCCATTAACATAATTAAGCCTCTCAGACAAATACTAGGGCTAAGTATCGTTTCAAAAACTATGATACCAGTACCCTTAAAATGATGCCATATCAATAGAGTACTTCATTTGATACCTGTTATGTGAATGGAGTTGCATGTAGTATAGCCATACTTTTACATTTTTTGGTGGCATCTCAAGACACTAAACTGCCAACTGTGTCAAATATACCATGCTTGAATTCACCACACCGTAGCCGTTGGATGCAGCTCCAGAGAGGGCAGCAACAGAATGCTTGCTAATCTGGCAGGAAGTCCGAATGGTCTGGAATCAGACTCCTGCCGCAAAAAATGATTGTATGCAGGTATCACTTGACTGGAGATGTTTCAATACTACTTTCAACTGGGTTATTTTGGTCAATACCTTATAGGTATCAAGTACCAATTGCCAGTCTTGTAAATACAAAGGTGAGAGTGGCACACTTGACACTGGACATTTATTTACCCCAGAAACTGACCATAAAGAAGATTCCGGATGCTGAGACGATGAGGCGACTGTATTTGTCAGTGAAGGCCTGGTATGGCTCAGGTTTTCCAGATATGGGGTTCATCCTCTCCTTCTTGGAGTACTTGGCCTCAAATTGAGGGCGTATTTCTTCCTGAGAGACAAATTACGAGACACAAGCAAAGCAAAATTTACCAGTGAATGTACAGGGCTTTTAAAAACTCTGATTAGGCTATCAGGTACTCCTTAAAAAACAGACCCTGAGAGTTTGATATCTCTGTCTTGTCTTCTGTACAAAGCAGAGTGAGACTGAGTCACTTTCACACCTACAAACAGCAGCCCTTCAAAGAACACATTTACCATTTTGAGTATGACTGACAGTGGAGGGCTGGAGGTTGATCCATAAGACAGGCATGAATGTTATAAACCCACTAAAAGTTCTGTTAGAGCCAAATTGTTGTGTGACAACTGTATAGAGGTCTGAGCTTTCATTATAGAAGTGTTAAAAACTGTCCATTTTCAGTGAGTCATGAATTGATTTCAGACAGACTCCCTTGGTGCAGGCTCTCAGCACAGCAGTCCCACCTTTTTAAATATATGCATGCAGACGAGCACAGACTGAAAAAAGGTATGAGTAGGCAAACATTTCTCGAGGGCTGAGCTGCTCTGATGGCAAAAATACTGTCTGTGTTTGAGCTGAAACCTCAAAGTCAAAGAGCAACAAGTTAGCTAAATCAAACTTTGGAGAAAGAACTCTGAAGAAAAATATAAGTGGCAGCAACTTTGTTTTTCACTCTTTCAATTTCTCATACAGAAAAACAAAGACCACATGGAGGAAGTACTTCACCTCCTCTTCCTCCCAGTCAATGAGGTCCCAGTCGTATGCGAGGACAGCTCTGCGCCTTTTCCAGAACTCCAGAAAGACCGTTGCTGAAACACATGAAGAAAACAGTCAGGTGTTTGCATATGACCATTTGTGTCAACCCTAGACAGCACTGATATTATACCCTCTAAATATTTGGTAAAACTCTTCAGGGGAAAGAACATGAGTTGGCCTGAAGTTTTATGGAGACCTCCAGTTTCTATTTTTCCCTGCTAAACTGTATTTTAGAGGTTAGTTAGTGGTATAGACAATACGAAGGGCCTTGATTTCAGTTCTTTAATTAAAGGTGTTGTGTGTAGGATTTTGTGGCATCTAGCAGTGAGGTTGCAGAACTGAAATTTCTTCAAGTGTGCAGGAGAACTACAGTGGCTAACGCAAAAACACGAATGTCCCTATCTAGAGCTAGTGATTGGTTTGCCCTTTCTGGGCTACAGTAGAAACATGGCAGACTCAGTGACAGATGGACTGCTTCATATGTAGAAATAAACAGCTCATTCTAAGGTACAGAAAAATGACTCTTAGTTTCAGGTGATTATACACTACTGAAAACATAGTTATGAATATTAGATTCAATTTCTGCCAATAGATCCCCCTAAATCCTACATACACTGAACCTTTAACTGGAAGCCAGTGCAAGGATCTAAGAATTGAAGAAATGAATTCTCTGTTCTTGGTGTTTGTCAATATTCTAGCAGCAGCATTTTGAATGAGTTGTAACTGTCTAATGGTCTTACTGGGGAGGGCAGTGCATTATCGCAGTCCACCCCACAAGAATAAAAGCTTTAAGCAATGTTTTTAAAATGTCATAATGATAATAACTTTCACATGAGTTTTTACACCAGGATTCTTGACGTGGGTTTTACATTTTAGTCCTGTAGAATCAAGATAAGTATTAAGCATTCACCTTCCTTCTTATTGCTGAAGATAATTATTTCAGTCTTATTTTAGTTTAACTTAATGGCATGTTGCATCTAATTGTTTACTTCCTCAAGGCACAGACAAAGCAAGTCTGTAGGACCATAGTCATTTAATGAGAGCGCTAGATAGACCTGGGTGTCATCTGCAGAGCTATGACAAGTGACCTCATGGTCTTGGAGAATTGAACCAAGATTAAGCATGTAGAGACCAAACAGGAGATAAACCTCTTCCTGATTGTGGTAAGATATATTTAGGGAATAAGCAAGGCTTCCATCCTACTAATTTGTTCTTCTGGGGAGAGGAAAAAAACTTTGTTATCCATATCTAACCCAATACTACAATCAAAACAATTTTTTTTTATTTAGTTATATGAAAGACCAATATTCACTCTTTCACTTGCTCTGTTTTGGTCTCCACCATCTGCTGAAAGAAAATCTCTGGCCCTTTAGCAGCTAAGTGCTCTATTGCTCTAGCTGCTAACTTTACCATTTGGTAAAGCCAGCAGGCAGCCTACAGTAGGTAGGCTTTTTCACTGAACACAGCTGCCTGTGTCTGGAGATGAGGCTGACAGAAGCGGTGGGACTGAAGCAACAAAGTAAAGTCGCGGGCACAAAACCAAAACAATGAGGGGGACAAGAAGGGAACTGCAGAGTCAGGTGATAATTCTCTGTTGGTTCACCACTTTGAGCGACCCCTTTTACATTACAAATCGTCATTTGACCCATTTTTTATACAAAAATATTGATTAGTACAGCTTTAACCTGGTACGATAGCTTCACTCTGGACAAAAGTCACTTTGTTCCATGCTACTGGAGCAAGCTGCCAACACTGATAAAAACAAAATGGTAATATTATACTTGGTTGTCACACATAGAGCTTTGATGTTGCATTGACCAACAAACAAACCATGGAAGCGAAAACAGTCACTCGCATCAGTGTCAATGACACCAACTAGGCTTGTGCCGGTTTGAAAATTTTCCAACCAGTTTGATTTAAAGCCAAATACCAAACCGATATATCGAATTATATACCTAATTTTACCACTGGGGGTCGCATTTGAGCTATTTTTCCCAATAAAAGCCCATTATAGGTGTAATGCGCTTCCAATCCACTAGGTGGCGATAATGCTGTATTAACCGCCAATACACACAAGGCTACACAAGAAGAAGAAGAAGCAGAAGAACACTTCTCTCTCAGCAGCAGCAGACAGCTGAGCGGAGTCCGCAGTCTGCGGAGCTTCTGAGACAAACTGAACAAAACACTTGTGGGCTCCACTTCATTTAAAAACATACATAAACCTTATTAAGTTGTCATAATGCATGTTACAATGCAAGATAAGTTGAATATAGTCCCTTGACACGCCCCCACCTGGTTTATCCAGTTGACGTGAATTAAACCGGTTGGAGCTCTTAAACTGGACCGAACCGGTTAAACCGGAAATCGGCACAAGCCTAACACCAACCTCATTTTTTCCATAAAACATTTAACGGACAGGGACCAAAATTCCTCATGTGAAGACAAAGGTGAAATGGTCAGATCCCTCTTGATCTGTTCTCATTGCATGTGGCTCTGTGCTGCCTGGTGGTTCAATGCCAAGATAATCAGACAGAGCAGAAACTGTCATGGGTTATATAGAGAGGTCACTGTGGAATAGGTGTATGGGGGGCGGGCACTGCTGAACAAAGTCCTTTGGATAGCTTACTTATTTCCCCATGTCAGCCTGCCTCTCCACTGAACACTGATCACAAGCTTTTACCCTCTGCATTTCAAACTGCATTTTCTCTATTGTGTCCACATCCCTGTTGAACACAGCAACATGTTTTGAAGGCTCAGCTGTCTGAGAAGGGCACCGCTTCCCATGAGGAGCCAGCAGGGAGCACACTTCTGAAGAGCCTTAATGAAGGGATTTGAACTGATTCTCTGCTGCAGTTGAACCCCAAAATATATTCGATTGGACAGCAGCAGCAACAGGAACTTTCAAGACACAGTTACTGCAAGGTCAGTACATTAGTGCTCTTTCTTAAAGACTTTCCTTTAAACTTGATAAACATGTTACACTTGACTGGACTCTGACGTATCTGGTCAGCTGTAAAAACAGCTTCATCTTCCACATCGCTTTTCATAGAGTATAACATTCTTTACTGGTTTCTCAATTCCTGACACAAAAGGTAAATATCAGTTTGGCATATTATTTGTTCGTGTGACAACCTCTCTGTGTGTTATGTTCGGATAAGTATGCATATATCTTGTTTTACATTTTACTCTATTTTAACAAAGTCAGATTTATTGGTCTCAGGTTTTTTTATGCACCCAGTCAGCTTCGATGTTTAATCCTTTTTCTTGTCCTTGATGAAACTGTTCCTTGGGCTGTTTTCTTTCCTCTTTTACAGTGAATAGCAAATGACAGATTATACTTAAAATTATGCTATACAACACTAAGTCAAATGTGGATCCTTTCAACCTTACATTTCAATAGGCTGCATGACTTCAAAGTTCAACACGTTTGCACTGCACTTAAAGGTCTGTAACTTATTAAAGGTTGTCAAAGTTAGTTTGTAGGAAAGATAAGAGGGATACTCAGATAATTGCAGTTGGCATTTGGCCTTTTCACTCCAGAGAAAAACACTTCACATTATGCTAATGTGATTAAATTGTCTTTTGATAACATCATAATCTAATCCTTACTACCTTGAATATTCTTCCAGCTGTTTTGACACACGCATTGAACGCATAATTTTTGTCACATACATTTTAAGTTACAATCAACACTGTAATCAAGTCTCTGTACACGCACACAAGCAGTCCAGAAACATTTGCAAAAAAAATCAGTTTAAAACAAGTTACTATAAGAACAGCTCTGTCATGAATAGAAATCTTAGTACAATATAAACAGAAGTTCAACAAAGCAATTTTGCTCTTAGCACTTGAATCAGAACAAGCAGATCCAGAAGAACAACATGAATCTGCAGATGCTCCTGTTCAAATTGAGACCAAACATTTCTATGGATGTCAGTTTTTGAGCTACGTTGAAGGCCAAAGTGTGGTCTGCAACAGACTAGGTAAGATTGTTGGTTTTTAGCCGAGCCGATTTCGGAAAACTTACGGCCCCTACTGGCCAGTTAACGGTACAAAACAGTTTATAAAACAGGTTTTTCAATGATTGCGAGTCACTGCAACCACCTAAGGTCCTTGAGCATACAGTCATAAATGTGCACACAACAAATTAGGCTGATTGGTCTTGTAGTTTGTGAGATTAGTTGCAGACAAACAGATATACATAATCACACGTACTTGCACACACACAACAAAAGGTGTGACAACCTCCATGTTAATGCCTGGCGGCAATAATAAACTGCAGGAAAAAGGATCAAATCAGTATAAACAGAATATGAAATATTAATTTTTATTTGCATGTGAAAATGGTGTTTTCCCTCCTTTAACACAGCCTTGGTTTTCAGTGCTCATACAACTTCTCCTCAAAGCCGAATTGGAACAAAATTTAAATCAGATTTGATCCTTTTAGTGTGCATAAGAAAACTTTAATTATTCCCAGGATGTAAGTAAATGCAAGCAAATGCCTCTGCCTGGCTGCTCAGGGATGCTCCTGGAGCCGTGAGGGATCTGACTGATGGGATTTCTCCAGAACCAAAACCTGACTCAGCCAGAGGTCACCCACTGGGAGTCAACACCACACCTATCTGCAGCAGGTACTGTAACATTTCCAGTGAACATATGAAATAAAAGACAATCTGTAGTGTGATGTTTGCCAAACAAAGATTTTAGTGACCTTTGCAAGTATTGCCTTCACATCTAAAACTTTTTTTCACACAACTGCAATTCACCATAAAACATTTATATGTGTGAAACTGATAGGGTTTCCACCTCAATGAGGACATTGTCTGAATATGTCCGAGTGTCTGAATTATTAACACGCATTAATGCAACAAGGCCTGCACAGCTTTCATGAGTAGATATACTGTAGTGTATGAGCCACAACACTTCTGTGAATTATACCATACTAACGTGTTTTCCTTTCTGATGTATGTATTTCAAGGGTAAGTTAATTTTCAAACTAGACCCTATTGCCCATGTTCTTGTTGTCTAATTGCCAAATGGTAACAACAGTTTTTAAAAATTTGTTTAGTATTGAGCGAGAGGGCTGTAACAGGCTGCAACATGACCTATTGGGGCATGTTTGCACCGTCAATTTACATCCACTAAAAATGGTTGTTTTTGCCACTGACAGGCTCAAATTGTTATTCTAAGTATCTGACAGTTTATAGAGAGGATCCCTACAGAGACAGACCTTTTTGTTAAAGAAAAATAGCCTTTTTGTTTTGTTTGTTTGTTAACCAGAAACAGCCCCGAAATTGCTATTATCAAACCTAACAGAGTCTATTTAAATAAACAGTAATTTTTCATCCTAAAATGCACTTTATTCAAAGTTGACAGGTACAAAATAAAACTCACAAAAAACATCTTGGTTCTTCCTTCCACTTTTCCAACAATCAACAACTCTGGATTGCATAGACCCTTAATTCATGCTAAAATGACTGGCCGGTATGGCGGTGGTAACTTCAAGGGTGTTTCTGGTTAAACAATGTGGATCCTTCTCTTTAACAAAAAGGTCTATCTCTGCAGGGATCCTTTTCATAATGTTGTCAGATACTTAGAACAATAATCTGAGTCTGTCAGTGGCAAAAACAAGCATTTTTAGTGTATATAAATTTATGGTGTACAATTGCCCCTACTGATTACATTGCAGCCTGTTCCGCAGCTGCTGACTACAGGCCTCTCACTGAGTACAGGTCATTTTTCAAAAATTGTTGTCTACAATCATGACTTCAACATAAAAACATGGGAAAATAGGGTCCAGGTTGAAAAATACCAAACTTACCCTTTAAGCGTTTGGCTGCATTACATTCAAAGCATTAATACATAACAAAATTGCATACACCTTTAGTTTTAATGGAAATGTTCTGGCAGTGTTCGTGTCATGATTCTGTGTTGAGCTACAAAACACCATTAAATTATACACCTTCTGTCCTCTTTACCCTCAACAGTCAACAACACCATAATCGTGCTGGGCGTGTTGACCTTTGCCCTGCAGCTGTGTTTAGTTCTGCTCTTCATGCTGAGATGTTGGACATTCGACAACAGAGTACGAGAGGCTCTTAAAGACCCAGAGACCGTTAAGAAACTCATTGGTGAGGATTAACTGTAGTTTGCTGCTACTTCTTGCTCTTGTTTTTAGGTGGTATTCAAATTTTACTAATCAACAAAGTGTCAGTGTCGATCATTTAGTATATAAATTGCAAATAATAAAACTTTACAAGTGGTGTGAGTTGTTTTTGAGAAACAACTCACAGGTTAAGAAGCAGATGCAGCTAAAGTTTACAGTGATATCAACCTTTTTACACTAAAAAAGGTTACTGCAAAGGTTTACTAACAAATATCTATCGCATATGTCATGCCACCAGGTCTGATTTTGTAACATATTTTGTACCCATATTAGTCAGATTAAAAAATGTTTAAATAGCATAGAAAAAAGTCAGAGAAGCAGCATGAATTGTGAATGTTATCTCCCCCTGGATGAAAAAATTCTCACCTGCCACAGTTTGAAAAATGTCTTGTCAGCTGCCTTGCTAAGTTGAGCTGAATTTTCTAAAAACTTTCTTCTGTGTATATTTTTCTTTAGCAGAGCAATTTTTAAAAAAACTTTCCTATTTCTCAGCCCCCTCATCCTTCCACCAGGACACTAATAAACAGACCAGCTATCAGCCATGGGATAAAATTGCTGCTTCATCAACAGCCTCATCTGCAGCAGGACCCTTCACAAACTCTCTGTTTGCACCTTCCATACCCTGGGACCTTGTTCAGAGCTGACAGGCTCCTGATCCTCCTGCCGTTAACCAAAGTAAATTAAATTGTGGACATTCAAGGATAACTTTATTATGAGTATCTTGAATGCATCCTTTTTAAATCGTGTACAATCTATATGTAATGCAATAATATGTGTTTTTAACTGTAACAATAAGTTTTGTTTTTAGAGACCTCTGACAATATTTCAGTTTCAATAATAAAAAAAATGTTAAGTTAAAGCTGCACTAATCAATATTTTTGTATAAACGATGGTTCAAAAGACTATGTGCAATGTGAGAGGTGTTGATCATAGTGACGAACACACAGAGATTTTTCTCCAAATTAAGCAAATGCCCTCAGTCTCAGTTCTACAGCCAGTTTTAGCATCTTTCAGGTCATTGTTTTGGTTTCACAGCCTGCAAATTTAGTGTTATGGTTGAGTCTCACCGCTCTCATCAGTCCAACTTCCAGCAGCAGAAGGCGGCCGTTTTCAGTGATGAAGTTCTAATAAACTCTAAGCTACCTGCCGAGCACCACACAGCAGAAAAGGTTAGCCACTGGCTGGTGAACATAGCGCAGTGTTTCCCACAGAGGGAGGGTAAATTCATTTGTGAGAAACCCTGTAGCGAGTGAGACTTCCCTCAGTAGCTGGTGAAGACCAAAACTGAGCTAAAAGGAGAGTGACTGTTGAACTAACAGTCACCAGTTAGACAGAAACTCCAAATGGTTGGTATAGTTGCTATACAGCTCAGTGGCCTAGTGGTAGAGTGTGAGTCCTGAGACTGGGAGGTCGGGGAAAAATGGGACCCATTGCCTCGCTGCTTGGCACTCAGCATCAGGGGTTGGAATTGGGGGGTTAGATCACCACATGATTCCCGAGCGCAGCACCGCTGCTGCTCACTGCTCCCTCAGGTCAAATGCGGAGAACAAATTTCACACACTCAGGTGTGTGACAATCAGTGGAACTTTACTTTACTTTACAGTGTGTGTTTGCTGGTTTTGTGATTAGGCAACTTGTTAGCCACATGAAGTTTCTGAGGTGATAAGATATCAGTGTTTTGTGCTTGTTGTGCTGCCCCCAGGTGGCAAAAAGTCTATTAATGCAGTATTAATGCATGCAGGAGTATTGAGGGAGTTACAGCTGTACAGTATGTGTAGGAATCTTAACTCTTCGACTTACCCCAAACAGCCATGAATACAGCAAAGAAAACAGTTGCGCCATTGTCAAAGAGATGGGTGACCTGAGAAGAGGATAGGAAGTTGATACTGAAACTGACATTAAAAAAAATGAGTTAGAAAGTTCACAGTTAATCTTTAGCTTCAGTCCCTGACCACTACATTTTCACCAGAGTTGGTTTTAAGTTACTAATGTGCTCAATGATTTAAAGCAGAAGTTACTGATACACATAGCTGACGCATGTCACATTTTGTCCCATTGCTGTGGTGACAGTACCTTGGCGTAGATGCAGCTGTCTGACAGTCTCAGGTAGGGGCAGTACTGGTCACAGATGGGGCACATGATGACGTCAGTGGCCTGGCAGATTTCTTTACTGGAGAACAACAAGAAGCCCATCAAACACAGTAAAACTCCAAACTGATGCAACTTTGAGTTTTCTGAAAGAAATCCAAGCATGTACAGCCCTGTGTGTGTGTGTGTGTGTGTGTGTGTGTATCTGTGTATCTGTTCAGTTTTTATTTGAGTTGTTGAAGTTTTTCCTCTGGGGGGAAAAAGTCCATGGTTTCACATTCTTCAGCACTGCAGAGTTTCACACCGTGTCTTATAAAGGGACAACAGCTCATTTGCATTTACATCTAAACATTTACTTTAATCAGAGAACCTTGAATACATTTAATTTCCTTTATTGCATTAAACAGGCATCCAATACAACAAGTTACAGGGGACAATTTCACACTCCGTTGCCTTATCTGTAATACTAAATTAGTTTTGTATTCAAAGTCACCTGACCTTTTCACTAAATAAACTTTTTATGTGATCTGTACTTACATTTCTATAGACAAATATAAGGTAAAATGTTCTGGTAGCAAAAGCTTTCTAGTTTCCATCTGTAGTGCGAGTAGTATTGATGAATCACATCTGAGCAGGCTTTGGTTGCCTGTAGATAGAGAGTCAATGAGCGGAGCCAAAGAAGAGGAACCAAAGACTGTATAATACAGATGGACAACTTAACAGCTGCCCAAACGTGAAGCCAGAACATCAGTGCACTGCAATATGAGTCATAAACCCCGCCCCCTCAATGTTAATGGTTGAGACATTTGCCAAACTAAAAGATCAAAGTACGTGTCAAGTAAAAAAATTTTTTTACCAAAGATAGTTTCTGTCATGTTCTGTTATTATCACACTGGTGTTTGTTTTTCTTTGTTTTCCTGATAATTTTGCCTTTAATTAGTTATTTGATGCTATTAAAAGAGGGTTTGATGTCATGATTGACAGTGGTGTGTGCCAATCAATGTGCTCAAGATCAATGGTGCTGCTTGCAATTGGTCGGACAGTCGTATGGGTTGACACTTAATATAGCAAAGACGGCGCAGACTTTGGCTTCGATTAAGTCACCAGCTTGACATGGCAGCGGCAATATTTAGGATAATTTGGCTTCATTTTTGTACCATGGGAGCATTTTTGTATCAGTCTATGAGCAGAACCCATTGGCAATCTAGGAGCCCATCGGCTGTTGTCCAATGACGTTTTAGCTTTTTATTATCTTTTTAAAAGTGTATGTGCATTCGTATGCGGATATCTTTTTATAGGGATTAGCTGACATTTTGTCCTAATCCGTCAAGTGGCTAATCCAGCAATAAAGAATGAGCTGTGTACAGAAGAGGAAGTCTTAGCCTGGATATCCGTTTGCTACACCAGAGCCCCTGAAATATTGGCCGTTGTCCCCAGAGATTTATTGCTGTCAGACCGATACTAGATGGATTCCGAGACTGGTATTTATTGTGCAGTAGAAACTAAGGCTTGTTCTTCCCTTGAAACTCTTAAAAAATATTTTCAAACAGCTTAAAATATAATACAACCACGAGCTCTGGGGACACGTATTTTTATCAGAGAACAGAGGTTTGTTTACCTGACCTGGCAGTGCTCCAGAGTGAAGAGGCCATACAGGAATACCAAGAGGCCGACAAGAGCTGCAGGAAACAGCATCCCTGTGTACCAGCCGAGCCAGGCGAAGTACAGACCTATCTTCTCCCCGAAATACCTCCTGAAGCAACAGAACATGAGAGTCAGGAGTTAGAGGTATTCCTCAGTTTGAGTGTCCTTGATAATACAAAGCATTCATATAAAATATAGCCTACTGTTGTATAGCGACAGTTTGGAGAGAAGCTGTGCTACAAATACCTGCCGTGATATTGTGGTTTTGTGGACATTCAAAGCCCTTTAAGTGTCTGGATGTAGTTACCTGATGAGGTCCAGTGGTTGGTACTTGTACCAAACCCCCCACCAGGCCCAACATTCGTACAGCAGGTGCCGATGGTTCTCTGCTCCGTGTGTTCTGATGGAGTTCTTGCTGTGGTAGCTGCCCTGTTAAAGTCCGGGCCACACACACAAACACAAACACAGAGAAACATAATCTATGTCTGTACTGCCGTAATATCAGTACACAACACAGAAAGCAATTATGATTTAAGATCAGATGACAGAAAAATAATCAATGTATGGCTTTTTGGAGATCAGCCAAATTACCTCATGAAGAGGGAAAGCTGCCTCATACGAACTGTTGTTCAAAAGACGATTAAGCCCTGAAATCAAAGACAGAGAATCATGAAAGAGGAGAAACAGAAGCCTGATGCTGTTAGTTGAGCAGAGCAGTTGATGTCACTTTTTATTTAAATTCAAACCACTGCTTGAACATGATTTGTTTGAATAAAAAAATAAATCAAAATAAATTTTTACAGATGAGGTCACAGTGACCTTGACCTTTGACCACTAAAATCTAATCAGTTCATCATTGAGTTCAAGTGGACGTTTCTGCTAAATTTAAAGAATTTCCATTTAAAGAATGGAACGAACAGACGGACGGACAGACAGATGGATGAATGGACAAACGGACAACCTGAGAATATAATGCCTCCAGCCATGGCTATTGCTGGCATACAGCCGTAAAAACTAGAGGTGCAGTTGGACAATATAGAAAATCTGATTGAAGAGCTTCTCAAAATTTTTTAACCTTTTTTAAATTAAAAAAATATGGTCATTTTCATGCCGACAGCTCACCGTCTCTCTCACTAAACACTCTGTCTCTCTAGCCTCCATTTTCCTCCATTTCAAATATTTCCACAATTTGTCACAATGCCCAGGGACAAACTCACCCATCTTGTTTTTACCCTCCTCATATTTGACCCGCTGGAGGATGTGGTGGACGATGCGACTTCTGGTGGCGTTGTTGAAAAAAGTGTCTTTGTTGTGGATGATGAAACTGCGGTGAAACGAACCAGTTATTACAAATCTGTCTGCTGTGAATGATATTTCTAGTGTGTGTGTGTGTGTGTGAATTCATTTGAGAAAGGCTAGAGAATTTCAAGTGGCATGAGTACAAAAGATGAAATGGAAATGTGCCAGGCACCAGTCTGAGAAAAAGTTGAAGTCATTCCTCAGGGATGAGCTTTTAAAGGACTGTTCCGTGAAAACTTACTGATGTATCCTTGATCGACAGAAGGGGGCGGTAAAGCTCTCGTTCTCCTCCAGGTCGGGCAGAGTGTCGTTATCGAATTTCATGGGCTTGCGGGGAAGCCAGCCACGAAACTTGTTGATGCGCTTTTCCATCCTGCAAGTGAAGCTTCTGTTAAAGCTGCCAGAGCAGATTTTTCTGTATCAGCTGATCTGATGTTGTCTCCCTGACTGAACACCCACCTGCTCATGAACTTGTGCCGTCGGTGCTTGTAAAAGATTTTCCTCCTGAAATATGCAGGATGTTGGGAATGATTAACTTAGGACATACTACAGTTGAGTGATGAGGATAATAACATAAATGAATGGTACCACTTCTACTACTGGAACTACAGGCTATTACTGTTTATATGCTACTGCAACACTACTATTGCTGGTAATTATAAATATAACAATACTAATACTACAAACATTAAAGGTAGCCACTGGAGTCCTTTGACCACTAATAGCGCTAGTGAGCAGTAGAGTGGTGCCAGGATGACATTTAGGCCAATGTGAAGATAAAGCAGTACGGTAGAGTTCAGTTCAGTACGTTTTTTTTCCATCTCCACTGTGAAAAGTTGTGGATGGTACCAATGGATCCGTTCCATATCGTCCCCATTTTTGGTCACCCCTCTGTTGGGGTACCTAGCACACAGATCTGGTACTAAACGGTGGAGCTGTGAACACTGCAGTCCGTTGATTGGTCAGTAGCAGACTGTGCTCAGGGCTGAGTTGTGGCTGGTTTTGAAGCTCATGTAACCACTGTTTATATGGAGAGTTTTGTTTGCAAACTGTAACTATAAAAATAAAGGATGCTACCTCTCATAGCAGGTGGAGTTGGAGAAGAATTAATTCACTAGGCCGACTGCCGGCGATTTTTAAGGAGGAACTTTAACTTATGTTACTCAATGCGTAAGTTGACGATGTGAATCCATCAGCACACCTTAAATTTCAGTGTGCCAGCTTTGACCATTCCATCAGTTTTTATCATCTCTCTTGGATGACAGACTTTTAGTAATGAATGGATAATTTGGTAATGAGTGTAAATGTTTATGTATTCTAATTTCAACCGGGTTGTGTGAACTGCATATATTCTCATTCTCACTTGGAGAAAAAAGCGCTGCAGAGCATCGTTCCTGTGGGCTCCGGCAACACTAAACCCCCAAGCTTGCCTTAGAAGGAATAAATGCACCAATCCACTATTTTTAAATATCCCAGTGAGGGACTCTCACTGCAGCCTGTTCTATTTTGTTTTGTTTGAAGATGCTGGCGTGCAACCTCGTTCTGTGGATGATAAATGAGGTGCAGACTTCCCTGTGTCACCAGCGCAGAGGGAATAAAGCGGGTGCTTGACGAAGGAGTGAGTGGCAATAACTCAGCTGACATTTGAGGGTACTGTTTGCAGTGGAAACGCTAAACAGACCTAAAGCGTAATTTACAGTTCTGCGTTGAATCAACACATAGGTTACGACGTAGGCTCCACATCAGTTTGGAGCGTTTGCCGTAACCTACGACGTAGCCTGACATGCACCTCCCCAGAATTGTAACTACGTGTGTTTTGGAGGTGTAACTGCAGAGTGACACAGACACACCACTGCAGAAGTAAAAATGCTAACAACGGCATAGGCGACATGCATAGGCTACGTGCGTAGGGTCAACGCACGACCATAAATCCCCTTTAAGGTCTAGGAACCATTCATGAAGGATTACTTCTGGTTCCAAAGGTACCATACTGAAAGTGTTTAGTGGAAACGGGGCTTTAGTCTCACCCTGGTTCCCATGACAAAAAGCCTATGGGAATTTTCCATTGAATTTTGGAATACTGTTGAAAATAAGTTCTGTGGCTCCTATGCGATCCCCAAAAGTAATAAGCTAATGCCATAAATGAACTACACCACGTCAGAGTCCTGCACTGGGTTGGGTACCCAACGGGTACCCGCAAAAACAGCTGATTTGCGGGTGGTTTTTAAAAAAAACATTTTTTCCCGGGTTCGGATCTGGGTGGAAAAAATAACATGCGGGTCGGATCGCGGGTTTTAGATAAACACATCAGTCATTAGTTCGGTAAACTACAGATAACTATCTTGGTCATTATTTACTCTCTGAGGATCGCCTCCGCTATTAACCAATGGTCATGGTTTAGCTGTTTACACGCGTTTCACCATCTAATAACACAATTTGTGATTGGACAACAGACAGTGTTGGGCAGTAGCGTCACTACAGTAGTGGACGTTTGTAGTTTAACTACATTTCTCAGTAGCTTGGTGGTAGCGTCGCTGTTTTCTGAATCAAGTAACTTCTCAGTAGTTAAGCTCTTTTATTGATCACTTAGTGCGGTAGCGTCCACACAAGCTACATTTCCAAAATCATTTCTGAAGCTCAAACGAGGTGGGGATTTCTGTTATGGACTGAAATAAAACTGTCACCACTACTACACAGAGTCACTTCCACATGAAGCTGACGGGGGACAGCCCTCCATTCCGAAACACCGCCGTTCCGAACGACCCCCACTCTGAAATAGATTTTTAAGTCCATATCGAGTTTCCTGCATCAAACACTGCCGCCCGCTCTCCGGCCGCACTCACACAATTCTGAAACTGGTTGTACTACATAAGCTTGAAATGAACGTTCAACTCATTGTTTTTTATTGAAAATATGTCACTGTCTTCATTTATTAGGGCTATGTATAATTTCACTAGCAGCAAACACATTTAAAGGAGACGCTTGTCAAGTCTTTTTACGTGCGCTGTCCGTGGTGCTGACATCCCCGCTGCAGCCGCCGCTCTCTGCTGACAGCAGACCAGGGGAGAAAAAAAGACATTTCTTTGCTTTGTGCTTTCAGAAAATAACCAGGGTTAGGGTAAGAAAGACCAACGGTCTGTACAGCAGTCCTGCTGTGTTTGCCAGGGCATATCAGGCTGTGTGATTATGCGCAAAGTTTGGTTTAACGCATTGGAGCAATTTCATACAATTTCGGACATTTAACGTGATAAACTAATTTCAATTCAACATGGTCATTTGCTTAGAGGATTCAGCTGAAGCATAATGAGTGTTATATGTCATTAAGACGCAGTATGCTTGTTTTGTGGTTAATAATGCACATAATCCATTTGACCCCATCATGAATGGGATTTATATTCGTTCCTGCAGACAGAGGCAAAAGGATCAATTCGCAGCCTCTGTTTCCTTTGCGTCCGTCTCGTTCATTCAAACTTTGTAAACACGGTTGGGATTTGTAGGGGACATACATGTGTATGCTGCTCACTATAAAATGTGTTTACTAAAATGTGTTTACTAGCCTCATTTCTAGTCAAAACAAATCTCTTTACACTTAAAAAATACTTGTTTCAAGCAAATTTTCACTTGAAATAAGTATGAAAATCTGCCCATGGAGCAAGTTTTTTTTTTGCTTGCAATAAGAAAAAAAAAAACAAGTTTTCAAGTGAAAATTGTCTAAAAAGTTAGTACAAGTTACTTTTTAGGTGATGAGTCTTATTTCAAGTGTAATGAGATTTGTTTTGACTAGAAATAAATATTCTTGGTAAGATTTTGAGTTTTTACAGTGTACATACACATACATACAGTACAGGCCAAAAGTTTGGACACACCTTCTCATTCAATGCGTTTTCTTTATTTTCATGACTATTTACATTGTAGATTCTCACTGAAGGCATCAAAACTATGAATGAACACATGTGGAGTTATGTACTTAACAAAAAAAGGTGAAATAACTGAAAACATGTTTTATATTCTAGTTTCTTCAAAATAGCCATCCTTTGCTCTGATTACTGCTTTGCACACTCTTGGCATTCTCTCCATGAGCTTCAAGAGGTAGTCACCTGAAATGGTTTTCCAACAGTCTTGAAGGAGTTCCCAGAGGTGTTTAGCACTTGTTGGCCCCTTTGCCTTCACTCTGCGGTCCAGCTCACCCCAAACCATCTCGATTGCGTTCAGGTCCGGTGACTGTGGAGGCCAGGTCATCTGCCGCAGCACTCCATCACTCTCCTTCTTGGTCAAATAGCCCTTACACAGCCTGGAGGTGTGTTTGGGGTCATTGTCCTGTTGAAAAATAAATGATCATCCAACTAAACGCAAACCGGATGGGATGGCATGTCGCTGCAGGATGCTGTGGTAGCCATGCTGGTTCAGTGTGCCTTCAATTTTGAATAAATCCCCAACAGTGTCACCAGCAAAACACCCCCACACCATCACACCTCCTCCTCCATGCTTCACAGTGGGAACCAGGCATGTGGAATCCATCCGTTCACCTTTTCTGCGTCTCAAAAAGACACGGCGGTTGGAACCAAAGATCTCAAATTTGGACTCATCAGACCAAAGCACAGATTTCCACTGGTCTAATGTCCATTCCTTGTGTTTCTTGGCCCAAACAAATCTCTTCTGCTTGTTGCCTCTCCTTAGCAGTGGTTTCCTAGCAGCTATTTGACCATGAAGGCCTGATTGGCGCAGTCTCCTCTTAACAGTTGTTCTAGAGATGGGTCTGCTGCTAGAACTCTGTGTGGCATTCATCTGGTCTCTGATCTGAGCTGCTGTTAACTTGCCATTTCTGAGGCTGGTGACTCGGATGAACTTATCCTCAGAAGCAGAGGTGACTCTTGGTCTTCCTTTCCTGGGTCGGTCCTCATGTGTGCCAGTTTCGTTGTAGCGCTTGATGGTTTTTGCGACTCCACTTGGGGACACATTTCAAGTTTTTGCAATTTTCCGGACTGACTGACCTTCATTTCTTAAAGTAATGATGGCCACTCGTTTTTCTTTAGTTAGCTGATTGGTTCTTGCCATAATATGAATTTTAACAGTTGTCCAATAGGGCTGTCGGCTGTGTATTAACCTGACTTCTGCACAACACAACTGATGGTCCCAACCCCATTGATAAAGCAAGAAATTCCACTAATTAACCCTGATAAGGCACACCTGTGAAGTGGAAACCATTTCAGGTGACTACCTCTTGAAGCTCATGGAGAGAATGCCAAGAGTGTGCAAAGCAGTAATCAGAGCAAAGGGTGGCTATTTTGAAGAAACTAGAGTATAAAACATGTTTTCAGTTATTTCACCTTTTTTGTTAAGTACATAACTCCACATGTGTTCATTCATAGTTTTGATGCCTTCAGTGAGAATCTACAATGTAAATAGTCATGAAAATAAAGAAAACGCATTGAATGAGAAGGTGTGTCCAAACTTTTGGCCTGTACTGTACACGCATGTACGTTTTTGACCATGCTGTGACTGTTTGAAGCAGGTCTTCATTCTTGCTGTTGTGGTTTGAGTCGTGTTGGGAATTAGTGCAGCTCACTGTTCAATAAACAATTGAACTTAACTTTTTTACCTGCCTATCTGTTTGACTGACAGTTTTATTGATCAGTAAGATAACACTGACTTGGCACG
Organism: Epinephelus lanceolatus; assembly: GCF_041903045.1. Lineage (NCBI taxonomy): Eukaryota > Metazoa > Chordata > Actinopteri > Perciformes > Serranidae > Epinephelus > Epinephelus lanceolatus. Next base: position 28,117,243 of record NC_135756.1, read on the forward strand.
AAGTTGGTTCAATTTAGTAAAAAGCTTGGATGTAGTTGCACTAGTTACTTTCATTTTGCTGTAGCTTAGCTTGCTACATTTCTGAGGGTGATAGCTTTGATGTAGTGAAGCTTCATTTAATATTAGAGTAACTAGTAGCTTAGCTCACTACACTTTCCAAGTAGCTTGCCCAACACTGACGACAGAATCAACATGGCTGCCACCGTCTAACAAGCGCCGCTTCCAAAACAGTAAATAATTATTTAGGTATTTGAGAAATAAGTGGATAAAACGTACAACTATCACTTTATAATGTTTCTGAAGTGTTTACTTCTCTCCTCGATGGATTCTAAAAACACGTGACGGCCCGTAACTGCTGAACGTCGCTCTGGACAGACAGTAAGTCTATTATTACAAATGTAAAGTTCCTTTACATAGATTAAAAGTTTAAAAGCATTTAACGCTTACACTCGTATGGGAGAAGAACACAGAGGGTTGATGATGGAGCTGAAGTCAGGTTTTTATTGTGAGAGCTGCTTCATTCAGGTCGTTGTTTACTTACTGGCACCTTAACTGTGGCGATAGGCTGTTCAATATTCAGCCAATATGACCCAAAATGATTACTCTAAATCCGGGTTACGGGTCGGGCTGTGGGTCGTGTTTCAACGGGTCGGACCGGGTTGCGGTACTACTTGGCCTGATGCGCGGGTTTGCAGTTCGGGTGAAGGTTTGTACGTCGCCGGGTCGGGTCGGGGCGGATCTTGAAAACTGGACCCGTGCAGGACTCTGCACCATGTTCACGTGACTTAACATCACCACCACAATAAGGCTGTAAAGCCGTGTTAGGCGTGATGACATTCTGTAGTCTCATATAGCTACTTGTTAGCAACAGTTTTTTTTAGGACATTTAAAAGCTTCAAAATTTAGAGGTGGGGTTATTTGCTGGTGTATTTTATGTTGCACAACAAAACGTGAACGTCTCCTCAGCTTGTGTGAACCACAGACCTTATTTCAGGCATCTATCCAAAAACCCATTAAAAAACAATGACTTTAAGATGAGGGAACCAGGATTGCTGAAATGCTAACTCATTTCCTGGTTTTAGGACTCATCCCTGCACCACTCTATATTTTTATAAATGGGCCCATTATGAGAGACTTTACGAGTGTTTGTTGTCTCACCTAAATGGCATGCGAATGTTCATGAGCTCTGCGTAGCGACAGAGAACATCCCACGGTGCATGGAGCTTCAGAAAAATCACGTCACTGTTTGTTATAGAGGCCTGTGAAGAAACCACACACACACACACACACACACACACACACAATTTAATTTCAATAAAGATGGTAAGATAGTTAAGATAAGCAGAACTACAAAATATCTCAGTGCAGGCAGCAGCTACAACATCTATTCAACATCAATATATGTTTGCTATGTTCTGCTCTTTTCCTCACCTGTTTGCACTGCCTGACAGGGTAGGAGTCAGTCTAAAGGTACATGAATCAGGAGCTTACTGGAAAGAGACCTAAAAATAACAAAATGCCTCCATGCAAGAAACGCACACAAGCGGGCTGCTAAAGGAGAGAAAAGCTTTTGTCTTCACCTGCATATTCTAGATAATGATGACCTTGATGCTACTGCATTGGCAGATAGTGCAGAAGTTAACATACAGACACACACACACACACACACACACACTCAAACAGATCACAACATCCACATTTTCCACTCTTTCAAGTGACACTTTTGCCAAATAAGAAGCAGCAGGGGAGAAAATTGCCATCAGCACATTTGTTTCAGCTCTATGAGTGGTGGCTCGCCAATGAACACCACAGCAGCACTCTGCTGTTGACCCTTATGAGGCTGGCACACAAAGGCTCAGAGCAGTTTGAAATTCAGCAATCTGGCCATTGAGATTACATGCATTATAGGACTGAGCATTAAATTGCTTCTTCACACAAATTGGTATTGATGTTGCTCATGCTGCACACTATGAATGCAGCTGCAGGTTTGACAAAGTAATCACAGCAGAGCTAATTCTCTGTCAGGGCAGGAACCTATCCAGCTCTGAGTTTATTTGCGGTCGTCAGTTTTCAAAGAAGTGGCTATTTTGGCTCTGCAACTTGGCCAGAAAGTGACCCCCCCCCAAACTGTGCAGTGACAGTAAAATATGATATGCAACTTCACTATATTGGTCCGGTATCATCAACATTGTCTCCAGCCATAGTAGACAGCTGTTTTTAGCAAAATTACTCTGAAAATTAAATAAATATTGGACGTAGATTCTTCAATGACAAGAAATACGACACCAAATGAATGCCAGTGTTGCCCTGTGTCTGCTGGATATGTAAAAAGGCAATTATGTGCTGACACATTTGTGCTGCCAGAAAACAAATTGATGCAGGTTTATGATTTCCCTTTGGGCTTTTTAATGGTTCTGCATGGGACTATCAGAATATCAATATTGCAGCAAACCACTATTTGCTTTGTCATTGTAGAGTGACGGTGTCCTGAGCAAAGAATGTCACGCTCCCTCTGTGTGTGTTGTAATCTGAGCTCCTCTGTGGTTTGTTGTGGTAAGCTGGTACAGCTATGCATCCATGTTACACCAGGTTCAGACAACATAAAATTTTTGTCTGTTCCCACAGTCACTGTGTCAGATTAGGCAATTGTGGAGTCATAATATCTTACCGTGACTTGGCCGACAGACATGACAGACTACACACTGCTGTGTATAAAGGCCTTTACTTGACACCGAACTGCTCATCATCTGGATTTTATGGTAAGGCCAGTGCTGGTATTATGATTTAGCTGAACCTTTGTCAAAATAATGGAGTAAGCAGCGAGTGTATAAAATGTTCTTTACCTCCTTTTCCATCTGTAAGCCTTCTGCGCGGATGTTCCGCTCAAATATCTCCCTCTTCTCTGACTGTGAGCTGGACTTCCTATAAACCAGGATGTAGTCAATGCGACTATTTCCATCACTGAAGCAAAGGCCACTGGACTTACTCCTCCCCTTATAGACAGAGGGACAACAGAGAGAGTGAAGAATGAATATTAATTGGCTTCAGAGGGGAAGAGTCTGCTAGCTATTTAATAACTTATCTTTCATCTTTTATCATGGATGGATGAATATGTTGGTCTAGCTGTTACTTTTACACAACACTTTATAAACTGCTGCACAACCTATTGGCCCAGCAAGCATTTGAGTTGTTTTTGCATTAGAGTGAGGATGGAGATATTTTGTAAAATGAAGGTCATTTGGACAAAGGTTTTTAACAGAGAAAAAAAAAATCACAGACCCTCACAGGGCCTTAGTTTCACCACTGACCTCTGGGAGGCCAGTATCAGACTTTGTGTTGTCGTCAAGGATGCTGCTGTTGGTTCCCGGGTTCAGCAGCGTGGAGTCGTCGTCTCTGGACGGGCTGCTGGTGCCCTCTGACCTTTCTCTCTCAAGTAGCACATTAACATCCTTCACAGCTGGAGGGAAGAGTAGTAGAAATAATTTAAGTAAAATTACAGTAATATGATAGTGAAAGCTGTACAGTTAACAGTCTGCTGAATAAATACTTATAGACCCAACAGGTACAGAGCAACATTTATTTGAAGTCGTTTTTCCTGCCACCTGATAACTGCAAGTCCAATTTTCACTAACACTTTTGCTCTCTTTTGGGATGAACCAACTTCTCAGGAAAATATCTGGCTCTTGCTAGTCAGCTGGCTAGAGACTAAAACAAAAATGCTAAGCTGCAGGTTGCAAAACCAAATAATGAGCTGAAAGTCACTAATATGCTCTCTTTATCTATGAGCTGAGGGGAGCAGCAGAGTCAGCTGATCATTCTCTGTCACTAGAAGCGACACCTAATTAAAGCTCCTATATTGTGAAAAAAGAGATTTCTATGTCTTTTTAGAATAAAGCAGGTGTGCTATATAAATACTGTGAAAGTATCAAAATGCTCAGCCCAAAGAGAAATCCACACAGTTCAAGTTTATGATGTCACAAGTGTACTATATGGTCCGTTTGAACCATAAATATTCGAAATGGGTCCTTTTGTGTTTCTTCTTGGGATGTTTTGCAGTGTATGTGAATGACATCAGCTGACAGGAAGTAAACATGGACCCAAGCTGTTGCCAAACAATGCAATTTCAATTTTCAACGGCCTATAAAGACAGAGAAATGGAGCATTTCAGATAGAGGATGATTACAGGTGTATGCAGACAGACAATATGAGATAAATAGTGTGTTTTTTGAATACTAAAGAACATGTGAACATGTTCTAGTAGAAACCTAAAATACATGTATGAACCTGAATATGAGCATAATATGGGACATTTAAATCTTAAGAAGGCTCTTTCAAACCAGAGGGCTTGTATTGTCTGCAGAGCAGGCTCATTTTAGCCTTTCATGACAGGCACTAGTATCTTTATCCAGGCTGTACTAATGCACTGTTCGTACATTTACCTACAAAAAGTAATGCACTACAATCTGTAACACAATTACTCCTGATAAGCCAGTAATTAGTGAATATTCCACACAACCAGGAAGGCTGCGATCATAGGATCAATGTGCTGACAGATGTAAAGAGGGAAAGAGTTTAAAAACCGAAACATCATGTAAGGATGTAGTTTGGTTTGATGGATGGGTCAAACAGCACAGGACTTTCCCACAGGAGACGTTTCTGTCACAAAGTGAACTTTAATTTATTTTAAGGTACATCGTGACCATGTTTCTTTCCCTAAACCTAACCTATGTATCTCTACTTGGTCAAACTATGTTATATTCAATCACTAATTCATAATATTATATATTATCATATATTATTATATATAACTGTATGAGGATACGTTGCTTTATCATATTAAAGTACAATTTGGTTTGAGCACGCTACTTCAAGGCAGTGGACACAGTCTCTTAATTAGACTCGGGCTCCATTTGGACAGAAAAACAGACGGCACTTTATAAGAGGAGGGAGAGACCAATTAAAAAGTTGACAGGAATACAGATTGTTTCTCCAAGACCCCACATTTGTTGCCTGTCACTGTAACATCCAGGCTAGGTTTCTATGCTGAGCACATCATGGAATTGGTTTGTAATTCACAGACAATGTTGTATTCAGCTATTAGCTGTCAAGCAGATTTTCTTTGCATTCATCATTAGTAAGCAAAACATCTTCCTGCTTCTTTGATGTAGAAGGTGACCAGCTAGTGCACCTGGAAGCTGAAACGTCAGTGATGATGTTGTGATTTAGACTGGTGACATGAAATTTGACAGTGTGGGTTATGATCTCAATAGGATTATTTGTAGTTTCATAATGCATTTACTTTGCTATAAATCGTGATTAATTCAATGTGACTACAGAATACAGCATTTTCCTTTCCTTTGATAAACCTCTGAGGAAAGAGCCTGTGTGTGTGTCTACTTGTGTTTGCTACGCAGTGAGGACCAAAACAAGCTTTTAAATAGCAGTTTGAAGACATTTTCGGAGAGTGAGGACATTTCGGCTGGTCCTCACTTCTTCAAAGACCTGTTTGAGGGTTAGGACTCGGTTTTAAGGTTAGAATAAGGATTAGGTCAGGGTAAGGGTAAGGATTGGGGTTAGGCATTTAGTTGTGATGGTTAAGGTTAGGGCAAAGTGCTAGTAAATGCATTATGTCAACCAGGGTCCTCACACAGAGAGAAATATAAGGATGTTTGTGAGTGTGTGTGTGTGTGTGGGTTAGTGTATGTGTGTAAGAGATGGAAGGGCTGGCGGTTGCTGAAATAATATCTGTGATATGGGAAAGTGACTTATAATGTTTACACAAATACTTAACAAGCATTGTAATCGTAGCTGCTAGCGTAGCTTGCAACCACATGCAGTACAACACTGCTGTTTAAAACTGTTCACGTTACATTATTGTGCACATGGCTGTGTTATACACACATATAACTGGAAGCTTCAGAGTGCAACAACAGGACTGACTTGTCTCAGTTATATGCCACTGTTAAATTTAAACAATGAAGGTATAAGTAACAGTGAGTTGGAGCCCTAGTGGTGCTGGGTCTCACCGAGGGGAGGCACATCGTCTTGAGTGCTGGTGTCCGTGGCTTTAGACGAGGATTCCTCCATGATGTCTGCCTTCCCGGAGGAGGGAAAGGCGAGAGGTCTGTCCGCTGCCTGGTAGCCTGAGGCCGAGGGCTGCAGCTGGACTCTGCGTCGGTGGGGGCGCCGCCGCTGGGGCTCAGACCCATGTAGAGATAAACTCACACCTACAGGACACAGAGCACTTTTTTTTAACACTTTGTTTCTTCATATTTTGAAGTCACTCTATCTAAAGTAACCCTCCGGTACTACTTGTCTTTTGTGTTTTATTTCTTGCTCTCATTGTAAACACACATAAATGTACAGAATAGAAAGAGTGAAAAGTGAACGAGAACTCAAAGTGAGTCCTGAAAGCCACTTACTCAGCAACTAGCCAAGCACTGACTGAGTCACTGTCATTGATCAGTCAACCTATCAACCACCATTAACATATTATGGTCATTTCATTGTGGTTAAGCAGTAAAATGTACTTTCAAACCCTTTAACACATCCACTTACTGTCAGCTACTAAGCAGATCATTAGTCATGCGTCTAGGTTGTAACCATTCACACAAGACCTGTGCATACAACTAGCTTCATATTTCAGACAATCTCAATTTATATGACTTATTCTTGTAAGCAAACTGTCATTCTACACATAAGTTAAACCTTTTGGTTTGACAACAGCAGAAATTATGACTAATAGGACTAAAATTCACCCCTAAATGCAAAGAGTCACCTTTTCATACCAAAGTAAGGCTGTGTTAGAACAGCATTAAACTTTGAGAAAGACACTTTGTGATTATGTTTTAGCTGAATGCCGCAGTTCTTTGAATGGTCATTCGAGGCTGGCTCTTAGTGCAAGTCAATACCCATTGACTCCCATGTTAAAATGTCCTACCTCACAGCAGAAATAAACATGTTTACAACCTGGTGCAAAAAATGGTTTTGGTCTCTATACTGCAGCTAATTTTAACAATCATGGCAACCGTACTGGGGATGAATTTAATGTAATTCACCATTTACATTCTCTCAAAGCTAACATTTACACACAATTAACGGCAGGCTTCTGACAGGCTGTCTTTGAGGCACTGCTACAATGTATGACTCAGATCCACCCATCGCCCTAGTACGGTCACTTCTATCACCAAAAATCAAGATGGTGATGGCAGAAATGTCAAACTAAAGACTTCAAAACAGGAGTCCACAAACCAATGGGTGGCATCACAGTAGCTACATCCATTATTTTTTTTTACAGTCTATGGGTAAAACCTGCATTCACTGATTGTTTTTTTTTTTGGTCACTGGGGCACTGTGACAAGCTGTAAATGCAACATTGACAGATTTTCACCTTTGAAAGTTTGCAAACAGTTACTTTTTCACACATCCAGCAGACACAGAGCAAAATTAACATTTATTTGATGCTATGTTTCTGGCCACTTGATGAATAACTCCAATATTCACTCTCCTTTTAGCTCCATTTAGCCCCAACCAACTTCTGAGGCAAACAAGAGGGTCCGTATTCACGAAGCTTCCTAGTGTTAAAATAGTTGCTCCCAGTGATGAAATTCTGAGAAAATTCTTAGAAGTGTGACTTTTTCTTAGAATTTCTCCTTAAAGTTATTCACAATGCATTTTGAATTTAAAAGAGCTCCTAAGGTGAAAAACTGTTAGGAGCAGGGAGGAGGACTTCTAAGAGGCTTAAGAGTTTCTTAAGCTGAGGAGAAAAAGGTGTAAACACAAAGAGATCAGAGAAATATTCTCCAAACGCTCAATGACAGTGAGTAAATGAAATGCTACAGATTAGATCATGCAGGGATAATATGTGTGATCAGTCTCATTAGGGATATGCACACATTTCACACCCAATGCAATAACACTGTAACGCCAGAAATAAAATGATCACAACACTAAGATATTTGAAAAACTGGAAAAAGCAACACTGAAGCAGTGATGACTTGGGTCTGTCTCAACCTTCCATCAGCAGAGTGATCACACAAATAATGTCAACACTTTCACAGTCAGCAGTTCATTTAATTTCCACTGGGCGTCCACACCTTGCAAGCTCACAAAAGTGCATAGCTCTGACAACCAATCACATCTGTTAAACGAATGCATCATATCTAGCAACGGGGTCAACCACACCTCCTCACAAAGATAAAAGCTTCTGTCCCTTCCTTAGTAGGAGTCGCTCTGAGAACTTTCCTAAATCTCAGGTAAGATTCCTTACTAAAACTTATTAGGCTAGGTTAGGAGTTTTCTAAGAATGTTTGTGAATATAGCCCCTGGCTCTTTAGCTGCTAAACTAACAAAACTTTCTTTAGCTAAAAACAGCTGGCTGCTGTGTCCGGAAATGGCTACGAGGAGTGCAGTGAGAGTCAATCAAAACAGTAAAACAATAAAATCCTTAAAACCAAAACACTGCGCTGAAAGATGCTAAAATGCTCTCTGGGTCTATCACTGTATAATCCATAGACCGCGGAACCGGGGGGACCAGGGGGGCCATGGCCCGGGTAACTTTTGTACTCTGACATAGAGGGCTGCATTGGGATTGGGTCCCGCCGGGTCCCGCGGGTCCCCATTAAACAGTAGAAGAAGAAGATGTAGCCTAGCGACAGGATGTCAACACAGGAACTTGGTGCACATGCATGAGCGTTTCCACTCCATATTTATTCATAAATGGACGAATATGCCCTGAACCAGCTTTCATACCAATCTGCCGCTCCACCTGTCTGTCTGTCTGTCTGTCTGTCAGCTCCATCTGTCATGAGACAAACATGAAAGAAGACGTGCAGTTTATTGTGTTTCACCAGCGACTAGCTGTCATTACGCGACTATGACGCACGTCTGCGCGCTCTTTATAACTCACTGTGTGAACCTATGTTGCATAATAAAGATTTGCCCCCTCGTAATTTTTTACCGCCCCCTCAGTAACTTCATCCTGGCGCCGGGCTTGCCTTAACCTCAATCACTGCGTGATTATATAAAGGTAGAAAAATAGATAAATACAGAGGAGGAGAATAGAATATGAAACAGCCTTTATTTCATTAAAAACTAAATGAAAACAACGAAATAGGAGCGCTATTCCTGACCAGTGCGTCAAAAGACATGCAGACCAGGGAAACAAAACAAACAACCCCATGAATCTCTTTATTAATAGCCTATAAAATGACGTGTTTTCTCCTGCGGGACAGGCGAAGACACAAAATCAATGCATCTCTATTATTGTGCGGGCATAAATTCTCAGAGTTTTGCGGGAGCGGGCGGGAGTGGACATACACATTGCGGTTGCGGGCGGTCATGGTCAGAAATTCAGCGTTCTGGTTACTTTTCAGTAACTGCGCACCTGCGCTTGTTTTGTTGTTGTGTGTGTGTGTGTGTGTGTGTGTGTGTGTGTGTGTGTGTGTGTGCGGCTCTGCACATCAGTCTGATATGAGTGCTGACTTGTGATGATAATCAATATGTTGTTGATTTAGATTCAAGGCAGCAAGGTGAGTTTTGGTTGTGGTTGTGGACTGGATGTACTTTGTTGTTTGCTACAGTTTCATCTGTGTGTTTATGTGTAAATAGGCTTGGCCTGTTTGAATGTTAGAGTGGGATCAGATGGGTTGATCTGAGCAAGCATGTGTTCGTGTTCATGCGTGTACTGTAGATGTGACTGTGTGGCGTCGGAATAAAAAAAGTGCTCCGCAATGTTATTCAATACATCAGTAATATTGTCTGTTTCAATGCATATGCCCCCCCACCCCCTCCACGTGACTTGAAATTATGCCCCCCCTCCCCCCTTGTTCAGATGCGTTCCGCGGTCCATGGTATAATCTGTTTGTCTAAAAAGACAAAGGAAAGCAAAAAAGAAATAAAGCTAAATTTAACAAAATATTCACAGTAAGTGAATCTTCATTGATTATTGCTACTTGCAAAATGCCCATATACAGTCTTAAAAAGGCTTCAGAACACAGGAGGTTAGCATCTTGGAGCTAGCTTGTGCAGCTGGGAAATGCCTCAGCAAACCCAGAGCACATGATGTTCCTGAATTAATTCAATTGGAGACAGGACAGAACTGGAAAGCTTTGTGCAACAAATGAACCTTGACAGTAGAAGTCTGTCTGTTTGTTAGCTAGGGTCAAAATCCAATTTAGCAATAAAAGCCAAAACAGGTTCAGATACTTTTTACCTGGATTGCAGAGTTACAATTAGAAAAGGCAGGATGAAAGAGACGAAGCAGGAACAGAAAGACCAAGACAGATAGTGTGAGAAAGATGTGTGAAAGTCAGAGGGAAGACCCAGAAAAAAGAAAAGACAGCTCAGTAACTTTTATCTCCTTAATAAGGATTAACCTTGAAAGACCTTGAAAAGAATCTCTCCACAGGAACACACAAGTTAATTGGGTCTATTTGTCAAACAGACTGTGTCCTTTGAGGGGGAGAAATTATTCAAAGCTTAGCAAAACCGCTTAAATCATCCATCTAAATATGTCTGTATCTCTTACTTTCAGTTCTCAGGAGAGCAGGAAGACCTCAGCAGAGGTGGGTGGCTGTCTTCGAGGTCTGCGTGCTGAATTTTCGTTTGTGACATGATAGATGACTCAGCTAAAATTTCCGCTGAGCTGTAGTACCGGGGACAGAGATAGAGGTTGGGGAAGCGTCTCGGCTCTTCATCAGCCGTTGATGCTTCGGAACATTGGAGCCTATGGGTGCAGCTAAACAGAAACGCGATAAATTTAATACCAGTGAAAAATCAATGCGCAGTGTCCTGTTCCTTTACTCAGAGTGGTAGTAAACATTTGACTGTGCTAAAGTTTAACTATCCAAACAGAGGCTACAGCGGTCAGACAGAATTCATACAGAGATGGAGCTGATAATGAATCCAGTGCAATTAAAAAAATCCATTTGCTGTAAAGAGCTTCATGGTGCAATGCACTGTACTGTATGTTAATGAAACAGAGCCTGGTAATAAAAAGACTTGAGACAACAACCTTATTCAGAATGCACTTCCTACACATACTGCACATGTATGTAATGACCATGGGGGTCGACAGCACCAGCTTAATAACTTCACCTCCCTTATTCAAGACGCTCACCGACACCGTTTCCTCAGCATTTAACGTCAGTCTCATTAAAGGAAGAGAGAATTGCTTACTATAAATATTGGCTCTCAAAGGACTGACACACCACATATTAGCCCACATCATGCTGCTGTACTGAGACAGTGCCAGTCAAACAATGTATCCATCAAACTTTAAAGGCCCTATGGTGCGTCTGTAACCCAAGCCACGCTGAGGACACATGGTCCCAGTGTTTGCGGCAGCACACAGGGCTGTTATCTTCGAATATGACATTGACAGTCTTCCTCATTGCCTCCCTGTCTAACACTCAGTAAAATTAAAGGGATGGCCAGTTGTTGCCAATACAGGAAATATACACAATTTACAAGATGTAGATCAGGGTATACTCAACTTCCTTGGCCTGGGGGCCACTTCAACAGAATTACAGAAGGCCAGGGGCCAGCTAGTAAACAAACATTAATAGTATTTATCAGTATATTGCTGTCCTCCCTCATCTTTGCCAAGAGGTAGATCTAGTCACATCAGCCACTGATCCACCACTGCAGACTGTATAAACATGGACAATGCATCTCCACCAAAGGCTCTAAAGATCATGGGTGTAGCTATACTGTGATGTCACACATTGGTTTGTGGACTCCTGTTTGGAAGTCTTGAGTTTGACATTTTGTCCGTCACCAGCTTAGTGTTTTGGAGCAAGATGTGACCATATTTGGGCAAGAGGCTGGCACTGTGGAGGAGTGAAGGGTTGTTCTGACTGACAAGCAGAGTAAACTTTTGGTAGACAGCCTGTCACTCAAAGTGGCCCAACCTTAATTATGCAGAACTGTAAGACTTAATAAAATGTAAACAGTTAAGTCCATCCATTATACAGTCCGTGGTTGTTACCCACTAGATGATTTCCTTTAGCATTTAAGGAAAAGTAACATTTGCCAAGATAAAGACTGACTCCTCCTGACATCCTTTATGTATACAGTATGCTCTCTCATTGGCATTAGCATTCATTTGTCCACCTAATAAGCACATGGTCAGATACAGACACCACATAGATCTGTTTTGCTGTACACAAACTTTTGCTAGATGTAGAACAGAATCAATTTGCTGATTGAAATCATTTTGTTTAGTTCAGATTCATAGTCCCTGGCTTTGTTATTTCGTATATTAACTTTTTTTCATAATTCAAAAAGATCAACGCAGTGGTGAGTCTTCTCTCGTAAAATAGTCTCGCTGATCCCATTATGTCATTGTCACAAGTCTGATTCTCCTTTCGTGTTCAGTATATCATTATCAATAATTTAAAGTCATTAACCCAACAGTTCTGAATCAGGACCTCCAGTATTTGGAGCAAGCAGCTCATGAAAATTCATGTGTGCAGCAGCAAGTAGGTTACGCCTTTCATTTCAGTGTGTCAGATACATATTTAATCAGCATTTCATATCTTGCGCTGCTCATCTCATTTTCAGGTTGAAGTTAGTATTTCTCTCTTCTCAGTCAACAAAAAGGTGATTACAGATCTCTGCTACGACGTTGAAAGAGGAAGGGAAACCTAAATAAGTTGGGGGATTGAAATGATTTGGATTTTTAAGTGGATCCACACTGCAGTTAAATGTGATTAAATTATATTAGACATGCTATCAATTTGTAAAAAAAGCCCCTAATCATTATGGGAAATGTAGTCTGAGATCTTTTTCACTTTTACCTGTCTGCACCGTTCTCCAATAAAGCTCAAACTCCCTTAGCTAAATTGCTGCTTTTATATTTAGCACATTATCTATCACATATCTCAGCCCATTTGGATTTAATGAGGGATTTCACTAATTTTACAAATCAGGATTGGTTTAGTTGTGTTTGGAGAAGCTACTCAGCTTGTGGAAAGAATTGTTTAATGTCTTTGTGACTCTGGAAGGAGAGTTCTAAAGTATGAAGTGTGTTCAGACAGAACGCAGGGCAAAATTTAGAGGCGGAGCAATTACAAAGTCAAGGTGGAAAGACATGCTTACTGTAGGAGTTATCTGGTAGGCAAATGGTCACAGAGCACCTACCAGCAATGTCTACAATTTGATTCTGGCCAGATAAGAGGGGATAAACATAGACTGCACAAATGGTCAAATTTACATGAATGCCGTGAGATGAAAGCATTCGCTGCTTTCTGTCAGGGATGATCTGACAAAAGATGTCATAGAGGTGTAGAATTGGGGCGTCGGTAGCACAGTGGATAGTGCCGGCGCCCCATGTACAATGGCGATGCCTCGCTGCAGCAGTCGCAGGTTCGACTCCAGCTTGCAACCATTTGCTGCATGTCACCCCTCGCTCGCTTGCTCGCTCGCTCACTCTCTCTCCCCCATTTCACTCTATCCTGTACATTAAAGGCAAAAAGCCTGAAAAAAAATAGAGGTGTAGAATCCACTGTTTTTGGAGCTTGAACCATATAGTACTTTAAAAATTGTTTTGTTATTTTAAAATCTGCTTCCCACAAGGACCTTCAAGTGTGATACTAAGGCTGGTTTTAATCTTCGAACACTCCAAAAGAACTCAGACCCCTCTGAAACAACCCATGCTCAGACCTCCTCAGTAGGTGGTCTAAGTAAGGATTGCTTCAAGCCTGTGCTGTGGTTTGCTTAACCTGTGTTTTGTGAACACAAAGTGCTCCAGGTTTGCTTAGCTCTTTGCCATTGTAATTCAGTCCTCTAAAGCACATCCTATTGCTCTGGGACACTCAAAAAAACAGGCTGTTCTCATGCACTGTTCATTGTATACCTACGAAAAGTAATGCACCAAAATCCATACATGTACCACATCATCATGAGCCAGTGATTTGTGTATAATCCATGTATTTGGGAAGGCTGCACTCACATTAACCAATGTGCTGATGGGATTAAACAAGGAAGTACTCCACATGAGGAGGCAGGATAGGGTAGTGGATGGGTTCACAAAACACAGGACTTTCCTCCAGGAGACTGGTGTTCGGAACCATGTCACCATGTTTCTTTTCCTTAACCCTAACCTAATTAACTTTACCTTCTTAAAACCCAAAGTTTGGTCCAAGGAAGAAAGTACGCACTTCTCAAGATATGCAACAAAGAACACATCAAACAGGAACTGTCTACACGTACGACTCATGATTTACCACACACCTCTCTCACCTGTATATATAGTGGTAGGCTAAAGGTCTGAGCCTTTTCAGTCGGTTTACTGAGTTTGCTTCACTGAAGTGTTTCTTTGTACTTGGTTTGGCTATTAATTTCTCACACAATTAACCTGCAGTACCAAAAAAACCACTTGCTGTAAGCAGGAAGACATCATGTCTAAAATCTATTGCAGATATATGATTGTCAAATCAAAGTGGGTTTTATAAACTGCTACTTGATTTGCTTATTCATTAAATTTAGTCCCATTAAATATCTTTGCAGTTTTAGTTTGTAAGTCATAAAAAGCACAGTGTGGTTCCCTGCGTAATAAAACCCAGCCTGGAGATGACAGCTCACGCTGAGGAAAGAATAAAAGATTGCAGGTGGAAAGGGAAGAAGGATGGGAGGTGGTGGGGGTGTGTGATGCACTGCTGATGGGGTCGGGTGTCAGTCACTTGTGAGGAGAAATCGTTCGTTCCATCTGGATGCTCCCATCATGCCCTCGGGCAGAAGGGGAGGTGCATGTTCTCCCTGACGGCAAGCAGTACAGATTTCGCGCCTGCCAACCTGCTACTGGTGCCTGGATGGCACGGCCGCAGCACACACACACACACGCACACACACACACACACACATTTACACACTCCTCACAGAGGCATGACCCATTTCTGTGTCTTACAACTGATGCAGCATGGAGGACAGAGAGGTAGAGTGGATGAAAAAAAATTACATTAACAATCAAGGGAAGTGGGGACAGCTCGGAGAACAAATGAGTGTGTGTGTGTGTGTGTGTGTGTGAAGGTCAAATGCTTGCATGGTCACAGGGAAAGAGATGAAGCAACGCAAAGAGGAGTGTGAGTAGGACACAGCAACACATGAGAGAGAGAGCACTGCAGCAAAAAAAACATCCACTGTGGTGAACAAGCCGCCTTTGCTCCAAGACAACTTGACAACACTCACCGTGTGAAGGTGGAGAAGGAGAAAGACAGCTTCACCCCTCAGAGGGGAAGAGAGGGAAGGAGGAGGGGGGCTTTCCAGCAGAGCCGCAGCAGACGCCAAAACAGCCAGAGGATTTTTCCCCACACACACATGCACACACACACACACATACACGCACAGAGCGGTCACCCCTCCTCCCCCCCCAGCTGCAGCGTGCAAATGACCTCGCTGAGGAAAACAAACAAGCACGACGTCCCACGAGGGAAACCAGCATCCCCACTTTTTACTCCTTACTCCTCATCACCGCATCCCTCGATCCAGCATCACCACAGACACACACACAGAGTCCCACACAGGCGGATCTGTCATCATGTAGAAGCTACGACCCAAAAGCTCACATAAGCTGTCAAAGATCTTCTCTGGAGGAAAATAATCACAAGCATGAACAGGATGTTTACACTGAGAGACAGAGAGACAGAGAGAGGGAGAGAGGGAGAGAGGAGCTGCGTGCCGTTCATCGGCATTCTTAATCAGTCTTCCCTGGCAGCCAATCAGAGGTTAAGCTGCTCTGACAGCGGCCAATCAGAAAACAGGACCGGCTGTGTCAATGTTGCTGTAGCCCAAAACAATGACAGTTGGCACTCATGACAGTGTCAGTGTGTACCTTTTGATGGAGGCTCAAGGGCACACACACCGCAGCTCACACACACTTGTTAATCAGTAGGTATTAAAGGATAGGTTCACTTTTTTCAAGTCTTATTTAAAAACAATACCAAATGGCAATATGTAAGTAGAAATATTGATTAGTCGGTTTAATCATTCCTCCTGTCTGTGCTGACCCTGGAGAGATCTCTTGCTAAATTAACTCTAATGTAACTGATGAGGAAAAAATCCACCTGTGTGAAAATGCATTTATTAACTCAGCCAAAGCTTATATGAGGGTTCAGTAGCGATCAATCCCTCCACTGCAGCTCAAGAAAGGCACAACAGAAAATGGGAACTTTGCACTAAAGACACTGTAATTTTAAAAAATATATCAACTTGACTTGTCTAACACAGACTGCTCACACCTCATATTAAGTAAGTATGGCAAAACATGACAATTAACATGACATCTTTCTTTTTTTTAAAAAAAAAAACAACTGAAATTACGTGCTACTTACTTAAACGTCAAAATATGATGCGCTAGGTACCCCCCTACATCAATTTTGGACCCACAGGAATGGTGTGTCAATTTTCGGTCCTTAAATGTTTTTTAAATTATCTTCCATTTTCACAGGAAATGTACAGTTTCTGATCATTAAATGCATACAGTCTCATTTCAAAATAAATTAAGAACATAGGTAAAAAAGTTAGTTTTTAGCTTTACTTCTTTAGGTTAAGGCAGTTGTCAGTGACCTTTACTATCAAAAGAGTCATTTTGGGTCAAAAAAGCTCTCAAATAATCTGCCTGGAGCCAAATAATATATTTGCGCCTTGTAATGAAGGTAACAGTAAGTCTGAATTAGCCCATCCAAGATAGATCTACATGAGCATTTATTATTATGTTTTACCACAAGGTGGCTACTCTGCAGGGGGCTATTTATGATTATTTGGTGCTTTAACTTTGCAGGGATGGCAGTAAAAGCAAGCAAATATGTCCACACACTGTTAAATTATCTGTTGTTCTCCAAGACTTTTTTTGATCTGGGATCCATAGCTAGCCTAGCTGGGGAGATCCAAGAAAAGCCATTGCTATCGAGATTCAACAACATTTATATAGGCAACAGGCCATTTGATGCACATTTAGTTGATGAAAAGTAAAAAAACATTTTTTATTCTGGGTATAGGCTACACTTTTTTGCAATTGAGAATGAAAGAGTGACAAAAAGGCCGCAGGGAGCCACATGTGGCTCCAGAGCCCAACGATTTTTCACCGACGCAGCCATACCCATGCTCTACAGAGAAGTGAAACATAAAGTTAAGGAATCTGACTGCAGCTGGAAGGGTGACATTAACTTGTGACGCCTGGACTTCAGGGTCAGTGGATTCATATGTGACTATAACGGCACATTACCTCACAGAGGACTGGCGACTGCTGTCTCACGTTCTCTAAACTAGAGCAGTACAGGAAAGTCACACCGAAGCAAACACTGCAGACCTCCTGCAAAATGCAGCACAAGAACGGGGGATGAACAGACGAACGCGCTATACATAAAATTATTGTAGTACAAGTATGAATATTTCTTGTATAGAAATTAGGCTACTGAATAACGTGTCAATTACGAATCATTCATTCGATCTATCTCTGAGGGATGCATCAGCGAGAGAGAGAGAGAGAGAGAGAGAAAGAGCCATGTTAAATACTGGTAGCAACCCAACTTTGCTGGGCTAAGGTAACCCAGTGCTGGGTTCGTCCATATTTGACCTAGCGCTGGGCTGCAGAAACAAACCATCGGGTTAAATTCAACCCAGCATTTTTTAAAGAAAAAAGTTTATGGCAGCAAAAGGAAAGGAATAAGAAGGACACATACTCAGACTCCATGACTGAATCAAAGATAAGGACTTGACACTTTTTTTTCCCTCTTGCTTGTTTATTATGCCTAGTATGAATAGACTATACTTTGATGCTCATGGCTTCCATAAAGTGATCTAAATGATTGAAGTGTGGAGAATCTAACTGAGCTAATGATGTGTAGCATGTCCATATTGACAGAAGTTAAATCATTTATATTTGTATGTGTGATCTTAGCCGCTCACCAACATTAGCTCAAGCGGATAGCCTGCTGGGCTTCAAGGGATTTTATATCCAAATAACTTCTATAAAAATGAACCACTTCACAGCATCAGTGGCAACAAGTGTCTAATTTAGACCTGAGTTCATGTGTAAAAATATGTAGCTAGTAAACGTTAGTAAAAAGGGACTCTGCTTTTAATTGAAATTTTACAGTCTTGTCTGCCATAATATCTTTCCATTGCTTAGTGCAACCCCAAGGCTGTTTAAAAATATACTATGCAGGATTTTTCCTTCAAACAATGTATAGTCCCTCTCAGTCATCACTCATGACCCTCTAGAAGTGCATGGCGGTGTATTTATCTGCAGAGAGGGGATTTACAAAAAAGTAGCAACCAGGTGCAAGGTCACAAGCTGCAGGCATCCAAGAAGCAAATACAGCGAGGTGAATTGCCAAATGAGAGTGAATCTGGGGCTGCCTTTTACTTTTCACTTTCGCTGGCAAGTGTGTGGGGCAGCACGGTGGTGTGGTGGTTAGCACTTTCACCTCACAGCAAGAGGGTTCCTAGTGCGGGAGCCCCTCTCCCCATGTCAGTGTGGGTTTTCTCCAGGCGCTCCTGCTTCCTCCCACAGTCCAAAAACATGCAGGTTGGGGATAGGTTAATTGGTGGCTCTAAATTGACCGTAGGTGTGAATGTGAGCGTGCGTCAGCCCTGCGATAGTCTGGCGACCTGTCCAGGGTGTACCCTGCCTCTCGCCCAATGTCAGCTGGGATAGGCTCAAGCCCCCCCACAACCCTCAAGAGGATAAGCGATTAGAAGATGGATGGGTGGAAAGTGTGTTTTCAAACAGTATCCAACAACCCTACATAGTATACCTTTAAAGGGCCAGTGTGTAAAATGGGTTGAAAACAGTGACATGTAGCGTTTAGATTCTAGATTGCAGTGCTCACTCGCTCGCCTGTGCTCACCCCTCCCGTTGGCAAAGTTACGGTGGCCTCCGAGGATAACAAAAGTGGATTCACCGCACACAGGGCTGAATTGCTTCTTATTTTATTAATCAGTCTACAAAACAATGCGTTTTGCCCATGGCTTCATCAGGTTTGTTACACAGTCCACAGCACAGGTGATTTGAAATAGGCTGCAACTGTACTGAATCCAATCAGCAGGGTACACAGGAGTAACGTTACTGCTATCCTATTGTCTGTTATGCCTTTGACATAAGACTAAAATTTTCGCAAGTGTTTTACAGTAATTGCTCTACCTGGAGATGATGTAATGTTACGAACTCTCCTCCTCACTCCCTACTTGTTGAGTCCGACACGTAATGCTATTATACTACGTGCTGACAAATAGTAGCATTTATTTTAGTAGTTTACCTGTCCAGCAGAAAACATGTCACTTTGTCCTTCATGAACCCCCTCCATCGCTGAAAAACATCACCGATGTTTATTCTCTGCCGCCGCTTGTCCCTTTTTCTTTGCCCCTCTTTGCGTCTTCTTTTCCTCGCAGGTTCGGGTTCATTCTCTCCTGTTGCGTGGTGAGTGTGGTCCATTCGCAAACTTTATAACTAAAAAAACTTTTCACTACTCTATATCAACGAACTACTAACACTCTCTGCTGTTTCCTCCTCCTTCTTCCTTCCTTCCGCTGTCTTCTTCGTTGGTTTATTTATACACGCGAAACGCGTTCTCTGGCTGGCTGGATTGTCCGCTCGGGCTGCCTTACATACATGACGGCGCAAGATGGCGACCTCTCTAAAGCAAGGCCCTTGCTATATATATATATATATATATATATATATATATATATATATATATAAAAGCATAATTATAGGGCTACGAAAACCAAACAAATTTTATTTTATAGCGATTATACACTTATATAAACATATTACTGGGTAGAATATTCAGATTCAGATTCAGATTTGACAATAAACCATGCCAAATATTACACACTGGCCCTTTAAACACCCATGTACATATATAGACAACATTACCACTTCAACCAGTCAGAGCTGATCTATAAAGTATTTTACAAATTTAAATGTCAATCTGCTGCTGCAGTAAACTAAGTTCTGATAGTTTCAAGAATGTACTGTACCGCACTGTACATACAGGTGCTGCTGTCGCAGAGTGTCTCCTGACTGGCGCTACAGGTGGGCAACGGGGTGATTGACAGCGACGCCGGACAAGACACTGGCTCCAGGTACTCGCTGATGGGTGGGACGGCGGAGGCCTCAGAGTGAACGCAGTCCGGGCTGGGGAGATTCTGGCCACTTGCTGGGAAAGGACTCTTCCAGTGGGAAAAGCCGATGGCCACTTGACCACCGAGGTCAAACCCTGCCGAAGGACAACGATCAGAAGAGACAGAGATGAAGAGAAATTTACTTCAAACTTACTTGGATTTGTTTGTTCTGTCTTTGTTATGCACAACTTACACTTTAACTGTAAGACTTTTTTAAGTGTCACAATGAAAGATTAAAGTGAATGTACTTCTTCTCTATCACACATGATCATGGAGATATCTGCATCTCTGTGGCCTCTGACCACGTAACTGGCTCTTTGTAATGCTGGTGGAGCCATAACAGTCCAAAGTATCACAGTAATGTCCTCAGCAATGTTGCCCTCTAGTGGTGCACAATGACACCACCATTACAACACCCAACTGTCTCCTGAGTCAGCTGAGTGTTGCAGCTGAGAGCAAATGTGAATAGCTGGGTGCTCAACAACTCAGCAACTGTCCTGTCTCTCATGTTACAACTCTACAAACTAACACTAATCGCATTTTGCATGACAACATATACATACTGGAACAGAAAAAGCATCTTCTTAAACAAAACTCTAGTTTTGCTGTCACGTTTTTCTTTCAGACTTTCACTGCCTCAGATCACAGTACAAAAACTGTTTCTGTTACCAGTCTATGACAAGCTGGTTACACATTAACACATGGCACTGGTTTAAAGGACAGCAGCCGTGCTCAGATATGACTGGGAGCTGTTATTAGGTGAAGTTCCTCAGCATCACTCTGACAGAAGAAGAGCAAAGAGCAGCTTTTCCTCTCCGCTTCATGAGGACTCTCAGACTGCTGAACCAGCTCGGCTCGCCTCCGGCCTTCGATTTTGTCCTCAGAAGGCTTCTCTCTCAGTTTCACGAGACCTCTGAGACTGGTGACCCAGCTCGGCTCAGCTCCGGGCTGAGCTCAGTGTCTCTGGCAGGTTGACTGCTGGGCCAAACAAGGCCATAAATTTTCTTTTTTCTTTTTCTTCCAAACTCATCAGGGTAAAGTGGAACTGTAAATTCTCCTCAAACTCGTTTCTTTCACTCTTCCTCAAAATGGTGTTTGCTTTAATTGATTTGATACTGTAGCTGTGTCTTTGATGCAAAGGTAGAGTTTGAAACCCTGTTTTTTTTAACACAGTTCAGTTTTATTTGTTTATCACAGGTCTGTGTGATTTGATTATGAGTTAGTAGTGGTTCTCTGAAGGTTCTGTTATGTCACACACATTTTAAATACTTGAAAATGCCTCATGAGTGAATTCTTTTACCATCCATCTTGAGGCATCCAATCCAAAGAGGACCTATTATGCTCACTTTCCAGTTCATACTCGTATTTAAGATTTCTATTACAACAAGTTTACATTCTTTATTGTTCGAAAAACATTTTATTTTCCTTATAGTGTCAATCCTGAAACACCTGTATTCACCCTCTGTCAGAGATGCTTGATTTTAGCACCTGTCCCTTTTAGCCCCTCACAGCCTGCTCTGATTGGTTAGCAGGTTTTTTGTATTTCTGTGTCTCTGCTCTATCACTGCAGCCTTGGAATGACTGAGCATGGCTCGGACACTTAATTCCTTATCAAGGAAGTCAGCTGCACATAGTCCACACTTGTAGACACACTGCACAAAATGAGCATAGTGTTAGTTTAGGCAGCTCACATCCCAGCTACATCAGCTGATCTCAAGCAGCCCGATCAACTGATGGAGCAGCTGACTGATGAAAGGGAGTCAGCTGATAGATCATATGATTCCTTAAACGCAACCAATTGGCAAAACTTATTCAGGGCACCCTATTTAGCCTTAGGCTTTCTGTGTATGGACATGGAAGGACTGGGAGGTTTGCTCTCTCTGCCCCAGGCTTCCCTCCTTTGCGCATGGAAGGGCGGAGAGGTGTGCTCTCTCCACCTTAGGATTTCTGTGTAGGACTAGGAAAGGCAGACAGGCCCCAAAACAGAACCATACCATCAAATATAATACTGCAAATGGAAATTAAGTTTTCTTTGACTAAAATGTTCCTGACTGAAGAATGAACTTTTCACCCACATCCATACTGTAAGACATAATGTTGTTTTTGCTTTTGTTTACTTTGTTGCTAATGTAGCTACAGTACATTTCATTTTCACCTAAAGTGATTTTAATTTTTTTGCCACAGTGAAAACAAGTTGATACACTTTAGAATATCTTTAAATATGAACAAGTATAGAAGGCCATTTAAGTCAATATTAAATAAATAAATAAATATGACTGTGGTTCGGTGCTGTTGTAGTGCTGTTGCTCTGGTCTGAATCTGTGAGCTAAACCATGTCCCATTTGAATGTAACAGATGGAAATCAAAAAAGCTGGGAAATTAAAGCAGCACAGGTAATAAAAATCCCCTGTAATAAATAAATGTGGAATTGTGAAATAAAAGTCCCCTAAAAAACATTTATTTTTATATTTATTGTATTATTTTAGGATTTTTTTTTCATAGGCATATTTATTAATTAGACATATTTATATATTGATGTAATTATTCAATATTGAGTTAAATGGCATTTTATACTCAGGACTTTCCTAATATGATTTAAGTTTAGAACTTATTTTTAGACTTATTTGGTAAGTGAACTTACGGATCTTGTGTATGAAGTTTAAATCAATTTTTGTGGTTTATTTCGCTGATACTATCCTTATTAGGATCCTTATTAGATATTCATTATCCAACAAGCAGAACAGTGTGCTGTGATTTTCTTCTTCTGCTGATTCCCCGCACACTGCCGTTATGTAACACACCAGGGGCAGGTGGGACTAGGAACACACTCACCCCCCCACCCCCTGGCTTCCTGTGAAACACAAAGCCCAGCAGATTTCAAAGGAGCATCAGCAATGAACAAACACAGCCCGATCAATAGCAGAGTAGTGGAAGGCCTGGCAGTCCCAGCTGGCTCCTCACACAGCACATTCAGCTGGAGGATAAATTCAGAGGTAAATCTAAGCTCTTCGTCTCATCTCAGCTATTCTACAGCCTCAGATTCTCTTCCAGAATAAAGGGGTTTTCACACGATGGAGCTCGACCGCGTTAGGCTGGGCGTCCCCGAAAAATAATGTTTGTGCTTAAGTCAGCACTTGCAACAATTGGAACACAGAGAAGGTCTTTACTGTCCCTCAGGGGAATTTGTCTAGTACAACACCTTCTGGCAAGAAAAATCTGACTGCTGCTTGAGCATTATAGAAAAGAGGATGTTTTGGGGTGTGTAAAAGTTTGAGGAAAAATGAGTACAGTAAAAGATGCAGGCCCTACTCCTACATCTGTGCATGAAAATGATGGCCACAAGCAGAGATTTTCTTTTTTTTTTTCAGTGATGGACAAATACCTGAATGTCTCTTTTTTGACAAGATAAGCTTACGTGTTACATGAAATTATGCCTCTGTGGAGATATACATAAATGTCTTTGTGAGAGACTCAGAGGAGCCTAAGCACACACCTCTCAAATTACAATAACAAGAAGTGAGTGTGTACCCGAGTGTCAAACAAGCTGATTGGTTGATTCAACAGTGGTACATTTTGGTTACTTAAAGGGGACCTATTATGTTTTTTCACATTTTTCATATATGCTGTTAATTTCTCCCCAGTTTCAAATTCAATTCCTGTTGTAACATGTCCGCTTGTGATTAGAAGCTTTTATTGGTCATTTTTCACAGTAGAAAGTGCCACTGTTTTCCATTGCAGTCATTCCTTGACTGCGATGATGGTGTAGAAAGTCGAGGTACAGAGGACCTGGAAATGCTCTGATTGGTGGGCTTAAAGAGACAGGCGCTAAAAAGGGAATCTCTGACAGGAGTAACCATTTAAGCATGTACACATATTCTAGTAGAAACCTTAAATGTAAGTATGAGCCTGAAAATGAGCATAATAGATACTCTTTGGAGCAGGAAAGAGGAACTTTTGTCTACTACATAAACATTGTTGATGTGTGGTTCAAACAAATGTCTGCAGGTGAGCTTGCCACATCTCCTCCACACCCAGGAGCACTCTCTACAAGTCTTTTTTTACTTCAATTCTTCTTCTGAATGCCGAGTGTCTTTTTTAGACATGCACTCCAGAGACTGATGCTTTGGATGCTTTTTAGGATTTGCTGCAGTAGCTTTCATCCTACTCCCAACTGCCGCTCCGTCGCTATGGTCTCTCCCCACTTTCTTTATTTTTGAAATCTTTCTTTCAAAGTGTCAACATACACAAGAAAATATCAGAATGACACACATACAGATGAAGTATTGAGAAAAGTAGAATTCAAGTTGCACTTTAAGTTAACACCCATGTCTATGAAAACATGGATGCTTCAACTGCCCCCCACCCCCATCCCCCAGCAGTACAATCAGCACTGTTTTAAGGTGGACACCCAAGATCAGTGCCTCCACCTCAGTATTCAACCAAGTGTCTCCCCCTCCATTCGTGAGATATGACATTGACTAATGGCCAGAAGAGTGAACTGTGAGTGAAGCTGACCTTTGACCTTTTGGATTTAAAATGTCAACACTGTCATCATTTTATCCTATTTGACATTTGTCAGAAATCTTGTCAAAATAAGCATATGAACACTTAAGATAGTTAGCTTGACGTTTGACCATCAACTGCCACATTCAAATCAGTTCATTACTGAGTCCAAGTGGATGTTTGTGCCAAATTTGAAGAAAAAAAAAATCCCTTTAAACGTTCTTGAGATATCACATCCACGAGAATGAGATGCATGTAAGGTCATCATCAGTTCATTGTTATATCCAACTGGACACTTGTGTTAAATTTGAGGAATTCCCTCAAAGCATTTTTGAGATATTGCTTTCACGAGATGGGAGGACAGACGACCTGAAAACATAATACCTCTGGCCACGGCTATCACCGACATGGAGGCATAACAAGCTAAAGGAGTGCCAAACAGAAAAAGACAACAAAAACAAAACAAATCAAACATTAAAAAAATCCATTTATCTCTCCCGCTTTTGCTCCTTTTGCTTTAGTTGATGCAAAATGCACGAATACCCAATACAAAACTCTGGTATATTGCCAAATACAGAGCTTTCCCTGATGGCGATAGGCTTAATCAGCATTGTGTGAACTCGTTTGGCAAGGGCTTGAATGTTACGGCTATTCATTTATACATATGTTAAAGTCCCACCCTCCTACTTTAAACTTACTTCCAAGTGGACATGGACATTATGTCCCCAGTCTGTTCAAAGTTCCTTGTGTTTTTGTGAGTCCCTGCCCTCTTGCCTCCCTGTGTGTCTCTATGTTTGTGTGTGTGTGTGTGTGTGTGGCTACCCCTGCTCCTGAACTTGGCAGCTGGCACCCCTTACCTTTATCATGTAAGTAATCAACCCGGACTCTCCACCCAGACTTCACCTGATCGGTTCGTCTACAACAGTGGTAGCAACATTCTCAGGCCAAAGTTGTTTTTTTGCCTAGATTCCTGTGTTTGCTCCTGAGTTTACCTTTTGTCTCCTTGTGCTCAGATTCATCTCCGCCTGCCAGCTTGTCACTCTGGATTTGCTGCCTGCCTGCTCATGCTTAAACTCAGCTCCCCATTCCCACTCCTCAGCCACTGGATCAGCCCAACTAACACTCACCGTCCACCCTGCCTACCTGCCTGCCTGCCTAAAAATCCCAGTTTGAAATAAATCTGCTTTCTTAGTCTGTGTGCTGCATTCTGGGTTCATTCATTACTGAATTTAACTAAAACCTAAAATAAGACATAAGACTGTAAAGCCAACCTAAAAAAAAGTATTACAATGAAAAACACTGTGATGGAGCTAATGTGCTTCTTCTTGACTGCGTGGTTGTGGTTTGATTAGATTTAGTTAACAGTGGCCTGGCGACATAACCAAACTTTTTTCTTTTCAAATTTTGCTAAATCTTGATTGGTGCACGGCCACTTGTGACATCACAGTTTCCAAACTGAGCCTTGCCTATTTCAACCACAGACTATATAATGGACGTTGCTGGGACATCACCTGTTGGTTTGTGGACTCAAGTTTGGCATTTCAGCTGTCGCCATCTTGATTTTTTAGACCATAGCAACACCTCGCAGACAGCCTGTCACTCAAGCGGCCCCATCCTTAAATCTGCATAATTTTAAGCCTTAAAAAATGTAATTAGGTGATTTATATAATAGTTCGCCCCCAAGTTGGGCATTTTAACATGGGTGTCTATGGGGATTTACTCACTTACTACTTGAGCTAGCTTCAAGTGACATTTAAGGAACTGCGTTTTTTGGCACTTCATTTTTTCAGCGCCAGAGATTGCCACTTGATTTCAACCCCAACTGAAATGCAGAAATCTCTCATGTAAAATAATCCAAACTGTCTCAACTGTGGCAGAAAATGTGTTACTGTCGGAGCTCATTACTCACAGCAGGAATCTGACTGAGAAAAGGTCCTTTAAACACAAGAAACCCTGGTGATGGATTCCCTCAATCAGAAAAAGTGATGCTCTTGCAGTTCATAAAGTATTAAAATTATAATAGAAATTGCTTCTTGGTGAACATTGAGGCTGGTGGATTTTAGATTTGTAGAACTGTCCAACACACCACCGAGTCGTCGACTGAGTGATTTTGGCTCCATAAAACTGAAGGGTTGTGCTGAAACTTGCTCCAGGTACCTATAGTGTAACACAATTCAAAAAAGCCATAAAGAACTGCACTGAGCCAACAGTCCTCAACATCCCATGAAAGTCACCTGAAATGGCGGGAGGGGCTGAGGTGGTAATCTACACCTGGCATGTATCCAAACGACCTCCAAAACTCATGGTGCGCGCAGCCTTTTCGGACATAGTGTGTTCTAAGCAATATCTATGTCGCAGTCATCAGAAAAAAGTGCCCGCGTGGCTCTCTGAGGAGAGAGAGAGACCCAGATATGTAGCACTTCCACTTCCTGACACCCTGAGATGTAAGACAACAAATGCAGGTGCAGGTATCCGGGTCACGCGCTGCACTGTGCATTAACAAGTTTCAGCTCTGCAATGATCTCTGAGAGGCTTGCGGTGGAAGTCCTTCAGGTGGAAACAGGGCTGGTGTCGGAGTGTTTAATGTGTCCACTGTGTCTGAGTGTGTTTTAACAGTGAATGTGCTGAAGGTGCAGCTGAATAAAATAGCCAGAAGATAAAAAGAATATCTCTTCTGCACTTTCTTCTTGTACATGGCGAAGCAACAGCGTTGGACGGCTGACAAATTGACACCAATTAACAATATATGTTGTTACCTTACCCCGATTGTTACAGATCTTCTTTAATGAGAAAACATACTGCGTAAACAAGAAGAAGGGGGAAAGCTCATTACATTTATGTGGACACCACTAAGCGATTCCTGATCATTTATATTGGAAATGTCAAAAATAAAAAGGACATCTACACATGTACAGTATTTCAAACTCATAGTTTTCATACTTCTGGTGACTATAAATAATTCAAAGATGGCTAATTTACGGAATAACCCCTCTCAATATGGTTTTCATTTTTGCTTCTTTTATAACCATGATTATCAGATGCAAAATGTGGTCTAGATTTGGATAAATATTATCATGGGGTTCATGAGAAATTTCATCTGCTTTAAAGTAATTTGTGGTCACAGGGAGGGATGTCACGATTAACCAATTTAGCCAGTACTGCGAACACGTAATGTCACAGTGATGCAATATCAAGAAGAGCTGTAACATTGTCAGAGGCAACTAACATTCCAGTCTTATATCTGCCAAAAAAGGCTCCTTAAATTGGTAGCATGGGAACATTTTGGATTAGTGATGGTCACAAATGAAAGAACAAATCTTTTTTAACGACTCTTTTAAGTGTCCGATATGTACCGATTGTATTGAGGTTGTGGTTGATATGTAACGTCTGAGTGCTCATGAATCCCTCCTCCCAGTCGCGGTTACTCTAGGGTACCGCTCACACTGCCTGTGAGTGAATGAGATGCGATTGAGTTGGACTCCACTTGGGACAGTTTTCGTATTCTGCTTGCCCAGGATGACAAATCGATGCGGTCAGAACGTATTTCTGTAACATCTGTTGGGCTAAATGGCCTACATACATACATACATACAAGCATGGGCTCCTTATTTAGACAATACATTATATACCATATAGATAACTTCACAGAAGTTAGATGTTTTACTGTACACCATAAAACATTATTTTGTATCAATAGTCGCCCCCTACTTTGAATACCCGACAGAAAAAAGTTATATTTCACAAATAGCATTACAGCAGTCAGCTTCCCACTTTAACAGCCTGCTAAATGTCATGTTGTCTCAGGGAAAAGAACAACTGGAGTCAGAGGAAGACACAAACAAAAGTGTAAGAGTGTAATTCACCGCATTTTTTCATTTTTTAATGTGAGCTGCAGATAGTGATACAATCATCGGCTGTAGTTAGAGGAGCCAGGAGGCTAGAAGAAGGAGGATGGTGTTCCTGAGCTGCATTGATGGTTGACAGAGTTAAACTGGTTGTTGTACTTGTTTGTGAGGTGACAGAAGTGTCGTCTTCTCTTTCTTCAAAAATCTGCACAGTGGCGTGATTGTAAATTAACAAGGGCCGTTTAAATCGATGCCCCAAGGCCAATGGTGCATTCATGTGCTCCTCTGATGATCATTCTTCTGAGTTTAGTGAGTTAATGAGGTTTAAGTTGTAATATAGAAACAGCATGGACGCTATTAGGACAATATGTTGTATTTTATTGCTCAGAGCATTTAAACATGTTGATAACGAAGAGCAAAGGGAACAAATAAATGATGAAATATGATCGGGGACTAATTTTTCAGATTTTTCTGACATCATATGAATGCAGCACAAGGCTGTGGAGGTTACTGCGACATCTGCAGTGCAACTTGCCCTCAAAGAAGCTTACATGGCCTGCGCAGGATGCTGAAATGCATTTAAATGAAGCTTTATTGATGTAAACTTATACATGACTAGACAGCACTGAAGAGAAGTTTCTTGTGGCAGGCAGCACTAGCTGTCAAACGTGCATGTACTAACGGAGTGTAACAGAAACTGACACCCTTGGTGGCAAAATGTGGCAAAACTCTAAAGGTTCAATACATTTACATGTATCAAGTCTAAGGAACAGAAGCTGTGAAAGGAATCTTCCCATCACTAATTTGGATATCTACAAAATGACCAGGAAGTAGAAGTTGGATATTCAATTTGTAAAGCATGACATCAAAAAGTGACTGCAAAGTGATCAAACACTTCGATTATGTTCCACCATCTCCAAGATAATCACCGGACCTTGTATGTCCAAATCAAGGTAAATAAAATGTAACTAGCTTATATACTAAGTTGGACAAAAACATTATAACGTTTCACAATGTGGGAGAGGCTGTCCTTCTTCCTACTGTTCCCTACCTTTTTTATGTTTTCAATATGAATTATGCTTACATGTTTTAGTTGTTTTATATATAATCTTACATTTTATTATTAAAAGGTGCATACTGTATTATTTTGGTTTCAAAAGGCAGCTACAGTGTTCCCCATCTTTTTAGAGCCTGATCTCACTCCATAGTCGTTGAAATCCAGCGCTTGAGCGGTGACTTGCGATGTCAGAAACCAACAAAATAAGGCTTCTTTTAATGTCAGCATGATATGCGGCCGGTTGCCATTATTATTTAACGGCACCCGGCGGCGTCAGGAGGAAACATAGCAGGACAAGGATGTAAGTTAAAGCAGCGAAAGAGGGCAGGAGGGGTGGTGGATAGGTCCAACAAACACTGACTCACCCGAGAGAGCAGTGTTCTTGTCACGTAAGATTCTAAAGCCAAACCCTGTTCTTTTTTCCTTAAACCTAACCACTTCCTTTTCTTGCCTAAACCTATCCATGTGCTTTTGTTGCCTAAATCCAATGATGTGTATTTTTTTGCTGAAGAAAAAAAAAGTCAATTCGCACTTCCGATTGATTTAAACTTGCTTTTTCTATGAATGGGTATCCGTGCTGTGTCGTGAGACAAGCCTCCTATACCCAAAATACAGTCAAAACTTTAATCTAGAAATGCCAACACAGCCTCCATAATTCTTGACCAGGAAAAAGGCATAGCCGAGGACACTATCTGCAGACAGCTTGCCACTCAAATCAGCCTGCCCTTAATTATGCAAAACTTTAAGCCTTAATAAAATTTCAACAGGTGACACTAGAAAGACCAAAACATGTTTATTTCTGCTGTAAAGTTGGGCATTTCAACATGGGGGTCTATGGGGATTAACTCGCTTTTGGAGCCAGCCTCAAATGGCCATTAGAGGAACTGCAGTTTTTTGGCATTTAAGCATTGGCTTCATTATTCAGCCATCAAGGGTTGTGGCTTGGGAAAGATGTGATGAATCATGAAAGTGAAAGAACTATTTGTGTGAAGAATAACAACAACAACAAAAATGATTGCCTCATTACGTGGACACGATTGTTAGATTGTCTGTTAAAAAATGTTTCAAGAATTATCAGACACAGTCCCCTTAATTTCAACGTTGCAGAATTGCAGGGTGAGACAGTTTCAGACGCTGTGTGACAGTCCGACAACCACTGACCTCTTTAGCCTCAATCTGAAAAAGCATGAGCAATGTCAATCCCCTGCAACATGGACTCACTTTTTAACACCAATACAAATAAGTTTTTAAAAGAAAGAAAGCCAGACACTTTATATGATAATAAACTAGATAAATGTCAATAAAATTCTATTTCTGCAACCTGAAATTCCCTGATATCCTTCTGAAACTCACAGAATAAACCTGATAACCAAAACGCAGAGTCAGCAGAACGCCAAAAAACACACTCCTCCAGTACAGCTACTGCCCCAAACATGAATTCAATCATTTCCAGGGATGCAAGAGAAAATCTGAGCATGTTCATAGCTCCTGGAAATGTCTCCTAAATTGAGTTCACTCTCAGTTCTATGGATGTGTGTAGCTGTTATCAGTCAGTGCTGTATAAGTTTCAGCATGGTGCGCTTGTTTTTCTTGTCATCCTTGACTGAATCCCTGCCTCAGGGTGAAGATTAGCTCTGTCTATCAGCTGCACAACCGCAGTAAATTCCAACAACAACAAAGCAGGGTGGAACTGATGGAAGATTATAATCGATTAGAACTTTTAAGAACCTACAGTGATGCTGACTAGTATTTTCCTCCCAAACAAAGGCCAGGGCTTTTAAATCACGGGCGGCACACTAACTTTTTGATGTCAGAGTGCAGGACAAGACTATAGATCTTTCCCTTTGTAAAACCAAGAGGGTGAGTCTCAATGGTCCAAAGCTCTCCCTCAGCACTTCATTAGTTTTTTTTTTATTTAGCACAGAGAGAAGAGAGAAACACCTGCATGCAGCAGCAGCAGCAGCAGCACAGCCTCAGCTGAACCCACAGTCTCAGCTGTCACAGTCTCCAGCATACAGCCTCTCTCACTAACCAGGCTGTAATATTCATCGAAAAAATGTCAAAAGGCAAGGTCTGAATGTTCAAAAAAGCCAGAGGTTGCAGTTTTGTGACAGACAGGGAAATTATTTCAGACAGCTACATCAACAACGCGCTATTTCCTGTCGCCAGCTCCTGACATTCAGACAAAGTAACATGTCAGGGGAAATCTTTAATTTTCTTACCGCTTAGCAAAATTCAACATTTAAATCCCCTCGGCGTGTTGTCAGTGAGCTTAGAACTGACAGCACCATACTGTACTGCAGTACGCTCTCTAAAATCTTACTGTAAGTCATCACTGACCCACTCACACCAGGCATTGCTGTTTTTATTGCACAGCTTTAATTTGCATAGTCATTTGGTACTTCAAGTTTTAATGTCACAGCAGACACTTTGACTTGACATAGCAGGAAAAGCGCAGGTGTTACTAATAACAGTAATGATGCTCTGTTCTGTTTAAGCATCACATTAAGTCATCACAGTGTGACAGTGAGCCAGCATTAACAGCACCAGGATCCTGAAACTGAAACAGCGACATGGAATTCATTTCTTTATTTATACCTGTGCTTTTCCTGCTGACATGTCAAGATGTCTTTCATGAATATATATATATATATATATATATATATATATATATATATACATATATTTACAGTACAGGCCAAAAGTTTGGACACACCTTCTCATTCAATGCGTTTTCTTTATTTTCATGACTATTTACATTGTAGATTCTCACTGAAGGCATCAAAACTATGAATGAACACATGTGGAGTTATGTACTTAACAAAAAAAGGTGAAATAACTGAAAACATGTTTTATACTCTAGTTTCTTCAAAATAGCCACCCTTTGCTCTGATTACTGCTTTGCACATTCTTGGCATTCTCTCCATGAGCTTCAAGAGGTAGTCACCTGAAATGGTTTCCACTTCACAGGTGTGCCTTATCAGGGTTAATTAGTGGAATTTCTTGCTTTATCAATGGGGTTGGGACCATCAGTTGTGTTGTGCAGAAGTCAGGTTAATACACAGCCGACAGCCCTATTGGACAACTGTTAAAATTCATATTATGGCAAGAACCAATCAGCTAACTAAAGAAAAACCAGTGGCCATCATTACTTTA
The DNA here is from genome assembly GCF_041903045.1 of Epinephelus lanceolatus. Classification (NCBI taxonomy): domain Eukaryota; kingdom Metazoa; phylum Chordata; class Actinopteri; order Perciformes; family Serranidae; genus Epinephelus; species Epinephelus lanceolatus. Next base: position 28,149,931 of record NC_135756.1, read on the forward strand.
AGAAATGAAGGTCAGTCAGTCCGGAAAATTGCAAAAACTTGAAATGTGTCCCCAAGTGGAGTCGCAAAAACCATCAAGCGCTACAACGAAACTGGCACACATGAGGACCGACCCAGGAAAGGAAGACCAAGAGTCACCTCTGCTTCTGAGGATAAGTTCATCCGAGTCACCAGCCTCAGAAATCGCAAGTTAACAGCAGCTCAGATCAGAGACCAGATGAATGCCACACAGAGTTCTAGCAGCAGACCCATCTCTAGAACAACTGTTAAGAGGAGACTGCGCCAATCAGGCCTTCATGGTCAAATAGCTGCTAGGAAACCACTGCTAAGGAGAGGCAACAAGCAGAAGAGATTTGTTTGGGCCAAGAAACACAAGGAATGGACATTAGACCAGTGGAAATCTGTGCTTTGGTCTGATGAGTCCAAATTTGAGATCTTTGGTTCCAACCGCCGTGTCTTTGTGAGACGCAGAAAAGGTGAACGGATGGATTCCACATGCCTGGTTCCCACTGTGAAGCATGGAGGAGGAGGTGTGATGGTGTGGGGGTGTTTTGCTGGTGACACTGTTGGGAATTTATTCAAAATTGAAGGCACACTGAACCAGCATGGCTACCACAGCATCCTGCAGCGACATGCCATCCCATCCGGTTTGTGTTTAGTTGGACGATCATTTATTTTTCAACAGGACAATGACCCCAAACACACCTCCAGGCTGTGTAAGGGCTATTTGACCAAGAAGGAGAGTGATGGAGTGCTGCGGCAGATGACCTGACCTCCACAGTCACCGGACCTGAACCCAATCGAGATAGTTTGGGGTGAGCTGGACCGCAGAGTGAAGGCAAAGGGGCCAACAAGTGCTAAACACCTCTGGGAACTCCTTCAAGACTGTTGGAAAACCATTTCAGGTGACTACCTCTTGAAGCTCATCGAGAGAATGCCAAGAGTGTGCAAAGCAGTAATCAGAGCAAAGGGTGGCTATTTTGAAGAAACTAGAATGTAAAACATGTTTTCAGTTATTTCACCTTTTTTTGTTAAGTACATAACTCCACATGTGTTCATTCATAGTTTTGATGCCTTCAGTGAGAATCTACAATGTAAATAGTCATAAAAATAAAGAAAACGCATTGAATGAGAAGGTGTGTCCAAACTTTTGGTCTGTACTGTATATTTTCTTTACTTTACTCTAACTCAAAAACAAACAATATTTCATGAATATATACATACATGTCATAGGAAGGATCTCTCCCTTCGATGAAGTTGGCTTCATCTCCACTCTTGTTAGAAACTGGACCAAATGAGCGGACTGAATCTTGATCCAACACTGTAATTAGCTCGAAAGCTTTGTGCCAGGAGAAAAGCCGTTTCGTGCATCCGGGTTGTTGCGGTTCCATAAATATATGTGTGCGAGTGTGTGGTGAGACGCTTAGTCCAGCATAGGAAGTGCTGTGAATACCCGCGATCAGGATTATAATGTTTTTGTTCTGTGTGCTTTTTACTGTATTTCTACAGACCTATCAGTGCAAGGAAACAGCACTCTGGGACATGATGAATGCATGGTATGTTAGTGTAACTCCTCCGGTTTTAAAATGCAAAAAGAATTATTGCTCTATCTTATTTGGTTACAATTCTACCGGCATTTAAAAATCAATATGCAAATGGGGTCGCGGGCGCTCCCACCGGTAGGAAGGAGTTAACAGTTAGCTCACAGTGATATGCATTATCTTGTTGTAATTTCTACTGTATGAACAACATTTTCTGTTTCATCTCATTTTTAATCAAATGTCACAAAAATATTTGACAATATACCTGAAATCAGCAGAATGTGAGTTTTTTTTCCAGAATATTATCACCAACACTTTAACTGTTATTGATATCTGGTTGTGTTTTGAAGATACTGACCAATGAACTTCAGAGGGGCGTGGCTCAGCAAATGACTCCACAATGTTTGGGTCAATCATCACAAACCTCGCAAGCAATGTCTCAAGCAGTATCCGGAACGTATCCTGTTAAATTAATTGAAATTGACCACTAAGGGGGCATCACAAATACAAAAAATGGGCGTTGGATGACCAAAATCTGACTATAAACCAGAAACTCATTGTCAAATTATTACAAAACTCGCAGGGTATGTTAAATAATAACCATGAACAATGTGTATTTAATTATTTTGAAAGTGGTCAATAGGGAGCACCATCACTTACAAATAAGTGCAATGGCCTTTTGCAAAATTTGGCCATAAATTAGTGAGGGTTCATTCAAACATCACCAAACTCAGTGGACTTTTTTAACTAAGCCATTAAAGCATGCCCCCAAAACGTTTCTGCAGCCGACCAATAGGAAGCGACACAGTTTCCAAAGAAGAGCGTGGCCCAGTAGAGATTTGGACTAAGTGAATGAGCATATGTCTGACTGTCATAAATTTTTTTTATTGTTTTTAATGCAGTTTAAGTGTCAGAGTTCTTGATGACCCAGCTTTCAAGATATAAGGGTCCATGGCTGGCTTGAACCACAAAACTGCCGCTTGCAGCTATATCTGTATTTGTGCTCGGTCTTAGATTTTGTTTTAGCGACTTCTTTGGTTTTCCTTGTCTTACGTCTTATCAATATGTATACAAACAGATGGAGTAGGGGAAAACCCAACGTGTAACCAATATTGAACTACAGCGGTAAAAATAGTAAATAACTTGCTACAATTATGCAACAAAGGTAAATACATCATGTAAAGACATTTACAAATTCATAATCATCATTTTAAGTTCTGGATTTCAGATACAAAATTATACTGTCCAGATATGAGACATTAGGAAACCTGCAAAGCATTTTTCCTGTTTAACAAGAACAGCTCAGTGAGTCTCGAACAAAGTGCACTTACCGATGGTGATCTGACTGACACAGCTGTAGAAGGTTCCTGAAGAAGCATTGTAGCTGCTACTGCTGGGCTCACGGTCTGTGACAGGTGGAGAGATCACACATGTAGATTCTGTTATCCAACTTACACTACAACAAAGGCATGGATTTTTAGTACAGGTCACCATTACAGTTTGTTACCTTTACAGCCATTGCCTTTGTAATAGCAAAAAAAGTTTTTCTGTATCATATATCCTACAGTTCCAAATGTGTCCACTAAGCCACTAAGCCTGGTGCTGGTCCTGGGGGTTTGAGGAAAGCCATGACCCTGCAGTGTTACAGGAATGAACCCCCTAATCCTGCAATGTTAGTGCCCTGCTCCACACATTGAGCCACACAAGGGGAAAAACCCTTGACCTTGGCAGAAGTAAGAAGAAAATAAAACCCATGAGTCTGGCAGCTTTAATGCCTTAGTCTACCAATTTATGATGGGAATGAAATCATCCACGGTGAATAAAACACTAGCAGTGATTGAGCCCATAACCCTGAAAGTCTTAGAGAAAGAAAACTATTCACTAGTCCTGACAGTGTTAAGGGAGGGATGCCTCAAACCCTGCAGGAGCTGTTTTGTCGCTTACTGATCTGGATGCACCCCAGTCTGCAAATCTGCCTTTACAACCCCTAACGCTTTGATTAAGAGGCTATAACATACCAATTCAATCTCACAGTAGCTACAGTCTCTGATGAGTGTTAGGCCAGCATAGCACAATAAAAGAATACATATGGAATGTGATTGAAATGGTGAGATGCGCGCAGCAGGTAATTCTTGCAAGTTTACTGGCACACAACCACAACTATATGCATGGATTATGAGACAATGGGCCCCTGGGCACAGATATGTAAAAGGCCCCACAACCTCTCCAACACAAAAGCAAGACACACAGACTTTGTGGTAGTTTTGCATTATTTGTTGTTGTTTTGTGTCTTTCTTTAGTTCTTATGCACATTTTTTATCATTTTGTGTTTATTTGAGGTTGTCTTTTAGCCCCTTTCCTCCAAATTAGCTCTGGTTCTTTAACAGATCCTGAAAATATTTGGAACATTTGTGCTATCTAATCTGTTATTACAGATATTTGTTTTCACCCAAAAAACAAGCTTGAACGCGTTACTACTGAGACAACTGTACACTTTATTTGTCTGACAATTTCTCACTTGACTTCTCCATTCTCTCTTTCCAATCTGTAATATGACACATTCACTGATGTTGTCACTGTTTGCACTGCTGCTGGGGTTTTTTTTTTTCTTCTTTTTTGGGGGGTTCTGAACCAATTTCTTTTTGGTCAAAATGCTCAAAACGTTTCAAAATTAGGTGCAGGAACTGGAACAGAACTGTTTCCATGCTGGTGGAAAAGTGGTATGTGTGGTCTTTTTGTGTCTCTTTCTGGTTGGTAATTTGAGTGACATTTTGCAGATGAAGGCCGGAGTGGGGGGGGGGGCTCCTGAGATTTTGGGCGCCTGAGCCTGTGCCCAGTAGGCCTATTCAGTAATCCATCCATGACTACACGTATACAACACTATACAGTACAGTAGATTATAGTCAGGTTTATTTTATGGATTTGTAACTAGTTTTGTAGCAAAAGGTAGTATCTAGGGCTGCCACTGATTATTGTTTTCATCACTGATTAATCGGCAGACCATTTAAAAAAAAAAAAATGTCACAAAATGGTGAAAAATGGCCAACATATTTTCTTTGTTGACATCATGATTTCTGACCAACAGTCCAAAACCCAAGGATAGCTCTACTAAAAACCACTGCTAAGTCATTAAAGGTAAATGCAGGAATTGCCGGTTATTGTGTGCAAACATCACCGGGGAACGTGAAAAGTTATAGTAAACCCTAGATTCACTCTTGTTTTAGAACAAGCTTTGTCAAACTGAGGTGTCGCCTTGCTACATTTCCATTTTTTTCAATGGCACAATTTTCGTAGCTACCTCTCAGATGTGTGCTGCTTATGGCCTGGCAACTGGTCGCTGCCTTTTTAAAAATTCCCGACCTCATCTATGTGCTGTGCCCAGGAACGTCCCCACCACAGTAAAGTAAGAAGAAAGTAAGAAAATACAGGCAGAGGGTAATACAGAAGGTCTCTGCAGATAAATATACCATCATATACTTCTAGTGGGTCATGAGTGACAATTGAGGGGAATTACTTTTGTATGAGTCTATACATTTTTTATTTTTAGGAAAATCATGCATAGTATAGCTTTCCAACAGACATGGCACAGGATATAAGATTCATGTTTCTGACAATACTTTCCGTCTAGGTTTTTTGGATCTGTCTCCTTAAGGGGCATATTTGGCTCTTTGGCAATTGAATGCTAACACATTCTCACTCCGACCTCGCCACATATTGACGTTTTTGTCATGGACTTTTCACGTCCACATACCACGTGCAAGGTACCCTGGGTGAGTTGGTTGTTGACATTCTGGGACACCGTGTCAAGTTCTGCCTGTTACATGCGTTGTCTTCTTTCAAGATACACTTCTGTTTTCACAGGAAATAAACGCACTACATCGATACAACACCGTGATTTGATGTTTTTTTTCCTTCTACAACAAACACACGTGGTTAGGTTTAGGAAAAAAGAACAGGGTTTGGCTTTAAAATCTTTCGGGACACGAACACTGCTCTCTCGGGTGAAAGTTGATGTTTGTTGAACCCATCCACCACCGCTCCCGCCCACCCACTTGGACTTTCGCCGCCTTAACTTTCATCCTTGTTCTGCCACATTTCCCCCTGATGCCGCTGGGCGCCATTAAACTATAACAACTGGCTGCGTATGATGCCGATGTCTGTCAAACCAAAACAATGAGGTGAAAGACAATGATTCATACAGCTGAGGGGAAATGCAAATTTAAGCAGTAATTCTCTGTTGGTTTGTCATACGAGCAACACCTCACACATTACACATTGTCCTACTATCCAATGTAAATATAAAAATATCAAACAGTGCAGCTTTAAGGTCAGATCTACATAATATACGATATTAACACAGAAAAAAAATTTAAAAAATAATTTCTTCTTTGCAGCCTTCACAACTTTTCGATGTATTTGTCAGTGTACAAGGTGCTACTATAATGAATTACAGCTTCAATCAACCTTGTGTGTCATTCTCGCTGCCATCATGGAAAGTTGTCCCGTAAATATACAGTATCGAATCACTTGAATGACTTGACGAGAAACACTGCTCTCCATCACTGAGGTTCCACATATAGTTCCACATATAGCAAGAAAGTAAAGGGCTAATTTGGAAGTTATCAAGGGAGACAGAGGTTAAATGATTAATCTGCCTCAGCAGAGGAAAAGACTTCCCGTGGCACTGCAGTCACTACTCTAAGGTGCAGCCTAACATTATTTTGCCTTGGACTAAGAGCTGAATACAAATGCTTTTGCTCATTTTGCAACTTTTATAGAAAACTCTCATTTCCTTATACTCTAATCTAACATCTACAGCCCCGTCAAAGAAGAGCAACTGCAGCACAGTGCAGACATTCATCACTGACCGAGAGTCTTTTCAGTGTTAGCTGGCACATTTGCCTCCATGTTTGGAGATAAACCTGCAAGTATCATTTATTATCAAAGTTATGAGAAGTCAGCGTGCACGTTTCACAATCCACATGAGCAGCTTCCAGTGACACCCATAATGTATAATCAGATGAAGCTTTGGAAATGTTTTCACATCATTCAAGCTTTGTGTGCAAAGTCATTTCACTCACAATGAGGTTCATCCGCTATCTTTACTGACTGTAGCAGCTTCACAGGTTGATAGATAGACTACTGTTTTAAAAGCAGCAGATAAGAAGCAACATACTCTGATGCAGCAGCAGTGCCTCTAAATGATCTTTTCACCCACAGGCAGCTGTAATCAGAAAATAGAGTGTAGTGTGTGTGTGTGTGTGTGTGTGTGTGTGTGTGTGTGTGTGTGTGTGTGTGCGCGTGTGTAAACAAAGACTGAATATGTTTCAAGTTAGAGATTGTCATGAAAGGGGCTCTAACTCCTGGCAGAAGAAAATGAAATATTTCTAAATCATACTGTTTTGCTCAGGACCCTGGTGGTCCCTGTACACAAATTTAAAACCACGTGCCTTCACAGACTTGTTTATTTATCTGGTGTTATTCATAACTCATTAAGGGAGGTGCTCCATTCATTTTTCATATGAGAATATATAGGCTAAGTCTTGAGTTGTCCCAAGCAGTCATCCGGAGCATTTTGGGGCGCCACACCCTCATTCCAGCCCACACTCAACAGTGAAATTAGGATAAACTGAGGAAGCCATATGAACTACACATGTGATGACACATCATATAATAAGTCATGTTACTGTTTACTGGTCCCATATGGTGCATAGGAAGCCTTTACCTGCGGATCCGGAGGAGAGGCGCGTCGCGATGGCGCGGCGAGGACTCCGCGGGCTTCCCGGACAAACCCGCACCACCTCCTCTTGACATTGCAAACAGATGACCTGGTTCTCCTGATTTTCTCCGATTTTGCCGCAGCCCTTGTGCTCCCCCCCGGCCTGGATCTTCATACCTGCGCTGATCTGACGGACCAGTCGCATGTCTGCTCCTGCCTCATGCTCCAGCATCCTCCTCACCGGCGGCGGTCACACTTATTACGCATGGCTTCGGCGTGTGAAGGCAACAACTTCTACTGTACCTAAAGCATCCTAAAACTCCACCCACTGCACTCGCTTTCAGACGATGTTCATTGAGAAGCTGCTCCCCGCACCGGCTCACCTCCGCTCCATCATGTCAGCCTCTCTCTCTGCCCGTGCCGCGGTTGATGTTGCAGTCTTTACGCACGACCGCAGGCGTGGCTGCTTCACGTGGCTGGCGAGGTCGCAGTGTCAAGCTCCTGTGGGAATAGAAGTGGTACCAAGATGAAGAAGTCATAAAATAGGTCTCTATTAAGAACCACGGGGACGCTTCAAAACCCAAAAGCATAATTACTGTAATAATAATTTGATGAAAATGCCACAAAGTAGTCGCTAGAAGTTCATCAGAAGACCACGGAGATGCATGACATAACTGTCCAATGACGCCTTCAGGGAGGGCCGGGGCCGAGGGGGGGGGGGGGGCTGGGCCTCCCAACGAATATAACTGGATTCCGACATTACTGTCATTAAGATGTTGCAACCTGACAACCTAAGGCACCCATTGGTACCAATATTGGCTAAGAAAGGTAGGATGGACTCCAATGCGCACCATCGTCACTTCACATGATCAGACACTTGACAGTGCTATATACAGTAGTGTATATATCAGATGACATTGTTTTCATTTAATAAGGGTTCTTCTTTGAACAACAGTTGAAGTTAGGTTAAATTTAGGCAAGGGAACAAATGGCATGGCAACACATTCTCACTCTGACCTCATCACATATTGACGTTTTGGTCATGGACTTTCCACGTCCACATACCACATGCAAGGTATCCTGGGTGAGTTGGTTGTTGACGTTCTGGGACACCGTGTCGAGTTTTGCCTGTTACCTGCATTGTCTTCTTTCAACTTCCGATTCACAGGAAATTAAAGTTTACATACAATCTCTTTCAAAATAAACGTCGCACTATTGCCATTTTTTTTCCCCTCAACAACAAATATACATGGTTGGGTTTAGCCACCAAAAACACGTGGTTAGGTTTAGGAAAAAGAACAGGGTTTGGCCTTGGAATCTTACAGGACGTGAACACCACTCTCTCAGATGAAAGTCGGTGTTTGTTGATACCGCACCACTTGGACTTTTGCCACCTTAACTTTCATCCTCGTCCCACTACGAGTCCCCCTGACACCACTGGGTGCCCTTAAACTATAACGGCAACCGGCAGCTTATCGTGCTGATGTTAAAGGCTGCCTTTTTTTTGTTGGTTTCTGACGCTGCAAATCACTGCCTAAGCACCAGATTTCAATGACAGCGGAGTGAGACCGTGCTCCGCAAGGCATTTTTAAAGGGATCCTTTAAACTCTTACCTAAAGATATCTGAATAAAATGGGTTCTGTGGGTACCAATGACTCCTTTAAACTATAACTATATAACTATATCAATAAGGCTTATTATTCCATACAACTATTGCACTGCTAATTTAGGGAAAAGGACAACCAGCCTGTTAAAAGAACAATTAATTGTCTATCACAGATGCATTAAAACACATCAAAACAGGACTGTTGTGGAACTTAAAACGTTAAATGTTCTGTAATATTAACTATAAAATGAGAAACCAAAGTATATCAGTATGTAACGCCTTAACTCTCCATACTGACTTACAGTAGTTTTCAAATAGCTTTACACTTAAACAGCATAATAGAATTCCTGAATTTCCACTGTAGTTATCTAGGAGTGAAATAAACAAATTACATTTGTTCTCCTTACTGTAACAAAGTTGTATTTTTGTGTTTTAGAAAATAATCTTAAAAATTTCAAAAAACATTTCAATTTTTAGAAATCTAATTTAAAAAAAATCAGGATAAAATACCCCACCCACAAAGCAAAACAACTGGTCGAACAGTCGGATCTGTCTATCTATCTGCCTATAAAGGGCATTTCAGTCACACTATGCAGCATTCATCAAACACATAAAGTAAGGTACAATCTTCTCAGCTAACGCTCTATATAACAGTTGTTCTAAGTGGCATCCTCAGAGACTAAAAACAAAAGTCACCAGAAAAAAGCATTAAGCATTTAAAGACCCTGAAAACTTACAGTGAATGAAACTCTCACTATTGCCAGAGGCAGAGCAGTTTTGTTTGAGATTTCTGTTCCTCTATTTTTCCCTCCTCTGTGCCCTTCTATTTGCTTTTAAGTTAATGCAGAACTTGTATTAACTGCTGCAGGCAAAGGTGGCGATCCAGTAGCAGGACCATATACTCACCTATTCTGATTATTTTATCCTTCCAGTTTTTAATCAACCAGCAGGGACCCTTATTTATAGATCATAAAATATACACAGTACATCAAAAACTGATCTGGCATTGTACAGATGCTTCTCAAGTCTGGCAAAGCAGTGCAAAAGAAGGAGGAGCAACCAAAACTATGATGACACGGTGCAACAAAGCTGCAAAGGTCACTTCCCTGTGACACACAGGCTTTGTTTGACAGCTTTCCATCAAACCAGGGGCTGCCAGCTCAGTGGTATCGCTAATGTGAAGAACTGTAATGTTTAAGCTGCTTAGCTAGAAATTTGTAATGCAAATTGGGCTTGAGCTGGAGTATCATTGCTGCTGTTTCTCCTACAACAACTTCAACAGTAAGTAAACACTGATTTCATAAAATTAAATATGTCGTTTTCTGCACTTTATTGTCAGGAGTTTGTCCGCATTGGCATTAGTTTGTATTTAGGACCAGAAACCTTCAGGGAAGCAACACCTAATGCTTTTTATCAGTAGCTGTGGCTTGCTTATCTGCTGTCAAGCGATGAACTTGGAAAGGCGTCCAGCTGAACACATTTCTTGTTCTGCTGCAGTGAGAGCCGTCAGTAGCTTTCTAACACAGCTGGCAGGAATGCTGTTCTGACATAGAAGATCCAGCAGTCACAATATTCAGACAGGTATATTGACGCTATCACTACATTGTTGTCTCATCTGATGATAAGTAACACTGATGTCCCAGGCCTGTTTGCTTGGAGTGCTGGTTGTGATTCATTTTGGTAGAACACAAGGAAAAACATTTTACTCAAAGTAGATTGCTTTCTGATTGAAGTTCATTTCACTACCAGTACACCAGCTTTTATATTATGTATGTTCCAACGACTGATATTCACCACAAATGGGAACTGCCCATTGGTCCGACAGCCCATTGTTCCGACCATATTAAACTCATTGTTCCGAAGTCCCGTTGTTCCAAAATCATCATGAAGCCCTGTGGTTAAGGTCTGGTTAGGTTTAGGCACAAAAACCACTTGGTTAGGGTCAGGAAAAGATCATGGTGTGGGTTAAAATGAAAAAGAAAGTGACAAACACATAAGCTGTGAGCCTGCTTCGCCTCAAGCCTTTCCCAGCTGACCCAAAGCCGGTCGCGGCGCACCATCAAGGTAGCAATACGCCCGCCGGGAGCCGTTCAGCACTGTGGACCGTCAGACTAATGGGATGTCGGACCAATGACATGGACCCCACCAAACAGGTTAAGCCTCGTATCACCATTTAGATCAGCAGCCCCAGAAGTTGATGAAACAGCCATCTCCAGAAAAAGGTGAGGAAAAAAATAAGGATTGTTGCACTGGGTTAAGGCACTGTGTAGGTAGTTATAAAAAAATCAGGTGCCTTTCATGGATAGGGTACATAAGCCTACTTTACACTACATGGTTCAAGTGACCCAATTCCGATTTTTTCCTCTCAAGTGGCACAGATCGAATAAGCGAATAAGCGAAAAAACACACCGGGCTACACAGCCTCTCTACCTGAGCAGCTGAAGCTGCGGCTCGCACCCTCAACACACACACACACAGACGCAACTGTGAGAAATAAATATATGAGGTGTACGCTGCTTTTCTATCTTTTCTTCCTTTTCTTTTTTTTTTTCTGTCAGCGACATACACTCCTAATGCAGGACGGGTTGTTTTTATTGACTGAGTTAATTATTAAGCCATAGTGATGCGCGGATTGGCTCTGATAGCACCCGAATCAGCATGTACCTATCAATCATCCAGCCGCACCCGTCTGCAGCTGCACGGACATTCCCACCGCTCTGTGTAGGCTAAGTTACCTTTTAAATTATGTGGAGCAGCGCCAGCTTTCTAGGTGATTTATTCTTTAACGATTAACTTCAAATATTTAAAGTTAGTCCTTAAAATTGCTTTCAGTAATGTAAACATTTTCATGCGTGCAGTAATGTCGCTGTAGCAAATACCGTGGGACATTTACACAGTGGTCAAGAGTGCTGGACCGGAAGTGTCGCACAAAAAAACAGAAGCTGGCTGCGTTCTGTTTTGCCTCCATGTCTCCGTGAAAAATAAGGTGAGTAACATGTAAACAGCAGTCAGGAAAAATCGGATATAAGCAACAAATTGGAATTGGGCATCAAGACATGGTAGTGTAAAGGCAGCCATAGTCACATAAAGATGAAATACGTTGACTGGCCAGCTCACTTAACGTAAAGTCCATGGTACAGGCAAGCAGTCCAAAAATGCACCTGAGGCACTGTAGTTACTAATCCTTTATCAATTCATGGATAAACCAATGTGTTTTGACTAAAGAGACTTCATTAGGGTGTAAGATGCATTGGCAATAGGTGTCTCATGTAAGGGTCATGTGACCTGTTAGACAAAAACCACATTGAAAGAAATTGCAAATGACAATGAAGTAAATGTATACTATCAGTAATTCACATATCTATTAACAAGTCGCTACATAATACCCCAGTTTGGTGTCTAAAAATCAAGTGGAAAAACAGTGAAGACCTGCTAAATCAAATCCTGTTGTGTGTTTGTTGGTGTCGAACAGTAGTCTGCACTTATCTACACCTTGGCAGGTGACTCAGCCAGGTAACACACAATTCACCATCCCTCCACCTCCTGATGACAAAGTCAGTTCATAAACTACATTAATTTAGAAACGCTGACATGATTGCCTGACATCAGCTAGAAGTGTCAAACTCCATTTCCAGTCAGCTCAGTGAAGTGGGCCAGATCCATGCAAATAGTCATGGTTTGCAGAAATGTATAATGGCAACATTTTCTTCCGGAAATTAGGCTGCAAGAAGACAACTTCAGTTTATATTTTTACCTTAATTAACCTCTTTTTGTGGCCTAGTCTGGCCAGGCGTGCAGTATCATGATAAACAGCTATTCATGAACACTTAGCAAAAAAATAATATCACACATACAGCAGTTTCTTAACAACTACAAACTTCAGTAATGAAGCTGCAGCACCAATTGATTATCCTACTGATTTCTTACTGAATGTTTCCCAAAAGAGGCTGGAAAACATTGTAAAGTGCAGAAACTGAGCCAAATAAAAGCAAGTAAAAGCTAAAATTCTGACTCCAAACATGGTGTATAATCTCTGGCTTCCAGCTTTGGCAGTACACTACTGAGCACTCCGAGAGCCTTTGAGAAAGAAAACACTTCATCTGAGGAAGGCCCCTTTTGGCTCAAGGGAAATAGCCCAGATCTGTCGAGTAATAACTCAGCTACTGCAGAGATCCTTTATACTGTTCCACATTTACAACCAAATTAAGCTGAGCAAAGTCAAACCTGCAGTCTGGTAATCAAACTGCGTTTCAAGTTAAGTGTGTTTAGCTTGGAATCATCCGAGACTTTACACGTAACACTGTCATCATCTCTGACAGCTGTGACTTGGGTGTTTTTGTAAGGGTAGAATGTGTGTGTGTGTGTGTGTGTGTGTGTGTGTGTGTGTGTGAGGGGGGAGGGAAAGTATAGCGAAATCAGCTGCATGAGCCAGTGCAACAAAAGGTATCTATAATGTTCTGTCCATCTCCAGTTACAGTACCTGTACATTCTGTACAATCCAATACTACAGGAGCTCTGACTACAGCCTCACAATAAAGTCAACACCTCCCTGACCTCCCTGTCCAGCAGATGGCAGACTGAGAGGAGTGATCATTGACAAGTGAATGCAGCGTCACATTCTTGATAACATCATCACATACGCAACCTCTGTGATGTCTGGAAATGTCTGATTGCAAAACACTACAGATACAGAAAATCTATAGAATATGAATTTAAGATTTAAGGTTCAAAATGTGGCAACAAGTTTAAAGATGAAATAAAGTCCACTGCTGCTGAAATGAAATCATAACAAAAGTCTCTCTAAATAAGGAAAAGATGGCAGAATAATGAAGAGTAAGGAGCTCATAAGTCAATTTTGATGGGAACTTGTCCTCAGGGTTATCCTAACTGTCTTCTATGGAAGATTTTAAATGGCTAAATCAAAACAAATCCAATCAAGAGAAAGTAAAATAAATGCACATTGTTCATTGTTATATGCATGTTGTTTTTATGTTTGCAATTATTGTCGTAATTCAATAAAAATGTGTTAAAGGACGATTATTATGTAATTCTCTTTGTAATAAATGACTAAATTGTTCTTCTTTGAGACATGAATTGTCCATGTCACATTAAAATTAAATCTAAGGCAGAGTGAAAAGATGCACTGCATTTTAGTATTGCTATGGAGGACTTTCCATCCATCAATCCATTTTATCCAGGTTGCAGGGGCAGCAGGCTAAGCAAAGCACCCCAGACGTCGATCTCCCCAGCAACACCTTCCAACTCCTCCTTGGGGACCCCAATGCATTCCCAGGAATATATGAGATATGTAATCCCTCCAGCGTGTTCAAGGTCTGCCCCAGGGCCTCCTACCAATGGGACATGCCCAGTCTCTCAGAACACCAGTTATTAACACCTCCTGTTAATTACTGTCCCACAAATGATGTTATGCCCTTTACCTAAAGTTAAAAAGTTTAGGTACAGTTACAGAAGTTAGGTTTGGTCAAGTGAGGTTATAATGGTTAAGATTAGGGAACAAAAACATGGTGAGGACATACTTTAAAATAACCCAAAGTTGAAATGGTTCCAAACACAGTTTCTGAACAAGTTAGTTTTGGTGTCACTCCCTCTTGGCTTTAGCTCTTGGTTTACTTTACGCACTTCTATTTGTCTTCTCGTGCACTGAGCTGAACTGCCAATAAGAGGTATTTCATTCACCAACAGGCTCCATTTGCAGATTCAACATGTTGAATTGGCCCAAAAAAAAGCCAACGGACGCCAACAAGGGGACGAGGGTGGCGGATGTTCACCAACAGCCCAACTTTAACCGACCAACGGCTTGGTGTGTCAGGGCCTTTCAACTACAAGAAAGAGAGGCTGTGGTCTTTGGTTGTGGTCTTGCTTAATGGTTGATCAATCAAAGGAATTTCTGGAGTGGCTGGATTTTGTTTACTTCTTATGATTGAATGAATTAAGGATTTTGTAAGGAGTTCAAGTTTTAGCAAGCAATGTTCCTTACAATAGCAAGGCGTCGCTTGCCCCTCCTCCTTTTTTGTTGTATTTCATCAGGCACCAGAAGAAGTGGTCACAGTTCTATCTGGCAGCCTGAGATAAAGACTGATCGTCAACCATGAAGGCCAGAGCTTGTAAAAGAGAGTTCAGCATCATCTTCCTCTTGCTGGTTGTGTCTGTCTTAATTATTCTGCTACGAAACATGAAGGTGAGAACCTGACTTTGGTGGGACTGCTTGAAGGGGGACCCTAATATCAGTAATGTCTTCACTGCAAGTAAATCTTATTTGAGTTTAAAGTATTTTCTCTCTTAATCCTGCATCTTGACTAACTGACAGCAGCAGCTTCTATAGTTAAAGGTTAAGGCTGGCATTGTTCTAAACCTTTGTGACAAGACCAACCTACTGGTTCCCATTCATTCCTACTGAAGACATAAATTTTAACAAATAGATCACAAATGTAGTATTTTGAAAAGCCAAGTCATGGCCACAAAATGTTGGGCACTGAAGAGATGACTAAATGCGATTTCAGTTGGACGATAAATTACTCTTTAAATATGACTTTTGACTCTAAAAAATATCCATGTGTGTTACTGTCATCATTTTTGTTGTGTTCAAAGCTTAATATTCCTACTGAATCATTAACTTTAACCTCCACTGTGATTTGTCATGATTAATCAGGGGAAATTAGTTAGAGTTGTTGTCTAACTTCTCTCATCAGTTTGTGAAAATACTGAGGGTCTTTGGTAAGGGTATGAGGAACACACACACATTTGAAACAGGGGAGGTTGTGTGTCATCCATCCATCCATCCATCCATTTTCATCTGCGTCTCGGGGGGAGCAGGTTGAGGAGAGTCCTCCAGATGCCCCTCTCAGCAGCAAAGCTTTCCAGCACCTCCTGGGAGGATCCCAAGGCGTTCCCAGGCCAGATGAGATATATAGGAAAGCAGTAACTTAGTCCATAGGGACTTCAGTTGGGAATCAGAGGGTCGCCGCTCAAGTCCCCATGCGGACCAAATATGGAGTGTAGATTGGTAGCTGGAGTGGTGCCAGTTTGCTTCCTAGGCACTGCTGAGGTACCCTTGATCAAGGCACCAAACCCCCAACTGCTCAGGGTGCCTGTCCATGGGCAGCCCACCCACTCTAACCTCTCTCCATGTAATGCATGTATAGGTCCTGTTTGTGCATGTGTGTGTATTCAGGCCTGTGTGTACATGACAACAGCGTGAAAAGACTGAATTTCCCTTTAGGGGTTAATAGATATTGTATATATTCTTCTAATCGTGTCCAGAAAACCTCTAACAGGAGGTGCCCAGGAAGAATCCTGATCAGATGCCCCAGCTACCTCAACTGACCCCTTTGAACATGAAGGAGCAGCTGCACTACACCGAGCTCCCTTTGGATGTCCGACCTCCTTACCCTATCTCTAAGGCTGAGCCCAGCCACCCCACGAATCAAACTAATTTTGGTCGCTTGTATCCACGATCTCATTCTTTCTGTCACTAGTCAGAGTTCATGACCAGAGGGTGAGGGTTGGGACATAGATGGACCAGTAAATCAAATGCTTTGCCTTCCAGCTCAGCTCCCTTTTCACCACGACAGTCCAGTGCACTGCCTGCAACACTGCAGAGGCTGCACCAAACCGCTGATCCATCTCGCTCATTTATGAACAAGATACTTGAACTCCTTCGCTTGAGGCAGTAATCAACTGGTTTGCGACAGAGAACCATGGCCTCAGATTTGGAGGTGCTGACTCTCTGACTGCTTTACACTTGGCTGCAACCGCACCAGTGCATGCTGGAGGTTCCCAAACTGCACCCCTTTCTCCCCCTGGCTGTGCCTCAAGATCTGGCTGTGACTGTCACAAACATAATCGGTAACAAGGGACAACCCTGACGGAGGCCAACACCCACCGAGAACGTGTTTAACTTTGCGCTGAATGTGTGGACGGAGTTCTCACTTGTGTCATACAGGGACTGGATGGCTTGTAACAGTGAGCGTACCCCGTAGTCCCGCAGTACCCCCCACAAGACTCCCCAAGGGATGCAATCGAAAGCCTTCTCTAAGTCCACAAAACACATTTAGACTGGATGGGCGACTCCCACGACACCTCCAGCAGCCTCTCAAGGGTAAAGAGCTGGTCCACTGTTCCACGGCCAGGACAAAATCCACATTGCTCCTCAAAAATCCAAGGTTCGACAATCTGTTGGAGCCTCCTTTCCAGCACCCTGGAGTAAACTTTTTGCGGGAGGCTGAGCAGTGTGATACCCCGATAGTTGAAGCACACCCTCCGGTCTCCTTTTTTGAAAATGGGAACCACCATCCCAATCTGCCACTCCTCAGGCACCATACCCAACACTGAAAAGGTGTGTCAGCTGACAGCCCAATAGTGTCCAGAGCCTTCAGCATCTCAGGGCGAATCTCATCGACACCCGGCGTCTTGCCGCTGGGGAGCTTTTTGACTAACTCAGCAACCTCAAAGTGCTCCTTTCACCGCTTGACGATATCCCCAGTTGGAGTATTATTTTAGCCCGAATTAGCCCAAATTAAAATTGAAAGGAAAAATAGAAAACAAAGACAGAAAACATCAATCTTTTATTGTATTTCAGTGCTCAGAATAATAAGGCCACCGGTAGATGTTAAAAAGAAAAACAAAAACCCTGAAAAACAGAAATTGGACATTGAAATGACAAACTAATATTGTAAATTGAGTATTTGAAAATTAAGAGTAAAATTTGGAAAGTAGAAATGCTTAAATGTAAATGCCCAAATTGAAAAATGAAAACATATTGTATATAATCTGAAAGAATTTGAAAGACTCAATAAATTATTAAAATACAAGTCATGTTTTTTCAGGGTGGGGCTGGAGGAGGGAATCTGCCTGCAGCAGTGTGAAATACAGCACACTTAAGGCTGCAGACTGCTCCTGCTGCTGGTTGGAAACCAAGCTTTGGTGTTTTAAAGATTCCTAAACTCACACAATAACACAAACAACCGATTGCGGCAGTGGTAGACCAGCAGGTTCACATGTTCACTGAAGTAAAATTATTGTTTTTGTCAATGGAGTCTGTTCTTTGAAAAAAGGATAGATAAACTTCACTTTTAGTTCAGTTTCCCATTGGAAAGGGCTGTCTGTTTGGGAGGAACTGGATACATGAGACTTGAATTATACTGCACCAGTTGTGTGAGATTTTGAAAACCGATGTTTTGATATAGTTCTTCTCTTTGTAAACCTGAACTATGACTTCAGTTCATCAAGATGTTTTTCTGTTTTTGGATTCTTCGTTCAGTCGAGGCATACAAGGAAAACAAAGTTGTTCTTTTTTTCACAAATTCAGTGTAACACAGGGTGAGCAATCAAAATACAAATGGTCATTTGGGGGGTGAAGTATTCCCTCAAAGGAATACTTTGCAGATTTTCAACCGGCTTTGTATCATAACAATGCTAAACTTTTTCCGGATATTTTCAGACGAAAAGCAATGCACCCAAATTCGTACATATCCCAGGTATTTTGAAAGGCTGCGATCACGTGACTAATGCGCTGATGGCAGTAATAAGGATGCAGTCTCAAGCATTTGTAAGGAGGCAGGTTGGGATGGTGGATGGGTCACAAAAAGCCAGACTTTCACCTGGGACTTTTCCCTGGAGTCATGTGTTCGGACCTCTCTGAACTTGGATTCATTTTACAGAATGTCCTCACCATTTTTCCCCCCTAAAACCTAACCTCCATAACTTTACATTAACTACATAACTGTACGTTAAAGGGATAGTGCACCCAAAAATGAAAATTCAGCCATTATCTACTCACCCATATGCCGATGGAGGCCCTGGTGAAGTTTTAGAGTCCTCACATCCCTTGCAGAGATCGGCGGGGGGAGCAGCTAGCACACCTAATGGCAGATGGCGCCCCAGACTTACGTCTAAGAACACAAAATTGAATCCACAAAGTATCTCCATGCTGCTCATCCATAGTGATCCAAGTGTGCTGCAGCCCCGACAGAAAAAGTTGTTTCGAAAAACGTCATATGAACTCTGTTTTTAGCCTCACTGTAGCCTGTAGCTCTGACTGCTTCTCTGTGCACCGCGCTCACGTGTGTGCGCTCAGTCTCGTCAGTACCGATGTCCAGATTCTCAAATGCAGGTATCGCCAATTCCCAGTCTGAGCAGCAAAGACCTTCCTCATCCGTTGGCATTGCTTTGCATTTGAAACAACTACACCACCAGGTTTCCAGTGCTTGACTCCGGTATTCTGCGGCTGGCTGAGGGTTAGGCTCATGAGCTGCAGCGGCTGCTTAGTCCAGTACCCTGAGTTCCGTCCAATTTCAAAGTCTTCAGACATGTTGGGCTGTCCTTTGCTAAAAGACCGTAGTGCAGATTACCTTTTAGCTACTGTGGTTACTGTTGTCTCCCCCTGCGGTGCACGTGTCACGTGATGTAAACACGGGTGAGCAAAGCTCATGCTTTCGCTGGTCTCGTGCGAGCGTGCACACGTGAACGCAGAGCACAGAGAAGCAGTCAGAGCTACAGGCGTTTTTCGAAACAACTTTTTATGTCAGGGCTGCAGCACACTTGGATCACTACGGATGAGGAGTATGGAGATACTTTGTGGATTCAATTTTGTGTTCTTGGACGTTAGTCTGGGGCGCCATCTGCCATTAAGGCCCGAACATACTCAGGCGTACTATAGGCGGAGCAGACTCCGCAAGAAATGTCCGCAGTCATGCGCAGTTCGGCATTGTAGTTTTCTGTAAAAATGTCTGTGAAAAATCTCCGGGATGTGAAAAATACATGCCGTGCAGTCACTGGTGCACGGAGCGGAGTCCGCGCGGTCAAAAAATCTGAGCTTTCGCACACAGGGCTTGCGGACGTCCACTTTGAGTCCGCACGGACCTCCGCGGAGTCCGTTCTGCGTACGTTCTGTAATCCCTATAGTCATATGGGCAGGTACATTATCTTTAATTGTCAGTGCCTGCAGTTCTGAGATCGGTGGAGCAGAGCTGCCCGCTGAAATGGAGGTGAATGGTACAGCCCCTTCTCTCCCTCAAAACTAATCAAATACACCATCAAATGACTCCAAAACGCTCTAGTGGAAAACACATGGCTTGCGCATTCCCCACGCTATGAAATAATAATGTATAATTAGGTAACATTACGACACATGAAGCAAATACTCGGAACTACTTTCTTGAGTAAACCACTGGGCGGAGTGACACAGTGCGCAGCTGAGACAGTAGGCCCGTTTCCACTGAAGAAGTTCCTGGTACTATTTGGGGGTCAGGAACTACTACAGGAACGTCCTCTCGCTCGGCCCTCTCAACCACCGTGTCTCCACTGAGAGAGCAGAGTAGGAGGAAGGTTCCTATAAAGTAACCGGGCTCTGGATGTGACGTAATCGTTGTGTGACCATTTTGACTGGGGCGACATAGGGGCGTAGGGACGCCATTAGTTGTTAGTCCTTAGCGGTGTCTGTAATACTCAGTAACTCAATAAACGGTCCGTAAAAAATTTTTTTCCAGCAGATGTCTTAGTTCAAACATGATTGAGCTAACTGGAGTAGTTTCATGTCGTATCCAACAACGGGAGGCTTTAAACAGATGACGTCCTGATGTTAGCTTTGCTGCTGTTGTGAGCTGTCCCTGTCAGCGGCAGCCACTGATGCTTTCTTTCTAAACTGAATAAATACCACACATAGCGACACAAAACTGCTTTGCTAGCTCAATCATGTTGTAACTAAGATATCTGCTGGAAAAAATATTTTTTTCTCGGACCATTTATTGAGTTACTGAAGCTATGAACGAGCTAACCTTCGTCTGCTGAGTTTTAAAAATGCCGGCTATTTTGCCGCTTTCTGTTGACGTCACATCCCGTCTTGAGTATATCCAATCAGCACCAGGTAAACCCCAAGCCCCAGCCAGGAGTTTTTCGGGGCCGTTCTGAGTACCTACTCCAAGGCAGGGACTTGTTTAGCCCCTGTAAAAGTTCCGGAACTCCATTCCCAACTGCAGTGGAGACACGCACCAACGGCCCCGGCCCCGTAAAATTACCCCGAAGATCCTGTGGTGGAAATGGGCCTAGTGCCGTTGTTATTGCTTGTAGCCATTTGCGGTATCGTCAGCTGGATGCACCAGAAGGTTTGAGGAAAGTTTTATGTTTTTGTAAATCATGGTTTACACATGTATTGTAAAAGGTTGTGGTAACAAGCCGAAGACATGGAGCAAAGTGAAGTTTCACGTAGTTCCAACCAAAAGTACGGACAGGATGAAACAATGGCTATTTGTGCTGGACATCGACCCCAACGTGCCTGTGGAAATGGTCCGGAAAATGTTTGTGTGCTCCTGCCATTTTTTACCGGAGGACTACGCTGAAAGGATGGAGCACAGAAGCTCAGGAATGGTTCAAACTCCTTTCTTGAGAGACACTGCCATACCATCTGTCGGCATCACTAAACAAGCAGACGTGGTAAGTGATCGTTGTGATTTTGCTCAGCGATCTCTCTGCTGTAACGTTACCTCCATGTTGAGTAACATTAGCCTACAACCCAAGCATGGTAAGTAAGGCTAAAATGCAAATGTTGTTGTGGTTATGTTATGGATAAGTGCTTGCCCAGAGCATATAGTAAAGTGACTGGCATTACTTCTCATTGCTGGGAATAAACAGACTGCTAGGGAACATTTTATGTTGTTGTTCCTTCAGGAGTTGTGTTGATTTATGAGTGTGGAGTTAGCATGTTCTCCCCATGTTCCGGTGATTATTTTGAGGCGTACTCTATATTTACATTGCACAGGTGTACCTAATAAAGTGGCCAGTAAGCCCCACATTTACACCACCGGCTCTGGGTCTCCCCTCAGCCCCTGGTTGCTCTGCAGCCTCAACCTCTCTTCTTGCTCTCTCTTCTTCCAAAACCTGTAAATCTTCCTCTGTATATTCTGGCTTCTTCTCAACAAACTTGTTGTTTTAATGACGGGAGTAACTGCACTAAACATAATATCGTAATATTACATTATTATTTCATAGCGTGGTGAATGTGTAAGCTGCAAGTTGTCCACAAGAGCATTTTGGAGTAATTTGATGGTGTATTTAATTAGTTTTATTTATTTATTTTTTTTTTTTTACTTTATTTTTAGATTTTTGTTATAAAGGAACATAAATCTAACAGACAGGTCACCATGGGTAATACAATACAATTCTTGTGTTATCAGTAGTCAAATATGTTAAGGGTTACTTTTCTCAGTAGTCCTGTAAAGATGGAGATTTATACAAAGGAATCATGGACCCGGCATCAATTTGGTGGGGACTGAGTCCAAAACATCCCAATCTCAGTTATTGTTGGCATTCACAGAAATTTAAAATGTCCAATGTCTTGTCACCTTTTTCTTACAGATCTGCTTGCAACTCTAGTGTAAGCCCTTTGAGCAACTCAGTCCAGGGTACAACAAAATAAAATACAATAAATAAATAAATATAAAATAAAATACAATTATATATTCACTGGGTATACAGCATATATAAAAACAATTTAAATATGGTGGTACAATTAGACCACATGTGTAAAGACAAGGGTGAAAATAGAGGCAATACCCTGTTACATGTATAATGACCATTTTGACCAATACCTACGGAATTTCTCTTTGTTAAGTCTTAAAGAAAAGGCCAGTTTCTCCATGTCTCTCCACTCTCCTATTGTTGGTGGGTCCTTATCTAGCCATTTCTTAGTCAATGCTTTTTTACTAGCTACAAGCAATATCTTAAGAAGATACTTGTCCTGAGCACTTAATTCGGGTGGTATATTACCTAAATATATAGTGCCAAAACTATGATCGATCTCAAGACCCAGTATTAATTTTATTTGTAATACTATCTCTAGCCAATAGGTTTGTATCGCTGGGCAATTCCAAAATATGTGGAAATGATCAGCCATTAAGTTGTTACATTGTCTCCAGCAAATCCCACATTCTGGTCTACCATTCTGTAAATATTTTATTCTTAGAGTAATAAAGAATCTAATAATGTTCTTCCAAGCAAACTCTCGCCATTGGCCAGAGCTGGAGGTGGAGGATTGTATTTTGCATATATTTAACCATTCTTCCTCTGTTAGAGTTATGTTTGATTCCTTCTCCCATTTGGTTTTAACATATAAGGTTGAATGGTTCTTTGCGGATTGTAAACATGAATATATTCTTGATACCAGTCTTTTGTGAGTGTTACCCTTATAAGCATCTCTAAAGATGTTAATAATACTCGATTCTATTTCCTCAGTTGTTTTAATATTTTTATCAAAATGATGTCTAAGCTGCAAATATCTGTAATAATCCCGTTTGTCCAAGCCGTAAGTGTCTTTAAAATATTGAAAACTTTCCAAGCCTCTGTTGTTTGAGATCACACAGTATGATGTTATGCCTTTCCAAACCCATTGCTTAAATTTTGAATCTAGCTTTGCTGGCATAAAATCTTTATCGTATGCCACCCATCTTAACAAACGAGTATTTCCCTCCAGTTTTAGATTTTTACATTCTTTAAACCAAATATTGAGGGGGACCATGGTCCAATAGCTTAACTTATCTGAATGTATGGATTTAGACATTTTATCTCCCAGTATGGATTGAAGGGGGGTATCCAACTGACTTAATTCTATGTCTTTCCATTTTGCATCATATTTATTATTGCACCAGCAGACTAGGTATCTTAATTGTGCTGCTTTGAAGTAATCTTCTAAGCAGGGAAGAGACATTCCCCCCTCTTCTTTTGCTAACTGTAGCGTTTTAAAGCGCACCCTAGGCTTCTGACCTTTCCATATAAACCTGGAAATTAATCGATTCCATTCATTGAACTGTTTCATTGGTATCTCTACTGGTAGGGACTGAAAAAGGAACAGCAATCGTGGGAGAACGTTCATCTTTATAATCTCTATTCGATTATACATATTTAGTGTTAGGGGTGCCCACCTGTCCATATCAGTTTTTATTTCCTTTGTAGCAGTGTCATAATTTTCTTTATAGATATTAATCAGTTTCTTTGGTATATTGATACCGAGGTATTTGATCATGTTGGCTTTCCATTTAAAATTGTACTTTTTACACGTGTTCTCATCTGGTGAATAGTTATAGGAAAGGATTTGGGTTTTATGTATGTTCAACTTATATCCTGAATAAAAACCAAACTGTTCAAGGCATGACATAAGTTTAGGGAGGCTGGATTCTGGGTTGGAGAGGGTCACAAAAACGTCATCTGCGTACAGACATATTTTATGCTCAGTCTCGTTGATTGAGATTCCTGTTATTTCAACATCTTCCCTAATTATCTGAGCAAGTGGCTCTATGAATATTGCGAAAAAGGTGGGACTTAAGGGACAGCCTTGACGGCAACCCCTTTCTAGAGTAATTACTCCTGATAGACTGCCATTCAATTTAATCTGAGCTGTTGGTGAGTCATATAAGGATTTGATACATCCTATGAATTCCTCCCTGAAGCCAAAACGTTGTAGAACCAAATATAAGAAGTCCCATCGTACTGAATCGAAAGCCTTTTCTGCGTCTAGGCTGATTGCCAGAGACTTTGACTTATTTTTATTCATGTTTTCAACCAAGTAGAGAGCACGTCTTACATTATCCTGCGTCTGTCTGTTTTTAATAAATCCCGCTTGGTCTGCGTCTATCAATTGAGGAATGATGTTCTCTAACCTTTTTGCCATTATTGAGGCAAATAACCTGTAATCTATATTTAAAACTGAGATAGGTCTGTAAGAGCTGCAATCCGTCCTGTCCTTACCTGTTTTTGGGATCACAGATATTATAGCCTGTTTCCAAGAAATTGGGGTCTCTCCCCCTGCAAGAACATCGTTGAAACATTTTTGAAGAATGGGTATCAGAGAGTCTCTAAATGACTTGTACCATTCTGCTGGAAAACCATCTCCTCCCACTACCTTGTTTGTTTTCTGTCTGGATATGGCACTCTCTATTTCTGCTTTTGTGATTTCCTGCATTACCTGTTTGTTTTGTTCTACACCTATCGATGGTAAATCAAGTGATTCCAAGAAGTTTTTTGAAAGGTTGAAAGTTCTGCTGCTTTGGGTTGAGAGTATAATTCTTTGTAGTATTTTTCAAAAGACTGTTGTATTTCATCTAGTGTATAGCACATTGCATTGGTGTTGGGATTTTTTATTTTAAAAATTGACCTCTCAGTTTGTTGTCTGCGCAGTTTCCATGCCAGCATTTTTTTTAGCTCTATGCCCTGTTTCATAGTACCTTTTGTTTAATATATTTAAGTTTGGTCTCCACTTGTTTGTGAAGTATTTTATGTAATTTCTGTTTTGTTACTTTAATTTGTTCTAATACTTCGGACTCATTTAGCTCCGCATGCTTTTGTTCCAGTGTTCTAAGTTTGTTTGACAGATCATTCAATTGTTTCTGCATTTCTTTTTTTTTTTTTATTGAGGACCATATTATAATTTTTCCTCTCAGTACCGCTTTAGCAGCGTCCCATAGAACACTTGGTGATATGTCCTCATTATTGTTAAATTCCAGGTATTCTGCAATTTCCTTTTTGATATATTCTTCACATCGATGGTCATTCAGAAGGCTTGTATTAAGTCTCCAAACAGTGTTCTTGGGTTGAACATCCAAATGAAGCCTCAAACACACTCCAGCAAGGTCAGATACATCTTTAACCCCTATACTGCAATCTATAATTCTATGCCTCTCTGAGTTGAACATAAAAAAATAATCAATCCTCGAGTGAACAGCATGGGGATGGGAGAAGAAAGTAAACTGTTTCACTGAGGGGTTGAATTCCCTTCATATATCAGTCAAACCCATCTCTTTAAGCATTTTTCTTACATATATTGACTCTGGGTTCATTCTTTTTGTGGGGTTTGTGGAGTCTAAGGTGGTATGCAGCTGTACATTCCAGTCCCCTCCACATATAAGAGTGCCAGAAACCTCTGTAGCCATTATATCGAATATTTTTTTAATTAGCATTTTGTCTAGTCCTGGCGGTCTGTAAATATTAAATAATGTAACTTCCTTAGAGTCGAGAGTCCCTTTCACCAGGACATAACGTCCCTCTTTATCAACAATTTGTGAAGAGAACTGAAACGCCACTTTGTTCGAAATCAATATTGCAACTCCCCTTGCGTGGCTTTTAGTATAAGAAGAGTAAAAAGTATTTCTAAAGTTTTTCAATTTTTCGTGTTCAGCTCTTACCAGGTGAGTTTCTTGCCAGAAAATTATGTGTTGATTTTCTCTTTTCATCTTGGCTATTAGCTTGCTTCTTTTTATTGGATTTTGTAACCCATTAACATTAAGTGAGATTACTCTATATTCCTGTTGAGACATTTGTCATCATCTACTGTCGACATCATCTCAATGCAAACCCATGGGGACCTCAACATTTTAACATAACTATGTACAGTAACATCAAACAAAAAAAACAAGAACATACACTCAGAAAGACCGACTTCCATAGTTGAGGTTTCTTTCTTAAATGAGACCTCAGTTGGGAAGGGAAGCCTTCGTTCTTTGAAGGGCCTTCCCAGTGCAGGCTGATATATATCTATACTGATACAATTCAGTGCACCTGTTCGTTAGGGCAATATTTTTTTAAAAGCCCCAGACATTAAGGTCTATTACTTGAACTGTGTGGGCTTTAACTTAACATCCCAATCAGGTAACAATATCTATTTGTTTCAATACCAGATACTAAAACAGCAATAAATGTTCAGTTTGTTTCTCCACCCGTATGTAATTATTTTCGGTCTGTTCATTTGTGAAAGTTAGTCTTATCACGGGGGGGAGTTCAGTCATATGCTAATTTACCCTAAGGAGAGGTCAGACTGTGTCTCCGGTGTCCTGGCGGTATTCCTGAAGCTTTCGTTGGGTTCTCTCTTGATATGTATCTCAGTTCCGTGACGTTTTCCTGTTCACCGTCTCCCAGGAGATTTTTTTCAGCTTTTCCAGAGGTGTTGTAGTGGTGTGATCTTCATCACCGCTGCTCTCCGCCATCAAGCCCCTCTTCCTCAGATCCTCCCTTGCCTCAGCTGCACTGTTATAAATGATGGGGCCACTGTCGAAAAATACGCGGAGTTTTGCCGGTGGTGGAGTCTGGAAGCGGAGGCCCTTTTCTTTCAGCAGCTTTCTTATAGGCGCATATGCCTTCCTCTTCCTCTGCGTCTCCACGGGGTAGTCCTGGTCGAAATACACTCTATTCCCGTTCAGATGAACTTCTCTTTTCTTCCAGGCAGAGCGGAGCACCAACTCTTTAGTCTTGTATTCCAGGAAATAAATCACAATTGAACGGGGGTTAGCGTTTTGTGGTGGTTTGGGGCCAAGTGCCCAGTGGCAGCATTGTATGCCAAGTTCAGTGTCGGGGAGAGACAACTCTGACTTGATGAAATTGTCGATAAACTCCTGCATGTTGTCTCCCTCTGAATCCTCGGGGATCCCGTATAACCGTATGTTGTTTCTTCTCGAGCGTGCTTCAAGGTCGAGTAGTTTTGCTTGGAGGTTTTCTTGGGTATGAAAGACTTGGCTTAACACCTCTTTAGCTTCGGTGCTCCACTCCTCCTCTTCTTTCTGATTTCTGGGATGATTTGCCTCTCGTCTTTCTTGTTGTATCCCCGTCCATGTTTATTCATAAACTTCAAACCGTATTGAACTGGATATATTTGGGGAATTGATAGACCTGTCTGGGAGCTCTGCTTCTACCCTGCCACTAGCCCTGACGCCATACCGGAAGTTCCGTATTTAATTAGTTTTGAGGGAGAGAAGGGGCTGTACCGTTCACCTCCATTCTGTGCGCTAAGCAGCGGGCAGCTCTGCTCCACCGATCTCAGAACAGCAGGCACTGACAATTAAAGGTAATGTACCTACCCATATGACTATAGGGATTACGGCAATAGGCAAATTTGCCAAAATGTCAAACTATCCCTTTAAGGATATAACGTCATTCATGGGGAACAAAGTTGTAGCATATTATACAAACTTTTTGATAGGATGTCATACAAACTGCTCTATGAGAATACGTTGTCCATCTTGCCAGTGCCCAGAGTTCCTGGCTCATCTCCCAACTATAATATGCTGGATGACACAGTTTTCACAGGCTCTAGGGTTGTTGCACGAACTTCATATTGTACTTTTGAATGTGGATCAACAGAGACCTGCATCTACCTCTCTCTCAAACTCAGACCGAAATCCAAACAGTAAAACTAGGCAATGCTGATCAAATATAAAATGTTTTCAGAAACATATTTTAACTTCATGTTTAACTGTTATACAACAAATTGTTTGGTTCTAGCCTGCCACCATATTGCTTTCTGTTTTCAACTGGCATTAAGTCACCCACCAGCGGGATCATTTGTTGGTCCGGTGTGGTGCAGTGCATTCTGGTAGTTGTGGGTTTTCTACCTCTTGCCACAGTAGTCCTTTTCCTCTGTTTTCTCTGGTATGTAGCACCAATTTCAAAGTTATTGTGTCTTTCTACTGCATAAACAGCCCAGTTTTATGAAAAAAAACCCCACTATCTCCAGCTGTGAAATATGTCTTTAATGTATACATTAAAAATACACATATAACAAAGTGTACTGTATTTCCTTTTAATTTAGACATTTTAAATTGTCCATACTTCACAAGCATATAATCTATCAGAAAATCCTATGAGACTGGAAGTACAGTGAGAAAGTAATGAAAATTTTAAGGCTTCCACAGTGATGTTAACTGTGACAGATATTCATGCTGCAGGGCTGTCTGTGGTCCCCACCCTCAGATTCATCACCAGGAAGTCAGACAATAAAGAGCAGGATCACACTACGTTTTGACTCTCTGCTAAGGTAAGACATGTGATATGCTTAAACTAAATATATTTGAAGTTTTAAATTAAAAGTTGCCACTAACTAATTCTGCTCCACTACATTTCAGAGAGTAATATTGTACTTTGGAGTTCATTAAATGAACTTGCCTGAGGTTAGCTGAAACTTGAAAAACCTGAAAAAGATTTACGTACAGTTAAAATCATATTTTCAGTTTATGAAATCATGCATTGAAAACTTAATGTACTAAGTAAAAGTACAAAGGTATTTGGCATCAAATTCATCATGATATGCTTAGATGGGTATATTTGAAGTAGGACAGGCATTTGTATACTGGGTTGTGTCTGTACTGTATATTGTTTTGACTCACCAATAGTCAAAAACCCTCAAAGATATTCACTTAAACAAAGAAGACTCCAACTGACTCATTTTCTGACAAATTTATTCATCAACTCCATCTGTCATTGATCAGCTTTCAGTAATGGTCCTGTTGGAAGACCTACATACGATGAATGTATGCTCAGGTGCTTCCACAATGGCCATCACTTTATGATGGGATCAGGTGAAGGAGATAGGCATCAAAGTGTGTTAAGTTGTGGCCTTATCTGCCCTGACTGTGTCAGTTTTCGATTACAGAGCACACTTTTGTGTTTCTGACCCTGAGCATGTAAAAGGATATGAGATATGGACTGTGGGTGTGAAAGTATATGTCCCTTTTGTGTTTGTTTTTTCCCATTCCATTCCTTCCTCATTCCTTAAACTCCCACATGATACCAATAGTCTTCTGTTGTCTTTTTTTTTTTACAGTTAAACACATTAGGATAGCAGATATTGATTTCAAATGTCCCCTGAAATACACCTACTTCTCTGTATTTTCAGTACTTCAGTATTTCAGAATAAGTTCATGTCTTGCTCTGTCCCCCCGGTCCAGGGCTGAATATTAAATCCCAGTGTGCGTACTGACACACTTTGTGTAACAGGGTCTGGCTAGTGTGTGATTCCGTATATCAGTCATCAGTGATGGAAGTGGTGAAGTACCTGAAAGCCATACTTAAAAGTAAATGAACAGATATTTTAACAGAAAATGACTTTGGTAGAAGCTCAATTTACTCAGTTAGAATTATACTTGAATAAAAGTCTTAAAGGATCTGATATTTATTGTACTTGAATATCAAAAGTAATTTCATGATATTAAATGTGCTTAAGTATTGAATGTACACATTAAAATGGAGCTTGCATTAGAAAAATGAGGTCTGGGTCTGATGTTCAAATGTATTAAATTTTGGAACCAAACAGTGCAGAAAAACATTGAAGATGACAATTCCAACTAATTTTGGGAGGCCCATTCATTTGATGATATTATGAGATTGCCAGAGATCGAAAAATCTGACAGGACAATGGCGCTTAGACAAGATTTGTGGTAAAAGTATGGTCCAGTTTCCTGTTTTAATAATGGTGCAGGGACAGGAATGAGCTGTTTAATTAGAGCGCTACGATATGAGGCATCAAGGTTATTGCTGACACTGTGTCATTAACCTGAGGACATTTGTGTTTTGTTAACTGCTCCGACTTGAATTGCTGTGCAAATGATATGCTTCAACTGTTCAAAATAGATCAAGCAATGGCAAAGACATGAAATTACTTTAAATAGCTTTGGGTGGGGACAAGATCAATAGTTTGCATGCCAAAGTAATCTGCAAATTTGAATAGTTGATGAAATATCCATGATTGATCTTAAACTGATGTCATATATTTTTTGCAGATCACGTAAGATCTAACAAAGTGGTGTTTAATGTTTTCCCTCCATTCGGTAATGGAAGTATGGTCGCTGTGGGAGATTTTTCTCCAGTTGCCTCCAGTAAAAGGGAAGCCATTGTATGTTGACGAAGTAGATGTTAACGTGTGGTGTAACGTATTTAAAATAGTCAGCTAAACACTGTTAGGCAGAATGATGCTGTGTTTGCACTGCGTGAGAAAGGACACATTGAAAAGGAACACCACTGTAAACAAGTGACGTAGATTTGTTAAAATGCATGAAACTTGTGAAGACAGTTTATCTTTGTACACACTTCCAACAAATGCTCAAGTTAGTAATCATAATCTGGAGCCATTACTGAAAACATCTCAAGAATTAATAGGAATAAGAAAGCAGGGAAACATCATACTAAAGTGTGTGTTACATGTTAAGTTGAAAAGCTGCTTCCTTGAGAAAATGCAAGTGTAATATTAAATAAAAACGTGGATGTGATCGCTGGACCTATTAATGGGGTATGTGGCAGAGGGACACATACATATGGTGATATTTTCTTTAAAAACAATGTATGTTCAATTTGATGACAAGTTGGCGCAGAGGACAAAACAATGTGCATATCCCCACAGCCATTTAGTGATCGCTACACCTACTGTTTCACAAGAGGAAAGGGTCACTGGTAAAGGTGACTTGGACTTGGACAGTACATTAAATACAAGGAATTGCTATTGATGGAGTTGCAGGACAGGCATATGTAGCATTAAGCCTGTTTCAAGTTTATCAGGATCACATATTTAAGACTTTGAAGACGAGGCCATCAGTTGTGAAGAAGAAACATGATAAAAGTGCATGCTGTGGTTTTCCTGTGGAAACTACACAGACAATTTGACTCACTATGTGTTAGATTCAAGCATGTGTTCACAGCATTTGCCCTATTTTCCAATCTACTTTTGTCTAAATGAGTGATAGGATGTTCAGTATTTGACATTTCTCCAGTACAAAGCTCAGGCTGACCTGCCTGCAGCCCATGAGCGCATGCTATATTAAATAATAGGGCACTCAGACAGCATCAAACAACGTCAAAATAGATCCACTAAAAGTGCTTTTTTTTTCACGCGGATAGGCTCGGATTGTTAGTATAATTATCCGACAACATAACGGAAAGGAGAAATGAATGTCTGTGCTTAGCTGGATTCGGACATGCTCCTCTGCCTGTTGCAATTTTTACCTCCGCCAAGAGGTTATGTTTTTGCCGGAGTTGGTCTGATTGTCTGCAAAATAACTCAAAAAGTTATGAACGGATTTTGATGAAATTTTCAGGAAAGGTGGATAATGGGACAAGGGACAGATGATAACATTTTGGTGGTGATCGGTTGAAGTAAAGTGGATAAAATAATAAAATAACTCTAAATAGCACTCTGTATTCACCGAGTTTTACAATAGACTCATTCCATGACCAGACGTGCGCCACCGGTTGGCAGTGGCGAGTAGGCCTACTTGGGCTCATCTGGAATACATAAAGTGTATCGTCTGACTGAATGGGGGTTTTCCTGACTCAGTGACACAGTATGTACAAGACGCTGCTGTTGATTAAAACTGCCCCCCAACTTGATGTTTTGGTCATGCACGTAACGTTAGTGATTGACATTACATTAGCGGTTAGTGAAAGTTAGCCAACGTTAGCGATTAGCTAACATTAGCGATTACATTTAAGACATCTTCAGCTGGTACTATAGCCAGCACATTTTTAAACAGCCATAAACGGCAACGTTGCCTATTTCTTTCCTACAGGTGTGTTTATTCCTGTGTTAGAAAAGGTAGCATAACGTTAGCGATTGACAAATGTTAGCGATTACCTAACGTTAGCTAAACGTTAGCGATTACCTAACGTTAGCCAACATTAGCGATTAGCTAACGTTGGGGGGGGCGTGAGGGGGAGGGAATATCACCTACTTGGCGGAGGTCTGCACTCTCTGAGTGCTTTTCTAGTATTATACGTGCTACGGAAGTAACACTGCTCCCTCTCTCTCCTCATCCCTCTCAGTTTCAATGAGCTCTGCATCCGTGTACGTCCGTGTACTCTGTGTTCAAATAAATACAGTTCATCCAGATCCAGTTGGTCAAAATCGGGTAAAAATTCAGACATGTTTATTGTGGCAAGTCAAAACACTCAGAGAGTTAAAGTCTGGCTCTGAAATCTCACATCTCACGAGATTTGAGTTGTTGCAGGAAGTTACAAACGCGAGGAGTTCTTCTGTTTGGAGTAGTCATGGCTAAATTTTTACCCGATTTTGACCAACTGAATCTGGATGAGCCATTTGAATTTGATGACCGCCTGTATTTATTTGAACACGGAGTACACGGACGTACACGGACACAGAGCTCATTGAAACTTAAGAGCGGACGGGGAGACAGAGGGAGCAGTGTTACTTCAGTAGCACCAGTGTTGGGCAAGTTACTTTAAATTAGTAACCTAGTTACAGTTACTAGTTACTTCTTTCAAAAGTAACTCAGTTACTTTAAGTTACTCGTTACTTTCAAGGTAACTAGTTACTAGGGAAAGTAACTTAATTTTTTTTTTTTACTCTAAATTCTCTTATTAATGTGTTGCCTCCCTAACTGGATAGCCAGGGAGGCTGCCAGTCCTCTGGCTTGCTTACATGTAAGTCCTATCCTACCACAATGCGCCACCTAGCGACCTGAACGTGCAATGGCAGTGTAGTAGTGTGAGTGCAAGTGAATGATGAAATGAATGAAAATAAATTAAAAATTATAATGTCTGTTTTCCTCTCTTTTATTTTATCCTACTGTTTTAATTTATTTCTATTGTTTCCAACCCTCTACAAATGCACACACATTATTTTGGGGTTGATGTGGCATAGTGCTCGATAAAACAACTGTAAAATTTGATCATTGTACCCAGTATCACTACGATGAAGCAGTGGATCAACAAAACACAACATACAGTATGTTGAAACTTTTGCTAGGCATATTTATTGTAGCCATTGAAACAGGTAGAAAGTATACTTTTGGCAGTGCAAAAATTAAACTGTGCCTCAGACCATTTAGCAGCTGTAGGAATCAATAATAGTGCAAAACTGATTCAATAGATTTTTTCAACATAAACACAGTGAGGTTTATCCGTTCTTTGTAACCTTAACTCAAAACAGCTAAACTCCACCAACTGGAGACCTCATCTTCAGTAATGATGGGCAAACTTAAAAGTATTTTCAGCCTCACAAAGAGAAACTAAATAAATAATTAAAAAAAAGTATTTTCAGCCTCACAAACATAGTTAATGTTTAACAAAAATAGTATTTCCTCCAGTCTGGCCGTTTAGATTAATAAAACAACTCATGAAATCAATAATGGTGGATAAAGTGCTTTAGTAGTCTAAGTTACACACTTGGAAATTTCACTTGGAAATATTAACCTGCTTGACCTTGTGGAGCACCCTTGGGAGAAACACATGCCATCATCATATCAACGCTCATCAACATTGCTAGCCCTCAAACCAATGATTGTACCTCAAGAGGAAAAGCTTCTCAAACTTGTGATCTGACAGCCTGTTCCTCTTTGGAGAGAGAATCAGGATTCCCAGGCTAAAGAGCCTTTCTACTGGGGCACTGGAGGGAGTGGCTGCATTAAGTTTAAGAGAGAGTTTCTTTATCATTGGAAATTGATTCAGAGTGTCTATCCCTGTTGCTCCAGATTTGAGGTACTCGGCTACTTCAGCTTCAGCAGTGGCATAGGTGTCCTCCTCATTCTCTGCAAAGGAAAAGAACTCATCCT
Organism: Epinephelus lanceolatus; assembly: GCF_041903045.1. Classification (NCBI taxonomy): domain Eukaryota; kingdom Metazoa; phylum Chordata; class Actinopteri; order Perciformes; family Serranidae; genus Epinephelus; species Epinephelus lanceolatus. The sequence continues at coordinate 28,184,127 of NC_135756.1, forward strand.
CTTTGCTAGAACCCGGGCGCTGTGTTGTGTCGGTGGCGCTGGTACCTGGTTGTTGCTGCTCTTGCTCGGGGAGAAGTTTTCAGCACTCTGCCAGCAGACTTGCCTTTGCCAGGTCCTTCCGCTCCTGGTCATGCAACCAACAAAGCTTGAATTTTGGTAGTGTCACAGCAGCCAGGACAGCATCTTCACTTCCAAGGACACGTGCAAACCTTGTTTTGACTGCCTGTAATGACACATAACAAGAGTGCAAAAAAACATTATTGCATGAGACAGTAGGCATTGTTTCAAAAACAAATGCATTAAACATTAACAGCATGCCGTAGTTTTACATAGAATGTATTTTAATTTGTGAATAACATGTAGGCCTAGCCTATATGTTGTATTTATTTTATTTATTGGGATAAAAGTATCTCAAACAGTAACAGCATACACTTGTATGCTACAGATCAATCGCACATAGCCTATATAAACCCATAAGACTAACAGCACAATATGAATAAAAATGCAATTGAGTTATTAATTTAATTAAAAATAAACACAAAAGAAAATAACATCTCTTACCTGGATAACTGCATCTGGTAGCCCAACAAGGATTTGCAGACCATTTTTCATTTCCAGAGTCTTGGTCATCAATGATTCCAGTGTGGGTAGGAGGGTGCCATAAAAACAATTGTCTTCTCCCTGAAGAATGTCCAGAGCCACAGTAAGTGGTTGCATGACAGCACAGTACTCTCTGATACACTGATGTTCCCTTTCATTGAAACATTTCAACTGTAGTTTGGAGGAGAGGGTGTTCAGCTCCACCAAAGGTGTGTTAGAAATTCGCTCCAGAGCATCATAGAACGAGTTCCACCTGGTTGTGCAAGGTACTAGTAGCTTCTTTGCAATAACGTCGTCCACAATCTCAGCGGCCACTGTGGAACGACTGGCCTTGTTCCACAGCCCTGCACATTTTGTGGTGGCACTTCTGTAAATGGCTTTCGTTTCAGGTTTTGACAACAGCCACTTATCCACATCAGTGCAAGAGATGAGGTTCAAGGTGTGTGACGCACATCTCTGATGTGGAGGTAAAGAAATCACGTCATCAACATCATCAGCACCGTTCTGCAGCACATCCCCAATGGAAACAAAAGTCGCCTCATCCTCCCCATCTTCAGAGTCGTCCGACTCAGGTGGTGGCTGGTACACTTGAAAGGCCTTGACAAAATTGGAACCATTGTCTGTTACAGTTGCTGTGATTTTGAAGGATAGGCCATGGGATGAGTTTATGTTGTCCAGCTCACTTGCAACACTGTCATACGTATGTCAACCCTTAAATCCCCTGCATGCCAGCGCTGCTTTCTCGCGTTTTATGTTGTGTGGATTTATCCAATGTGCGGTTACGCCAAGAAAACTTTTATTATGCGCAGTCCAAATGTCTGCTGTTGTGGAGACATGTTCTAACTCATCAAATGTCTTTTTGAGCTCTGACTCCATGTTAGCATATTCTTGATCCAGGTAATGGGAAAACGTCTTTCTGCATGGTGCTGGCGCAGCACCGTCTCTCCCTCGCACAGATATTTTGCTAACCAGTTCTCTGAAAGCAGGGGACTCAACCATTGAGATAGGTTGCATGTCTTCCACAACATACCTGGCAATCAGTCTGTTTAGCTGTGTCTGGGTTATAGACTGTGCAACAGGCTTTGTAAAATCAAGTTTTCGCTGTTTGGCTGGAGTGGCTCCTCCTTTAGCGTCAGCGGAGCTAACGTTAACAGCAGCATCACCTGTGTTACCTTCAGGGTCTTTTTCAACTAGCTTGGTAGATGCGTGTTGTTTCTGAAGATGTTTCATCAGGTTAGAATTGCTAGTCTTTGATGTGGATAGAGTTTTCGAACCTCCACATAGATTACAGGTCACCACAATATTCCTCTTGTCTGTTACCGTCAGAAAGGAAAAATAATGTGCATATTTCCACGAGAGAAATCCCACGCCTGGACTGTTGTCGACTGCCGCCATCGTTGTTTTCATTCATTCACTTGCACGTCGCTGCGTCACGTGCGCTTCACGTCCACCACGGAAACTGTAGTCCTGAGTTATGCACGTGAAGTAACGAGTAACGAGCCTGTTTAAATCGCAGTAATGATAAACGCGTTACTGATTTTGACAAAGTAATTAGTTACAGTACTCTTTACCGCAAAAGTAATGTAGTTACTGTAACACGTTACTTAATAACGCGTTAGTCCCAACACTGGGTAGCACATATACTAAAATTGCAACAGGCAGAGGAACATGTCCGAATCCAGCTAAAGATAAACACAGACGTTTCTCCTTTCCGTTATGTTGTCGGATAATTATACTAACGAGCCTATCTGTGTGAAGAAAAAGCACTTTTAGTGGATGTATTTTAACATTTGACGCTGTCTGAATTCCCTATTATTTAATATAGTGTGCGCTCACAGGCTGCAGGCAGGTCAGCCCGAGCTTCGTACTGGAGAAATGTCAAATATTGAACATCCTATCACTCATTTAGACAAAAGTAGATCGGAAAATAGGGTCCAGGTTGAAAAAAAAATTGGTTCTGTTATCTCTGTTGTTGTTACAGGAACCAGACTTGCTTCCTGCTAATGGTTAGAGAGAAGTCTGTCAAGTTTACGACACAAGAGCAAGAATCCACATTGGTTTCTTTGCAACTACATAGTAGTGTTTGCATGTGAAGTGCAGACAGTCTGATATGCTGCACTCTCATGGTAGGCTACCAGGTGTCTAGAGATGCACCAATCCAGCTTTTTCAGTTTCGATACCAATCTCAATGCTGTGGCTGATCCGATGCCATGGTTGACCTAGAAAGCTATATACCTTTACATGTAGAAGAGAAAAGACTAGAGGCATCAGGTATTGATGACTACACAGGTCTTTCCTAAGATAAAATGAAACAAGATGAAACAGATTAATGCAATGATGAACTATTAATTTTTAACAAAAATAAACAAATGTGCAACAGCAGTTGAAATAGTGTGCACACAGCAGATTATCTCCTTTGCTCCATGACGTATGACGTAGCTCGCGTTGCAATAGATTTAAAGGGAAAGGATCATAGGTTGCATTTTCTGATACCCATCCATCTATTTTGATGATATCGGGGCCAATATTCGATCCAGATATCGGATCGGTGCATCCCTACAGGTGTCATTTTAATTGTTTAGTCTACAAGTGCGTGACTTACAACATAGTAATAGCAGTGATTTGCAGACCACCACCGTCTTATCTGATGTCTTTGAAGAACATTGAGGCAAGTTACTTGATTAGCTGGATTCAGTAAGTAGTAGAAGATTTCAGTGATGACATTTGCAAATCACCAACAATATGCAAACAGAGAAAGTGTGCTCAGGCATTCAAACAACCAGCACGGAAAAAGGCACACTATTCGATCAGGCGTATGTGAAAACAACACAGTGTGATGTGGATTCAATAGTGTTGCAGACATATTTCAGTGATTATGAGGGGATTTTATTATCATTATTATTATTATTTTAAATGTGGATTTTTAACAGTGCAGAAAGAGAATAACCTCAGGCTTTTAACGATGTAGGTTTAACCCCCAGGGTCGTGCACAGATCTGTATGGGGGCAGGTGCGTGTAGTTAAAAAGAGCACATGGAACAATATTTTAAAACACTATACACCAACATAATTTACAGCATAACCTGTTGAACTATAGTAACCCATACTAAACCATAATGTAACATGCAATCTTCAAACAAACCCCATCATATGATAGTCATAGTCTCCCACCAGATGAATTCAGAGGGGGATTATGATAAATAGGAGGAAATTATGAATATTATAATATCATTGAGGCGACTTTCCTTTTAAATTTCTCAAATGCTGTGGGATAAAACCAAATGAAGTTTGACATGAATGCAGTCAGGGTCACCCTGAACTGGAATCCTTCAAAAATTACATGTAACCTATTATAGATTTTTAAGTGAAATTTATAATATGAGGAAATTGTGAATGCGTTATAATATAATTTGAGGTGATTTCAGCTTTGAATTTCTCCAAAACTGTACAGGAGCTCCTCTTCTCTAAATTATAAGAAAGAAAACTACAAAAAACAGAATAATGTCAAACATTATTGCAATAAGATTTCATATAATGTGCAATATAATGTTGTTTTACTTGGTATATCAAATGTGAGAAACTACTGCTTACATGCAGACCTTCCTTTGCACTTTTTGGCTGCTCCAAGTACCTGTACAGACAAGCATCAAAATCCAATTGGTCGCTGGTTTTAGCAGGTGCTCTCAAACGACTGCTCACTTGACCGCAGTGAGAACCAGCAGCCAGGACCATTATTAATCTAATGTTGCATAACTGATGCACAATTTAAAGGTGACGCTATGTACTGCCAATTCTATAAATGTAACGTTATCATCAATCACACAAATAAAACTCATCTAAACGTCGCAGCTGAGTGTCTTTCTGCGCAGTCCTGTGGACTCTCTAAAATAATGGGGTTTCACAGTGACATTCTGTGGTACACGTGGTCAAGTTAAAAAAAAAAAAGGACTTGTACAATAAACAGGTTTTGCACGCTTGGCAACATTTTTTCTGTATGCTCGTAAAGCCTGGCCTGCCAGGAGGTTGCTATGTGTCTGCATACATACAGTACACACATCCGATTGTAGTTAGGCCTCAGGAAAATCGCCCTCCTGAGGCTTAAGCACATACGGTACATTTGTACATACAGAACAGCATGCATGCAGGATGCAGGATTTGCTGCCAAACATTCAGCATAGGGATGGGAATTGATAGGATTTTATTGATATCAATGCCATTATTGATTCTGCTTATCGATCCGATTCTTTATCCATTTCCTTATCGATTCCCCCTGTGAGTTTTCTGTGTAGAAAAAGTAGACCTTACAGGTTTTCGGTGTCAACAACACAAATTTTATTGAGTTTCTATTCTAAACAAGAGATAAGTGCTTGTGTAACAAACAAACAAATATGAAATTGGTCCACCACTATCATCTAAAATGGAACAAATGAAAGAATATTTGTACAGCATTTGTTATCTACATCAAATAACGTTACAGAATCTGTCACTGAAGGCACTGTGCTATCATTAACATGGGACAGGACATACGTCACTGGCACTGCTCTCCTGAGATTTTGCTGCAGCTGCACTTAATGCCATGCAACGACAAATGCTTCAGCATGTTGGTGGTAGGGCTGCAGGATATTGGGAAAAATTGCCCCCAGTGATCAATATTGTGATTTATAGGTTTTTTTAAGGATGCATTATTTTCCACCAGATGACTTCAGTAGGGTGGCACGGTGATGTGGTGGTTAGCACTGTTGCCTCACAGCAAGAGGGTTGCCGGTTTGATCCTGGGTGTGGGAGCCCTTCTGTGTGGAGTTTGCATGTTCTCCCCGGGGCACTCCGGCTTCCTCCCCACAGTCCAAAGACATGCAGATTGGGGACTAGGTTAATTGATAACTCTAAATTCTTTTCTCTAGCTCTTTAGAGACTATCGTTATATTATTTGGCGCTACAGACGCTTCATATACAGGTCAATTCAAACACTTGTGAGTACAGCTAAACTAAAGCTATATTATTTTGTGCGACAGACGCTTCATATAATAAGATAACATCATACTATTTAGCATGTTATACAGTGAAACGTTTCACCTTATAACGTGATGACTTATATTGTTTACACAACGACATGTTATTTCTGTCTCTACATGGTCGCGCCTTACAATCCTCCTCTGCTCTCTGTATCGCGCATGGCAAAGTTAGGCCCTGATGCGCACACACACACACACACACACACACACACACACACACACACAGACAATCACGATGGCGATGCTTAGAAGCTATATCATTCAGGCCTAGCTGGTGATGTTTCCGCCCTTGCATGTAATTACGGTGCTGCATAAATTGCACATCGCACTGTTAGTCTTTTTTGATGAAGTGAAGCCTTGCTTTCGACTGCTTGTGTCTCCCCGCCATTACGTCTTCTTTGTTGTTGAACGTGCTGCTGACCGACGAGCATGTTGTGCGCCATCGACGTAAAGATTCGGCGTAATGAAAAGAATCGATAAGGGAATTGTTAAGCATAAAGTCCAATGATGTCAATGAATTGAACCAGTTGGAACCAGTTCTTAACAGGAACCGGTTCTCGTTTCCCATCCCTAATTCAGCATCTGCTAATTGCAAAGCAAACAGCCATGTTCTCCCACCATTTGCACATGAATGTAATGATTCATATGATAGCCTGTTAATTACTGCTCCATGAATGACGTTACATCCTTAACATAAAGTTACGAAATTAAGGTACAGTTACAGAGGTTAGGTCTGGTCAAGTAAAGTTACCGTGGTTAAGTGAAAAGAAACATGGTGAGGACGTACTTTAAAATGGCTCAAAGTTCACATGGTTCCAAACAGTTTCTGAACAAGTTTGTTTTGGTCTCACTCCCTCTTGGCTTTATCTCTGGGTTTACTTTACTCACTTCCATTTCTCTTCTCATGGTGTGCACTGAGCTGAATTGCCAATCAGAGGGATTTCATTCACCAACGGGCTCCACTGGCAGATTCAAGATGTTGAATCGGCCCCAAAAAAACAAACAATGGGGGCTGACGAGGGTCCAATTTTAACCAACCGACAGCTTGGTGTGTCAGAGCCTTTCAACTATGAGAGAGAGGCTGTTGTCTTGGTTGTGGTCATGGTTAATCGTTGATCGATCAAAGGAATTTCCTGAGTGGCTGGATTTGGTTTAGTTTTAGTGATTGAAAGCCACACATACTGCACTACTTGAGGATTTTGTAACTGAGTTTAAATTATAGCAAGTTCTTTACCATAGCAAGGTGTCACTTAACCCTCCCCCTGTTTTGCTGTATTCCATCAGGTGCTAGAGGAAGTGGTCACAGTTCTATCTGGCAGCCTGAGATAAAGACTGATCGTCAACCATGAAGGCCAGAGCTTGTAAAAGGGAGTTCAGCATCATCTTCCTCTTGCTGGTTGTGTCTGTCTTAATTATTCTGCTACAAAACATGAAGGTGAGAACCTGACTTTGGTGGGACTGCTTGAAGGGGGACCCTAATATCAGTAATGTCTTCACTGCAAGTAAATCTTATTTGAGTTTAACGTATTTTCTCTCTTAATCCTGCATCTTGACTAACTGACAGCAGCAGCTTCTATAGTTAAAGGTTAAGGCTGGCATTGTTCTAAACCTTTGTGACAAGACCAACCTACTGGTTCCCATTCATTCCTACTGAAGACATAAATCTTAACAAATAGATCACAAATGTATAGTGTTTTGAAAAGCCAAGTCATGGCCACAAAATGTTGGACACTGAAAAGATGACTAAATGCGATTTCAGTTGGACTATAAATTACTCTTTAAATATGACTTTTGACTCCGTGTGTGTTACTGTCATCATTTTTGTCGGGTTCAAAGCTTAATATTCCTACTGAATCACCACCTTTCACCTTCACTGTGATCTGTCAAGATTAATCAGGGGAAATTAGTTAAAGTTGTTGTCTAACTTCTCTCATCAGTTTGTGAAAATACTGAGGGTCTTTGGTAAGGGTATAGATTTCATTTCAACACCAGGGGGTGAGAAACACACATTTTTAAAACAGGGGAGGTTGGCATCCATCCATCCATCCATCCATCCATCCATCCATTTTCAGCTGCTTATATGGAGCGGTGTCTCAGGGGGAGCGGGTTGAGGAGAATCCTCCAGATGCCCCTCTCCCCAGCAGTTCTTTCCAGCTCCTCCTGGGAGGATGCCAAGGGGTTCCCAGGCCATGCCTGTCCATGGGCAGCCCCCTCACTCTGACATCTTTCCATTTCATGCATGTGTAGGTCCTGTTTGTGCATGTGTGTGTATTTTGGGCCTGTGCGTATGCCAACAGACTGAAAAGACAGAATTTCTCCTCAGGGATTAATAGATCATGTATATCTTCTTATAATCCTTCCAGTGTGTTCTGGGTCTGCCCCAGGGCCTCCTACCAGTTGGATGTGTCCACAAAACTTCTAACAGGAGGCGCCCAGGAGGCATCCTGATCACATACCTGAACCATCTCAACTGGCTCCTTTCAACATGAAGGAGCAGTCTCTCTTCTGAGCTCCCTCCAGATGTCTGAGCTCCTTCAGAGGAAACTCATTTCAGCTCCTTGTATCCACAATCTTATTCTTTCGGTCATTACCCACAGCTCATGACCATAGGTGAAGGTTGGAACATAGATGGACAAGTAAATCAGGAGCTTTACCTTCCAGCTCAGCTCCCCCTTTACAATGACGGTCTGGCGCAGTGCCCGCATCACTGCTGGGGCTGTGCCAAACTGCTGATCCATCTCACACGCCATTCTACCCTCACAACAAGATAGTGATACTTGAACTACTTTGCTTGGGGCGGTTACTTTCTCTCAACCCAGAGGAGAAAATCCACCATTTTCCAGCAGAGAACCATGGCCCCAGACTTTGAGGTACTGCCTCTCATCCGGACTGCTTCGCACTCAACTGCAAACCACCCCAGTGCATACTGGAGGTCATGGTGTGATGGAGCCAACAGGACCACATTATCTGCAATGACTCTCTTGTTCCTCAGGGAGAACTACACAACACAGCAGTGTTCTGCCGGGGGTTCATGAGCATCCCAAACTCGCTCTGCCCCTGTTACCCATGGCAACTGAAAAAGGCAAGAGTCCAGCTCCTCTGCTAGAGTTTGGCTCCAGAACCAGTGCTATGCATACAGGTGAGCCCAACTATATCTAGTTGGTACCCTCTACCTCCCCACCAGCTCCATTTCCTTCCCCACCAGAGAAGTGAAGTTCCACATCCCTTATGTCAGTCTGTGATGCCAGGGTTCAGCATGTGTGGGTCCCTGCTCTTGCCTGCCACCCAGCACACAATACACCAAACCCTGATGCCTATCCCTGCAGGTGGTGGTCCCATAAGTCTGAGGCTTCATGGTGTCTCTTGCCCCATGGTGCAAAGCCTGGCCACTAGACACTCGCCAGCACCTATCTGTGCCTTTCCCTCATCAGTTTAAAGTGGAAATGTCTTAAAGATCATCATAAATAAAAATAAATTAAATTAAATAAAAAATAATAATAAAAGTCCTCTGCTACTTTCATGTTGGGGGGACAGATAGACATGTTCAAAATATCAAGGATGACGTGTCCTCTGCATGTACCCCCAATATACTCACCCCTCTAAATCTATGCCTATGTTCCCTGATGTTTTATACTTTTAGTGTGGTTCAGTCAAATCTGTATGCATTCAAATTCAATGAATCTTTTAGCTATGACAAGCTCCCACGGTCATAACCACCAGGAGTTCAACACCCTCTATGGTGCGTCTAAGCTAATGACATATAGCTTGAATTTTTAGTGAACAAGAACTTGAAACACACACAAAAAACTCTGGCAATCTTGGGCAATCTTAACAGTGGTTACCCCCCCAAAATACTCATATGGTCTTCCCTCTTAGCCCATTTACTTTATTTAGTTCATTTCCTTTTAGCACATTTGTTTGATTCATTTTATAGTCACTATCTCTCTCTTGACCCCCTGCCAGTTTCACCACGCAGTGACCACCATTGCTGCCCTGAGAGTTTCCATTAACCTCACCAAGAATCACAGCTCCTGCACCTTCCAGCCACTCTCCACTGAGGATGCTGTGGAGGAACGCCTCCTACTGGACTCCATTGCTTGGCCTGAAACTCCACCTTTGCCAGCTCCTGTTTCCCTGGAGAATACCAGTGATCCAGCTCACAGCACCTTCACCATTCTCCCAAGGAGGGGAGGACAGTGGCATGTAGGGGATCAGCTGGAGGTTATGATAGAAATGTGTGACTTCCAGGGTCGTCCCAAGAAGTATGGGGGGGACCTCTTACTCGCCCGGCTGCACAACCCGAAGCTTGGTGCAGGTGTTGCTGGGCAAGTGGTGGATCATCTCAATGGGAGTTACTCTGCTGTATTCTCTTTACTCTGGGAAGGAGACGCACAGGTTGAGGTGATGCAAAAAATTATGTGGTTGTACTGCAGGTGTTTAATCTGTCCTTTAAATGATTGATCAGTAAGCCCCCTTCTCTTTAGAGTAGTTACTGTAGCTACATCTGTTAGCTTTCACTTCTCACATAGCACATACTGTATACAGTTTGTAATATAACAGTGGCAGATTAACCACTCCAAGTTCTTAGTTATTTTAGAAACAACGTGCCTTTTCCATTTCAGATGAAGCCAGGGTCTCATTTCTTGTCACCAATTGTAGATTATTTGTCAAAAGCTCTGGTTCTCTATCCTACCAGGTGATGCTGGTTCACCCTAGTGAGGCCATTGCAGTGCTATGCAGGCTGACCAAAGAACAGCCTGACAGGATTTACTTCAGGAGCCTCTTCCGCTCAGGCTCACGCTCTGAAAGTAGCATCTGTAACGTCCGCCTACATCCAACCCAGCCGCTGTGCAACTATACTGACCTCCGTACAGGCGAGCCTTGGTTCTGCTACAAGCCAAAGAACCTGAGCTGTGATGCCAGGATCGACCATATGATGGGAGGATACAAACAAAACATCAAGGCCAACGAGGACAAGCTCTTTAATAAGTGAGGAAACAGAGAGATAGGACTGGCATTTTGTTCTAATGAATGCATATATCCGCTGTTACCTATGTTACCTCCTTGGTGGGGAGTTTCAGAAGTTTGCAGCTACAGTTAAGATTGAATCTGAAGATGTTTACAGTCTAAGATAATACTGTTAGAAATACGACAGCCCACCTGTGGACCCTCCTATGGTGATTTTGGATGATTATGATATGTAAAACAGCTGCTGTATTTGTTGTTATTTAAGGGGTTTACTCATAGGACATATCATTCGAAAGCTATTCTCCTCACGGTGCCATTAATGGTGACCATTTCAAGATACAACCACCACTGCAGGCTTAATAAACACTTCTGTTGAACAAAAAAGAAGAAGAAGAACAACAACAACATCAAATAAACAGTTACAACTCACCTATAAAGCATTATCATAATCCACAGATCATATTTTCCAGACCAAATCACAGCTTACACAGCTTCCATTTCATTTCTCACACACTAGTAGTTCAGATGATCTATATCCAGTGTAAAACACATGATTACATCCACAGATATCCACAAACTGCTGTTACATTGTTTTAAATTTCACATTTCTCCACATATTATCCATAGTTTCTCCCATACTGCATGTATACAAACCAACTGGCATATCTCAAAATGAGGGCAAACTCCGAGCCTTTCCATTGACACTTCACTTCAGCAGCCAACCAGTAAGAAAACTGGATAGTGTTCGCTGTGATTCATTAATATTGGATTGTAAATGTATACATTTTGTTTTGATTGGACAGCAGTAGGCTGCCAATCATCAGGCCTTACTGTCTAGCAACTAATTTTCATCATTTGGATGTGGATTTGCTTTAATCAAATGGGGGTTGGAAAAACCATAGATGCACACAGGTTAGCTAGCCAACCTGCTGTGACCCCTAGCGCTGGGGTCTGTGCTGAGTTCAACTTGCTACTGCCTCTGACAGTAAGATATTTTCTTATGTGTGCTTTTCCTTCAGTGGTGCCAACATGAAAGTCTTCATTCGATCTTCAGCACCTGCCAATGTCACTGTGTTGCCAGAAAATGAAGGTAAAGCCTGATTTACTGCCACCACTGCCTGTAAAGATAATTTAAAACTGAATATGACAGAAAATGAAAGTAAAACATGCGTGACAAAGGGCACTACTTTCCTCTGGGTAGTGTTTTCCTCTAGAGAGATGTATAGAGGTCAATTTGAGAAGAGCCCCAGGAGCATGGAGCACTGGATGAAAGGTTCATAAAGACGGCACCAGATGCTGGTGGATTATAGTTTCTCATAAGTAAAGACAGTCTATAATAGGTTTATATAATCATTTTATATTTTATATTTTTTTCATGGGATTTGTTTGCAATAAGAACAATATAAACTAACCCCACCCTTAGCCTTTAACTTCCTCTCAGGTCAGCCAGAGGTGAAGAGCAGCTATTTGACACCTGGACCCTCCGGCTATTATTATCAAGGTGTATGGCGAGCACTAGGAGGCCCCACAGTTCACCAGTTCAACACCCCCCCTGCCATCAGTCAGTGTCTGAAAGGCAAGGTGGTCCACATGTATGGAGACTCCACCATCAGACAGTTTTTTGAATACCTCACCCAAGCTCTACCAGGTAGCTGAACTACAGGATTTATGGCAACAGTTTGATTTTGTTCACACTGTTCACACTAATCTGTTCCCTCTGTCATACTTTTAGATCTTAAGGAGTTCGACCTGCACAGCCAGAGGCAAGTTGGACCTTTCATGGCCTTGAATTATGCAAACAACATCATGGTCACATACCGCTGCCACGGTCCTCCTATCCGTTTTGGCAAGGTCCCAACCAGTGAGCTTCGTTACATTGCTAATGAACTAGATGGCTTAACTGGAGGCACCAACACTGTCGTAGTTCTTGGCATCTGGTCTCACTTCAGCACTTTCCCCATGGAGGTGTACATCCAGCGGCTGCAGAAAATCCGCAGGGCGGTGGTGCGGCTACTGGACAGGGCTCCAGGCACACTGGTCATCATCCGGTCAGGAAACCCCAAAGCTTTGACACTTTATGAGACAATAACCAACAGTGACTGGTACACTCTGCAGCGTGATAAGGTGCTCAGAGCCACATTCAAAGGACTGAATGTTCATCTGATTGATGCCTGGGAGATGGTTCTGGCCCACCACCTGCCGCACAGCCTCCACCCACAGCCTCCCATTATAGAAAACATGATTAACGTTATCTTGTCCCATATATGTCCTTAAAGGGCAGTTAGTTGTATGTTTGTTGGGAGAGAGGTTATGTTAATGTTATCGCTGTGTTTCTACCATGTGCTGCGTTTTTCCTTCAGCAGCCCATGCACAGGCTAGACTGACAATCAATTTTTAATCATGGAATGCTGAGTGAGCACAAAAAAACCTCACCTGAAGGGATTGAAAGCAGCTACAAGCCATGTTGGGGTTGGGCATTACAAACAACCACTACTTAACATATTACCTTATTACCTCCTCGATATCTTGGAATTGCCAAGCAGCAACATTTTATGATGATAATAATCAATAATAAGACACTTTTCATGTGTTTGTTTCAGAACAAAAGTGAAAGTGTAAAAATGAAAATTTGTGGCAATGCGTTGGACTATATGTTGGCTGAGTACAGTTTGGACTCTCCCCACGTTGCCTGGCGACCTCAAATGGTCGCTTGATTGCGGCTTATTGCATGCAGCCATGGTTCTGCTCTTTCTGACAGCTAGTTTAACAAAAACATGTTAATCAGTCTCAAAATGACTCCTGGGATGGTTTATACACTAGACACTGTTGTTATCAAGCACAGGGGGAGTTTCTTCCATTCTGTTGTCAGTCAATGCAGTGTGAAACTGCAAGGAGATTCACTTTTTTTTGTAGAAATGACCTCAACAGCTACGGCTAGAAAAAATATCCCTCGAAAGAGAGAACAAGATTCTGCTGTTATATGATTATGTATACTGTTTGACATGTTAACTGAATTACATCTTTGGTTGTGGGGTGGTGTGATGTACAGATATATAATTTCCTTCTGAATTGCAATTTTTGTATTTTTAATTTTATATAATGTCAGGGGAAATAACAAATTACATTTACTCTTGTTACTGTAATTAAGTTGTGCTTTTTTTCCCTTTTGTTTTGAGTTCTTGTACTTCTTTTTTTCTTGTACTATTTTTTTAACTGTTTTTGTTGAGTTTTTTTTTTTTAAATCATACCCTTTTATCACAAGGATTGTACTTAGGTACATTTCTAGATGTATCTGCAGGGAACTATTACATGAAAGTCAGGTTAATGCTAGGACTTAGTTAACAAAACCAAAAGTGCACAGCAATGCAGTACGATTTTGAATAATTTCCTTACGGGATATTGTCACCATTATCATACCCTGGCAAAGTTTTAAAAAGGGTTGCATCTACCTTAATTAAACACTGATTTAAAGTACCACCCGGTGAGAAAGCTAAGTTACCCAAATCAACACACCTGTTGCTGACCCAGTTGCGTGCTGGGTGTAACCAACACACTAAAATACCACCAGCAGCAACTTCTGCTTTTATTAAGCAGGTGTATATAAATTGAGTCTCTCCTTTGCTTTGACTTGCATGTTTATACATCTTAGTCTTGTTACCTTGGTGATGTTGATTCTGTAAAAAGCGGCAGGCTATTTATTTAATGTAACCCTAAATGGGTTGTTGCATGTGTCATGGTGTCCATAGAATTTTTTTTTATTGTTTTATCAAATGTCTTTAATTTTCTGAGTTTTGTCCTTTTTCTGGGTAATTGTAAGTGGGCTGCAAGAAGGAAGGTGGTTGTACCGTGAAATTTCAATTAATAGCCTGGGCTATTATTTGCTTAAATCACTGAAATCAACAGGCCTCAATATGGGAAAGGTGTCTGTATGGGACAGGCTTTTAATTCTTTGCTGTTGCTCAGCAAAGATCAAGAGATACAATCAAAAATTAGGCTTCAGATAACATATCAATTATGAATCTGATTAATTTGATCTCGCTCTGACAGACAGAGCGTCAGAGAGACAAAAAAATGAGTTATGGCCCTTGAGGATTACGGCACCTAGCATACCAACACAACAACACTTCTATAAAAAAAATTAAGGAGTTGGCAAGACCAGGCTTCTAATTGAGACAGGTGTTTATTTGTCAAAGTGCAGCCACACCAGGCCAGTAATTGGGACTGGGCGTTTATTTGGGACCAGGCTTTTAATTGAAGTGTTACGGTAATTGATAGTTGTATGAACAGACTGAAAAGTGCAATCTATAGAAATTGAAATAATTGTTTGTTTGGACAGAAGGGCTGATGCTGATGCTGTTCCACTTGTGTACATTGATATTTAAAGGGACACTTTGTCAATTTTCAACCAGCTTTGTATAATAATAATAATAATAATAATAATAATAATAATAATGTGGGTAGTATGTGTAAATGAGCTGTGGTAAACTTACCTTCATCTTACCAGCTCTCAGTTCTCCCAGCTTAAATCCGCTCAAGATAGCTGGCTCTAAGGTTTTTGCCCAAACTACGGATTGTAACTTTGTTATTTTCAAAATGCCCGCCACCAAAAGATTCAGACAAAACTCCAATCAAACTGTAAAACTAAGCAGTGTTGATCAAATACAAAGCAATATTTTATTACTGCATTGCTCTTGTAGGAGCCATTTTTATTACGTAGTGTTAGTATTTGGCAGTTGAGCCTAATATGTATTTGATTTATGTTGAAAAAAACGACTCGATGACTCGAGGTTGGTTCACAGCCTTTCGCTAGTATTTAATTGAAGACAGCTTACAACTTCACACACGGCAAAAATGAGCCAGCCCTCCAGAACAGTTTACCAAACATTCTGTGTGTGCGTACGTGTGAATTGTTTTGGAACATTCTGCTCTTTCTAAACTGACCTATTTCCTAGGCCTTTTTGCCATACCATATTTGAAGTTTTTTGTTGTAACCTGTAAATATTGTCAGAACATTATCACTGGCATCGTCAGTCTGGACCGTAGAAATCAAACTACTATAATCAACATTTATTAAACACGTTAAATAATGCAACAAATCGCTCTCATCTGTTAACTGTTTAACTTTAGGAGCGTGTTGGAATCTCTGCTGGGCATCTATGTGGAAATTAGAAGCCTTCTGTTGCCTAAAATCTCTTTAGAAACATTTTTTAGTGCACTGTTTGACTGTAATTAGCCTCACGTCACCAGGCTCTTCAGATAAGGCGAAGAGCCTGGTTTCTATTCACTCTGAATTTTGTCTGGATTCTGGTTCCGGTATAGAGAGCGGATGCGGAATTCACCAAATTCACCAAAGTAAAACTTTAAATTCTGGCGCACCATCGATTTGGGGTGAGGAGGGGTGTAAGAAAATTGATTAACTTAATGGCGTGGAGCTTTTCTTGTAAATTCTATTCTTTAAATTTAAAAGTTTCACGCATTTTTATTAGCTTGGTGCTTTTATTTTGACGGAAAGGCGCATCCATCGAATTCCGGATCCCGTCTCACTTGCCCTGGCTCCGGTTCCTTACCAAAACGGCCACTAACGGCCCCAGACTAGACTGTAATGCAAGAAGTGGACACCATGCTGTTTCCTGACTTGTGAAAACAGAGGCTGAAAAAAATGAGAGCAAGATTTTAAAACTAAGCAGTGCTGATCAAATATTAAACAAGATTCTGTTTCTGTGCTGCCTATTTCTCACCTCAGATGTTTTCAGAAGAATACTTTAGCTCACTGTTTAACGGCAATTTGAGATGGTTTGTCACCAGCTGACTGGTCAGGGTACCTTCAGGCATACCATGGTTATCCCGTTTTTTCCTTTTTTTTAAAACGAAAAAACGAGCCGTTTTTCCGTTTTTGTTATAAGAATCAAAAAACGAAAAACGACAAAACCAAATTCAAATAACAGCCCGATTTTGTTTTTTTGCAGATTCATTTTTTCATTTATTGTTCTGGACAAAAAGTAGAACTGCGGTGACATCAGAGGCGGAAGTAACTTCAAAATAAAGATAAGCTTGCCTATAAAACTTACAAATATCCTATAAAACTTTCCCATGTATCTTTTATTTCCACTTACACCTGATGTTTTGCGCATTTTGAAAAGCTGCCTGCCATTGCTGTGAGGAACTTTTTATTCATAAAAATAGAAATAAAATGTTAGATCGCAAATTTTATGGCTACAGTAAAACTTGTTGTTCAACCATAACGTTGCTGTTCAGAGACTAATAAGGGAAATCGTCATGGATATTGTTCCCATGAAGGACATATAGGGATTCTCTCAAAGGTCGTGTTTTAATATTCATTCACCGAATTGTTTGTCTTGTTTGTCTTTATTGTTTGCAATAAAGTAATCGAGGATATAATAAATGATTGTGTGTGCCGTGTTGTTATCTGTTACTGTAGCGATGAGGAAACTGCACCTCATTGGGAGGTTGACATAAAAAGTTTAAATTAAAATAGGAAAGGTTATTAGAACGTAACATAGCAGCTCCTTCACTTGCCTTCATATGAACATTAAAGGTTCCTCATCACATTCAAATGTTCAGTAGTAGCTAAGGTGTTTGTATTCGTGTATTTATTAGTTTATTTGTGAGGGACATTGCAAGAAACACTAACTGGTTAAAGTAATATGAATCAGATGTGTTGCATACAGTTAGGGCTGCCACTAACTTATATATTTTTTAAAAATAATCGATTAATCATTGTTTATTTTATTCGATTAATCAGATTTTGAAAAAAGGCACAGGATGTATTTTTGTATGACATTTCTATTGTCATAGTAGGTGATAAAACATTTTAAATACATGTAATTAAAATGCTGCCCATCTCTGCCAACAATGCATAGGCCTATGTGATACAACAATATAAAAGAATACAAGTAAATATCTGCTGCATATAATTTGAACTGTCCGTATCAATAACCTGAAGAATTGCAGGTCTGTATAATCCAATAGAAACTAAGAGAAAACCAGGCATTCAACGACAGCAAATAAATCCATAGGCCTACTGCCATCTGCTGATAAAAAGGACAAACATCAGCTTGACACTTCACTGACACAACGATGCGTTATGGAGAAAACCAGTGTTAACAGTAACAGTAATATTTTTTAAAAATATATAAGTTAGTGGCAGCCCTAACTGTATGCAACACATCTGATTCATATTACTTTAACCAGTTAGTGTTTCTTGCAATGTCCCTCACAAATAAACTAATAAATACATGAATACAAACACCTTAGCTACTATTGAACATTTGAATGTGATGAGGAACCTTTAATGTTCATATGAAGGCAAGTGAAGGAGCTGCTATGTTACGTTCTAATAACCTTTCCTATTTTAATTTAAACTTTTTTATGTCAACCTCCCAATGAGGTGCAGTTTCCTCATCGCTACAGTAACAGTAACAACGCGGCACACACAATCATTTATTATATCCTCGATTACTTTATTGCAAACAATAAAGACAAACAAGACAAACAATTCGGCGAATGAATATTAAAACATAACCTTTGAGAGAATCCCTATATGTCCTTCATGGGAACAATATGACGATTTCCCTTATTAGTCTCTGAACAGCAACGTTATGGTTGAACAACAAGTTTTACTGTAGCCATAAAATTTGCGATCATAACATTTTATTTCTATTTTTATGAATAAAAAGTTCCTCACAGCAATGGCAGGCAGCTTTTCAAAATGCGCAAAACATCAGGTGTAAGTGGAAATAAAAGATACATGGGAAAGTTTTATAGGATATTTGTAAGTTTTATAGGCAAGCTTATCTTCCTGTCTTTTATTTACTTCCGCCTCTGATGTCACCGCAGTTCTACTTTTTGTCCAAAACAATAAATGAAAAAATGAATCTGCAAAACAAAAACAAAATCGTGCTGTTATTTGAATTTGGTTTTGTCGTTTTTCGTTTTTTGGTTCTGATAATAAAAACGGAAAAACGGCTCCGTTTTCTCGTTTTTTCGTTTTAAACCAAAAAGGAAAAAATGGGGAAACCATGGTATTTCCGTTTTTTCGTTTTTGGTTTAAAACGAAAAAAACGAACTGCCTGAAGGTACCCTGACCGAAGATCTTGTAAAACAAACATTGTGGTTCGGTCTATCAGTCCAATGTGCCGCAGTGCATGCTGGTTGTTGTAGGGTTTGTTTGTTTTTTAACCTCTTAAGCAAAAGCAAATGCCACAGCCCTTCTTTTCTGTTTTCTCTGGTCATGTTGTGCTAGTTATAAATCTATTTACTACAGACAGCCCAGTTTTATGAAAAGATCATCTTTAAAGCAGTGACATACTTCTTTACTGTAATTTATTTTGTAGTCATTGTATGCCCCCTACTTTTATTTAAGTACTTTTATTTTACGTAAGTGAAAGTTCTTCAAAGTAAAAATACTTGGGTACAATATATTGTATACTGCATAAACAAAACCTATGTATAAAAGAAAACTGGAATAATCATATGAAATGGAGATTAATTTTTATAAAAGTTCTCATACAATATTAATGTGGATATGAACTTACCGTGATGTGTACCCGCTGTCAATCACATGGTGAGGGTTTTTTTTTTAACAGGAATAAAAACCATTGGACAAAACGAGGGTTGCAAACAAAACTGTTTAATGAATATGCACTTCAAAAATATATGTTTGTTCAGCCTTTAGATGTCTGCTTGTTTTATGTAACAACCAATTGTAAGAATATAAGACTTTCAGAGATGCCTCTAAAGCCAGTTATGGGCATCCAACATTCTTTTGTTTTTTTTACATTCTTTAAAGGAATACCTCAATGAAGGCCTGGCCTCTCAACTACTCTTTCTGAGGTGTTACATAAAGAAGTTATTAAAGTATAAAGAAAAATCAACCCTTGTAAGTGTGAAATAAACAACACAACCAGTATCTAAAAAAAAAAAAGATTTGCATATAAATATGTGCTAAAATGTAACACCACTCTTACATGCTACAAGAAAAGCCAGTATGAAGTTATATGTGAGATGGGTCCTCTCACACAGACTTGATCATCATTCTGGTGGCCCTCAGGGAGTATGGTGCATGAGTTTTCCAGGTTTCCCAGTGGAGGCCTGACGCCCAGCCAATATGGTCACCAGCAGGATGCCAGTCGCCATTTAGACTGGCAGATCCGCAGCGGCTGTACCACCAGCCACCACCGTCTGACTGAGTACATTCCATTAGAGCAATGTCACCAAAGATGCATGGGGAGCAGCCGTCATTGTCACGGTCGGAGGTGCTGAAGCCGTAGCGGTTCTGGCTATGCATGGCGTTACCTTTGGGCAAAGATGGAACAAATTAAGGAATAACTGAGTTTAGAATTTAGAGTTTTGCTGAACATTGGGCACAGTGACCAGAAGTTGCAGATGATGGCACCTTGAATTTCCCTGCATTTTTAAACATTCTCTTTGTGTTACATTTGTCCTAAAAACATTAAAATGTGTATCTTTGGTATGCTAATATGTAGTGTCACTGCAGCACAAGTATATAGGACTCATAAAGCCAGTGAGCCTATTCAGTAATGTCACTTATACAGCTATATCTGGCTTAAGTTTGCCAACATTAGCTAACATTAGCCACCATAAGCTACTGGTCATGCCAGACCAAGTAACACTGTAGAAGTAAAACCCCTGAGTGCAATACATTAAGGTGTATTTCATTACTTATGAATTAAACTTTTCATTAATAAGAGGAAAAAGTGTTATTTCATCTTTAAAAGTACTGTCTCACATCAAAGCTCCCACGTGTAGCATTTTATGTGTAGATCAACACATCATTAATCTATACCAGAGCTGCAACGATTAATCGTTAACTATTAGAGTAATCGCCAACTAATTTGCTCATCGATTAATCAGTTTGAGTATTTTTTTTAGAGAAAAATAAGTCAAACTTCTCAGATTTTAGCTTCGTAGATGTGAATACTTTCCAATTTCTTTACACCTCTTTAACAGTGAACTGAATATCTTTGGGTTGTAGATAAAACAAGACATTTAACGGCGTCATCTTTTCACCATTTTCTGACATTTTATGGAACAAACAACTAATCAATTAATCAAGAAAATAATCAACAGAATAATCAACAGTGAAAATAATCATTAGTTTCAGCTCTGATCTTGACACATTATAATTGAGATCATTCCTGAGAAGACTGCCAGCCCATAGCTGCTCTACACTTCTGCACCAAGGCTGGTTTTGAAGCTGCTGGACTGCTTTACACCACAAAACCGGAAGAGGGCGCTGCTGTATCACAGAAAACAGCTTAGACAGAGTTTGTGCTGACAGCAGATGGTGATGACAGGAGTGAAATTCAAAGGGGAAATCACTTTCAGTGCAAGTGGTGGAGCAACGATCTTCAACAAGTTGAAAATGTCATAACTGTAAGGACTAACGATATTAGGCCACTAGTGTCTGATACAAGCAACAAGCCACCTTTTAATGTGGACCCCAGGACAAGTAGTTTCAAAGGTAACAACAATAAATAATAAAACCTTTTCTTTTCTTGTGCTGACACAATAACTTGACTTATTGTGACTTCACAATAACTTTATTGTTCTGTTAGAAATTTCTACACTGAGCAGCTTTCATTTCCAAGCATTAAAATGATAACGTACAAATAACAGTGGCAAAAAGATTATTCCAACCAGCCAAGCTGGCACCAGATGTTAATATGACGTCATAAAAATGTTTTTGTTTTTTTTTCCTCATTTAGATGTAACACACGTTCAACAAGGTAAAATCAGAAAAGAAAAACACTGCTTAACAAAACGTGGGGGTGCACAGGTGACACTCAGATGTAATGCAACATACATTGAATCTCAAACGTCCATTGTATACAAGCCTTTCCAACTGCAGGCTATTGTGCGCAGATGGCAGAAATATGTTATTCTTGGTCAAGATGATGTTTGGAAGGTGTTGGAAGAACTTCAATTCAACAAAATATCACCATCATCTGTCGTCAGTATTCTACGTCAAATCGACGTTGGCATTGACATTGAACTTTGGTCACTCAACATCATAGCCTAAATTTAACTAAATAGTAACATCTTACAACGTTGGTACCCAGCTGGGAGTGCAGATGAAAGTGAAATACATGGAATAGCATCTGTGCATAAGCAGCAAAGAGAAAAGAGGGACAGTGAGAGAAACTAAAAAGCAGCTCACAATACCTGCGGTCCCATTGTATTTCCCCACATGCAGTCTGAAAGCTGCTTTTGCATCGCCCAATTTGAAGTGTGCGTACTCAGCAAAAGCAGTGTCATTTTCGTGGTCCCACAGGTCGACTCTCATGGTCCACTTCTTGTGTTTGTTCTTGGTCAGAGAGAAAACCTTTTGCAGACCAAGCCAGTGGTCACCTGAGAGAATCAGCATAACATAAGAAAAGGATAAATGTTTCTTTATGATACATCTTTGCTTTGAGTTGTTGTTGCAGGATGCAGGGTTATAGGTCGCCTATAGGTTAGTCAGGAAAGAATTCAGGCACAGCTGAACGTTCAGTCTTGCAGTTAGTTTAGTTTTAGAGCTGGACTGTGTCAGCCTACGATTCAAAGATTATGCAGAAGAGCATATAACAGGAGAGTCTTTTCTCCTGCCAGTATCAAGGAAAAATTATGTCTTTATTTAATTCTATTGAACCCCTAATCCTCTGCGTGTCACAAGTCCTGTCTCATTCATCCAGTATGCATTCATTAGTCTGCCATGTTTTCCACTTCACCAACTGTCACAAATGCCACACCTACCTGTCCTTTGATTACCCCTTTCCTGACAGCCCTGTCACCTGGCCTGCTCTTACTTACCCTGATAGTGATAGATGCTGCCTGTTCTGTGTCTGTAATCGTTACACTATATGCTCTGTATGTTTTTTTGTTCTATGTAACAAAGACCTGTCCAGGATATTTTTTTCAGTGTTACATAGGCGTGACACACTAATCATAAGTTAGATTACGCCTCACACCCTCAACAAACAAAACCAGTTTTAAACGTTTAACTTACGTGTCAGGTTTCCAAAACCGTTTTTATATGCTGCCCATTTCCTGTTGAAGGACACCACTCCTTTGCTGCGCCTCTGAAACACCGTCCAGCCTCCATCAGGGCGCATCTCACAGTACACCTAAGCAGGTGGTTAAGTAAACACATTATGTCAGGAAAACCAGGTGCCAGGCTTTTCAGACAATATCTAAAGACTGAGACATGTTCTCCAAGGGCTTGGAAAAGTTGACATTATGTGTTGGATAAACAAATGAGATGCATGCTGTATTTCTTTTCTTCACAAAATCTGTCAGAGCACTGATGTAAAGGTCCAGTATGTAAGATTTAGCGGGATTTAATGCATCTAGCGGTGAGGATTGCAGGTTGGTTTTCCCTGGGAGCTGAATTATCCACAGAGGTCTCCAACCAGGTGATTAAAACTGGTAAAAACACTGAATAAAGCAGTTTCATGCTACAAATCAGTGTCAACTCTGGAAAAGGTGAGAGTCCAGCCCCTCTCCCGGAATTTGGTTCCAGAACCAGAGCTGCGCATAGAGGTGAGCCCAACTATGTGTAGTTGATACCGACTCACTCACTCCTTCCCAGAAAGATGACGTTCCACTTCCCCAGAGCCAAACTGTTATGCCAGGGATCAGCATGCCCGGGGCCCTACTCCTGCCTGACGCCCAGCACACAATGCACCCAACCCTGATATCTGCCTCTGTAGGTGGTGAGCAGCTTCTACTTGCTCAAGCTGGACACTCGCTGGCTAGCTCCACCCTAGGTCTGGCTCCAAGGGGGGGCCCAGTGTCCCCATACCGGGCGAGGTACTCGGTATCCGAATTAGCCGGGTCATCAAGGTCTTCTTGAATTGCTCTTAGTCTGGCCCCTCTCCTGGGACCACTTTGCCTTGGGAGGCCCTACCACGGGCTATTAGCCCCATACAACACAGCTCCCAGGATCACAGGTACACACAAACCCCTCCACTATGTTAAGCTGGAGATTCTTGAACTGTATTTAAGTACTGTACTTAAATGCAGTACTTGGATTACTTTACTTTGTTACTGTCCACCGCTGGTTAAAACACCAAACAAAGCAATTTCATGTTACAAAACAGTCTTTGTAACCTAGCACCTGCTAATGCGTGCTCACTTTTTTCTTTGATATCTTAAGATCCAGATGTTCTCTCTCCCTCTCCAAAACAAACGTATCCAGTGATTTAAACTGGTAAAAACACTGAATAAAGCAGTTTCGCATAAAAAAATCATCATGGAGGGGCTTCTTACTACGGTGGTAGACGTGAAAATGCGAGTGACCCTATCTAGAGTCAGTGTTTGGTTTGTCTGCTCTGGGCTACTGTAAAACTGTCAGGCCATGCAACATGGCTATCTCCATAGACAAAGACCCGCTCCCTCTGTAGACATAAACAGCTCATTCAAAGGTAACAGAAGCACAACTGTTTGTATTCTCAGATTATTACACTTAACACTTAAGAAAACATGCTCATCTTTCAATATAATGACGAAAACTCTGTCTGTGGGTGTGTCTGTGTGTCTGTTCCACGTTTTTCTCCTCACTGACTTGGTCAATCCATGTGAAATTTGGAGGGTCATATGAGGATGCGAATGAAGCAATATTACACCAATTGGCCAAAGGGGGCGCTATAGCAACCGATTGAAATTGCAAACTTTGAATGGGCATATCTCATGCCCCGTATGTCGTAGAGACATGAAACTTTGCACAGAGATGCCTCTCCTCATGAGGAACAAATTTTCCTCAAGAACCCATAACTTCCGGTTATATAGATTTTAAGCCATTTTGAATTATTTGAAAAACATTTAAAATCGATCTCTTCCTAGGAAGTTTGACCGATCTGCATGAAACTCGGTGAACATAATCTAGGGACCAATATCTAAAGTTCCCTCTGAACTGAGCCTCTATAAGGCAATGAATATTGCGGAGGGCGTGGCTCATCACATAAAGGTGTATAACATCTCAAGGGTTTCAGCGATCACCACGCAACTTTGTAGGCATATGACTAACACATAATCTGAGGGGACCCCTCCATTATTGACCTGATCAAACAAAATGGGGGTGCTAGAGAGCTAATTTCTTATCTAGGCCTAACCGCCATATTGACTTTTCCTAAACTTGGTAGATATGTAGAACAGGACGCCTCAAAGTGACTGGAGAAATTTAACTCTAATTGGCAACTGGGTGGCACTATAACAACAGAAAAATGCTTAAAAATGGCTAAAATGTGACCGATCGCTGTGGCTCCCCCTGTGGCCGAATGTTGGGGGTTTTTTTCTAATTTTTGGTATGACTAAATCATGGTATGGTATGCTGTACATAATCACGGAAACTGTCAGTGTGTCATTCTGTCAGTCAGTCATTCTGTTGGTCCCACGTTTTTCTACTCACTGACATGGTCAGTCTATGTGAAACTGCACATAGGCATTGAGGATTGGCATAGGTAGAAGGTGGCAAAGCTACCAATGGCTATGGACTAGTTTTATTATATTCTATTTCTGCCAATATATCCACCTAAATCCTACACACTGGACCTGTTCAGTAAACAAATGACACAACAGAATAAGTGCTACATTTTATGATACGGTATTAGTATAGACAGGCGTAGCAACAGTGACTAAGAGGGTGGGGTTAGTGAACAGTCAAGAGTTGCTGTACATCACATGTCAAGATTAGGGTGTTTTATCATACCTTAAACGGGGTCTTGACTTTATGAGGCTGGATTACATAAACCCCACTGGATGCTTGTGGTGAGAGAGCCTTAATCTGTGTGCAGTCTGTTCCTGAGGTTAGCATGACAAGAGACACACATTACCAACATGACCAACACTAAGTCTGAATATATGGTGTAAGTATCCTGTAAGCAATAATAAAATTCACAGTACCTTGAGAGGAAAGTGGATTGTGGTGTTTCTAGCAGTAACACAGAAACAGTTTAACAGTGAGATTACATTGTCTGAAGCATGTAAGTCAATAGAAGGTGGAGACATTGGAGAAAGGAGCAGAGTTTGTTGTTTTTATTACCTTAGCCTGTACTGTGCAGCTCAAAAGACATGCCAAAATGAGCACACCAAAGCCAACCAGACTCTTCATTTTGACCTGATTTTCAGAGGTGACATGTTAGCCTTGATATATTAAAAAAACAGTTTATAAAGAAATGTAATCTTTTATTTAAACTAAACAGACAGTGTTACTTTAACAAGTGTTAAATGCCACCAGCAGTTTGTAAAATAAGACATTTCAGCATTCATTCACTTTCACAAGACTACAGTGTATAATACTTCCTAAAATAGCCAATAATAATATTCTGTCTAACACTTACCTGTGTGTTGGATGAACCTTGTATGCCAGCTCAAATTCCACGACAGGAGTGCCAGCTTCTCCCAACAAATACACTACCACACCTCCCTCGCGTTTACGACAAATGCTGTCACTTCCTGTTATGCAGACTGAGCAGGAGCAAAGTCTGAACAACAGACACAGTCATCTAACTTCCCCAATTCCAAAGTGAGTTGTTATTTCTACAAAGTATGTCACACAGCTTTCACAACTATGACATTTAAACTCTGCTGTGGAAAAAACTGCCCGGCAGTGTTTATGGGCTTATATCTCTAACTTTTCCCATCAGGCTGGACCTCTCAGAGCAAACAACATTCCACGGTTGACTCAAACAAGAAATACCTGCTGAAGCCTTAGATTGGTTTGCCCGGTACTCGCTGTTAACTCATGTCTGTGAAGCATTGTGAAACAGCATGGGATAGAAGACAGCTCTTTTGAAATCCACAGACTAATGAAATAACCAACTTTTTGCCCTGAATTACATTGAATTTTTGATCACCAAAAAATTCAAACTTGTGATCACCAGCTGATGAACCCTACCACTGATGCTTACTCCAACCTTATCAGGAGGTTGACTTTTACAGTGGAATGTCTCAACAATTGTTAGATAGTCTGCCATGGAATTTTACACAAATATTCATGGTGCCCAGTGAATGAATGTCAATGACCCCCTTGTGATCCCCTAAAATTTCAGCACCAGCAGGTCAAACCTTTCACATCCAGTGATATCTCTTTACCTGCTTGATATATTGGCACCAAATTTTGCACAGACATTCATGTTTTCCAGGTGTACTTTTACACTAATGGTACCATGTGGCTGACATTTATGGTTTTGAGGTAAATGTCTTGACGACTATTGAATGGATTGAATGGATTGCCATGAAATTTGGTCCACCCCCAGAAACTTTTTGTAGAGGATGCCAGATTGGGCCACTTGGGGTGGCAAACCAAAACTAAAAGGCATTACTGAATATCAGGATTAGATTATCCTGTTGTAGTATATAGGCCACTTGAAATCTATGTCAATAGAGTTAAATAATCGCATACTGTTATACTTTGATGTCTTATTTTACTTTTAAAATTACTATTTTTCATAGACTTACATAGACTATACTGACACTTGAACAGTTAATATTTTAAGCTACACAGCAATGTTGTTTTTATGTGTTATGGTCTATACCATTTGTATCATGGTAGCCATGGCAAGTGGTGCAATGGAGGGTATGCACAGGTCTACAGGATATACACACCTCTTTTTCTGGCTGTTTATAGTATACCTACCTATCACCCAAACAGCCAGTGGAATATGTAGGATAGTATACCCACTTCCTCCTCAGTAACCCATCTACCAAGTAGTACACTCTCAATCCATCTTGGGGCGCAACTGGTCCAGACATCTGTGTCCAACATCACCATCAGCTATACTTTGTGTTTAGCTCCACTGAGCAGATGTTAACATGCTAACATTCTCAGCAAAATGGTGAACATAGTAACATTATACCAGCTAGCATGTTATTTTGAGCATGTTAGCATGCTTAGGTAGCAATGAGGTCAGAAACACAGCCTAACAGAGCTGCTAACATGGTTGTAGACTGTTGGATGATTGAGGGGTGAGTATGTGTCAGTGTGTTCTAATGTGTGTGCATATATATAGTTTACAACTAGCTGTTTAAAGGAAAGCTTTTTAATGACAGATACTGCCAGTTTTACATTTACACCAAGTCATCACAGCTTTTTTTCTTTTTACAATGTCCATGTTTACATATATAAATATAGATTTTGTCTTCCATATTTGATTTTGACAGCTAGCCTACACAATAAGGGAGAGTAGAGCATTTTGTCACACTATTTGCTTTCACTTCCATTTCTCGGTCTCAGTACATCAGTCACTTATTTTCCATAAAAAAATACATTTATGAGCACAAATGTATAATCTTTAGATTTTCATTGCTCACTTTAATATAGAGTTATAAATAGCTAGTAAACAGAATGTGCATTTGTGACAAGTTGTCCATCATGGGGTAAGTTGTCACACAATGTGGAGTCAATTGTTTTGTTGTTGTTTTTTGTTTTGTTTTTTTCCAATGAATAAGAACACATATAAAAGAATTTGATCACTTTCTGCTCATGTCATCTTTTGACAGTATCATGTGAGAGTTCTGTATTTGAAGTTCAAGTCTTTGGCAGTACTCATTATAGATTTACTTTACAGCTTTGCCTGCCTCACTGCCCTGAGTATGATGTCAGGTCGTTGTTGGTCTTTTATTTATCTTTAATTTGTCATTTCAAACAATTTTAACAGGCTTCTCTTTGTCTTTTCTTCCTCCTTATTTTCTTCCTTCTGTTTGTATATTACAAAAAACAATTTGTCATTATATTTATTTTTTCCAATTAAGGGCCTATTGTGCACTCTCCTTTGTATCTTGACCATTTTGTGGACATATCATTGACAACAGTATAATAATTACTATTAATTATTACACTGTCTGAAGCTGTAGGCTATATTGTTTACACATTTCATAACAACTACCAACTTTAGCAGCTAGCAAAGTCGGCTTCTGCATGGCTGCTGCTAGATAATGTTGCTCTATGTATACACGTGACCATTTGCCCCAAAAGTACTGAGACAACCTGACCCAGAGTGACGTGCTACTGCTAGCTATACCACAAAAAGACATAAACCCAAAAAAGGATGCATAATGACCACATACACAACACCACCACAAAATCTGTGTGTCTTGTTCCTATGTAGGAGAGGTGGTGGGGCCTTTTGCATATCTGTGCCCAGAGACCCATTGTTTCATAATCTGCCCATGCCTTGAACCAAGAATCGTGTTTTTATTAGCTTAGAAAGAGCCCTTCGTCTCTATAAGTGAGGGAGTGGGTCTTCTTCCACAGAGCATCCCATGTTTCTACAGTAGCCTAGAATGGACAAACTAAATGTATAGAGGGCCTCTAGTATATTTACATTACCTGAAGGACACTGTAGGTTCTTAACAACTTAGAAAAGGAGGGGTGAGCATAGGGATATTCATTTGGTTGTAATCTGCAACCTCACTGCTAGATGCCAATAAATCCTTCATACTGCACCTTTAAATTAAAATTGAACTTGTTCCCACATTAACCTGCGATTGAAATACGTCAAATCTTTCTGCACTAGCTGACCGAAAAAGGAGTTCTTACAAACTCTCCACTGTACAAATAGTTACAGAGCAGTCATTGTCCTCCATCCCGAACCCAGGGTAGAGGGGCTCAGTAAAAGTGCTGTAGAACGTGTAAAGGTGGCTGAGGGTCCCAGAGGAGGAGACGCTGTAGAAGGACAGGGTGCCACCCGGCCAGTCCAGATACACTCCCACCCTGTGGGAGCGAGACGGAGGTGCTGAAATTTCCACAGGCTGGTGGTCATACTGAGCACTGTAGTGATCCTCAGAGCAGTACAGACTCCAGGACTGCTCTGTGTAGCCAAACCCACAGAGGTGAGAGCTCGCCCTCCGGTGGATCCCCTTCATCGCCACAGCGACGTCCACCCAGCGTCCTCGCCACTCCACTTCCCAGTAGTGGCGTTGGGTGAGGCCTTGGTGACACAGCACCTGGGAGACACTCTCGAACCTCTCTGGGTGATCTGGGTACTGCTGTCTCTCCCTGACCCAGGTCACCTGCTTTCTATCGTTGTACAGGAAGAGAGACCTGGCAGCTGTGTTTGCGTCCAAAGTCAGTGTACAGGCATCTGTATAAATCACAGATATGGCTATGTCAGTGTTCTTTTTAATCACAGTTTTTATTTCATAACAATGATGAGGTCCAAGCAGGAGACCACAGGGCAGGACCTCCTTTACGTCCACTCTGTGTGTACTGTGTTTATAATAATCACACTGTTACAGCAATGTTACCTTGTGTTTCCCCTTCCCTGTGTTCCTGTTTGCCTTTCTCTCCCTGTGTTTTGTTTTGTCTGTGTATGCTGGCATGCGTGTGGTCTCTCTCTCTTTCCCTGGTTCCTGGCTCTGTTACCACTTATCAACAGATTGTTGTTCAACCTTTGTGGTTCACCACTGACCTGCCTAAATTGTTGGTACTTGTTGTGGTCACATTTAAAGACATTGAACTCTTTGCAAAAATATTGTCAATCAGCAGCTTAAGTATAAAAATCTGTGTCAAACTTTGTCTGTCTAACAATATTGGTGGAGCCCTAATGCTGAGGCACTGCCAAAACTTTGTAAAAGGTTTATAAGGCAGGAGATAACTCAACCTGATGTCATTTCTGGTTTGTTATGCAATGGTTTTACTGGTCCGGCCCACTCAAATGAGTGTGACCTGCTTCCTCAGTAACTTTAACTCCAGTTTGGTTACAGCATTACTACACAAGAGTGGAAATGTATGAGGAAAGGCATGAAAAATGACAGTAAGCAGTCGACTGACAGAATGTGGAAAAACTGAGACATCCTGTTGAAACTACACTTATTCTTCCTAAGAAATCTCAGGCTGCTCAAAATGTGTTTTGTAAATGGATGAATGTTTTCAGAATACTTTTACTGTTTTTTATTGGAAAGGGGGGGGGGGGGCGATTGGATTCTTTGGAGAAAGAAAGCAAGAAAGAAAGACACTTAGGAAAGTGTTGGCCATTTAAGGGACGGAGAGACAGAAACAAACAAACCAGATCTGAGTCCACACTGTCACTTGGAAATAGATCTGTATTCTGCCATCTGCTGGACAAATGACACTACAACATGTCAAGCCAAAAACAACTGAAAAGCCAGACAGACTGCAGCATGTATATGTCACATTTTTATGTGAGTGCAATCAAAACATTACTGAAACTACAATTAAATTCAAATGAAAACAAAAATATTAAAACAAAACTTAAACATTGGAAGTAAAAGACTTTGCTTGGTCAATTCAAAGATTATTTTAGAGGCTTGATTCAGTGCTGTAACAGGAAGAATTTATGTGTTGTTTCTATTTATCAGAATCACTAACTTGTTTTTTAAAAAATGAGGATGGACCTGTTTTTATTTTCCAAAGTGTCCAGATGTACAGTACAGGCCAAAAGTTTGGACACACCTTCTCATTCAATGCGTTTTCTTTATTTTCATGACTATTTACATTGTAGATTCTCACTGAAGGCATCAAAACTATGAATGAACACATGTGGAGTTATGTACTTAACAAAAAAAGGTGAAATAACTGAAAACATGTTTTATATTCTAGTTTCTTCAAAATAGCCACCCTTTGCTCTGATTACTGCTTTGCACACTCTTGGCATTCTCTCCATGAGCTTCAAGAGGTAGTCACCTGAAATGGTTTCCACTTCACAGGTGTGCCTTATCAGGGTTAATTAGTGGAATTTCTTGCTTTATCAATGGGGTTGGGACCATCAGTTGTGTTGTGCAGAAGTCAGGTTAATACACAGCCGACAGCCCTATTGGACAACTGTTAAAATTCATATTATGGCAAGAACCAATCAGCTAACTAAAGAAAAACCAGTGGCCATCATTACTTTAAGAAATGAAGGTCAGTCAGTCCGGAAAATTGCAAAAACTTTAAATGTGTCCCCAAGTGGAGTCGCAAAAACCATCAAGCGCTACAACGAAACTGGCACACATGAGGACCGACCCAGAAAAGGAAGACCAAGAGTCACCTCTGCTTCTGAGGATAAGTTCATCCGAGTCACCAGCCTCAGAAATCGCAAGTTAACAGCAGCTCAGATCAGAGACCAGATGAATGCCACACAGAGTTCTAGCAGCAGACCCATCTCTAGAACAACTGTTAAGAGGAGACTGCCGAATCAGGCCTTCATGGTCAAATAGCTGCTAGGAAACCACTGCTAAGGAGAGGCAACAAGCAGAAGAGATGTGTTTGGGCCAAGAAACACAAGGAATGGACATTAGACCAGTGGAAATCTGTGCTTTGGTCTGATGAGTCCAAATTTGAGATCTTTGGTTCCAACCGCCGTGTCTTTGTGAGACGCAGAAAAGGTGAACGGATGGATTCCACATGCCTGGTTCCCACTGTGAAGCATGGAGGAGGAGGTGTGATGGTGTGGGGGTGTTTTGCTGGTGACACTGTTGGGGATTTATTCAAAATTGAAGGCACACTGAACCAGCATGGCTACCACAGCAGCCTGCAGCGACATGCCATCCCATCCAGTTTGCGTTTAGTTGGACGATCATTTATTTTTCAACAGGACAATGACCCCAAACACACCTCCAGGCTGTGTAAGGGCTATTTGACCAAGAAGGAGAGTGATGGAGTGCTGCGGCAGATGACCTGGCCTCCACAGTCACCGGACCTGAACCCAATCGAGATGGTTTGGGGTGAGCTGGACCGCAGAGTGAAGGCAAAGGGGCCAACAAGTGCTAAACACCTCTGGGAACTCCTTCAAGACTGTTGGAAAACCATTTCAGGTGACTACCTCTTGAAGCTCATGGAGAGAATGCCAAGAGTGTGCAAAGCAGTAATCAGAGCAAAGGGTGGCTATTTTGAAGAAACTAGAATATAAAACATGTTTTCAGTTATTTCACCTTTTTTTGTTAAGTACATAACTCCACATGTGTTCATTCATAGTTTTGATGCCTTCAGTGAGAATCTACAATGTAAATAGTCATGAAAATAAAGAAAACGCATTGAATGAGAAGGTGTGTCCAAACTTTTGGCCTGTACTGTATATCTGTGACAGTGAAACCTGATCCTGAGCCTGCCGCTGCAACAACTGCAAAGCTTTTGAATGTCGTCTTCTGCCCACGTCACAGTTTGTTGCTGTTTGGTGAAATTAAAAAAGAATGAAAATTACATAAATAGAAAATGCAGCACTTACAGTTTTTCAGTGTTGATTTCAAGTAGCACTCTGCATTATGATCCACACTGTGGGCAGGAGGATATACATATACACATATTAATAGACACATAATGAGGTTTTATGATAAATTATATCTGGCTTTTCTAACCAGATATTATACATGTGATATGTATATTATGTGTGCAGCTCATGAAATAAAAAACAGATATTGCCAGATAAGTGAGTGGCAATAATAACCCCTATAAAGGGAACTTAATCGTTGTGTGAAACTTAGAACCACGGGACATGTTGCTTATTCGAAGAAATACCCATCTTAGCAAAGCATGTGGTCTGATAATGTTTTTCACTTTATTTCTTTGAAGGAATTTTCTTAAATCTATCTTTTGGGCTTTTTGGTCAATTGTATTGTTGATACTACAGAACAAATGGTCTACCAGCAAAGATATAAGCCACCACCTAACACAATAAATCATTAGCAGGGACAGATTGATTTACCTGAGATTTTCCAGCTTACAGAGCGGGTCGTTCAAATGGACAGAGATCAGCTTCACGCCAGAGTCCTGCAGGTAGTTGTAGCTGAGGTCCAGCTGCCTCAGGTGAGAAGGGTTAGAGCTCAGCGCTGAAGCCAGGTAAGTGCAGCCTTTCTCTGTGACTCCACAGAACGACAATCTGTGTGGAAGCGGGGTATTGAATTCTTGTCCCAAAACACATAATTTGCCTGTGGCTTTAAATGTAAAGCCAGCTCACCGTAACGCCTCCAGTTTACAGTCCGAAGTTGCCAGTCCAGCAGAGAGCAGATTCACTTCTGAGTCCTGCAGGTCGTTCCCGCTCAGGTCCAGCTCCTTCAGGAGGGAGGTGTCGGCGCTGAGGACGGACGCCAAATCAGCACTGCATTTCTGGAGACAGCACTCATTTAACCTGCAGGAAAGGACATGTTTTGGTTCAGGTGGCAGAGGTGTGGACTCGAGTCACATGACTCAGACTTGAGTCAGACTTGAGTTCTCCATTTAACTAACTTTAACACTATTTCTTTTCAACAAGTCGACAGAGTTTTCCAGATGATCCACTTCGTTTGAACCAGTCCGACAGCATCCAATCAAGTTGCAGGAGAACCATGAAGACCTAACGTTACGTTACTCAGCGGAGGTTAGAAAAAATGCTACCAAAGACAAAGGCTACACAGTGGTCAAGAAAGAAAGAAATTCCAGTATGCAAAACATGCATGTGGAAAATTAAAGACGCAACAACTTTCAACTTTGTTCAACATTCGAAGTTGTACAAGAACAGTACGTCCAGGCTAATATTAGCACAGTTAGTGAGCTAATGCTTAGCTAAGATTAGCTTATAAGCTACGTAACAAAATTACGTACATACTTTTTTTTTTACTACGTAAAAAGGATTTATGATTTTTGTATATTTAAAGAAATATTACTCTTGTTGAAATGGCATTACATTTGGTGAGGAGCGCATTATGATTTGTTAGCACTCGAAACTCAGTATTGACTTGGGACTTACTTGTGACCTCCAAAACTATGATTTAATCCCCCCTCTGGTAGGTGGTACCCAACAAAATTTAAAATGATCTGAATCTTGCTGGATTTTTACTGATCTTATGTATATTTTAATAAAAATGTGATGGACTGTTGAAACCAAATTGAAAGTGCATTTAGAACTGAGTCATGACATTGATATAAGCCACTGTATTGTCGTTTCCACTGAACCTGCGTGACCTGACCTTAATGTCTCCAGTTTACAGTGTGGACTTCTCAGTCCAGCACACAGCTGCTGTATGTCTGGACCCAGGTTGTTTCCACTCAGGTCCAGCTCTTTGACGGAGGCAGAGTCAGAGCTGAGAGCTGAGCCAATGTGATCGCAGCATTTCTGTGTAAGGCCACACCAGCTGAGCCTGACAGGAGGAAGAAAACTTCAAATAAAGATACAGCACACCACATGTGACTTAGTGATCACAAACACAGGCGTTTATGCAACAAGACTCCACAAACATCATATATGATGGCACATTAGTGGTAAAAATTATACAAAAATTTACATAAGTTATGTAGATTTGACTGATTTTTATTAAAAAAAAATGTACCACTTGGGGGCATGCTAGCAAACAGTTGTAGTAGTTGCAGCTCAGCCTTACATCCAATTTTTCCCAGTGACCACTCGCATTATTGCAGTGAAAAAATCCCCAACAGCCCAGAAACATTTTCCATATAGGCCACCATTATAAAAGAGACGTCTGTGAAACTGTTGACAGGACACCTCAAACTGCATTATGAAGCTTTCTGTTTTGAATTTTTAAGCCACAGTGGTTTGATATATGTGAAACTTTCCTCAAGATGAGAAAATTGTTGAAAAAATCTTTGACATCATCACAACATAAAGTCTATCAGCCGATCAGGAACTTGCGGGTGGGGCCAGTGGGAGAAACACTACTGTGCATTTTCTGTGGGCCACGGAAGGAAATCCAGAAGCTATGAGCTACGAAGCTACGAATACGCCATGCTAGCAGCTCCATTGGAATGAATAGGGTCCATCTTGGGGTCTAGTATCTAGTTACGATTATACATTTATGATTCAACCATATAGCATAGACCATTAGCATTGATTTAGAGCTGTGTTTCTGTCTACAAAGTGAATGTAAGTCCAATATTAATTCTAATTAAGTCTCCATGTTATTTGGCACATGAGATTGCCACAGTAACAATAATGTAGCAAGAACAATTACAATCTTCATTTGCACAGACCTTAGTGTTTCCAGTCTACAGTGTGGACTCCTCAGACCAGCAGTAAACAGCGATACACCAGAATCCTTCAGGAGGTTGTTGCTGAGGTCAAGAGTTTTCAGGTGTGATGCATCTGACCTCAAAACTGTAGCCAAGTCTGCACAGCAATTCTCTTTCAGCTTGCACTGATTCAACCTGTAAAAAAAGTATTCACCAAAACAACAGGGGTTTTTATCTCTGCACAGTGGTCACTACAATGGACAACTATTTGAATGCCATTTTCTTGTATAAACATGGGTTTTGATGCTATAGTTGCTCTAGAGTTGACCCTAATGCGTCATGACATACACTGCCACCCATTGGCCAAGTGTTGTAAGTGCACCACAAATCTCTTAAATCCAAGGTGGTGGACAGAATGCAAGAAATGTTGTGCTTCTCAGGATTATCTTGCCAATCCTTATATAATAGGGGACCCTTTGCAGGTAAATACAATTTGGTAATATCAAGTAACGTCTAATGAACAATACAGTTGTCAAAATTACAATGTATGGATTTTATGTTGGGAGGAAATTATGAAGAATCATCTGTTAACTAAACTGGACACCATGCAATGTTGGCTATATCTCAGCTACAATTAATACTACTGCAACTTTGTTGTTCTTGAAAATACTACATCTGCAGTGACTTTTTTGGCTTTAAATTAATTGATGTGTGTTGTTAGAATGTGACTGGCATTTTTTATCACAAAAACAATATTGTGACAATATTATTGTTAATTTAGTAAAAAAAAAAAAAAAGAAGTTCAATGGGGGGAAGTGTGGAGTCAAGAGGAAGAAGCTGAATGAGGAAGGGAGGGGGTACAGGAGTGATGCAACACATTCACGCTGACCTTGACACATATTGACGTTTGGTCATGGACTTTCCAAGTCTACGTGAAGGATACCCTGGGTGTGTTGGTTAATAACAATCTGGGACGGTCAAGTTCTGCCTGTTACATGCATTGTCTTCTTTTAAAATACACTTCTGTTTCACAGGAAATTTATTTTTATTTTTTTCTTTCAAAATAAACGCACTATGTTGGTACAAAAACGCAAATGCATTTTTTTTTCCTTCAATAACTAATGCACATGGTTGGGCTTAGGCAACAAAAGCACATCATTGGGTTTTGGAAAAAAGAACAGGGTTTGGCTTACTATAAACAACACAGTAAGATTGTTAGAGACTGTTAGAGACTGAACAACGGTCTCCCAGGTGAAAATAGCATCCAGTCAGTGTTTGGCTCTTTTTTTTTTCCCCTTCAATAACTAATGCATGCTGTTGGGTTAAGACAACAAAAACACTTGGTCACATGTAGGCACAAAAACACATGGTTGGGTTGAGGAAAAAAGAAGAGGATTTGACTTTATAATCTTGCGGGACACAAACAACAGTCTCCCAGGTGAAAGTCACGTCCAGTCAGTGTTTGACGTTTTTTTTCCTTCAACCACTAATGCACGTTGTTGGGTTTAGGCAACAAAAGCACGTGGTGGGGTTTTGGAAAAAAGAAGAGGGTTTGGCTTTATAATCTTACGGGATGCAGACACACGCTCCACCAGATGACAGTCAGTGTTTGTTGGACGTACCCACCACCCTTCCCTCACAACTCGGAGTTTCGCTGCCTTAACTTTCATTCTTGTACCGCCACGTTTCTCCCTGACATCGCCTAGCATTGTTAAACTATAACGGCGACCAGCCACACATATCATGCCAACCTTAAAGGACAGTTTTTTTTCCTCAGTGGCTGATGCCACAAGGCCAAGAGAGGGATTTCGACAACTTCGGAGTGACAGTGGGTTGAGGGAGGAGTAGAAGAAGAGTGGAAAATGTGTTAAAATATTTGAACCAACTAGTTTAACAGCATTAAAAATATATTTTTTATAGTTTTACATAATATATGTTTAAAAGAAATGAACTTAATTTTTCTTTTTCATGACTAAAAAGGAATAAAGAAAAATCTTGACCAATGTAGTCACAATTCATGCATGAAGGGGTTAAAAATATTAATCATGAATAAATTCAAGTCCAAGCAAGTGATTTAAATTTGTCAGCAAGAAGAAGGTCTAACCTGATTGTTTCTAGTTTGCAGTGGTGGCTGCGCAGTCCCACACACAGCGCCTTCACTCCTGCTTCCTGGAAGTCATTAGTACTCAGATCCAGTTCTCTGAGTTGGGTAGACTCTGTGCTGAGAGCAACAGCCAGTGCCGCACAGCAGTCTCCTTCCAATTTACACTTGTGTAATCTAATAAAAGGGGCAATAAAAAGGTCTTTTAATATTCTGAACTGAACAATAGCAAGTGGACTGCATGTAATTCAATAGCAATTATGACAGCAAACCGCAGTAAACCTAAACCACAGGTCTTTTAAGCACATGAAGTGGTTGTTTGCAGGATTATGTTGTCAAGTTTATGACTGTAACTATTGTTACAGACCTTAAAGTCCTTAGTTTACAATGTGGGCTCCCTAATCCAACAGCAAGCAGCTTCACCCCTGAATCCTTCAGGTTGTTGTCACTCAGGTCCACCTCTGTCAGGTGAGAGGAAGTTGAGCTCAGCGCGGAGGCCAACATTTCACAGCAGTTCTCGGAGAGGTTGCAGCGATTTAGCCTGGAAAAACAAACAAACACATTTTCTTTCTTAATGGGAAGAGAATGTGCTCAGGTCAAAGTCTGAGAAAAGCTGCACAGAAATGTAATTTGTTTGTTTACAGAGCAACTAAAACCAACATGCAAAAGGAACACTGTTATCCTGTGGGTAAACTCACAGAGCATGTGTGGAGGAAGTAATGACAGTCAGTAGCTTCGCTACCCCTTCTTCTGATCTTATGTACTTCTTCAAGTCAAACTTCTCTGTTGCCTCTGATGTCATCAGTTCAAAAGTGAGAGCGGACCACTGGACCGGAGACAGCTTTTTGGGCTCAAGCCTCCCAGAACTCACAAAGCTCTGGATCTCCTGCACCAAGGACTCCTCTCTGAGCTCACTCAGGCAGTGGAAGAGGTTAAGCTTGGCCTCTGGTTCCTCTTTGATCTTCTCCTTGATAAACTGGATGGTTCTTGCCACATCTTCCTCTCCCTCAGCTTCCAAAGGCAGTATTCTACCCAGGAGCTCCTGGTTCGGCTTCAGTGACAGTCCAAGGAGAAAGCGGAGGAAGAGGTCCCAGCGGCCGTCAGGGCTCTCCAAGGCTTTTTCAATGGCAATCTTGTGAAAACTGAACACAGACTTGGGGAACCATCTTGTAGACAATCTTTTCAGGTATCCAAGGAGGACGTTTTCCTTTCTTTGCATGTAGGAATGACGGACGTACACAGCTGCCAGAAACTCCTGGATGGTTAAATGTACAAAGCTGAAAACTTCTCCCCTCCTTCTGCCCTCCATCACAAAGACCTCTGTGCAAACTCCAGAATAGACTGTTGCCTCTTTGACATCGATGCCACACTGTTTCAAGTCAGCCTCATAGAAGATCAGTTTGCCTTTCTCCAGTTGACGGAACGCTAGCTCTGCCAGCTTCAAAACTACATTGTCACTTGTCATTGGGTAGTGCCCTTCTTTCATCCGGTCTGTCTGGCAGAGAAGGAGGTACGCGTACATCTCGGTCAGGGTGTTGGGCATGCCTCCTGTCACGTTGTCATGCAACATTTTCTTCATTACGGTGACTGTGATCCAGCAAAACACTGGTATCTGACACATGATGTTGAGGCTTTTTGATGACTTCACATGGTTGATGATTCTGATGGCAAGGTTATCATCGCGCAAACGCTTCTTGAAGTACTCCTCCCTCTGTTCATTAGCGAAGCCCTTCACCTCTGTCCACTGGTGGATGTGCTTTCGAGGGATCCGGCTACCTGCCACAGGTCTGGACGTGATCCAGATGAGAGCGTTGCTGAGCAAATCTCCTGCGATGAGGTTGGTGATCAGCACATCTAGCGAGGCCGGCTCGGTCTCATCTCTCAAGACCTTGTTGTGCTTGAAGTTCAGGGGAAGTAGAGTCTCGTCCAGGCCGTCGAAGATGAAGAGGACTTTGAATTCTGTTCCCAAAGTCTCAATTGGTTTCATCTCAGGGAAGAACTGATGGAGCAGCTGCATCAGACTGTAGTCTTTCTCGCCAATGTTGGGATTCAGCTCACGGAAAGGAAGCGGGAAGAGAAAGGTGATGTCTTGATTTTCCTCCTCTTCCGCCCAGCTCAAGGTATACTTTTGTGTGCAGACAGTTTTACCCACTCCAGGTATACCCTGGGTAAGCACGGTTCTGATCTGCTTCTCTTGGTTGGGCTTAGGTTTGAAAATGTCACTAGCTTTAATGGACGTTTCTTCTGTTGTCACATGGTTGGACCTCTGCTGTCTGACCTCATACTCCTCGCTAAAGCCTCCCAAGGCTCCTTCGATCACATGCAGCTCGGTGTAGATTTTGTTCAGGTAGATGTTGTCTCCTTCATCTGCATTCCCTTCATAAATGTTTTGGTATTTTTTCCTCAGGGTGAGTTTCAGTTTTTCTTGGATTGCACTAGGGCCAGTTTCTGTTCAAAGAATAAATTATAATTCCTCATTCCATTTTAGTTTTGTACAGTTCAATCTTATGTCTGTATGTCTGGAACATAAAATATAACTTGATTGTGTGTGTAGGCATGTTTTTATCTTCTTACCTTTGCCTTCTTGATTGCTCTGAGCTGATAAGGACAGAAAGAGAAGAGATCGTTGTAACATGGCCAAGCTGTTTTTCCTTATAAACTAACTACAGAGTCACAATTTGTATTTTATACATGTTTTACCTTCCTCATACTTCTTCTTCAGTGTTTCAGCCCACAGATTGAGTTTCATTCTCATCAATATATCCACAGTGACTGTAACAGCACCATTATAGCCATAAGTCTGCACCAAAAGATCCACAGTGCCCGGCCTGTCCGCCCCATCGACCCGAGCCCTTGGAATATGAGGGAATCCTTCGAGAACATTGCTGTAAAGGAACCACTGGAGAGTCCTCAGGTCTTTATCAACCAGCTCCTCCAAAGTGTCCAAGAGCAGCACGGGCACACATGCCATAGTTGTTTTCTGAGCTGGTCATGCGATCAACCAGTCCTGTTGTTTCATGTCCATCCTCTGGCAGACGCAATGGCCAAATGCAGCAACAGTTTCAGTTTTGAGATGATGTACTTTGCACTCATCACTTCTCACCGAGGTTTACAGTAAATGCTTTGTTCCCAACCCTGTTATCAGCTTACCATAAGACTGTTTATGTCCCATGCATGCTGAAACAAGTTGAGCCAGTTGGTCAAGTGGGTGGTATGCACGTATAGGGGAGACTGATGAAAAGCATAATAGTGAAGTAAAAGAATGTAAGCTTGTGAAAAGAGACTCCCGGTAGTACTTTATGCAACATTATTAGTTTCACACTGCGTCACATGTACAGTTAAGTTCATGTTTTGGTGACCAGATAAAAATAAAAAAGGGAACATGACTGTCCTTCCCTCATGAGACGCAGGAGTTCAGCTCTAGTGTGTTTGCATGTCTTTTTGATAGGCTGTTAGTGCACTATTGTGATATGTTTGCAGTATGCAAGGCACAACTCAGTGCTTCCTGTCAGGAGTGCAAAGTCAGTAGGTAAATATGTATTTCCTTTTCACAGGCAGGAGCAGGACCTATGAGAAAACAAGAAAGGCAGTGAACTAGCACTGTGGTTACAGCAATACAGTTAATAATATGTCAAAGAAATATGTGATCAGTGCCACACACTAGGTATTTTAATTCAAATAATTAATTACATCTATCGGGCGGCACGGTGGTGTGGTGGTTAGCACTATCGCCTCACAGCAAGAGGGTTCCCGGTTCGATCCCGGGTGTGGGAGCCCTTCTGTGCAGAGTTTGCATGTTCTCCCCGTGTCAGCGTGGGTTCTCTCCGGGCACTCCGGCTTCCTCCCACAGTCCAAAAACATGCAGATTGGGACTAGGTTAATTGATAACTCTAAATTGTCCGTAGGTGTGAATGTGAGCGTGTGTGGTTGTCTGTCTCTATGTGTCAGCCCTGCGATAGTCTGGCGACCTGTCCAGGGTGTACCCTGCTTCTCGCCCAATGTCAGCTGGGATAGGCTCCAGCCACCCCGCGACCCTCAAGAGGATGAAGCGGTTAGAAGATGAATGAATGAATGAATTACATCTATCCTGTGTTTATATGTCAACACTGCTACCATAACCCTAATAAGTGTAGGGTATAATACTCCACTTATATTACAAGTTTGCAGTGACTAAAAATACACTAGTAACTTTTTGATAAAACAATATACATTAGGTCTCTGATGAATGATTTAAAAAAGCTGTTATAAATACAACTGTCTGTTAAATCGCAATACATCATTTGTTGGTTTCACATCAAAGGCATTTTCTATAACATGAAAAGTTGTGGCACCATGCGCTGTTTTTACAGTCTGGTGCAGAATGAGGTTTGCATGTTTCATGCGGTGGCAGTATTAAATCATACATATTTAATTAGATTTACATGACCCTGGCCTTTCCATTGTTATCTACAGTAGATATGTGAAAAATCATGCAAAAGCTTTGATGCTATGGAAGTTGAAATTTTTATCATGGGCCAAATATTTTGGATTGAGGGCTGAGTTCTGCCCATGGGCCACTATTTTCCTACATCACTGCTCTATAAGAATAAATCTTCACGATTAAACAGGCTGCATATGAAAAAAAAAGTTTAAGTTAATATTTATAAAGAGCTTAACACTCCAAACCTCGGCTAAACTGCCTTTTCAACACTGTCAGGGAGTGGTTTCATCAGATTTTTTTGACAGTAGCCTGGTTTAACAACCCTACCGCTACCATTTGATTTATAGGTTGCACTAAAATTTGTGACATTACCATTATCACTAGGCCTGAGTCACTTCAAGACAGTGAAAAAGGCACAAACAAACACGCATGTCCAGATATAATCATGTAAAGAATAAATAGATAAATAAAAATAGCTTTCTGAGTCTGGCAAAAGAAAAAAATAACTTCTTTTCATGTATGATCATAGTTAATGTAAGACTCTGAAATTTCCAGGGCCTTTAGAGCTCTTGTGTGTAAGATTTAGGGGGATTTAGTGGCAGCTAGTGGTGAGGATTGAAGATTGCAACCAGCTGAAACTTCTCCCAGTTAGAATTCCTTCGGTGTTCATTGTTAAGGAGACTTTTACTGTGAGCTGAATTATCCACAGATATTAGAGGTCTCTTTCTCTCTAAAATATGTAAAAATACAGAGTAAAACAGTTTCACGATACAATCAGTCTTTCTTCCATGCTGTTTAGCACGTCACCTTTTTTTGATCCAGACCATAAGGAGATTTTTACCGGGAGCCAAATTATCTGCAAAGGTCTATTCTCCAAAACAAATGGACCCAGTGACTTAATCTGGTTAAAAGCAGTGGTGGACAAAGTGCTCAACTCTATTACTTGAGTCAGGGTATAGATACTCCTAGTCAAATATTAGTCCAATACAAGTAAAAGCTGCCTTGTCAAATTGCACTGCTAAAAAAATGAAGGGAACACTTGATCTTCACAGTATTACACCAAGTCATTTAAACTTAAGGGAAATCAGTCTGTCCATTCAGGAGATTTCATTTACTT
This sequence comes from Epinephelus lanceolatus, assembly GCF_041903045.1. Classification (NCBI taxonomy): domain Eukaryota; kingdom Metazoa; phylum Chordata; class Actinopteri; order Perciformes; family Serranidae; genus Epinephelus; species Epinephelus lanceolatus. The sequence goes on from NC_135756.1 coordinate 28,227,245, forward strand.
TGGTGCAAATGAAAGTGACAACAGGTGCAATGGAAAGGCAAAAGCGAGACAACCCCCAAAAAGGGAGTGTTTTATATGTGGTGGCCATAGATAGTTGGTCTCTCCTTATCCTTCCTGACTGACTCTACTCTAGTTTTGTGTTCTGGTAGTGTCCTTGTCACTACTGGTAGCATGAGGTGGTACCTGCAGCCCAATCAGATTGCATAAGTAGTCCAGCTTGTCCATATGTGCAGTCACAAGAAGGTTTGCTGTGTCTCCCAGCACAGTCTCAAGAGCATGGAGGAGATACCAGAAGACTGGCTGTTACACTAGCAGAGCTGGACAGGGCCTTAGAAGGGCATCAACCCAACAGCAGGACCAGTATCTGCTCCTTTGTGTGAGGAGGAACAGGAGGAGCACTGCCAGAGCCGTACAAAATGACCTCCAGCAGGCTGCTGGTGTGCATGTTTCTGACCTGTCAGAAACAGACTCCATGAGGGTGGCACGAGGGCCCAACATCCTTTAGTGGGACATGTGCTCACCGCCCAGCACTGTATTCACTAGAGAACACCAAGATTGGCAGGTCCGCCATTGCCGCCCTGTTCTCTTCACAGATGAGAGCAGGTTCACACTGGGCACATGTGACAGGCGTGAAAGAGTCTGGAAACGTGGTGAACATTATGCTGCCTGTAACATCATCCAGCATGACTGGTTTGGCGGTGGGTCAGCGATGATCTGGGGAGGCATATCCTTCGAGAGTCACACAGACCTCCATGGTGCCCTGACTGCTGTCAGGTACCAGGATGAAATCCTCAGAGCGATTGTCTGACCTTATGCTGGTGCAGTGGGACCTGGGTTAGGCAAGGCTCCTTCCTAGAATTCGGTGAACAAACATTGGAACAGGCTAGCGAGTGCCCAGGTGTGCGTCATTTAAGAGGCCCCGCCATCAATTCTGGCAAATCATGAACAAAGAATTGGGGGTATGTGGTCACATTTAAAGCATTAAACTTTGTGCAAAATATTGTCATTCACTATAGCTTCAGTATAAAAAATTCTGTATCAGACCTGGTCTATCTTAAAACAATATTGGTGGAGCCCTAATGCTGCTAACACTGCTAAAACTTAAGATTTGTAAAAGGTTTATAAGGCAGGAGATATCTTAACTTGCTTGAATTTGGGGGTGCTGTCATTTATAGTTTGTTATTCAATGGTTTTACTGGTCCCGCCCACTAAAATTAGGCTGTATGTGGTCCATGACTTAAAATGAGTCTGACACCTCTGGCCTAATCTAAACAAACAGACATAGACAGCAACAAAGCAAGCATGCAAGAAAGCACTAATGCATGAAAGGAAGCAAGAAAGCCAAAAGAGAAAAAAAAAAGCAAGCAAGAAAGAAAGATGGCAGGAAAGCAAGAGAGCAAGCAAGAAAGTAACTTTTTGAAAGAAAGAAAGACTCCTAAGAAAGTGCTGGCCATTTAAGGTGCAGAGGGACAGAAACAAACGAACCAGACCTGATTCACAGAGCCCACTCTGTCACTTGGAAATACATCTGGTTTGTGCCATCTGTTGGACAAATGACACTACAACATATCAAGCCAAAAACAACTGAAAAGTCAGACAGATGGCCACATGTATATGTCACATTTTTATGTGTTTGCAATAAAAACATAACTAAATTTATAAATTAAACTCAGATGGAAGAAATTATTAAGCAAAGGATATTGCTTGGTAAAGTCAAAGATGATTTTAGAGGCTTGATTAATTGTTGAAACAAGAAAAATGTATGCATTATTTCTAATAGTCAGAATCATTTACTTATTAAAAAATATGAAGTCCCAGTGGCCATCTGGACTCTCCAAAGCTTTTTCCTCAGCCTTCTTTGAAATTTAGTGGACTCAAAAGTACAATATTTGTCTTTCAAATGTAGTGGAGTCAAAGTTTCCAAAGAAATAACTCAAGTAAAGTACAGATACTCAAGTACTGAAATGACTGTACATTGTTACTGCCCATCACTGGTTAAAACACCAAATAAAGCAATGTCATGTCTTTCTAGCCCAGCAACTGCTAATGTGTGAGCACTTTTTTTCATTGATAACCTAAGACCCAGATGTTCAGGTGGTTTTCACTGTGAGCAGTGGTCTCTTCCTCTCCAAAACAAACACATTAGGTGATTTAAATGAGTAAAAACACTCATTTGCTCATTGTGGAGGGGCTTTTACATATTGAAGCAGATACGAAAACGTGAATGACCCTATCTAAAGCCAGTGTTTGGTTTGTCCATTCTGGGCTTCTGCAGAAACATGGCAGTGCAATACGGTTATCTCCACAGACGAGGACCCACTTCCTGTGTAGACATAAACATCTCATTCTAAGGTAAGGAAAACACAAGAATTCTTATCTCTCCCAGAATTAAAGACTAAAGAAAACATACTTGTTACGACACAGGGATCATCACAATACTTATCATATTATATTCCATTTTTGCCAATATATCCCCATAAATCTTACATACTGGACCTTTAAAATACTGAGCTCATGCCTAATGTGTGTAGGATTAAAACAAACCTCGCAATTTACACACTTTGTGATAAACAGCATGTGATCTTTTATTTCAAACTTCATGAGAATGTTAGACGTAAAATCCCAACAATCATTTTACATTTCCTAGTTACAGTAGCTTCAAAAAAATAATGGTAATCAGTGTTCTCATATCTATGACTTGACACGTTGACTTTATGAGTCCACTTTCTGTAATTAATTGATGTCAGTGTGTTCCTGGTGTTTCAGGCCCAGACAGGTCATCGTGTGACTGGTCATCTGAGCCATCATACTTCATCAGCAAATTCATTGACTACTTGTAAGGATTCTGTCAAATTTAGTCAAATTCAACGTAAGGAACACAGTCTATGTATTACTCTTCAACAGCTTTAAACACTGCAATAAAATCATCATGATCACACAAACAGATCTATGAACAGGCTGATAAACCCTGGAACACACTTGGTTATATAACATCCTCCTTTCAGGGATCAGGAAAGAAAGTCTGAGGTGGGAGTGGAGAGCAGCAACAGTAGTAGCAGTCAGCCACATCTTGTTTGCTCTGAAATGGTCCACCAGCGGAAACAGACCTCTCTCCTTAACTTGTCTGGGAGGCTCTAAGATGATCAGGTGATACAAATCCTTTGTGCCCAGGCAGGAGGTTTCCTGCTGTAGGCAGGCTCTCTCATGTTCTGCTCCTTTTCACCACACGCATTAAGTCCATCCAAAGGCTCCGGCCCAACTGCATCAGAATATGGTGTCTCCAGAGCTTTGAGGACCCTGTTGACCTGGTACAGATAGGGTTACTTCTATTAGTCCTTGAAAATAGGATTCAAATTGCTCTCATAGAAATACAAAATCAACATTGCTCTAGACAAACTCCACTGAGACATCCCAGTCCATGAAAGCATCTCTTGGTCATACAGCAACATTTAGTTTACTACTACTTGGGGAGTTTTTCCTTATCCGCTGTGAGGGTCCTACGGACAGAGGGATGCTGTAAAGCCCTGTGAGGCAAATTGTGATTTGTGATATTGGGCTTTATAAATAAAATTGATTGATTGATTGATTGATTGATTGATTACTGTCTGTCCCACTGATGGCTTTTTGTCTCCACCTAGTGGCCAACTCAGATATAGTGTCTCACATTCACAACCCTGTCCTCCTCCCTTTGAGGGCAAATGTTGGCTAACTACTCTCTGGGGGGAACCCTGTGAAACACTACTGAACTCCATGTTGCCTTTTATAACAGCTGTAATGGATCTAGATGTCCCAATGGAGATTTTGACAAAGTCAGAGACATTCATAGGACTCCTGACCTCCGAGAAGTCTCCCTTTTCTGCAGCCTGAATTGCATTCTGGGCGATGTAGTTGCGTAGGACAACTTGGGGGTTGGTGTTGTTCATCACACTGAGCCTCTCCTTTTTGATGAGAGACAAGTCGCTTGTGCCATCACACTCCCTGGCTAAACGCCTCCTGGTTTTTCAGTGCAAGAGAGATTGGTAAAGAAAAATAAATTAGTTGATTTATCTCATAGGGAAATATAATAGATATCATATATGCTGGAATCACATATGTCATACATATAGTGGAGTGCCATATATGTGCATTTTCAAAATTGAAAGAATTTTGTATATGTATGAATATCATATATTCTAACATCACTGGGTTCAAGTACACATATACACTACTATGTTAGTGTCATATATGTAACTGTACAAAACTAATGAATTTGGGTCATGTTTTTGGCCACCAAGAAATTTTTCACTCTCCTTTTAGCTCTATTTTGGTCTCCACATAGTCCTTAAAGCTGGGGAAGGGAGTTTATTTTGGCATCACTAAGCAAAAAAAATCCATAATAAACTTAGAGCAACTTAACAATTTAAGTGGACTTAGAGAAAACCCTGCTGCTGCAGACCACCTCACCAGGAGAAGGCAGCAGCTCCAGAGCAGTGTTGCCAAGTCCGCTTATTATAAGCGACTTTGGGCTTGTTTTTCTGTAAAGTCGCTTACAAATATCGGTAGTCGCGGGTCGCGTTTTTTTTTTGGGCTTGTTTCTAAAGCGTAATTGCTTATTTGGGCTTGTTCCCAGCTCCATAATAAGTTGTCAAGCAGATATTTTCGATATGTTATTTAAACGTAGGATAGTTTGTCTTGCCTGTTCCCTCTGTCCCTCCCTTTCCCCATACTCACAGGAGACAGCAGAGGTTTTTCCCACCCGCATCCTGCTTCTAATTGGCTCTGACCCTGATGGCAACGAGTACTAGTCAATCAGAGGCAGAGCAGGGCAATGTGTTTTTTTTTCTGGTTAGGAAAATGTCAGTCCTGTAACTAAAAGAAAAAAGTTAGATGAATGCATAAAAAGCAATAATAAATAAAAAAATTGTGAATTCAGGATGATATTTATTTGTGTGTGCAAATTTTAATTATCAGAGGTTTACTGTTTATATAATGTACTTGGTACATCAGTCTATATTTGATATCCCATCTGTTTTCTAATGTTAATTAATGTTAAAAGGTGGTTTAACTCCCTCTTGTGGTCATTGTCCTGAAGCTCAGGGGGGAGAAAAAGAAATAAACTGTGTACTGTGGGTACAGTTTTGCAAAACTGTGCACAGTTTACTTATCTGTCCACATGGATGTAAATTGACAATCTGTACCCACAGTTTAAAATCTGTCCCCACGGATTGTACAACTGTGCACACAGTTTATTTAATTTTCTCTCACTGGAACCTAGGGGAGCTCTGTAGAAAAAGTCGCTTGTTTTGGGCTTGTTTTCACAGGCCTGGTTGCTTATTTGTCTCACGAGATCTGGCAACACTGCTCCGGAGAAGGACACCAAGCCAGCGGCCGCAGCAACCCGAATCCAGCTAGTACAAGCCCCCCTCCAGGGGACGGTACAGCCCCGACTACCTGCCAGATTAGTAAACTTTTGGTTGCGGCCATGAGCACACTGTGACACCTGGTGCTGGGGAGTTTTTCCTCCCAGTGAAGCAGTTCACAGTGGCCGGGAATGAGGTGGAGGTTACATGGGTTCGCTAGGTAGCTAATTCTTGTCTCATTTGCGGTCTGCGCATGCATATGACTGTGGTCATCTAATGGGAGGGGCTTGGGAGAGAGAGGTGAGAGCTGCAGGATGTGAATGTATTTTTTTGTCTTTCCACATTTCTGCCTGCCCCTGTTTTGAGGGAAATATCCAGCTCTTCTGCTGAATGTTGCAATACATTCAAAAGCTAACTGCTAATTTTATCTGCTGTTTGGTGCTAAGCAGGTAGCGTGTAGTGGGTTCATCAAATGTCTTTTATTGAAAACAGCTGCCTTGTTGTGGGCAGTGGAACCAAAACCTAAAAAGATAAGACACTCCTGAGGGGAACTTAGAAATCTATCTCTTTTACTTACCTGTATCGGCTAACCCAGCAAATCCAGTCATCGCGCTGCTTTTTCTTAAGCTCATCCTGATCTGTCTCGAGCAGCTCCTTTAGCCGTCCCATCCGTTCCAGTTGCTGAGACACAGCTGGACTGTCTGCCACCATCCCAAACATGACTGGGTTGGTTTGTGCCATGGACAGAATCATCGCCAGCTCACTAGAAAAGGAGAGAATGCTAGAGGTAAGTGATGTTAACCACAACTCTGGTGCTCTCAACATAAATCCTACCAAATGTTACAAGACACACATTTCACTTACATATTGTCTTGGTTAGATTTTTCCCCAAAATGCTAGCATTTAAAAGGAAATACAAATTAGATGAGGAGAGAGATTCAGTCATTTGAACTGTGCACTACTCAGATTGGATTAAATGCATATTTTTTAGGAGTATATGGTGGGGCAGCTAGAGACAGTTTGTTCTTATAATACAGTAGCTGCTCACACACATGTATCCAACCACCATACACTCCCTCACCGGTCCTCCATAGTTGGCTTGTTAGCCACCTTAAGCTCCTCAATAGGGGCACACTGCTCTAGGATGAGGTCCACTAATGGCCCCACTGTGGCCCTCTCATTCTCGCCCTCCTCAGGCCAGGGGACATGGCTCAGCAGGCGGAAGGTGTTGGTGAAATCTGCACCTAGAAACACATTATATTATAGCACCATGCCAAGACTGCAGAAGCATTACCAGGAAAAGTTTTTCTGACATTTCCAACTTTGTCTCATAACTATTTGTACCAGTGTTGTGCATGAGGCGCAGCAGGTCTGATATGAGCTCCCTGTCCTCTGCCTCTTCTTTTCTCACAAGGCCCAGTTTTTTTCTCATGATACACAAGTAGAAGGCTTCATATGCTGGCATGAATTCATCCAGGACAGCCCCTGCCTCAGCTGCATCCAGCTCAGAGCCCAGTGCCTCTGCCAGACGAGCCAGGTTCCAGCGACACACAGATGGTTGGGCTTGATAGGAGTACCGCCCTCTCTTGTCAGAGGAGTTGCAAACGAAATCTGGATCAAATCTGAAACACGGGTGGAAAAGTTTTCATATATAATATCATATGAGTAATTATATAATGTGTACAATGTGTATATTTTTCCTTAATGTATGTCCAAACAGACTGTAATCTGATTAACCATTTCACTAAGGCAGAGCTGAAATTGTTTTTAAGTTTAACTCAAGTGGTGAGCTGAAAAATGAAGGAAACGCAGAGGTGCCAAAAACTGCAGTTCCCCTAATGGCCACTAGAGGCTGGCTCCAAAAGCAAGTCAAACCCAAAAGACACCCATGTTAAAACGTCAAACTTTACAGTAGAAATAAACATGTTTTCAGTCTGGTACAAAAACTGGTTTTGGTCTCTATAGCTAATTTCAACATTCTTGACAACTGTACAGAGATAGAATTTTTATATAGCTCACCTATTTAAATTTTACTGAGGCTTAAATTTTTGTATAATTAATTAAGGGCGGGGCCACATTGAGTGACAGGCTGTCAGTGAGGTGTCACCACAGTCTTTGAGTCAGATCCACCCCTCACTTTTCCACAGCTCCACTCTTCGTCTAAGTATGGTCACTTCTGGCTCCAAAAATCCAAGATGGCAACAACGGAAATGCCAGACTCGAAGCAAGAAATGGGAATCCACAAAGCAATACGTGACGTCATGGTGGCTATGTCCATTCTCTTATGCATTCTATGGTCAATGCATCTATCCATGTTAGAATACCCAACTTTACAATGGAAATCAACATATTTACAGGCTTCTACAATTAACGGTTTTGGTCTCGGTTTCCACAAGCAAAAAATTAGCATTAGCATTATCTTTGTTAACCATGGCTGTAAATGCACTGTGTTGACTAAGCTAGCATCTACCATACTAACTTTGCGTATTTTAAGGCTCAACGTTATGCATAATTAATTGAGGGCGGGGCCACTTTGAGAGTCAGGCTGTTTGTGAGGTGTCACCATAATCTCTGAGTCAGATCCAACTCTCATTCCTTCACAGCTCCACTCTTTGCCGAAAAAAAAACACAAGGTGGCGACAGCCAAAATGCTGAACTCGAGGCTTTAAAATGGGAGTCCACAAACCAGTGGGTAACATCAGCTGCATCCATTATTTTTATGGTCTATGGTGAACTTTATTGAGACAAGCTTGGGAACCAGTTCTTCAGATCGAGAGTAATCTAAGAGGTAAAAGCTAAGAGGACACTCTGGTCAAATAAATAAATGCACTTCCACTCTCAGCAGCCTACCTGTCCATGAAACCAAAGGGGCCATAATCCAGAGTGAGACCCAAGATGCTCATGTTGTCTGTGTTAAGGACACCATGGCAAAAACCAACACACTGCCACTGGGCCACTAGCTTAGCGGTTCTCATCATCACCTGGGAATAAATAGGTCAAATCTGAGGATCAAAATGCAAAAAGCACCAACATAAAATGAACCAACCTAAAGAGAGACAAAGCCTTAAACAGCATCTGTCATTATTAGCACTCATCTTATTAACACCTCGATCCTCACCTCTCTAAAGAAAGCCATATTCCTGTCTTTCCGGTCACTATGAGCCTGATGGATGCAAGGATAAAAAGTCTCAATGACGTAATCCAGCAGCTGAGCGCGAATGTCATGCCGCCCTGCACTGGGACCCTGCAGACCTGAGAAATCATCGCGGCCTAGAAAGATCTCAAAAGAACCAAATCTGAAACAAAAAATAAAATGTCAATATTTGTCACAAATAGCACTACAGTCAATTTTTTGTGTGTGCCTGTAAAGACTTTAAATGTTTCCTACCTGATGAAGGAAGGGGCGACACGCAGGACGACTGAGCAGCGCTCAGAAATGCGCCTGCCACTGTTGAGTGGATCTCTGCTGATGTAAAGGTCAGAGGTCACAAGGGAGGCTGCACGGGTGCTGGGTATCCCCAGGGCAGCCATGGCCTCGCTGCATAGGAACTCCCTGATGCTGGAGCGAAGCACTTTCCTGCCATCGCCATCTCTGAGAAAATGTGTCACACAGATTTTTTTGATATTCAGCTCTGATTAACCAGTGGGTTATGTATTTTGTGTCAGCCAGATAAATTAATTTAGTTATCCAATGAAAAATGATTGGTACTGGATTACATTTACAGTAGTTTAACTTGCAAACTGTCTCATACGTTCTGGTAAAGTTCCAGAGCTTTTAAAAAACAGCATTATTTATCTGTCCTTTTCTTCATATTTCGGCCATTGATCAAAACCATGTGATTTCACAAAAAAAAAAAAAAAAAATCACTTAAGGTCCTCTTACTATCTTTTTCCTTATCTTTCAACTAGATCTCACAGTGTCTCTTAGTGCATGGAGTTTGCCCAATGGGCAATTAAATTAAAAAAAAAGGTTAATTTAATTGATTTTTCTTGAGAGTTCACTTTGTCAACTGAACAAACTGCATTTACCAATAAAACTATGAGAAGTAGTTGAAAGCTTAGGAAAGGGCTAGTAAGTCGATCTTGAGTTTGTTAAGAGCTTTGATGTCATGTTTCACAGTTCAGGAATATGCTTTCACATTCCATGTCAGGTTACAATGTCCCCCTACTTTTTAAGACATGCATAGCCTATACACTGTGGCGGCTTTTCTTATAGGCAACATAGGTAGCCAATAAGGGTGCAACCCTGAGGAGGGGGCAGCAAAATGTGAAAAAATAAATACATAAATACTTTTTTTTTTAAAGTCTAGTCTAAACACCAATGGTCAGTCTGTAGTAAGGGTACCATAGTCCTCTAGTCATTGGGTGATCATCACAGGCTAGAGCATTGATGGGTATGGTGAAGTGGAGTGCATGCGGAGAGCATTAGAGTAAGAGAAAATGAGAAGGCAAAGGCCATCTTGAGTGTAGCATCAAAACAAATAAATAAATAAAAAAGAAATAAAAAAATGAAGGTGAATTTTGCAAATTTTCACATAGTGTATTATACCATATTCTTATTCTTATTATTACTATTGTTACCTAAACAATTGTGTTTAAGTCTAATTAGCTCTTGATATTTTTCATAATTAGCTTTTAAAATTTGTTCTTTTTTTGACGGGGGTCTAGCACTGTCTATACTACACAAGAATATTAATTTAGTGTCAATGTCAAAGTCAACGAAGCCCCCAGAAGTAAAAGAATGGGTCAACTTTATGTTAAAAAATCTTATGAATCTATGTTGACTAGGATGACTAACCGTGCTCAAGGGCCATTCTGAGGGGGGGTTTGGCATTAATTTGTATAATCTGGGGGCCTGGAAGTGTGATTTTTTTTTGTTTTGTCTTGCCCTGCCAATTTTTTGTTTTTGTTTTTTTTATTCCTGTTTGTATATATTATTTTCACTGTCACTTTCAGTGTGTTTATTTATTCAAATTTAATTATATTATTTTGACGGATTGAGACTCGTGCTATACCCCCTCTTGTATGGATCTCTATTATCCTGTTTTTATTATTTTTGTCAGTCAAGAGTGAATGTCTCAAAGTTTAATTTGCTCTTGATATTTTTCATAATTAGCTCTTATTTTATTTTTTTTTATTTTTTGGACGGAGGTGTAGCACTTCCTATACTACACAAAAATATTCATATATTCTCTATGCTCTCAAATATTCCTTATACTATCTGTGTGTGTAAACAGACTAAATCATCTGGAGGAACTATAGGTGTTCTGGTTCTCCTCAGCGCACAGCTGTTAAGCAATGATATGTGCCAAGCAGTTAAGCTTTTAAGCAGCTCTGCTTGGGTTAGTGCATTCACATGCCTCTGGTGAGCAAAGCTTATAAAAGACTGGCTGTGTCACCTGCTAAAATGAACATATTCTCATTTGGTCAGAGGAAACTGCATCCAGCATTTTGTCCCAGAGCTATAACCTGTCCTTAAGGTGGATCATTATACATAAACTGATCCAAATATGTTGCACACAGCAAAAATTACCTGGAGTAAGGTGTCACTCCTGCGCCTTTCACCTGAATCTCCCATCGCCCATGGGTGCCGGACTCCACCTCCCCCAGATACATCACCGCTCCATCCCCCAGCTGTCCCGCAAACAGTCCGAACTGGTGTCCGCTGTAACAGTGCGCAGCCGGCTGGGAGCCCGGCAGCAGCCTGGAGCCGCTCAGATACTCCGGCCCCACAGGATTACCCAACACTTCCTGCACAGTCAGGCCGAGCAGAGCCAGCGCAGACTGGGACTGGGCCACGAAGGTCGGGCGCACCAGGGGCTGCAGAGCCCGGATTCTGGAGAAACATGCCGCTTGGACCGTTCGGGACCCGGGCTCATCCGAGTCATCCACCGGCAGCTTTTTCAACGCAGTGTTATTGAAAGATAAGCGCTCCAGTGCCGTGGATGCGCACTGAGAGGGCTCCATGGGAACTGAAGTTAGGACTCAGTCATCAGGGCTGTGAGGAGGCGTTAGTGGGTACTGTATGGCACGGAGTTATACGTCAGACAGTGTTCAGGGGTTGTACCAACTTTGACCTCTTTAGTCAGTATTGGTTCAAGGAACCATTTAGCATGTGTATTTATATTCTAATGCATAGTTACCTCCGCCAAGGAGGTTATGTTTTCGCCGGCGTTGGTGGTTTATTTGTCTGTTTGTTTGTTTGTTTGTTTTTCTGCAAAATAACTCAAAAAGTTATGAACGGATTTTGATGAAATTTTCAGGAAAGGTTGATAACGGGACAAGGAACAGATGATACAATTTTGGTGGTGATCGGTTGAAGCAAAGTGGATAAAATAATAAATAAAGTCTATGGTCTGACAGCCTCAGCAGCAATTAAGACGGTGAAAATAGCGCCATCTGGTGGCCGGAAAGCACGTCTTGTTCTACTTGCTAAATATTGTTGTAATTCTAAAGTTAAAATTAATGTTCTGTGTTGGAAAAAAAGAAAGTGAAAAATACAAAAAACACATTATATTCTATGTTGGTACGAAATAAAAACGAAAAAAAATACACCACAGTGTCTCCATGGTGAAGGCATATATAACCTAATAATGATAGGGATGCAAATAACCTAATTGTGATGCAGGCTGCAAAAACTGATGCAGTGGGGGAGGAAATATCACTCACTTGACGGAGGTCTGCACTCTCTGAGTGCTTTTCTAGTTGTGTATGAATTGTATGTATAGACTATAACACTTTTGACCACTAGATGGCATGTGTGTATAGTCTATGAGGTAACATTGGTCACAGATGATTTGAATCAGGTGTTTTAAGGTCACAGTGGAAGTTGAAGTCATTTTGAGCTTATGTGTGGAAACTTATGGTTCTTACTGTGAGCACAGCAAAGTATAAAATGCAGAATTAATCTGGATCACTTCATGTTTCATGTTTGCATCAAGTCATCAAGGTTATCTACTTCTGTTTTTATTGTCATTCTGCAAAGAAAAGGGAACATCACCCAAAAAGACTTCATTGTTTTGGACATTCACTCATTCAACCGGACACATGTCAAGAACATAGTTTTCACCAGTGCAAGCGACTGGATTGAAAACTTTGTATTTTATTTATTAACAAATGTTCAGAGAAGTTTTTACATGTAGTTACCTGTGTAACTGAGTAGTCCTGCTTGGTGCAGTACCCCCACCTGGACTCAAGCTTCTTTGAGGCAGCTGTCTGACTGATGGACTTTGTATATAAAAACAAGGCTGAAATTCCTTGCACTTTCCCATTATTAGTGAGGTTTTATTTCATTTGTTTGTTTATGTAGCCTATGACATGTAAACAAGTGAACACCCTTTGCAATAAACTCATTTGTGTTGTTTTTTCCCTCTTGCGTGTCATTTCTTTGTATTGTATGTACATTGTCAGTTTGATCTTTTTCACCATCTTACTATCTTACTATATCTTCTTACTATATAATGACGAAAACTCTGTCTGTGGGTGTGTCTGTTCCATGTTTTTCTCCTCACTGACTTGGTCAATCCATGTGAAATTTGGCACAGTGGTAGAGGGTCATGGGAGAATGCGAATGAAGCAATATTACATCAATTGGCGGTAACACTTTACAATAAGGTACACAAAATTAAAGTAGTTACTGAGGAACTAATGAGTAACGAATGATGAACTAATGAGTAGTCACTGAGGAACTAAGGTACATAAAATTAGAGTAGTTACTGAGGGACTAATGAGGAACTAATGATGAACTAACTATTAGTTAATGGTCAGTTCTTCAGTAACCCCTGATCAAATTTCAGAGGAGTAGCTACTGAGGAACGAATGAGGAACTAACTATTGGTTAATGGTCAGTTCTTCATTAACTCATGATCAAATTTCACAGAGGGGTTAATCACGACTTAATAATTAGTGAACTAGTTACTTCATCAGTACAGAATCATTACTCAATAACCCGTCCATTAGTTAACCTTTTTATGTCCTAAAGTAAAGTGACACATAATGAGTAGTCTTTCATTACATTATCATCATCTTTACAATTAGTTCATTAACAAATAAAATCACAGACAGCAGGATTCTTGAGAAGAGTTTAATTAATTATTTTCAGACCACATACACATTAATATGACCATCCATGTTATTCTGTACAAGGTGCTGACACACCAAACCGACATCAAAGAACTAGCGGCAACAAAAGCCAATTGTTGCGTCGTCTACGTCGCCTCACGTCACCCTGTGTCAGTTGCATTTGAACACACCACAAAGACTACACCCAACGCTTGAAACTGTTACTCATTTATTTTGGCACTGCCCCATTGTCTTTATTGCGGACAATATTAAAAAATAATTTAAGCTGTTTTGGAGGGATGTGCTGTTTGGACTTTTTGACTTTAACAGAAATATGGCAAAACCCATTGAAAGATTTATTATTAATCTCATCTTACTTTTGGCAAGATTTCACATTCACAAATGTAAGTTTACACATAGAAAACATTTTATATTTTTAATATTTTCTTGTAAACTCTTATCCCCCCTGGCCCCTGTTATATGACATATATGTGTAATGTTGAAGATCTGCATTCTGTAAACTTCCTGTCTTAAATAAAGTTGTGGGGGAAAAAAAAGAAGACTACATCTGACGGCCAAGTAGCACATACGTTCTGCGCCTGCGTAAAAGGAAATAACGCAAAAAGGGAAACCGGAAGTCCGTTGAATGCATGAGATCAACAAAGTAGCGTGGAGTGACAGAGTGATACATCCTGTCAGCCGAGGGGTTTCCTATCTGTGCAGCCGAGCACCGCAGCACTTCCGCGGACTATTACATCCAGACACTCCCCGTGTTTCCTCCACAGGCTCCACTTCACTCAATTTCACTCAGCTGCCCGACAAACCCGCTGCTTCTTCCCACTTTAACCTGAATAACAAACCAGGGCTCGGTGCTCCGGTTGGATCCAAACGGAGAGCCGGGGCTAACGTTAGCTGGGAAGCTAGCGGAGGCTAACTGGCTGCTTCCCTCCGGTCATGCTGCGGCTAACGCTCCGCTAGCCGCTCCCAGCTAGCTCCGGTTTGTTATTGAGGTTAAAGTGGGAAGAAGCAGCGGATCTGTCGGGCAGCTGAGTGAAGTGGAGCCTGAGGAGGAAGCACCGGTTAGCCCGGTTTCACTACAGGCAGATTCGCTTGCTACAGGGAAGAGGATATAACACCTGAACAGCCAGTCAGAGGGATCTTTCTCATGGACAAGCTCCGCCGCCGACTGAACATGCTCAATCAGCCGAAAATTTGGAATGAATGATGAACTAAATATTAGTTAATGGTCAGTTCTTCAGTAAGTCCTGATCAAATTTCAGAGGAGTAGTTACTGAGGAACTAATGAGGAACTAACTGTTACTTAATCATTACCTACCTTTTTTGTGTACCCAAAAGTAAAGTGAGACATCAAAATGAGTAGGTAATGAGTACTGAATCACTACCTACTCATTTTGATGTTTCACTTTACTTTAGGGTACACAAAAAGAGGAACTAATGAGTAGCTAATGATTCAGTAATCATTACCTAATCATTGTGATGTCTCACTTTACTTTAGGGTACACAAATAGAGTAACTAATGAGTAGGTAATGATTCAGTACTCATTACCTACTCATTTTGATGTCTCACTTTACTTTAGGGTACACAAAAAGAGTAACTAATGATTAGGTAATGATTCAGTAATCATTACCTACTCATTTTGATGTCTCACTTTACTTTAGGGTACACAAAAAGAGTAACTAATGATTAGGTAATGATTCAGTAATCATTACCTAATCATTGTGATGTCTCACTTTACTTTAGGGTACACAAATAGAGTAACTAATGATTAGGTAATGATTCAGTAATCATTACCTAATCATTGTGATGTCTCACTTTACTTTAGGGTACACAAAAAGAGTAACTAATGAGTAGCTAATAATTCAGTAATCATTACCATTATCATTACCGTCTCACTTTACTTTAGGGTACACAAAAAGAGTAACTAATGATTAGGTAATGATTCAGTACTCATTACCTACTCATTTTGATGTCTCACTTTACTTTAGGGTACACAAAAAGAGTAACTAATGAGTAGGTAATGATTCAGTACTCATTACCTACTCATTTTAAAGTGAGACATCGAAATGAGTAGGTAATGAGTACTAAATCATTACCTACTCATTTTGATGTCTCACTATACTTTAGGGTACACAAATAGAGTAACTAATGAGTAGGTAATGATTCAGTAATCATTACCATTATCATTACCGTCTCACTTTACTTTAGGGTACACAAAAAGGATAGGTAATGATTAAGTAATAGTTAGTTCCTCATTAGTTCCTCAGTAACTACTGAAATTTGATCAGGAGTTACTGAAGAACTGACCATTAACTAATAGTTAGTTCCTCATTAGTTCCAAATTTGTTTCATAGTAACTACTTTAAATTTTGTGCACCTCAAACAACAGTACTGTGAACAACGGTGTGATCAGTATACAGTACTTTACACGCAGCCCCCATGATAAATTCTTTAAGCTTAGCCTACCTAAAATGTGACACACTATCATATTTATTTCTAAGGCATCATCGTACAGAATAACATAGATGATCCATATTAATGTGTATGTGGTCTGAAAATAATTAATTAAACTCTTCTCAAGAATCCTGTTGTCTGATTATTTTTGTTAAGGAACTAATTGTAAAGATGATGATAATGTAATGAAAGACTAATTATGTGTCACTTTACTTTAGGACATAAAAAGGTTAACTAATGGACAGGTTATTGAGTAATGATTCTGTACTGATGAAGTAACTAGTCCACTAATTATTAAGTCGTGATTAGCCCCTCTATGAAATTTGATCATGAGTTAATGAAGAACTGACCATTAACCAATAGTTCATCATTAGTTCCTCATTCGTTCCTCATTAGTTCCTCATTCGTTCCTCAGTAACTACTCTAATTTTGTGTACCTTAGTTCCTCAGTAACTACTCAATAGTTCCTCATAAGTTCCTCAGTAACTACTCTGAAATTTGATCATGAGTTACTGAGGAACTGACCATTAACTAATAGTTAGTTCCTCATTCGTTCCTCATTAGTTCCTCATTCGTTCCTCATTAGTTCCTCAGTAACTACTCATTAGTTCCTCAGTAACTACTCTAATTTTGTGTACCTTATTGTAAAGTGTTACCCAATTGGCCAAAGGGGGCGCTATAGCAACCAATTGTAATTGCAAACTTTGAATGGGCATATATCATGCCCCGTATGTCGTAGAGACATGAAACTTTGCACAGAGATGCCTCTCCTCATGAGGAACAAATCTGAACCCATAACTTCCAGTTATATAGATTTTCCGCCATTTTGAATTTTTTGAAAAACCCTATTTATGGTATTTACAGAGATAACACTGGCGATCTGAACCGGTCTGTTGCGAAAAAAAAAGCACTTTTAATGCGCAAACTTATACGGGACGCATTTGCCCCCATATCTACCTCGCGGCTGCCAGCTGCATCCGCCTCCCTCAATACTGAACCAATTTTAAAACGAGTCGTACCTATGAATCATACGCACACATACACATGGGGAAATAGGGCCCAGGTTGAAAAATACCGAAGTTATCCTTTAATGCAAGTCCTCCTGAGTCTGACCTGTCTGTCAGCGAGTCCTCCACCTTTTTTTAGACTCCACCATAGACAACGGCAGCATTTCCTACAACGTAGCGAGCCACAAGCTTCATGACTTCTTTTGGACTGATAGGTTTAACGTTATCTCCGTTATTAGAACCAAAAGACAGTCGTTGCTGTTTTGGAGCTGAAGGACCAATGTTCTAAAAGTAACAAGTATCTGATGGCTTGTTTGAAAATGTACTCAAGTATTTGATTACTCAAACAGCAAACAAACGCGTTATACCCAACTCTGAGTATGTATTATTCTATTTCATTGTAGTTATATTTAAAGAACATTTTTCTTGTTTTATTTAAATTGTTGCTTAATAAATACAAATGTATTCTAGGCTTGTCACGATACCAGAATTTCAGTAGTCGATACCAATACCAGTGAATTTCCACGATTCTCGATACTCATTCGATACCACCATAAAAGTCAAAAAAACAGAACTCATGTATTCTAAATTCACTGCTTTATTAAAACTGTTTCAAACTTTAACTCATTTAACTTTAACTCACTCGTCATGGCTGTGATTGTCGTCGCCTCGTGCCTATACTGAATCACAGCCTTGACGATATACAGTACAACATCACTCCCTCTCATGTGTGCTTAAGTGTTGCATGGTATACTGGTACCAACGGTAGACCGCAGTACTAAAACACCACAGTACATATGATACCGTAATGTTGGAATACCGTAGTACTACGGTACCTCACAGTATCACTACTGTGGGATAAGTTCAAAGTCCAATCACAAGAGGGTGAGTGTCCATGCGCCGTCCAATAACGCCGCGCGCTGGCCACCTGGCACTCAATATGCTGCTGCAGTGGTTTGTTTTCCAGTGACATGTCAGGTATTAGCTGAGCTATTGAGTATCTTTGAGCAATGAAAGTTATTATTTATTTATTTTTACTTGTAGGCTAGATTTGTTTATATATGCTACAGTGATTTGTTTTCCACAGAGCTCTACGGTGCGAGTATTTTACTCGCATTTGCGACTAAAAATAGTTTTGTGCGAGCAAAAGAAATCACTCAGGAGCACGCTGTGCGAGTACAGATTTCAACCAGCAGCAGAAACAAAAGGCGAATCCTGCCGGTTGTGGGTTGAACGGGGGTCACAATATGGCGGCCATAGTGCTCCGCGGTGCAAGATAACAGCTTACCGGCGACTGAGAAGCCCGGCTCCAGGTCCAATAATTTCCTCTTTGTTGGTGTCATGACTGCCCAGAAATACCTGAACAGCCAAGCCGTGGCGGCACACAGGTATGTGACGTGTCAGAGGAGAAACGAGCCATTTACATTTCTCTCTTTGTGGCAGGTAACGGCCCACAAACCTCAGCGCACTGAAGAGCCTGTTCTTAACTTATCAGAGGAGGAGGGTGGCTGGTAGATTTTTATTTTATTTATTCATTTTATTTTGATCCCCGCTATGTTATTCACTTATTGATGCTGTTTTTGAAGTATGAATAAGTCAATAAGTAATTTATTCCATTGAAATATCATTGATGTATTATAGAAAAGTGATTTATCTTTTTATAAATGACAAAAGGCACATCTGCCTCATTTTTGCCGTGGTATCGTGATACTACTCAGAACCGTGATACTTTCACTGGTATCGTACCATGGGTCCCAATTTTGGTACCGTGACAGCACTAATATACAGGATCACAGAAAGACCCTGAGAAGTAATTCATCATTCAGTCCCCTTCCTACGCACCTGTTTGGAAATAGATGTGGGAAATATTCCTTTGCTCTGAGCATCTTAAGTCTACCAGAGAGGAAAAGTTAATATTGACAATATGGCGGCACGGTGGTGCAGTGGCTAGCATTGTCGCCTCACAGCAAGAGGGCTCCTGGTTTGAGCCCAGGGTGGGGGGTTTGAACCAGGTGTGGGGGATTCAAACCTAGGGTGGGAGAGCCCTCCTGTGTGGAGTTAGTTAGCTTCAACCTCTACAGTTTGGTTATAAAAACTAAAGTCTGGGTTCTTTACCCTGTTGGTAGTGTATCCCATCATGCAGCAGCTTTTAGACACTTTTCTGCTGTTTGCTTGCAGACGGAAAACAAGGAGGCATCTTTACTCGTTACAAAGTCAGTGGAAATCGATGCATTGTTTTCCCCTCAGGTGGGGGTGGGACTTTAATGTGCTGTGTCTCGATCACTTCCAGCAAAACTGTTGTTATTGAACATGCACTCAGTGTTTCTAGTAAGGATGCATTCAAGACACTTCGTTGTCCTGAAACAGTTAGCTAATAAACAGCAGCAATCTTGTTTTTATGGGTTTTTTTTAAATAATGGAATGTTGTGTCCAAATGTTGAAATTATGATATTTTTTTATATGTTTAATAAAAAATACCAATTAAAATATAATTTAACATAGTTCCAATACAGAGCATGGGGCTGATGTGTTGCACAGTGACTTAATAGCTGTTGCTAATTTACAACTCTTGTCCCTAGGTGGGCTTTTACACGTAGACCTACAGTGTTGTTAAAAATATACAGGTTAAAACATCATAAAACCACAATACACTATAGACTCGGAAGGCACAATAAAATACACACTACAGTGCACATACCACAGTATATACACCACAATACAAACACCACAGCATATCCCAGAATACATCTTCTACAACAGACATCCCACTTAACACATACCACAGTACATAATGTACGCATACCACAATAAACCAAAGCACTTAAACTGATAACCCTTTATGGTTTGAGTGCATTCAGCTAAGAGTGGCTGCAGCTCTGGTTTGCTTTTAACTAGCATTTGACCTTTGTTGTGAATTCAAAGTGGTAAGCAGTTTGATTTGACTTGGTAATGTGTTCCAGGGGTCTAAGCAAATCAAATCTCTGGCGTTGCTGCGTCTCCTGGTCCCAATTTTCCAGCTTATGGCAGCCTCCATGTGTCAGGTTCTGAAGAAACAAGATGTGATGAACTACTGGAAAGTGGCAGAGTTTGTCTCTTTGGTGACGGACATGGTCCCAGAGCTGTTAATGTACAAGCACAGGATGCAGCTTAACCTGGGGTTAAGAGCCAGGGTGGGTACCAGTGGAGGACACAAGGCATTCATAGCTAATGTGGTATTTTTTAAGATGGGGGCAATTACAGAGAGTGAAGGACAACTAATGATGTGTGAACTGTATTGTGAAAACATGAATATTGTGCTGCATTATTTGTTTTCTCTCCTCATCAGTATATTCTTGGGCTGTGCCGAAGTAAAAACCACAAAACCCCACCGTGGTAAGTGTCAACAGTCTAGATTAGTCAATTTTGTTTCCGACACCACTTTTAAATTCCAACAAGTTGTGTAACAATTCTTCGTCCTAGATAAATATGTGTTTATTGTAAACATATGTTGTTATTGTTGTAGCAACAAGATTATCATCACCACATAGGCAGGTTATCCAGTGAACTGGTAATTATTTTACTTTTTATGCCCATATTGTAGATGAAAGACTCAGAAGAGGAGGAAGCAGTGGTTAAAGAGAAGTGAAACTTTTCTTGGTGAGATGTTATCACGTTCATTTCTGTCAAGACAAATCCAGCTGTTAATGACTTGATGTTATATGTTATACTGTGTATGAAGCTGAGTTCTGTCAGCTGCACATTCAATCAGATGAGTCAAATCCAATGTGCGAAATTAAAAAAAAAGAAGAAAATCATAGAATATAAAAAAGGGAAGGACAACATGCAAGCATGCAATATGGTTAATGGTTTTATCACAATCTCTTGTCTTTCAAAGGTCTTCCCTGCTTAACATGGGCATCAGTATGACAGATATTTGCAGATGCAGTTTAAGGTTCCTCTTGTGGTTGGCTCAGCTGTCGCCACTTTCTTGTCTCTATTTTTAACCAAACAGTAACAGTACCTCACCATTTAAGCTACAGTTGATAACTTTATTTAATTAACTTTTTTTTATTTTTTTTTTTAGATTTTCTGATAATGTCACTAAGTGGACCACCCATGCCAGGAATCTTGGTGTCATTTTTGACTGTGTTCTCAACAAACAAAGTAACACTGTGGTGAAAGGCTGGTATTTCCAATTAAGAAACATTGCAAAACTCCAGTCCATCCCCTCTCACAATGACATGAAAACTGTAACCACTGCATTTATCTCCTCAAGGCTTGACTGTTGCAACTCTCTGTACATGGGTGTTGGCCAGTCATCTTTGTCTCGCCCACAGCTTACTGGTGCCAGAAAAAGAGACAGCACAACACCAGTGCTAGTATCCCTGCACTGGCTGCCTGTCAAATACAGGACAGATTTTAAGTATTTTTTATTTGTTTTTAAAGCCACACATGGGCTGGCAACCCAGTACATTGCTTAACTTATCTGCCTCTACTCCGGCGCGGGTCCATGTCATTGGTTCGACAACCCATTGGTTCGACATCCCATTAGTCCGACTGTCTGCGGTGCTGAATGGCTTGCGGCGGGCGTATGGTGCACCGCGACCGGCTTGAGGCGGAGCAGGCTCACGGCTTATGTGTTTGTCACTTTCTTTTTCATTTTAACCCACACAATGATCTTTTCCTGACCCTAACCAAGTGGTTTTTGTGCCTAAACCTAACCAGACCTTAACCACAGGGCATCATGATGATTTCGGAACAGACTTCGGAACAATGAGTTTAATAGGGTCGGAACAATGGGATGTCGAACCAATGGGCTGTCGAACCAATGGGCAGTTCCCCTCCGGCGCCCAACCTTATAGATCCTCCGCACTGTGTTTTTTAAGACAAATCTTAAAATGTACGTTTTTCCAATGGCCTTTGGTTGTTTGTAATGGTTTTGATATTTTAGTATTTTAGAATCTTTTTGTATACAATTGTTGTTACCGGTGTTATTCTGTTTTATATTTGTGTACATGTTAGATGGCTGTATATTGGTGTGTCATTATTTTAATATGTATTGCACTTTGGTCAGCTGCAGATGTTTTAAAATGTGCTATATAAATTAACTTGATTTGATTTAAAGAGGCAACAGACAGCATCTTTTCCTATCATTATGAAAATAATGTGGGTTGCACAGGGTAGTGGCCACAGTAAAATCAGACTATCAGCGTTTACATAAGTTACTTAGTGGCTTTGCAACCTTTGCAATAAGCTTCTGCCACCAGTGCCGAAATTTCGCAGAAAAAAATCGTCTTTTATGGCAGGAAACGCGTCATGTATTGCGAAATTGGTCGGTCAGCCAATCAGGGACTGGAGCGGGTCCTTATGAGGAGCCGGGCATGAGATAGTTGAGTCATGAGCACAATGGCAGACGGACAAAGTTTGGAGACAAGTGAAAAACAGCCTAGCAAAAGAAAACGAGCTCCTCTGTTTGAGGAGGCAAAGAAGAGCAAAAAGGAGAGTGATAAAAGAAGAGGAAAAACAAGAGTAAACCTCAGTCAGGCATTCAAGAGATGGAGGGAGCTCCGTGACCAAAGAGGCTTCAAAACCGATGTCCAGCTAGCTTTCTTTCTAATGGATCAGTAAGTAACACGGCTAAATGTTAGCTAGACGAGAGAGGACTCTACTGTACTGACTGCTAGTTAACTCAAACGCAAATCGCTGCTACCAGGGACCGGGTAGCGAGTGTTGGTCGGCTGACATCCTTGTTGCCATTCTATGGCAGCCCTCGGACAGTGATACCCCCCTCCCTTCCTTCTGTTCTCTTCTCACAGAGGCAGCTATCGACAGACATCGCCCAGCAAAGTTACGCCCAGCTAAGTGAACACTGGACATTGTTTCCCATTCAATTTGAGCTCCAACCGGCCGCATCGTTTCCATACGGTGCCGTTTATTCTAGAATCAGGACTGTTTACATGTGCATATTGGTATAATTCCACTGTGTCTACTGTTGTTTGTACTGATACCGTACATATTGGTATAATTTACTGTGAGTTGTTTGTACTGGTACTGTGCATTCTGGTATAATTATTTGCATTACTATTTGTTTTTTCTTCAGATAAATCTGATAATTGTTGCTCGGTCTCTTTACTCATTTATTTGATAGTGTCCACACACCTTCTCATTCTACATATACATAGAGGTATACTGGTGGCTTTACAGCCTACATTTTATTTAATTTAGAGAGTCTAATAGAGTCATATTATTGATTATCTCTGATCCCCACGGTCAATTTGGTCGTTGCAACAGTGCGATGCAGCACCACTGACGCTAGGTGGCGCCAAGCTTAAAAACCTTAAAAATGTTTCTGAGATGGCTATAATGTTAAAAGGTTTTTTGAACTGCGTTAGATATTCTTTTATACTTTGGAAGTTTGTATAAAGACTTCTGCTGTTAAAATGAATGATAGATATCCCATGTTCAACAGTAATATTTTTTGTTAAACTGCTTCTCTGTATAATAACAGCAACTGGTGTTAATGTTCTTAAAAAGATTATGTTCCGGATCTATAACCTGTTCATATTCTGTTAAGTTTTGGTCCAAGTTAAGACATCCAATGTACCGAAAATCATTTATGTTATCGGACATGTTTGTGATAAGGGTGAGAACAAAACATAAAGAAAGAAATGAAAATACAAAAATAACATACAAGAAATAAAACTACTTGTTCACTATGTGTTCAGAGTCATGAACATGGCTCCTGGACTTGATCTAATGGTTGCACAAATTATCAAGCTGCTCAGTGCTCCTAATACACATTACTTTGGCCTGTTCTGGATTCCCGTTCAATTTGACAAACATTTTGCAATTTGCAGTCCATGTGGACTGGATTTTTCCCTTCTTTCTCAGGAACCTTGCTTGTTTTGCTATATATCATTTGCTTTGGTGAGATGCTCATTAATATAGACATTTGTGCCCTTTAACTTACTGCCCTGCTTGAGAAGATCAATTTTGTTCTTTCTGTTGGCAAAGCGGACTATGACAACATGTTTGACTTTCTGGTTCTTTGTTGGTATAGTGTGACATGCTTCAATGTTGTCTCTGTTTACAGAGATATCATTGTCATGAAGGAAAGATGTTACCTGTGCCTCCGTTGAGTCATCATGTTCATCACTGTCCTGTTGTTGTACTCCTTTCAGGGCCTTGGCATAAGATTGTGGCTTGATTGTCATACCGGTTATAATGACATCATTCATTCTCGAGTACTGTTCTAAGTCCGATACACAGTTCTCCAAGAACTTAATCTTGTTCGTTTGCTCCTCATTCTGTTTCTTGAGTTCTTTAATTTCATTCATCAGATTTATTATTGTACGTTACTGGTTGGCTATTTTTGCCATTTCATCAGACATCATGTTCACTGCATTTTTTAAGTCTTCAGTGTCTTTCTTAATTTCTTTAGTGCCCATCTTGCCACCAAAAACAGCAATTTCACAAGCCACACTGCTACTGCCAGCTAGGTTGCTGACTGTTTTACCTGCTGCAGGGTAGCTGCTCCTTGGCCTGGTGGTGGCTGCTACAGGGCACAGTGGTAGCTGCTGCTGGGCCTGATGGTAGCTGCTGCTGGGCCTGATGGTAGCTGCTCCTTGGCTTGGTGGTGGCTGCTACAGGGTCCTATGGTAGCTGCTGCTGGGCCTGGATGTAGCTGCTCCTCGGCCTGGTGGTGGCTGCTACAGGGCCCAGTGGTAGCTGCTGCTGGGCCTGGATGTAGCTGCTCCTTGGCCTGGTGGTGGCTGCTACAGGGTCCTATGGTAGCTGCTGCTGGGCCTGGATGTAGCTGCTCTTCGGCCTGGTGGTGGCTGCTACAGGGCCCAGTGGTAGCTGCTGCTGGGCCTGGATGTAGCTGCTCCTCGGCCTGGTGGTGGCTGCTACAGGGTCCTATGGTAGCTGCTGTTGGGCCTGGATGTAGCTGCTCCTCGGCCTGGTGGTGGCTGCTACAGGGTCCTATGGTAGCTGCTGTTGGGTCTGGATGTAGCTGCTCCTCGGCCTGGTGGTGGCTGCTACAGGGCCCAGTGGTAGCTGCTGCTGGGCCTGGATGTAGCTAATCCTGGGTAACCAGTAGTAGCTGGTAGCTGGCTACTGGAGCCTTTGCCTGGCCTGGGTGCTCCCAGATCCTGGAGTCCAGTTTCTTTCCCAATAAATTTGTTTGTAGTTGCAAATTCCACTCTTGTGTAGTGTAAGGCCACACTAACCACAAGTGATGTGACTTTGATGGAAGAAATACATAGGATTCTTTAGATTTCAGTCAGATTGTAGAGATATCAGTCAGCTGCTGCACAGTGCTGCTGCTCCAAGTGTCAAAAACTGCAGTTCTTTGAACAACCACTAGAGGCTGGCACCTCTTTAGTTCATTTCCCCCTACATGACAACTGTACGGGGAATGATTTTTCATATAATAATGAATTTTGATGTGACTCTCCTGTTTATATCATATTACAGCTATGTAAGTTATGCATACCTAAGGGCTTGGCTGCTTATATTGACAGGCTGTCTACTGATAGTGTCCTCAACCTCTCAGTCAGCTCCACCCTCATGCCCAAATATGGTCACTTCTGACTCCAAAAAACCAAGATAGTGATGACCAAGCCTCAAAACAGGAGTTCACAAACCATGGGTGATGGCATGGTGGCTATGTCCATTATTTTACAGTCTATGCCTTTTACAGCTAAACAGTACATTAAAATATGTTTCTGAAAACATTTGAGGTGGGCAATAGGCGATGCAGTAACAGAATGCGATAAAAAGCATTTTTCACCAAAGTTCCCAACTGCAGCTTTAAAGAATAACTCCTGGTGCTTCTATACCATATCGGCACTTGCTGAACCCGACAGCCAACTGCAAGTCAGTGATAAGGTTTGATCATGATCTAGAGAATGCAGAGGTTCAGAGCAGTGAGTGTCCCTCCTCTGAGCCTGAAGACGCAGTACCGGAACTGGACAGTTAAGTTATTTCCCTGGTGAAGGTCCGCACAAATGGACACAAACACAAACCGACCATGAAGATCCAGCTGATACATTGACAGAAGTGCATGGCCACTAAAAGAAGGAAGGAGATAACCAAGGCCAACCCTCCAGAGCTGAAGCCTTTTCCCTTCAACTGGTAAAACCATCTGTCCTCATTTTTGTCTCACAAGTGGTTTCCTTCATTTCTGTATTTATTACTCTGGTTTTATTACTGGTTTAGTACACAGAATATAATGCACTATACTATGTTCAGTTGAATAAATGGTGGCTGTGGAGGGACATCTGGCAAATCAAGCCCCTCATGTTTATTTTTACTTTCTCTTTAACAGTGCTAAGCACTGTGGGTCACCCATGGTCTCTTTAAAGGACAGTGATGAGAGTGAGTATTTAAACATAATTTACATGATCTTTTTCACCAAAATTGCATAACCAGAGAGAAAAGAGAGCTTAGACACTAGAATGTCCATGCTATTCCAAAAACTAATTTTCATACCATTTTATTTTATTTATTATTAACAACTGTGCCTGTAAAAGAAGCTCACCATACAGGGAAAGTTCTTTTGCAGCATGGGAGTGTCTGAGAAGATAAGGCAACAACTTGACCACACCATGCTCCATTTTAGCTGTGACAGTTATTCATGCTGCAGTGCTATCTGGGGTCACCACCCGCAAATTCATTTTCAGGAAGTCAAGCAAACAGAATAAACTTCCTGCACATGCATAACATGCCGGATCACAAGAAGATTTCATCACTGTGATCTCTCCAAATGATTCTCTGCTGAGGTAAGACACATGATATGCTTAAATAAAGTGTATTTGAAGTTAACCATTGAGGAACTTGTATTTTACTTTTACTTTTACTTTACTTACTGTTTCCATCTCATGCTACTTAATACTTCTGCTCCACTACATTTCAGAGATAAATACTGTACCTTATACTGTTGCATTTATTTGACTGTAGGTAGTGGAAACTTTGTCGATTAAGATTTACATATAGTTAAAAACAGGATCAGTTTATAAAATAACATGGACGTGTTATTTCAACTCAGCTGAGGCTCTTTGAAATCACGCGACAGCGCTCTGTCATTGTTGAGCCTGGGCAATGCAGTAGGTCTGATACAAATGTAACAATCCCTTCTAAGTGTAAGCACCGTTTAAGCTAAACTTACTATGGGGTTCCCTTTCCTCCCTTACCTAAACATTAGGTGGGCACATAATCAAAAGGTTGAGACTTCCCTCTTGTACCCATCTTTTCTGTCTTCTGAATACACCACAGAGCAGCATCTCTGTCAGGGACACCCCGATGATCAGTCACCCAAATGTGGAATGCTCTGACAGTTTCTGATGGATCCCAAGGGGATACCCAATTGTCCCTAGCATCTAG
Source organism: Epinephelus lanceolatus (assembly GCF_041903045.1). Classification (NCBI taxonomy): domain Eukaryota; kingdom Metazoa; phylum Chordata; class Actinopteri; order Perciformes; family Serranidae; genus Epinephelus; species Epinephelus lanceolatus. Next base: position 28,254,490 of record NC_135756.1, read on the forward strand.
AGTTCCACAGCTAGACCTCAATGGAGTTCACCTCTAGCTATCGTAGGAAGGGGGGTCTTACCTTTAGGCAGTGAGGAGGATCAAGCCAGGTGTTGAAAAATTTAAAAAGAATCTTTCCCTTTCAGTTAAGTCCCACTGTCTTATTTCAACCAAGATTCAACAACACCTCTCTGTGTGTGATATAGAGTCAAATAGAAATCAAAGAGTAAAAATTAAAGATTAAAACTGCAGAGATGACTTGTAAAAATAAGTCAAAAACAACACAGCAGGAACCAGCCAAACTAGACAGACCACAAAAATGCCCCTAAGCTCAGATTCTGTGTGACTGTTTAGACACAATGCAAAGCACATCCTATGAATATGACACACAGTACAGCTTTTGTAAGGTTTTCTGTTACACCAACCTCCTCATTTCCTCTGGAAAGTACCCACCTTATCTGTAACATATACACACTATTATCAAGTCTCACAAATTTACTCTTTTGCTAACTGCTAGGAGACAGTCAGTGTGCAAATAGTGCATGTTGGTGTTATCCACTGTCAAGTGGGGATTATGTGAGGAGATGATAAGATTATATGGAAACTAGTTTAGGCACATAAATAGCAGCTAGTCCGTCATAATAATTGGGTGGCAGTAGCTCAGTCCATAGGGACTTGGGTTGGGAACCAGAGGGTCACCTGTTAAAGTCCCCGTCCGGACCAAAAAAATATGGAGTGTGGACTGGTAGCTAGAGAGGTGCCAGTTCACCTCCTGGGCACTGCCGAGGTGCCCTTGAGCAAGGCACCGAATCCCCCAACCGCTCGGAGCGCCTGTCATGGGCAGCCCACTCTGACATCTCTCCACTTAGTGCATGTACAGTACAGGCCAAAAGTTTGGACACACCTTCTCATTAATGCGTTTTCTTTATTTTCATGACTATTTACATTGTAGATTCTCACTGAAGGTATCAAAACTATGAATGAACACATGTGGAGTTATGTACTTAACAAAAAAAGGTGAAATAACTGAAAACATGTTTTATATTCTAGTTTCTTCAAAATAGCCACCCTCTGCTCTGATTACTGCTTTGCACACTCTTGGCATTCTCTCCATGAGCTTCAAGAGGTAGTCACCTGAAATGGTTTCCACTTCACAGGTGTGCCTTATCAGGGTTAATTAGTGGAATTTCTTGCTTTATCAATGGGGTTGGGACCATCAGTTGTGTTGAGCAGAAGTCAGGTTAATACACAGCCGACAGCCCTATTGGACAACTGTTAAAATTCATATTATGGCAAGAACCAATCAGCTAACTAAAGAAAAACAAGTGGCCATCATTACTTTAAGAAATGAAGGTCAGTCAGTCCGGAAAATTGCAAAAACTTTAAATGTGTCCCCAAGTGGAGTCGCAAAAACCATCAAGCGCTACAAGGAAACTGGCACACATGAGGACCGACCCAGGAAAGGAAGACCAAGAGTCACCTCTGCTTCTGAGGATAAGTTCATCCGAGTCACCAGCCTCAGAAATCGCAAGTTAACAGCAGCTCAGATCAGAGACCAGATGAATGCCACACAGAGTTCTAGCAGCAGACCCATCTCTAGAACAACTGTTAAGAGGAGACTGCGCCAATCAGGCCTTCATGGTCAAATAGCTGCTAGGAAACCGCTGCTAAGGAGAGGCAACAAGCAGAAGAGATTTGTTTGGGCCAAGAAACACAAGGAATGGACATTAGACCAGTGGAAATCTGTGCTTTGGTCTGATGAGTCCAAATTTGAGATCTTTGGTTCCAACCGCCGTGTCTTTGTGAGACGCAGAAAAGGTGAACGGATGGATTCCACATGCCTGGTTCCCACTGTGAAGCATGGAGGAGGAGGTGTGATGGTGTGGGGGTGTTTTGCTGGTGACACTGTTGGGGATTTATTCAAAATTGAAGGCACACTGAACCAGCATGGCTACCACAGCATCCTGCAGCGACATGCCATCCCATCCGGTTTGCGTTTAGTTGGATGATCATTTATTTTTCAACAGGACAATGACCCCAAACACACCTCCAGGCTGTGTAAGGGCTATTTGACCAAGAAGGAGAGTGATGGAGTGCTGCGGCAGATGACCTGGCCTCCACAGTCACCGGACCTGAACCCAATCGAGATGGTTTGGGGTGAGCTGGACCGCAGAGTGAAGGCAAAGGGGCCAACAAGTGCTAAACACCTCTGGGAACTCCTTCAAGACTGTTGGAAAACCATTTCAGGTGACTACCTCTTGAAGCTCATGGAGAGAATGCCAAGAGTGTGCAAAGCAGTAATCAGAGCAAAGGGTGGCTATTTTGAAGAAACTAGAATATAAAACATGTTTTCAGTTATTTCACCTTTTTTTGTTAAGTACATAACTCCACATGTGTTCATTCATAGTTTTGATGCCTTCAGTGAGAATCTACAATGTAAATAGTCATGAAAATAAAGAAAACGCATTGATGAGAAGGTGTGTCCAAACTTTTGGCCTGTACTGTATAGGTCCTGTTTGTGCATGTGTGTGTTCGGACCTGTGTGTAATTGACAACAGAGTGAAAAAATTAAATTTCCCCTTGGGGATTAATAAAGTATATAAAATTAAATAAATAAATGCACTGGGGCTTGTAACTACCTTATGCCACTGTATACACCAATACAAATGATTACTCAAAATGCAACTGCTGATAAATCAGCAAATAGCATACTTCCATTTTTTTTATCTTACAGTTCTTGTTTTCTGTGTTATACTTCTCATTGTCTTGCAAAGCAAATATTTTATGTTTCATGCAACAGATGCAGTTAACTGCTCAGTCTTTCGGACTATGATTTCCATCATCCTTCACCACCACTCTTCAGCAACATTTTCTAGAGCTATCTGCAATTTTATAGCAGGCTTCTTTTAGAGCCAGCATGGGCAAATGATCAGAGAACACAAACATATTCAGTAAGGCAAGGCAGGTCCATTCATATAGCATATTTTGGCAACAAGGCAATCAAAAGTGCTTTACATAAAAAAATCGAAAGCATTTAGACAAAGTGCAAACAAAACACATTATCAAAGGACGTTTGAATACAATTGAAATGTCATCAAAGAGCTAGAAAATATAATAAAATACAAGCATAGAAGTAACAGTGCCGTGTAAGACATTAATAAATAAAATGTAGAGGTAAACAGAGGAGTCCTCAGCCTCGATTTAAAAGAACTGAGAGTTGCAGCAGAACTGTTTGTTCCAGATTTGTGGTGCATAAAAACTAAACACTGCTTCCCCATGTTTAGTCTGGACTTCAGGGACACAAAGCAGACCTGTCCCAGAAGACCTAAGAGGTCTCGATGGTTTATGGTGTAGCAGAAGGTCAGGCATGTATTTAGGCCACTTAGTGCTTTGCAAGCCAACAGTAGCATTTTGAAATCGATCCTCTGGCAGACAGGAAACCAGTGTAAAAACCTCAAAACACGAGTGATGTAATCTACTTTGTTAGTCATAGTGAGGACTCAGGCCGTAGCGTAATGAATAAGCTGAAGCCATCTAATCATTTCCTTTTCTCGGTAAACCTGTGAAGACACTAGTGCAGTAGTCTACTGAAAATAATGTATGAACAGGTTTTTCTCAAATCCTGCTGAGTCATAAGTGCTTTTATCCTTGATGTTTTTTGAGGTGATAGTAGGCTGACTTCGAAATTGTCTTAATGCAGCTGTTGAAATTCAGGTCTGAGTCAATGACTCCACCTAGATTTCCGGCTTGGTCTCTGGTTTGTAATATTGCTAGTTGAAGCTGAGCGCTCACTTTTGAAAGTTCCTCCTTGGCTCCTACCTCAGTTTTGTCTTTGTTTCATTGAAGAAAATAGTGGCACATCCAACCATTGATTTGTGCGATTCACTAAGTCAGAGCTTGTACTGGACCATACCTCTCTGGTGATATGGTTATGTAAATTAATGTGTCCTCTGCATTACTATATATACTATATATAATTAACTGTATACACAAAGTAGTCCCTGTCCTTTAAGTAGTAATCAAACCAGTTTTGTACTTTGCCACAAAGTCCCACCCAGTTTTCCACTCAGTCTAGTGATATGTGTGGTCAATCGTGTTAAATGCAGCACTGCGATATAGTAAAACTGAAACTGAAATTCTGCAACTGTCCACGTTTAAGTGGATGTCATTTAAAACCTTAACAGGAGCAGTCTCAGTGCTGTGGTGTGGCCAAAAACCTGACTGGAAGATATAAAACCAGAATTAGAAGACATTAAAATGAATTATTAAAGTTGATTGGATAAAATTGTGTAATGGAATTTGAATTGATTTTAGGTGGACACAGGCACAATACATATCCTGTACCTGATATGGAGGCACTGACTGTCTAATCTTCTGAATTTTGTCAGAGAAGAAGGAGCCAAATTTATTGGCTACTGACCGAAGGGTTTGTTATCCTGCCAACATTATTGATGTTTTGGCAATGATGTCAGAGAAGAAAAGTACCACTTTGCATTTCTCAGATCTAAATTATAAATGCAAAGTCTCTCTTTAAAAATATAATGATGAACCTGGAGATTTGTTTTTCGCCACCTGTGCTCAGATTTACGACATTCTCTTATTTCTATTCGGACCAGCATGGCATTTCTCCATGGCGATCTTCTCATATCAGAGATTGATTGCCTTAACCCTAGTGGATGCAATGGTATCATCAACAACATTTGTAATTTAGAACTGAAACAATGAAAGGATGGGTGTGGAAAAAAAAACAGAATAAATATTTTATGGGTGTTTTAAGTAATATGCCATTTTTGATTACATCTATTTGAACATCTGTGTGTTCAAACAAATGTAATCAAAGAAGCAGCTGTGTTGAAGAATTTGTTGCGTCTTTGCAGAAAGAATTGTCATACTGCCATGGCTACATGAGTCTGAACAGACATGGATGTAAACTGTAACTGCAACTTCACTGGTTGGCGGTGGCGTACAACTACAAGGCAGTTATTCTAGTGTTATACAGTCTATATTCCTGCGTCAGGGGTTCTGGCTGATGTCCTGTCTCTTCATGTGTCAAGCTTCCCGGCTGACATTTAGTTTGGTCCTGAGTCAGGGGTCCCAGCAGAGGTCTTGTCTGCTCCTTGTCTCCATTCGGCGGTCAGGCTGACACCTGTTTGTGGTCCCTAGTTGGTGGTCTGGCCAATACCTGCTTCTACTCCCCATTCAGTGGGTTACCATGTTGCAGCTGTCTTTCGTTCCTGTGCTGCTGGAATCCACTAAGGCTAAAGGCTCAGACACACTAAGCCGCCATTCGGCCGTTGGCCAAAGTCGGGCCATTGGTGAGCATCTGCTGCCCTTGTCAGTGCAGTCCTGCACCATTGGCCTTTGTTGGCACCAGTTGGCCTTTTTTTTATTTATTTACTTATTTTTTTTTACCCCAGTTCATCATGTTGAATCGGTGTCAGCACAGCGGAGCTTGTCAGTGAATGAAATCACTCTGATTAACAGTTCAACTCAGCGCATGAGAAGAGAAATGGAAGTGAGGAATGTAAACAAAGAGCTAAAGTCGAGAGGGAGTAAGACCAAAACTAAATTATATGAGATAAGATTGTATTTCTTTAGCCAATGAGCTGTTCAGCAGAAACATTTTGAGATGGTTTGTGTTATTGTTCACTGGCACACAGTAAATGTGCTCTGTTCTTACAACATTGGATTGTGTTGTTAATGTGCTACCTTGCTAACCAGCGGCAAGATGGTCCTCTGGTTTTCCTTTTTTAAATGTTGATTACAGACAACCGCCATCTGCTGGTATGAAGGGGTATGTCCTCTCAGACAGGCACATGAGATACGTGCTTGTTGGACTTCGGTTTGGTGTGTTCATGTGCACTTTTTGGTCAAGACATGGAGACGAGAGTTGACACAGGAGGGGGGCTCTCGTTGCCGCTAGTTCTCCTACATTGGTTCGGTGTGTCTGGGCCTTAAGAGCCCAGAGGTGCTCCTCCTGTCTTGTCATCCTCCCGGTCGTCCACCTGGTCTTTCTTCAGATGTGCTCCAATCATCTGGTCATACTCCTGCCTGTACTCTAAAGCCTCCCTGGCATCCTGGTTGCCTTCCACACCTGCTCTGCCCATTGGCACTGTCTGGTTGCCCTCTTGAAAGGCTTAACTGACCTGTTGTGTCTGCCTGTTGTGCCCTGTAGCTGTCCATCTGAGGTCTCCTGAAGCTTTCCTCTGGACCCTCTCACTGTGCTTGGTGTTCCAGAACTGCCTTGTGGGATGTCTAGGATCCATCCCTTGAAGTGGGGGCTGTCATGTCCCAGTCTACTATTGAAGGTTATTTTTGTCTTGTTTTTGTTCTGTGATGTTATTTCCTGTTTTGTTTTGTTACTCACCTCATTTTCATTTTTAGAAAACTTATATATACATATACTCACTTCCTGCCCTTTTGTGTTTCCCACTTGCAAAATTACTTACCTTGCCCTGACTGTTTCACCTGTCCCTCAGCCTCCTTATCAGGTTTCACCCACCCCTTGTCCTGTTGTATTTATTCTAGGTGTTCCCTTTTCTCTTCGCCAGTTCATCTGTCCTGTTCTCAGTGAGCATTCTAGCCGTAAGTCCATGTTTCTTTCCTGACTAATCTCCAAGTGCTCTTGACTTTGATTTGACTATAAATCTGCTTAATGTTTTTGAAACCTCTCCCTGATATTTTTGGACAGTTATCTGTATATTATTTTTGCCAGGTAAAGACTTTCTATTCAAACCACTCTTTGTATTTCTGTGATTTTAAAACATCTTAAAACTACATAAATAGGATAATTAGAAATATCCAAAATGCCTTTCCACCTAATAAAGAGCCTCTATGTTTTCTGATACGTTTAAGGGAACGGGATCTCGCCTTTAAATACTTTATCTTATGGGCACTGTATCAAGTAGACTTTTAGTTTTGCAGGTAATAAAATCCTTAATTCTGCTGGCCTTTCCATTTGGGGGTTAAATGACGCAAGATTTTTGCTATATTATACTACAACTGAAATTGCCTTGAAGGGGCTTAGTTGTGAGTTGACAGTTGGCTCTAAATATTGACATACTCAAACAACTCTGTCTCTTCTGTTTCTTCATTTTCTTACCTGCCATAGGTATTGTGCAAATGAGGCTGGCTTAGATATGATTATATATCTTTCCTCTCTGAATCCACTTTGTCTACAGCACATCCAAGCCAACCTTACAGCACATCCAAGCCAACCTTCCTGACAATTTCTTTCTCTAAACTTCTCTTAACAATTACTCATATTCTCCTGGATCATCACATATTCTTTTCAGTCTGGTGAGTTGACTTAAAGGTAGACTTTCGAGGAGGAAGGAGTGAAAGCTTTGGGCATGAAGAAGTATATTTCACTATGTAGGCTTTGTGTGAAGGGAGGAATACAGGGCAGGATCTTTTGTTGTAACGTGTGTTGAGAAAAAGTATTTCTTAATGTGGATTTCAGGGCTGTAAAGTTACCATTTAGAAACTGAAAAAAATAATAGAGTGGGGATCATCCTTTCCAAGCAAAGGAATTATTGCCTTTTTGTATTTGATAGCATTTGGTGTATACCCAAGTAAAACTCTGTGCCATTTTAGTCTACATTGCAGTGAAAAAGGTGTTGAGGTATGGTATATCTTCAAATTGATGTTGTGTCAATATTTGTATAAAAAGACTCAAAATCTAAAGTGCACATGATCAGATCTGGATCAATTGTAGGGAGAAATGTTGATGCTTTTGTCGTAATATCTCCATCTAGAACACCTTTTCAAGTAATATTTACAACTCCCTGGGATATTTCTTGATTGGTTGACATTTCAGCTTTTTACAAGAAGATGCATTTTCAAGTTGTCTTTATTGTCATAGCTGCACTTGTCCATGATGACAGTGGCATGCCAGAAGATGCTTCACAATAAGTAGCATGAATAAGGACTTAAGAACTGTGTTTATGATTAAGAACAGGCACAAAAAGGTTTTGCCAGGATAATCTTTCTAACTTTTTGTTTTAACCCTTGAAAACAGTTCGAAAAGTAAAAACCTTTTTTATATATTTATTTATTTGGTAGGATCATTTTTCTAAATTTGTTTTTCTATTACTCATTTCATCCACAAGAGCCTAAAGTGCACCACTATTTCATGTTCTAAATAGGACTAAACATATTCATATTATCTTTCACTTGAGTTTTTATCTCTCCATGCACTCTAAACACAAGATAAATATGTTGCATGTTAGCAAGTTATGTGCTTATTGTCATGCCCTCCTTTTAGCTAGAAATGTATTTTTAAATTATTTTAAAATTAAAAATTATTGGCTTAGATACATGTGACTGTTAGGGCAGCGCTGTCAATAGTACTGAAACTGGAGCCGGAGGAGATCCAAAGAGAAAGAGAGCTGCAAGCTGCATGTGCCCCTCCCTGCTGATATATATATATATATATATATATATATATAGAGAGAGAGAGAGAGAGAGAGAGAGAGAGCACTCTGCTAGTACGACATTCTTAAGTGAGTCTGATTAATAAATTAATTTTCTGATTTTGAAACAGTAGACTTATGTTGTTGTCATGTAGACTTTCTGGGGCTTTCGCATGGTTAAATAAATGAATTTTATTTTATAATGAAAAAAAGCTGCCCCCTCGCAATTTAGACAGCCCCCTTCGTCACTTTATCCTGGTGCCTGGCCTGCTGCTTCCACACAATGATCAGCTCCGTATTTCCTTCCTGCCTTACAGACTGGAAGGGTGTGTTAGTGTAAACACGCAAATATGTAGGACTGCAAGATCTCTGAGTGTGTTTTTTGACTTGCAAGAAGCTCTTATACCTTATAAAATCAGGTAGGCTCTATTTTTTATTTCCCTTACTCTTTGTCTTTTTTAAGATGGTACAACAGCTTTGTTTACTTGTTTATCTCTCATGCATGTTGCTTAAAACAATAGTGCATTGCCTGTGCAGCTTTCTTGAAACAGCTCATACACAAAGAATACACAAACAATCTGAAATAATATTTAAAAAGGCCCCAAGAGACTTAAAGATTATGCAACTCATTGGTATTCTACCTACTGTGTATATCAACTTGTTTTTCAGAGGAAAATATCCAACATTTACCTGACAGAGACACTGGTTTCGTTGCAGATTCTAATTTTGGCCACAAAATATAATAATTAATGCATTATTATTCATCAAATTATCCAGCATTACTTTAAAATTTAAAGCTCTACCTCAAACAGATGTTTAGTAAATTTAAGTAAGTTGTGCTGGCAATTCCTCTTTTAACTCTTCTCTTTAAGTATAATTTGGAATGCAGGACCTTTACTGAGAAATCCTATAATATTCCTCGTAATACCTCCACAATTTCTGATTAGATGGACATGATAACACTTAAAACACATAACACTACTCATCCCTACATCAGTAAATAAATTTTTTCTAACCTGATATGAAGTAATGCTACCTGTCTGTGTCCTAACTTTGAAGGTGTGTGCGTCCTGGATGGAGGGCAGGCTGCAGTCTTCTTTCTGCAGTCCTTACTTTCTGTTGTAGTATGTTCTGTTCTTTTTGGTGACTGATCCAAACCACACAGTGAGGGATGTGCAGAGAAAAAACTGTATTATTGTGGAGTAGAACCTGATCAGCAGCTCCTGAGGCAGGTTGAACTTCCTGAGCTAGTGTGTTGATGGTGCAGATGTTGGACATCCATTTATGTCCCAAGGAGATGATGAATCGCAGAAACCTAATGGTTTTCACAGCAGACACAGTATTGATCAGTATGGTGATGGATGGCAGTGGTGGAGGCCTCATCCTGAAGTCCACTGTGTTAGCTGGGCACCATTTATGAGCCTAGGCCATGGTACAATAAAGTCCCCTTCCTGTTGGTTTGCTGTGCTTCCCATGGGGCCGAGCTGCTAAGACTACTGCACTACCTCCTTGCCCACAGGATCACTCAGGACTCATCCACCTCCTTTTGACTGTGATCCTAACACCTCTACTGCTGGTCTCTCTCCAGAAAGAAGTGGATTATCACATTTTTAACACATCAGAGAATATTTACATAATGGCAAGGGGCTTTACCAGCACTCAGGTGGAGAAAACCTTCAAAGGTGGTGGAAGTCCAAAAAGGAAAAAAAAACAACTGCCTTTTCAGTAGATCACAATAATGTGCTTGATTTTATGGATGACTGCAAATGATTTTAACTAATATTAATGATTAAATGAGTTTAACATGATCGCTTTCTAATAAGCTAAAATAAAACAAAATCACAAGAAAGAAAAATAACAGAATTCCTCAGTAAAAGGACTGTCTCTTATCAAAAGAAACTAACTTTTTTTTTTAAAAAAAAAAAGCTCTCTCGTCTTATATACCAGGGAACTGAACGATGAAAACATCTTCATGTATGGTAAAAATACTCATACACACACACGGTTAATGTGCGGCATGCGGCTCTTGCAGTTCAGACATGTCAGGAGCATTTTCATGCCGCTACTTGTTAGTCTAACAGTCATCCGACACTTGGTACACACAGTTCTCAGGAAGAGGGAAGTGGCAAGACTGTTGGGAAACCTTGATATACCTCAGCAGATATGACTGTTTTGTCATCTGCAAACCTCAGGAGTTTAACTGACGTCTTTTCTGAGGTGAAGTCGATGTAGAGGGCGAAGGGCGGTGAAGAGAACACACTTTCCTGGGGGGGGGTGACTGTGTCTATGGTTTCGGTGTTGGATGTGATTTTCCTCAGCCTCATCTAATGCCTGCAGTCTGTCAGGAAGTTTGTGACCCGCTGACAAGTGGAGGCTAGGGCAGTTAGCCAGGTGAGTTTTGTGAGAAGAATGTCTGGGATGATGATGTTAAACTCCGAGTTGAAGTCTATAGACAGGATCCTTGGGGACCCTGGGGAGTCGAGGTATTGCAGGATGTAGTGTAGTCCCACGGTAATGGTATCATCCACTGACCTGTTTGTCTGGTAGGCAAACTGCAGGGAGTCCGGCAGTTGTCCTGTGATGTCCTTCAGGTGGGTCAGCACCAGTCTCTCAAATGATTTCACGACCACAGATGTCAGGGCAACAGACCTGTAGGCATTTAATCCTGTGATGGAGGGTTTCTTTCAGACTGGAATGATTGTAGAGCGTTTAAAGGAGCTCCAGTGATCGGTTAAAGATGTGTGTGACAATGGGGGCCAGTTGGTCAACACATACTTTCAGGCAGGATTGAGACATGCCATCTGGGCCAGGTGCCTTCCTTGTCATCTGTCTGTGAAATAGCCAGCACACATCCTCTTCACAGATCCTCAGTGCAGGTGGGGGGTCAGTGTGGAGAGGTTAGGGGGTGATAGGGGGTGCAGGTAGTTGTCTGACGTCAAAGCGGGTGAAGGGTGTGAAGGTGGGCTTATCAAATCTGCAGTAAAAACATTCAGGTCATTGGTCACTTGATAGTTCTCCACAGTGTGAGGAGAATGTTTCATGTGATGGGTAATGTCCTGGAGTGTCCTTCACATTGAGTGTGTTTACGAGGTCTTTAGTATGCCGGTTTTGATTGGGTTTTTTAAGTATCCCGTTTTTGTGTTTGTGCATGTAAACACCATATCCCGAATTCAGAAACTGGGTTATGCCCTTTTCCCGGTTTCAAGAAACCCGGTTTTGCCACCTGGAGTACTCCGATAGAAGCCAGGATACTGGAGCATGTATACGCCTTATCCCGTTCTCTGATGGCTGCCCGTCGTGTGCGCAGGCGCCAGAGTGACGCACCAGATATACAGTACAGGCCAAAAGTTTGGACACACCTTCTCATTCAATGCGTTTTCTTTATTTTCATGACTATTTACATTGTAGATTCTCACTGAAGGCATCAAAACTATGAATGAACACATGTGGAGTTATGTACTTAACAAAAAAAGGTGAAATAACTGAAAACATGTTTTATATTCTAGTTTCTTCAAAATAGCCACCCTTTGCTCTGATTACTGCTTTGCACACTCTTGGCATTCTCTCCATGAGCTTCAAGAGGTAGTCACCTGAAATGGTTTTCCAACAGTCTTGAAGGAGTTCCCAGAGGTGTTTAGCACTTGTTGGCCCCTTTGCCTTCACTCTGCGGTCCAGCTCACCCCAAACCATCTCGATTGGGTTCAGGTCCGGTGACTGTGGAGGCCAGGTCATCTGCTGCAGCACTCCATCACTCTCCTTCTTGGTCAAATAGCCCTTACACAGCCTGGAGGTGTGTTTGGGGTCATTGTCCTGTTGAAAAATAAATGATCATCCAACTAAACGCAAACCGGATGGGATGGCATGTCGCTGCAGGATGCTGTGGTAGCCATGCTGGTTCAGTGTGCCTTCAATTTTGAATAAATCCCCAACAGTGTCACCAGCAAAACACCCCCACACCATCACACCTCCTCCTCCATGCTTCACAGTGGGAACCAGGCATGTGGAATCCATCCGTTCACCTTTTCTGCGTCTCACAAAGACACGGCGGTTGGAACCAAAGATCTCAAATTTGGACTCATCAGACCAAAGCACAGATTTCCACTGGTCTAATGTCCATTCCTTGTGTTTCTTGGCCCAAACAAATCTCTTCTGCTTGTTGCCTCTCCTTAGCAGTGGTTTCCTAGCAGCTATTTGACCATGAAGGCCTGATTGGCGCAGTCTCCTCTTAACAGTTGTTCTAGAGATGGGTCTGCTGCTAGAACTCTGTGTGGCATTCATCTGGTCTCTGATCTGAGCTGCTGTTAACTTGTGATTTCTGAGGCTGGTGACTCGGATGAACTTATCCTCAGAAGCAGAGGTGACTCTTGGTCTTCCTTTCCTGGGTCGGTCCTCATGTGTGCCAGTTTCCTTGTAGCGCTTGATGGTTTTTGCGACTCCACTTGGGGACACATTTAAAGTTTTTGCAATTTTCCGGACTGACTGACCTTCATTTCTTAAAGTAATGATGGCCACTCGTTTTTCTTTAGTTAGCTGATTGGTTCTTGCCATAATATGAATTTTAACAGTTGTCCAATAGGGCTGTCGGCTGTGTATTAACCTGACTTCTGCACAACACAACTGATGGTCCCAACCCCATTGATAAAGCAAGAAATTCCACTAATTAACCCTGATAAGGCACACCTGTGAAGTGGAAACCATTTCAGGTGACTACCTCTTGAAGCTCATGGAGAGAATGCCAAGAGTGTGCAAAGCAGTAATCAGAGCAAAGGGTGGCTATTTTGAAGAAACTAGAATATAAAACATGTTTTCAGTTATTTCACCTGTTTTTTTGTTAAGTACATAACTCCACATGTGTTCATTCATAGTTTTGATGCCTTCAGTGAGAATCTACAATGTAAATAGTCATGAAAATAAAGAAAACGCATTGAATGAGAAGGTGTGTCCAAACTTTTGGCCTGTACTGTACAAGCAACATGGCGGCCTTGTACTGCATGGTGGCAGTGACAGCCGAATACCTATCAAAGTTGGTGTCGTATTCAATATTTGTTGTCGCTCTCTCCTCCCATTGCTGAAAATGAAGTGGATGAGCCATAGCTGTAATGCGACGTGAGTATTTACTAACGCTAAGCCTGCTAGAAGCCACAGAGGTCTCATTTTTGTCTTACTTCTAAATATAATAAATATATCACATTTTCCGCTCAATCTGTTGTAAACAAAAGACGTAAAATACATAACACACGCCTGCGCAGATAGGATGCAGTGATCAGAAAACGAGATACTGGTATTTATCATGTATACAGGCATATGAATAACCGGGTTTCTCTGTGTTCCATGGAAACATCATATCCCGGATATGCTCAAAACCGGGATAAGCCTCAAAAATACTAAATACTAAATACTAAATACAAAAATACTAAAGATACTAAAGACCTTGTAAACACAGTCATTGATGGCAGGTCATTTTCTGAAAACCTGTTTTTCAGCTATTCAGAGAAGCACCTCTTTACTTCTCTGATTGTCTGATCTCCTTTGTCAGTGAGTTTCTGGCCTGTTTGTACAGAAGTCTGTCCCCACCTCTGTGGGCGTCCTCCTTGGCCAAAGCTGCCTATGTTTTACTGTAAACCAGGGCTTATTGTTGTTGTATGTGCAGGAGGTTTTAGTCAGCACCCATTAGGGTTGAAATTCCATTTCTGATGATATTGCTGTAAGAACAACAACAACATACAAAAGTAACATCCAAAAAAACCAAACCTAGAATTACCACCCTGTGTTTGTGTGCCTCTGCGAACCAATCAAGTTGTTACAGGTTATATCCATGTCTGTGAAAACATGAATGAGTCACACACATCTTTCTCCCAGTTTCAAGGTGGACACCCAAGATTAGTGTCACCAATTCAGTATTTGACCCAATGACCCCCTTCTGTTCTTGAATTATGATGTTGAATGATGGCTATGTGTTTTTGCATAACATTATGATGTCATTGTGAGACTGGCCTTTGACCTTTTGAATATATGCCATCACTTCATCATTTTATAGACATTTGTGTGAAATTCTGTCCTAATTTGCATATGAACTCTTGAGTTATGGCTAAAAGTATGTTTTGTGAGGTCACAGTGACCTTTGACCATTAAATTGTAAACAGTGTAATCTTGAGTCCAGTGCCAAATTTGAGGAAATTCCCTTAAGGCCTTACTGAGATATTGTATTTATGAGAATGAGTCTGGTGTAAGGTCACAATGACCTTGATCTCTAACCGCCAAATTCTTATCAGTTTATTATTAACTCAAAGTGGATGTTTTTGCCAAATTTAAAGACATTCCCTCAAGGAATTCTTAAGATACTGCATACACGAGAATAGGATTGACCACCTAAAAACACAATGGCTCTCATTTATCAAATAAATGCACAAAACAGCGCTGATCCAAGCACAAAAATTGTCTTACCATAGGGTTTGCTGTTGAAACAATCTTATTTCCCAATCACAGTGCAGGAATGATAGGGAGTTGATAAATGGAAACAATCTTCATTTACATATTCAGCTCCAGTATATTCTTGGTTTAAAGGCCTCGCCCCTAGAGTTTACCACATGGAGAGGCATAATACAGCCAAGAAGAAAAACTTCTCTGAGCTAGAAATGGAAATGCTGATGTCTCATGTCCAGTTTAACCAATTGTTTCTAGCAGCCTGAAGAGAGACATAAAAGTAAAAAAACTGAAGTATAGAAAGAAAACTGCTGTGGTCAACAGTGACTGTGTTTACAAAGTCTTTAGTATCCCAGTTTTGAGGCTTATCCCGGCTTTGAGCATATCCGGGATATGATGTTTACATGGAAC
Organism: Epinephelus lanceolatus; assembly: GCF_041903045.1. Lineage (NCBI taxonomy): Eukaryota > Metazoa > Chordata > Actinopteri > Perciformes > Serranidae > Epinephelus > Epinephelus lanceolatus. The sequence goes on from NC_135756.1 coordinate 28,269,717, forward strand.
ACAGAGAAACCCGGTTATTCATATCCCTGTATACATGGTAAATACCAGTAACCCGCTTTCTGATCACTGCATCCTATCTGCGCAGGCGTGTGTTTCGTCTTTTACGTCTTTTGTTTACAACAGATTGAGCGGAAAATGTGATATATTTATTATATTTAGAAGTAAGACAAAAATGAGACCTCTGTGGCTTCTAGCGGGCTTAGCGTTAGTAAATACTCACGTCGCATTACAGCTATGGCTCATCCACTTCATCTTCAGCAATGGGAGGAGAGAGCGACAACAAATATTGAATACGTCACCAACTTTGATAGGTATTTGGCTGTCACTGCCACCACGCAGTACAAGGCAACAGCGGATGAAAATACGTAGCCGTGACTGGTGGGATAGGATCGTTCTCATGGAGTTTACAGATTCAGAGTGGAGAGAAAACTTCAGAATGAGTAGGGCATCCTTCAGCCGGCTGTGTGACGTAGTTGAACCATTCATGAAACCGGGATAAGGCGTATACATGCTCCAGTATCCCGGCTTCTATCGGAGTACTCCAGGTGGCAAAACCAGGTTTCTTGAAACCGGGAAAAGGGCATAACCCGGTTTCTGAATTCGGGATATGGTGTTTACATGCACAAACACAAAAACGGGATACTTAAAAAACACAATCAAAACCGGGATACTAAAGACCTTGTAAACACAGTCAGTGTTGCAGCAGACAGTTGAAATTTGAAGGTAGAATATTTAATTTATCCATCCATGACATGTACAAACCTACAGCATGCATGTTGATAATATGCATGATATAGCCAATAATATATGTCGCCTATATGTTACATAGTTCTGATATTGTTATAGTAGCCTATTCATATAAAAGCTTATTGCTGCGGAGTGTGTGGCCGCACGTGTTGGGTCTGCTTCCTTTTCTGACATAACAAGTGGCAAAGGAGACACAGACGCACCACCTGTGTCTGAGCCGGACAAAGGTGTTAAAATTTAATAACCCTCTAGGCTACTAGTACTTAAATATTTACACTGCTGCAGAGTTAAGTTATTTATTTTTAATGATGTTTAATGATAATTGATCTAAACACGCTTTAGTTTGTCAGTGTTAAAATAAAATCAAATTAAAATTAAGTAAAGTGAAATAAAATAAAATAAAATAAAACAAAAGAGTAGTTTTAGATAAATTAAAGTCAGGCATCAGTGTTCATCCTTCTGTCAACCTGGAGCCAGCCCCACAGAGCCAGGCAACTGCCAGCTGTGATAGAGAGTGATTAAAATGTAACTTCAGATACTTAGATGCCAGAATATAGTCTAATAACAGTTTTCTAATTTAGCCCCTGCTCCACAAGTCCACACTGACTCAAGGATGAATTCATTAGAATATGGAGGTCAGAGGTCAAGATCATTGTGACCTTGCATCTGTCTCATTCTTGTGAACATGATGGGCTGTAGTTTCCGGCGCGGCGCAGGGTGGTGCAGGGTGGTGAACCCCGCGCAGAGCTAATTTCGAGCAGCGCAACCCGAGGAGCGCTCCGTTTGGTAGTTTGGCAGACCGAGGTGCGCTGAGATGGGTGTGGCGGCGCAGCAGGGGGAGGTGTCGACAGATCCAGCTTGGCGCAGTGACAGTTTCGTGCCAAAAGGCTTTGCCGAAGGTGCGCTAAAAGCTCACCAACTGAAACCAGGTCTACTGTCAGCGCAGGCGTAGCGCAGCCGGTGTAAGCCGAAGTTTGGCTGACCGGCGGACAGTGCGCACGTTACCAAAACCTCACAGGCAGGTTTCCAGAATATCAGGCATATTAACGATGCAATAAATACCCAAAAAAACACTATTCAATGCAACTATCTGCAATCAGCACTTAAATGTATCTCTATATCGACTGTCCCATCACATCTAATATCAGATCAAAGGGGACTGGCACCGTTTGGCACATTTGGCACGCGTAATGGAAACCCAACCTGATTTGATTAACACAGCTGCAAACTAATGAGTTCACATCCCTCTCAGCCAACCACAAACAGCCACAGCATCAGATAGGGAGTATATATTCAGCATCTGTCATCTTAGAAAAGTCAAAAGAAAAGAAATAGAGTGAGGCTGCGAGAGAGAAAGAAAGAGCGCGTGCATGCACGCACGAGAGAAACGCAACATTGATTTACAATTGTGGTGACCTCCTCCCAGGCAACCTTTGCATCATCAGCCCGTGGAGGTCTGCTCGCAGTTCCGTATATTCGGACACTGCGAGCAGACCTCCTGGACCAAAACATAAGTTTCTTCCTGGGAGAAGTTTGGCCGTCTGATGCTGCTGCTCTCTTCTGCCATGGCGAATTGAATAAACTCTCATTACGCCTTCGCGCAGCGCATTTAAGGGCGAGGAGAGGGGCTCATTTGATTGGTGTGATGTGTGTAAAACCCACTCCATGCCTTCTCTCCTCCCTCTTTCCAACTTGCGCAGGTAGGAGGGATGGAGGTGGGACAGACGAGTAGCTGCACCACCCGATATCTCAATAAGGCCTTGAAACAATTTCCAAAAATGTTGAAACCAACATCCACTCGGACTGGAGAATAAACTGATTAGATCTTGGTAGTCAAAGGTCAAAATCATTGTGACCTTGTCCGTCTCATTCTTGTGAATGCAGTATCTCAATAACACCGTGAGGGAATTTCCTCAATTTTTTGCCACAAGCATCTTCTTGGACTCAAGAATGAACTGACTAGAATTTGGTGGTCAAAGGTCAAGGTCACTGTGACCTTGTGTCCGTCTCATTTTTGTGAAAGTGATATCCTGCTAACAAGTTACGACATTGAGTAATGGCCAGAAAAGTGCTTTTGCAGAACATTATATCACAGTGAAACCTACCATTGACCTTTCGGATATGAAATGTCATCACTTTATCATTATATCCTAGTAGACATTTGTGTAAAATTTTGGCATAATGAGCATATGAATTTGTAAGTTATGGCAAGAATCATGTTTTGTGAGGTGACAGTGACCTTTGACCATCAAATTCCATTCAGTTCATTCTTAAGTCCAAATGGACGTATGTGCCAAATTTGAGGAAACTCCCTCAAAACCTTCTTAAGATATTGCATTCACAATAATGAGACAGATGCAAGACAACATGATGTCAGACATAGCTGGCCTCAAGCCACACGACCATAATATGCAACCCATCTATAAGTGCCCCATTGGCTGATATGTGGGTAGCTGTACAGTATATGATTGTTTGTCTTTTATATTTCCAGATTGCTTGTCAGGCCACAAGCTGACACATGGTGTTCTGCATACTCCCAAGTGTTGCTGGAGTTTTACCTCTTCAGAATTTTCCCTTCATCCATGCATGTTGGAAGTAGGTGAATATGTGCCGGATACTCTAACTCTACCTCTGTAACGAGTATGAAAACAGATATTATGCAACTTGTTGTGAGTTTAACCTTGCAAAGCTTGCTATCAGATTGGAAAAGAGCCTGTTCAAATTTTTCCACGATGATACAAATGCACGTGATCAGGTCACCTGGGAATGAAACATATTGAACTACTTGCTTGGTTTTGGCCTTGGTTGTTGATTAAGCAACATGACCATTTCCTAACAAGTGCACTGGGCTTGCGTATACCTTTTGCAAAGACAGGATTTCACAGGTTTTAGCAAGTAGTATTCTTTAGCATAACATTGTGTCAATTAACCTTTTGCTTTATGTTTTTATTTTTTGACTCACTGCCAGAGGAAGTGGTCACAGTGCTATGCAGCAGCCGTAAAGGACGACTACCATGAAAGCCAGAGCTTATGGTGCCATCTTCCTGTTTCTGGCTATGACTGTCCTTATCTATGTGCTATACAACATGGAAATTCTGGAGGTGAGCACTTGGTTTTAGTGGGGCCATTTGAAGGGTGGACCCTGTTTGGAATATTAGGTTTCAGTATATAGTTTTGAAATGTGTTTTCCAATGTGGCTCAGTGACAGTAATGTTCTTTATTGCAAATAAGTGCAGTTAAATGGTATTCTTCCTTTCAATCCTGCACCTTAATGTGCTGACAGCAGCTCCACTAGTAAAATGATAAGGCTGGCATTATTCTTGACTTTAGACCAAAACCATCTGTGTTCCAACCTACTGGTTCCCATCCATTTTTACTGAGGACATACATCTTTACAAATGGATCACAAATACATAGTCATAGATAGTCATAGATATCCCACGACCAACCCTGTCTCCTACAAATTACGTTTGTATTTTAATAAACTGCTTTCTTTATAACGTTGTTGATCGCTGCCTGGATTATGTTTAGAGACAACGTGTCTTTTAGGTTACAAAACACTGAATTCATGTACCACGCAGATTCCACAAGGAGGTGGTTGGGGACAACTCAGACATACAATGTGCGGGACCTTGACACCAGATCCTTCGGCTCGCATCCAGACTCCTGTCTTCCATTCAGGCAACAAAAGCTCTTTGGTTAAGGTTAGGGCTCCCTTCCCAATATCATTTTGGGCATTGGGCCAAGATAAATCCTGCTTCTTGGCACTTTTGTGTTATGTAGTTAATTTGCTCCAGTGCATTTGTTTGATGCAACTATGTCACCATCTTTCTTTCAACCACTTAGCAGTTTCACCAAAAAGTGAACACCACTGTCATCATCCCGAGAGTTTCCACTGACCTCAACAAGAGTCACGGCTTCTGCACCTTCCAGCCACTCTCCACTGAGGATGCTGTGGAGGAACGCCTCCTACTAGACTCCATTGCTTGGCCTGAAACTCCACCTTTGCCAGCTCCTGTTTCCCTGGAGAATACCAGTGATCCAGCTCACAGCACCTTCACCATTCTCCCAAGGAAGGGAGGAGGACAGTGGCAAGTAGGGGATCAGCTGGAGGTTATGATAAAAATTTCTGACCTCCAGGGTTTTCCCAAGAAGTCTGGGGGGGACTTCTTACTCGCCCGGCTGCACAGCCTGAAGCTTGGTGCAGGTGTAGCTGGGCAAGTGGTGGATCATCTCAATGGGAGCTACTCTGCTGTATTCTCTTTACTCTGGGAAGGAGACGCGCAGGTTGAGGTGATGCAAAAAACTATCATGTTAAATGAGGTTGTACTGTAGGTGTTTAATCTGTCTTCTAAATCCTTGGTTCCCAGCCTTGGGGTCATGAACCCCACTACGGTCGCCAAAGCGTCATGGGTTGCAGGGCCTTCTTGATTTTAAGAGGTGTATGAAAACTTTTGAAAAATATGTGCAGTAGGCCAAATATTCCCCAGACCCTGTATGTGACCAAAACCAAATTAAATTGTCATTTTTAAATTTCAGAATGTTGTTCAAGATATAAAATTAAGATACATCTCACAGAAGGGTGTGGTGAGGATATGAAGACAAGCTTTACTCTCAGAGACTTCAGTGTCTGCTGAACAGCCTCATCCTGCATCAGGAAAGTACGCTGTTAAAACAACCCAAGAGCAAATAGAACAATAGCCACGTGAAATGGAGAGGAAAACACTCAATTTGTCAAAAAAATTAAGTCTTAAAAGTATGATTAATTGTATAAAAAATGAACAAATACAAACATACATAAGAAAGTCTCTAAAATATCAGGAAAACTCATCTCTGATGTAGTATTTACAGGAAATAATCTCATCAGAATTAACCCACATCATTGTTTAACTTCTTGCAGTTATTGGGTTCTTTAATTGGCTCAACTGTCCAGTTTATCAGTTGTTCTCTACAATAGGTGTTGGTGCATTGAATATAATATGAAGTATACATAAAATATGCCATTTGTTCAGGGGTCATCAGTTTGCTCAGGGATAGATGATTGTTCACCCAGCCCCTTCCCCTTTGTTGTGGTTGATACACCTGTTAACTTTCACTTCTCACATGGTACATGTGCAGTTTGTGATGAGAGTAGTGGCAGGTTTACCACTCAAAATTCTTAGTTATTTTAGAAACAGTAGGACTATTTGATTTTAGACAGAAGCAGGATCTCATTTCTAGCCACTGGTTAATTGTAGATTTTGTCAGCTGTCACTTTTAGTTTTGGTTTAAGCTAGCTAATAAAGCTAACAGTAGCTCTAGTAATTGAAAGTAAAATTGGGTGTAGGTCTCTTTTTAACATTTGAGGGAGACATATATTGAAGAGGGGTTGTGGGGCTCATTTTTATGTGTCGGTTTATTCACACACACACACATATATATATGTATGGCGACATGGTGGTGTAGTGGTTAGCACTGTCTGAACCCACGGTGGGGGGCTCAAACCTAGGGTGGGGGAGCCCCTCTGTGCGGAGTATGTTCTCCCCATGTCAGCATGGGTTTTCTCTGGGTACTCTGGCTTCCTCCCACAGTCCAAAGACATGCAGGTTAATTGGTGACTCTAAATTGGCCCTAGGTGTGAATGTGAGTGTGAATGGTTGTCTGTCTCTATGTGTCAGCCCTGTGATAGTCTGGCGATCTGTTCAGGATGTACCCCGTCTCTTGCTCAAAGAGATAAATTCTAAATTCCAATAAAGATACAAATGGGCTGAACTACCTGTTTTATTGGCTAGTCAGACAAAAAAACTTACCCCTGGGGGTAAGTGCTAAACTGACTGATAAACACATTGCATTATCTGTGACTACTTAATAATAAAAGTCAACTTTTGCCAGTTAACTGCTTTAAATGAGAAGCCTCAGCAGAACAAAATGTTTGGTTTGCATTAGCAGTAACTCAATACAGCATTTTTTTTCCCACCAGTGTCACCACAGACACCAATCTGTGTGTGTTAACTATGTCGCTCTGGTCATAATACTGCAAATATAGAAACATTTAAGTACTCTTATCAGTGGGCCATAGGCTCATTCACCATTGTGTTACCTCACGGAGCAATTGACTTAACAGACCTCTATTTAAATTGAAATCTTTGATATTATTACTTTAGATAGGGTTCACTTTATTTGTCTTTATTGATATGACTGAGTGGAAACTCTGGTTCTCTATCCATTCAGGTAACGCTGGTTCACTCTAGTGAGGCTATCACAGTGCTGCGCAGGCTGACCAGAGAACATCCTGACAGGATTAACTTCAAGAGCCTCTTCCGCTCAGGCTCACTCTCTGAAAGTAGCATCTGTAATGTCTGCCTACGTCCAACCCAGCAGCCACTGTGCAACTACACTGACCTCCGTACAGGCGAGCCTTGGTTCTGCTACAAGCCAAAGCAGTTGAGCTGCAATGCCAGGATCGACCATGCCATGGGAGAACACAAACAACACTTGAAGGAAAAAGAGGAGAAGCTCTTTCAAAGGTGAGCCGTTGCTCAGCCTTGCAGTCAATTTTTTTCACTGGCCACTTGTGGTATTGCAGCAAAAAAAAATCCCCTGGGCCCCAAATACCATTTTGATAGGACAAGGTTAATTATTACACTTTCTATCTTGAATTTTTGATCTATGAAGGCTTTATATTTGTAAAAAATTCCTGGAGCCAAAAAAAAAAAATCTATTTTAAAATCTGTGACATCATCATAGTGTAAAGTCTATGACCCACGCAGGACCTGGCGAGCAGAGCCAGAAGGAGAAACACCACTGCACATATTCAGTGGGCTGCATACCGCGGAAGTAAACCTGGAAGCCAAAAGCTTCTTTAGCATATGCGGCAGGCAAGCAACTTCAATTGGAATGCATAGGCGCCATCTTGGCATCTGATATCCAGGTATTATTATAAATCTATGCATGGAAACAGCTTCCTGCTGTGCCTAATACAATATATTGCTGAGTAAAGTTGAGGCCATCAAAACAAAACAAAGAGCTGAGAGATGCAGTGATGTTCTGTTGAGCTGAGGCGAACTGCAAACTCGGGTTATAAGTATCAGCGAGTTCTTCACTGCCAGCTGCACCTTGCACTTTAGAACGTAGTCATTGTTTATATGAAAATATTCATTGGTGCAACTAAAAAAAAGGATTTTTAGAGGCTAAGTTTTGCAAAAACTTGAATGAACTTTTAAGCCGTTGTCTTCCATTTTAGTGCTTGATTGTTCTAGTATTAACTCCATAAAATATTTCTGAATTTTGTCCTCCTTTCTTTTATTTATTTTGTTTATGTTATAGTGTGTGTCTGAGATATTTTGTCGTGTTTGCTTTTTTTTTTTCCAGTGGTGTCAACACGAAAGTCTTCATTCGGGCCTCAGGGCCTGCCAGTGTCACTGTGTTGCCAAAAAAGGAAGGTAATACACAATTTTTTACAACGGCCACCTCTGCCTGTTATAGTTAAGGTAAAACAGGGAAGAAAAAATGTACTACTTTCTTCTGGGTAGTGTTTTCCTGTAGAGAGATGTATTTAGGCCAATTTGAGAAGAGCCCCGGGAGCATGGAGCACTGGGTTAAAAGTCCATAAGAGGTCCAAATCATTTTATACCTTGGTTTTGGACTTTTCATAAGATTTGTTGACAATAAAAAATACACTAAATAACCCCACCCTTATCCTTTAATGTCCTCTCAGGTCAGCCAGAGGTGAAGAGCAGCAATGTGACATCTGGACCCTCCGGCTATTACTATCAAGATGAATGGCGAGCACTAGGAAGCACCACAGTTCACCAATTCAACACCTCTGCCATCAGTCAGTGTCTGAAAGGCAAAGTGGTCCACATGTTTGGAGACTCCACTGTCAGGCAGTTTTTTGAATACCTCACCAAAACTCTACCAGGTAGCTGAACTACAAGGATTTCTGGCAACAGTTTGATTTTGGTCACACTGCAGCTTAATCTGTTCCCTCTCATACTTTTAGATCTTAAGGACTTTGACCTGCACAGCCCACAGAAAGCGGGACCTTACATGGCCTTGGACTATGCAAACAACATCATCGTAAAATACCGCTTCCACGGTCCTCCTATCCGTATTGTCACTGTCCCCAACAGGGAGCTTCGTTACATTGCCAATGAACTAGATGACATAACTGGAGGCACCAATACTGTTGTAGTTTTTGGCATCTGGGCTCACTTTGGCACTTTCCCCATGGAGGTGTACATCCGGCGGCTGCAGAATATCCGCAGGGCGGTGGTGCGACTGCTGGACAGGGCTCCAGGCACAGTGGTCATCATCCGGACAGCAAATCCCAAAGATTTGCCACTTCTTGTGTCACTATCAAACAGCGACTGGCACTCGCTGCAGTGTAACAAGGTGCTCAGACTCATGTTCAAAGGACTGAATGTTCATCTGATTGACGCCTGGGAGATGGTCTTGGCCCACCACCTGCCACATGACCTCCACCCGCCACCTCATGTTATTAAGAATATGATTAATGTTATCTTGTCCTATATATGCCCTCAGAAGGGCGGTTAGTTGTGTATTTGTTGTGGTAGAAGAGTGGGGATTAAAGCTTATACTGAGTTGCCATGTTACCTCATGTGTTTCTACCTAGTGCTACATTTTTAAATTCTGCATAGGGACAGACTAGACTAAGTACAATCTTTCAAACCGATTTTTAATCAGGGAAAGCTGAATGAGTACAAAAGAAACAGAAATGGATGGAAAGCAACTCAAAGTCATGGTAGGGTGGGTATTATAAATGACCACTGCTGAATGATCACATGTGACACATACCACGCCATGTCCCTTGTCTTGGGATTGTGAGCAGCGTTCCAGGAGATGCAGAAAATCATAACCGTAGTCTAATCAGATTAACAAAAGGTAATATTGCCATGAAACTTTAATACAGAAGCCCTGTCCATAAGAGGATTGTATATGAAAAATACTACGGGGTTCTATTTACAACAACCTTGGATTTGAAGCAGCCACTAACTGTGCTCTGCTGGTTTGACTCAAAGATTTGATGTAGTTACTGTTGTTCACCATAGTTTTCTTTTGCTTACACAGGAAATTAAATTCCAGATCGAACGTATCTCATTTCATCTTTACACAATCAATTTCTGGCCTAACTTCAAAAAGAAACTGTTAACACTTTAAACTCGAGTTAATTAAATGGAACTTAAACCCTTTACTTTCGGAGCATTGTACTTTAAAGGAAAAGTTAGACATTTTGTGCGCCTCCTTAGTAGGAGTCAGATGAAAAGATTAAAACTACTCTCATTTTGTCTGTTGAATATAAAGCTTAAGTCAGTTCACTATTTATGAGGGTGGAGGGGGTGGTGCAAAACTGGGGAGGCATATCCAATAATTGTTTGAGCCCTTGGGAGGGACTTGTGTTTTTTATGGCTCCACACTGGCGATAGCCGTGGCCAGAGACATTACGTTTTCGGGTTGTCAATCCATCCATCCATCCATCCATCTATCCATCTATCCTGTCATTTTGGACATGATATTTTGAGCACCCGGTGAGGGAATTTCTTCAAATTTGACACAAACGTCCAATTGTACTCACAATGAACTGATAAGTTTTTGGTGGTCATGGGTCAAAGGTCAAGGTCACGGTGACCTCATCTGTCTCATTCTAGTGAATGCAATATCTCAAAAACACCTTGAAGGATTTCTTTATCGTTTTGTTTTTTTCTCAGATTTGACACAAATGTCCACTTGGACTCAACGGTGGCATGATTACATTTTCTTATTATGATACAGCAGTGGGGATTGCTCTAAGACTGCAAGGGAAGCTCAGCTTCCCCTAAAATGTCAAAAAATAAGTGGTCAAATATGTACTGTTGTGTTTACATGTCAGTGACTAAATGTGCGCTAGAACGCGTTCAACTTTTGCTCAGAATCAGCTACTGATCACAGGTCACTGACGCGACTTTCTTCTCATTCATTCCCGTAGCGTCACAGTGCACTAAACAGTGGAGGCTCAGCGTCCAAAGACTTCAATAGGGAAGCATAGAGTGGGTTGTTCCACTGCAGCGAAACTAGACAGTCATTGGATAAATGCTCGGTTTTGTCCCGGCAGTGGGCTGCATATATGTCTATGATGGGCTGGCCTCGGCTGGCCTTTGGACACTGGGCTTCTGCATGATGATTGGATGATCTGTCTGACCGGAGCATTTTTCAAGTTTCATTCCGTTGTTCCGAGTTGATCTGGAGACTTTTCCAATCCTCTTAGTGACTTTTTCTTTGTTAAAAACGACTAGCGACAAATCTAGCATCTTGTCTGGTGTTAATGGAGACTGCACTCGTGTTTGGAGACTCTGACTTGTGTCGCTCTGCAGTTACTGTCCCCAGCGAGCAGCGGGTGCTGTGAGCCCCTCCACCATCCCAAAGCACACACAGGCGGTCACACTAGCCTCGCGCAGCAGGGTAGAATTTACGTATAAATAAACGGACACATTTTATGATGTAGGCCGAAAATGAGCTTCCCCTCCTTGAAAGACCAGCAGCCGCCACTGTGATACAGATATTATTATCTGGAATAAAGAGATCTTTTGATCTTTAATTCTTAATGTGCTCCTCACACAGAGTGAAGAGATGCAGCAAGCATCTTGCTTCCACAACCAATACCATCCTTATCGCCAGTTACATTGTAGAATAAAGAGACTTAAAATACATAGAAGTGGGCATTTGAGGGTTTACTCATGAGAAAGCTAGAGTTTCTACAGCATGACAATTTATAGTGTCTGACGATCAAGCAGTATCAGTTCACAAGTATGTGACACTCCCACAAGCATTCCTGTACACTCACATTAAGAGGGGCTTTCCGATACATAAACTGCTGCTTCCTGTTACTCATATAACCAGATCTGTGAACATTTACTTCTCCTCTGTTAGCATGTGCACAGATTTGGTCAGGGTCCAGTCTGCTCTACAGTGTCTTACCCTGTCCTCATGAACACAAGATTGCTCTGATTAGCTCAGAGATCAAGGTCACTGACTTCACAAAATATATTTTTGGCCATAAATTCATTCACTACTTTATTTCACACAAGTGATTACATTTTATATCCAAATAGCCAAAGGTCACCTTCACTGTGACATCATAATGTCCTACAAAAACACTTTTCTGACCACTACTCAACATTATATTTTAGGAAAAAAAGGGAAGATATTTGGTCAGAGACACTTATCTTGGGTGCCCACCTTGAAACTCAATTTTCAATTCAATCAATCAATTTTATTTATAAAGCCCAATATCACAAATCACAATTTGCCTCACAGGGCTTTACAGCATACGACATCCCTCTGTCCTTATGACCCTCGCAGCGGATAAGGAAAAACTCACCAAAAAAACCCCTTTAACGGGGAAAAAAACGGTAGAAACCTCAGGAAGAGCAACTGAGGAGGGATCCCTCTTCCAGGACGGACAGACGTGCAATAGATGTCGTACAGAACAGATCAGCATAATAAATTAACAGTAATCCGCATGACACAATGAGACAGAGAGAGTGAGAGAGAGAGATGCAGGTAATGACAGTAGCTTACAACAACATTATTGAAAGTAATAATATTATAGTTATAGTTCTGGCTACTGTGGTACAATATGTTGAAAGTATGTATTAATATCTGGCAGTATACATGTGTGACAATAGTCATATGTGTATAATAACAGTAGAAGTATGACTAATGACTAATGATGGCAGCAGCAGCAGGAGGCATCTGGCAGGACCACGGCAGCAGCACAACCACACACATCACGCTGTCCAGGCACCGCTGTGATATGAGTTAATCTGAGAGACAGTGGAGCACAAAGGCTCCGGAGAAGAAGCCGAGTTAGTGACATCCAGAATGGCCGAGTTAGCAAGATGCAGTAATAGAATACGAGAGAGAGAGAGAGAAGGAGAGAAGGTGCCCGGTGTATTATAGGGGGGTCCTCCGGCAGACTAGGCCTAAGTCAGCCTAACTAGGGGCTGGTACAGGGCAAGCCTGAGCCAGCCCTAACTATAAGCTTTATCAAAGAGGAAAGTCTTAAGTCTAGTCTTAAATGTGGAGACGGTGTCTGCCTCCCGGACCGTAACAGGAAGATGATTCCACAGGAGAGGAGCCTGATAGCTGAAGGCTCTGGCTCCTGATCTACTTTTGGAGACTTTAGGGACCACGAGTAACCCTGTGTTCTCAGAGCGCAGTGTTCTGGTGGGATAATAAGGCACTATGAGCTCTCTAAGATATGATGGAGCTTGACCATTTAGAGCTTTATAAGTTAACAGTAGGATTTTAAATTCAATTCTGGATTTTACAGGGAGCCAGTGCAGAGAAGCTAAAACAGGAGAAATATGATCTCGTTTCTTAGTTCCTGTTAGTACACATGCTGCTGCATTCTGAATTAGCTGGAGAGTTTTTAAGGACTTACTAGAGCTACCTGATAATAGAGAGTTACAGTAATCCAGCCTAGAGGTAACAAAAGCGTGGACCAATTTTTCTGCATCTTTTCGGGTCAGGATAGGCCTAATTTTCGCAATATTACGCAGATGAAAAAATGCAGTCCGTGAGGTTTGTTTTAAATGAGAATTAAAAGACAAATCTTGATCAAATGTTACTCCGAGGTTTCTTACGGTAGTGCTAGAGGCCAGAGCAATGCCATATAGAGAAACTATGTCATGAGATAAAGAGTCTCTGAGTTGTTTGGGGCCAAGAACAATAACTTCAGTTTTGTCTGAATTTAACATCAGGAAATTGGTGCTCATCCAAGTTTTTATGTCTTTAAGGCAGTTATGGAGTTTAGTTAATTGATTACTTTCTTCTGGCTTCATCGATAAATACAACTGAGTATCATCCGCATAACAATGGAAATTTATAGAGTGATTTCTAATGATGTTACCTAAAGGAAGCATATATAGAGTAAATAGGATTGGTCCGAGCACAGAACCTTGCGGAACGCCAAAACAAACTTTGGTGCGTAAGGATGATTCATTATGAACGTCAACAAACTGAAAACGATCAGATAAATAAGATTTAAACCAGCTTAGTGCTGAACCTTTTAGGCCAATTAAGTGATCCAGTCTCTGCAGTAGAATTTGATGGTCAATTGTGTCAAACGCTGCACTAAGATCTAATAAAACAAGTACAGAGACAAGTCCTTTGTCTGAAGCAATCAGAAGGTCATTTGTAATTTTAACTAGTGCTGTCTCAGTGCTATGATGCACTCTAAATCCTGACTGAAATTCCTCAAATAAATTATTATCATGGAGAAAATCACACAGCTGGTCTGCAACTACTTTCTCAAGGATCTTTGACATAAAGGGAAAATTAGATATTGGTCTATAGTTGGCTAACACCTCTGGATCCAGGGTGGGCTTTTTAGTAGCGGTTTAATTACAGCTACCTTAAAAGACTGTGGTACATAGCCTGTTAATAAGGATATATTAATCATATCTAATATATGAGTGTTAACTAAAGGAAAGACCTCCTTAAGTAGCCTAGTTGGGATGGGGTCTAAGAGACACGTTGATGATTTAGATGAAGAAATCACTGCTGTCAATTCTTGAAGAGAAATCGGGGAGAAGCAATCTAAATATATATTAGGTCTTACAGCTGTGTTTGAGGTTAGATAGGTACTATCTGAGGACAGGAGGTCATGAATTTTGCCTCTAATAGTTAGAATTTTGTCATTAAAAAAGCTCATAAAATCATTACTGCTAAGGGCTAAAGGAATACAAGGCTCAATAGAGCTTTGACTCTCAGTCAGCCTGGCTACAGTGCTGAAAAGAAACCTGGGGTTGTTCTTGTTTTCTTCTATTAATGCTGAGTAATAGTTTGCTCTGGCATTGCGGAGGCCCCTCTTATAAGTTTTGAGACTGTCTGTCCAGATCAAACGAGATTCTTCCAGTTTGGTCAATCGCCAATTCCTTTCAAATTTTCGCGATATTTGTTTTAACTTACGGGTTTGAGAGTTATACCAAGGAGCGAACTTTCTTTGCTTTGTTAACTTCTTTTTAAGAGGAGCTACAGAGTTAAGTGTTGTTCGCAGCGAGCCTACGGCGCTATCGACAAAATGATCAAAGTTGATACAGGAAACCTCTGTTACTGAGGGACTTGGTATTGAATTTAACGACGGAGTAATCTTTTCCTTAAATTTTGCAACAGCACTATCTGATAAACATCTAGTATAGTAACTGTTGCTGAGTGGCGTGTAATCGGGTAAAAAGAAATCAAAAGTAATCAGATAATGATCCGATAGCGAGGGATTCTGTGGAAAGACTTTTAGGTTATCAATTTCAATTCCATACGTCAGAACTAGATCGAGGGTATGGTTAAAACAATGAGTGGGTTCATGTACACCCTGACTGAAGCCAATGGAGTCTAATAATGAGATAAACGCGGTAGCCAGGGAGTCATTATCAACGTCGACATGAATGTTAAAATCGCCTACAATAATAACTTTATCTGATTTAAGAACTAAACTGGATAAAAACTCTGAGAATTCAGATACAAATTCAGAATACGGGCCAGGAGCACGGTACACTATAACATATAAAAGTGGCTGCGAGGTTTTCCAGGTCGGATGTAAAAGAGTAAGAACGAGGCTTTCAAATGACTTATAATCTAGTTTAGGTTTAGGGCTGATTAACAGACTAGAGTTAAAAATGGCTGCAACTCCCCCTTCTCGGCTGCTGCCTCGAGTCAAACTGTGGTGATTGTATACGCCTCCTTTGCTTGTTATTTTTTTATGATATTTTTTTTATATTTATTGATTTGGGATGATTGTGTACAAGAATGTGTTGTGTATTTATTACTGTCTATTTTTCTAATTTTTTTTATATTCAGGCATGACACAGCAAATTTCGTTGTACTTATTGTGCAATGACAATAAAGTCTATTCTATTCTATTCTATTCTATTCTATTCTGCTGGGGGAAGATGAGTGTGAAGCACTCATGTTTTCACAGACATGGATGTAAACTCTAAGTTCAACTGTGGTGGTTAGCACTGTCACCTCACAGCAAGAGGGTTGCTGGTTCGATCCCGGGTGTGGGAGCCCTTCTGCGCGGGGTTTGCATGTTCTCCCCGTGTCATCATGGGTTCTCTCCAGGCACTCCGGCTTCCTCCCACAGTCCAAAGACATGCAGATTGGGGATAGGTTAACTGATAACTCTAAATTGTCCATAGGTGTGAATGTGAGCATGAATGGTTGTTTGTCTCTAAGTGTCAGCCCTGCGATAGTCTGACCACCTGTCCAGGGTGTACCCTGCCTCTCGCCCAATGTCAGCTGGGATAGGCTCCAGCCCCCGCGCAGGATTTGGAACTCACTCCTGTGCTGTTGGCGTCATACATTTTCCCCAATACCACCTCTGATAAGTAGAGAACAGTCCCTTAGCTTATGTTGGCATGAAGACTGGAAACCAAGATAGCAAAAATTAAGTAAAAATACATTATTTTGTGAGTAATATACCATAGTATTTGTGCTGGAAACGGGGAAACAGCTCGCCTGATTATGTTAAATGGTATTCTATGATGCTTTGGGAGTACGGGGCAAACCATCTCCAGCAGGTGGCGGTAACAACAAATAAGTCACCTGCCGTACAGTGAAAATACAGAAGAAGACGCCTCTAAAAACAAATCAATTCCACCATGTAACTTTAACTGCTTGTTTTCAATCTTTATGCGGTAAATTAGAGTGCTCTCTTATTTAGGGGAGAAGTTTTGTAGTTTCGGTGAGATAGCGACGCCAGTCCCATCTTTGTCATTTAGTTGTTTTCAATACTAGCCAACTGTAGCCGGCCGGGTAGCTAGCTAGCTGGCTAACAGCAGCTAACCTCTGCTACCCAAATTTTCATCACCGGTGTGAGAAGATGGACTCAAGTGTCTTTACGGCCATCTCCAAAGGTTTGTTTGCTAGGACAAGGAGGACATATTAAAAACAAATTTGTGGGAGAAGTTGGCGTAAGTGACAGTTTAGAAAACGATGACTTTTTCAGTGCTTTTACTCTAGCTAACATAATTAGCTTAGTAAACTAGCATAATAACTTTTCTTCGGATTGTAACGTTACCCTGACGCGTTTTACCGTGCATCCTAAATCATTTTGCACACATACTATCATATGGATACGAGTACTGCATGTACAGACTACAATATTGTGGCAAAAGTGTAGCTGAGTTTAGCAACATTGAAGTTATTGAACATGCACTCCCCGTGTCTGTTAAGGTTGCATTCAAAACAACAATGTTAGCTAATAAACAAAAGCACGGTCCTCATACTGAGTGAGAATTGGGGGTTAGCAACATGGCTATTCTCTTAACTTTTACTGTCCTCACGTTCGTGGGTTTATTGTCAGGCATTATACTTCATTTATAGTTGTGTAATTATACAAATTATTATTAAATCATCAAATTAATCCCAGAATGTCCTCAGGAGAATAACTTAATCATTAACAGCTTCAGTCTGACTCCCTATATTTGTACAGACTAGTTTAATTAGCATAAAAGGGACAGGTTGATCAGCTGCATTCACTTTCAGTCTACTTTTCTATTTTTCAGGTGACCCTTTACCTCTGGCATCACTGCGTCTCCTGGTCCCACCTTTCCAGCTTACGGCAGCCTCCATGTGTCAGGTTCTGAAGAGACAAGATGTGATGAACTACTGGAAAGTGGCAGAGTTTGTCTCTTTGGTGACGGACATGGTCCCAGAGCTGTTAATGTACAAGCACAGGATGCAACTTAACCTGGGGTTAAGAGCCAGGGTGGGTACCAGTGGAGGACACAAGGCATTCATAGCTAATGTGGTATTTTTGTAAGATGGAGGCGATTACAGACAGTGAAGGACAGCTAATGATGTGTGAGCTGCATTGTGAACACATGAGTATTGTGTTGCAATATTTGTTTTTCTCCTCATCAGTATATTCTTGAGCTGTGCCGAAGTGAACAGCCTGTGGAACTTGACTTCGTCTTGTCTCATCTGGACCAGATTAAACCACAGCACCCCACCCTGGTAGATGTAAGTTATCATCACCACGTAGGCTGTTATCCTGTAGTGAACTTGTAATATTTGTAACTTTTATGCCCATATTGCAGTTAAAAGAATCAGAAGAGGAGGAAGTCGTGGTTAACTTTCGTGAGTTAATCCAGACTCTGCTGAAAGATCCTGAAGAGAGACAAGACTTTTTCTTGGTGAGTCGGTATCACTTACACATCTGCGGAGCCAAATCCAGCTGTAAATCTTACTCGCTGTTAGACTTTAAATTAAGATGAATATTATCAGCTGCACACATTCAGTTATTTGTGGAAACATGTCTGAAAAAAGTCATGTAGAATCTAAAAAAGGCAAAGACATTATTATGTGTAGTATGCGATGTGGTAAAATTGTTTTAACACAATCTCTTTTTGTCTTCCAAAGGAGGTCTTTCCTGTTGAGTATGGACCTCAGTATGACAGTGATTTACAAATACTGTTCTCTGAGTTCCTCTGTCGGCTGGCTCAGCTGTTGCCAGTTCCTGACCTTGAGCAGGTAAGGGGTGTCATTTTTTATAAAGAGGTAACAGTGTCTCACCATCAAAGAATGACTCACTGAGTACTGCTGAATACAGCAATGGGAAGAAATTATCCTTGCATTACAGGTAGACAGCAGTAGCAATTGGAAAAGTGGTTAATGGTATGCCACTCTTGTTCTAGTGGTTATGATTTACATGTGCCATATGCTGGTCGAGCAGAAGTGGAATAGAGTATGATACTAAAACAAGAGTCGCACGCTTCCTGTATATCGATGGACAGTGGTATTTGCCAGTAAAATAGAAGTGATAAATCATTTTAAAGTTGCATACAGCATCAGCATATCATAATCAATAGTGGCATCTGTCACTAAGAATTGGGATATCATTTCTTAGCGTTTCTCCAGCTACAGGCTTACTATAGCTTGACTAACTATGTTAAATGTACGGTGCCTTGTAAAAGTATTTACCCCTTTGGGCACTGTCCTATTTTGTTGTGGTACAACCTGTAATTTAAATTGATTTTTATATGGATTTTTTGTAGTGGGCCCACACAAAACAGTCAAAATTGGTGAAGTGAAATGAAAAAAAAATTGTTTTAAAAAGAATCTGAAAAATAAAAAAACTGAAAAGTGGTGTGCACATATGTATTAACCCCCTTTGCTATGAAGCCCCTAAATAAGCCCTGGTGCTATCAGTTACCTTTAGAAGTCACATAATTAGTTAAATGAAGTCCACCTCTGTACAATCAGTCACATGATCTTAGTTTATATACACCTGTTCCAAAAGGCCCCAGAGTCTGCAGCACCACTAAGCAAGGTTTACTTCCAAGCAAGTGGCACTATAAAGACCAAGGAGCCCTCCAGACAGGTCAGGGATAAAGTTTGGGGAAAGTACAGATCAGTGTTAGGCTATAAAAACTTTGAACACCCCACTGAGCAACATTAAATCCATTATTACAAAATGGAAATATAGCACCATAACATAACAAACCTACCAAGAGAGAGCCGCCTACCAAAACTCAAGGATCAGGGAAGGAGGGCATTAATCAGAGAAACAACATAGAGAGCAAAGATAACCCTGAAGGAGCTGGGAAGCTCACAGGAGAGACTGGAGTATCTGTCCCTAGGTCCACATTAAGCCATACAATCCACAGAGCTGCACTTTATCGAAGAGTGGCTCGAAAGTTCAACTTTAATCTTACATGACCAGATTACCGTCTTCTCTAAATTTGGTGAGTCTCCCACGTGTCTTTTGGTAAACTCTAAACATGTTTTTCTTTTGTCCTTAAAGCAGTGGCTTTTTTTCTGGTCACATAAATCCCAGCTCTGTGGAGTGTATGGCTCAAAGTGTTCCTATCTTTGCTCTCTTAGTTGTCTGCCCTTCTTGCCTGGTATATAAAGTTTATATATACCATATAGCAATAATGGCCACATGATATATGCCGTATGCTACATAGTAACCTATACACCAGGGGTGTCCAATTCAAATTCAGAGAGCTCCAGTTACTAAAATTTCCTCCCAGCAAAGGTTCAAACCTCATAATGTCAAAATTGCAGCCCACTGGGTCCCAATCTGGAGGTTCTACCCCCCCACTAGCGGTCAACAAAGCTTCATGGAGGGTTGAGAGACCTTCTTGATTTTAAGGAGTGGAGGAAAACTTTTTAAAAAAATATACAGTAGGCCCTTATCTCAGGATTTTATTCATTTCTGTGAAAAAAAAAAGAAATTGTTAATCTTTAAGTGTAGAATGTTATTTAAGCTACAAACATCTCACAGGATAAGGGCACGGTGAGCACAAACTAAACTCACAGAGTCACTCTTTGCCAAATGCCTGGTCCTGCATTAGTAAAGTACACTGTTAAAGCAACCAAAAAACTAATAGAACAAAACTGTGCAGTTTGTCATGTGTTCTGTATATGTTCTGTTATTGTTATGCATTGAATATAATATAAAAAATACCCACCTTAATCAGGGATTGCCAGTTTATTTAATGATAGAAAAGGGGTCCCTCAAGGGAAAAGGTAGGGAACCACTATGATAGCCTACCCCTATGTCGAATACAATTTTAACAAATATCAACAAAATAGGATATTTTTTTTTAGATACAGACATTTGGCACTTGTATTGAATACAAATAGTGGTAACCATCTTTTTCATGAATAATATTTGTCCAAGCACTATGGAGTTAATGCCTACATTTTCAGTAAAAGAAAACAAGACAGAATCTTCTGAATAAAATAAATTCAAAAGTGTGTCTTTCAGAAAAAAGTGCAAGCAGTGTTTAGTAGCCCCTTTTCTATTTCTTTCTTTTTATGAAACTTTTTTTTACTTCTTTTTGTAGCGAGAGAGATGAGCCTGTCACTGCCCTGCCAGTAATTTGAAACTTGACTTAAATGGAGATGGTGCCATTGTCATGCACATGTGTTGGTCCTCATGAGAGTGAGCCTGTAATGCTATGCAGTTTTAATAACATATATAGCTGAAACAGCTCACAGCTGTAAATCAGTCCAAACATGATAAGATGTGTTGTACTACTTTGGTTAGAGCAGAGAAAACAGTCTCAGATACAGTCTGTAGCTTTACAGTAGCAAGCCAGTTGCTTCATGCTGCCATTTCTCTCACCTATCTCTCAAACCGTTGTTCCCTCTTTTGCGAACTGTCACATGTTAAACATGTAAAATGATTCGACTGGCTTGATTAAGTGAAGCTGTTGCTGTTTTAACGCGATGAACTGCGCCTGGGTCTATAGCCACGACCTACAGAAAAAAGCAACAGTCTCAAAGATTATTATTCATTCTTATCAATTCATCAGCACTGTTCACGGTTTCGGATAGAGCCGTCACCGGGTCAGACATCTGTTGATGCTCGGTATAATCATTAGGATCTGTCTCAAACTGCGAGTGTAGTCAACAAGAGGTGCAGTGGTCCACTCTAAAATTCTGCACTATGATAATAATAATAAAAAAAGAAACAGGTCTTGCTATTTTGTTTATGACGTTGAAATCTTTTGATTTTACAGGATTTGGTGTGATTTGTTTAATCTTGCATTTCCCACAGACTGTTTCCTGGCTTGGAGCCGAATGCTGTGTGGTGGAGGATTGTATGCATTCAGTCTCTGAGCCTACAGACTTGAAAAATTTGCTCCAGCACCACAAACACCTCGGGCATTTAGAGCAACATGGTAAGTCATTACCCATAACTGCATTTATTGTACGTCACTTTCCTTGTTGAAGACAGAACTCTATGACAATGACATCTGTGTCATTCTTGTCCTCTTATTTGCAGTTCCACCTTCTAGCATGGGCGACAGCATACTGTCCTCCCTCTCTGCAGCTCCCCCCAGCCGAGTGGCAAAACCCACAGAACAACCCAGCCAATTAGATCCAATGCAAGGCCTCAGCGATGACAAACACACTGTATTCGTGGATGGCGTAGCAGTTGAAATAATCACAGTGACAGATTATACAGAGGTTGAATTAGACGCAAGCACCGACATCGAGGTGGTGGTGGAAGAAAACTGTTTTGACGGAACAGTGGTTGAAGATTCACTGGTAGTGCTTCCCGATGAGACAACCAAGGAAGAAGAAGTGGGTGAAGCAGAGGAAGAAGCAACACAAGCTGTAAGTGGTTTGGCAAACATCATCCATCAGGAGGTGAAGAAGGATGATATAGTGTCCTCCCACCAAAAAGTCTCAGTGGGACCTCATGACTGCCCAGACTGTGAAAAGAAATTTAAGTTTGCATCTTCGCTAATCGCCCACAGGGTCATCCACACTGGTGAGCGCCCCCACCGGTGCAATGACTGTGGTCGCTGCTTCTCTTTCAGGCAGTCCCTCGACAGGCACAGACACACGCACAAAACTGGACGCAAGTACAGCTGCGCTATCTGCAGGGAGACGTTTGACTCCTTATCAGCCCGCACGGAGCACAAACAAACACACATGGAAGATAGCGTTTACACATGTCATCAGTGCAAAAAGAAATTTAACTGGGAGCTGGCGCTTGCGAGGCATCTAAAAACTCACACTGATTATCACGATACAAACAAGCCTACAGGAGACCATAAGGATGAGCAAGAGGTCGTTATAGGTGATGAAACTGTCAGTGAGGCTCCTGTTGTGCTTGCTGAGCCTGACAGTCAGCCGCAGGCGGATGATAATGGCGATCATGATTCAGAGAACACAGAGATTGAGAACAGTGAGCGACCCACCTCTGAGCCAGAAAGCACAGTACCTGAACTAGACAATGAAGTAATTTCCTTAGTGAAGGTCCGCACAAGTGGACGCAAACGCAAACCTACCATGAAGATCCAGGTGATAAATTTACAGAAGTGCATGGCCACTAAAAGAAAGAAGGAGATCACCAAGGCCAACCCTCCAGAGCTGAAGCCTTTTCCCTTCAACTGGTAAAACCATCTGTCCTCATTCTTGTCTCACAAATGGTTTCCTTCATTTCTGTTTTTATTATTCTGTTTTTATTACTGTTTAGTACACAGAAAATAATGTACTATTCTATGTTCATTTGAATATATGGCAGCCGTGGATAGACATCTGGCAAATCAAGCCCCTCATGTTTGTTTCTCCTTTCTCTTCAACAGTTCAGAGCACTCTTATGGTTCACCCATGGTCTCATCAAAGGACAGTGATGAGAGTGAGTTCACTTCTAGAAATTTTGATCTTTTTCACCACAAATACACAACCAGAAAGATAAGAGAACTTAAACACATTACGAAAAATCAAAGCAGCTTAAATCATGTACCCTGTATATTACAGGTTAGTAATTAAATAATAATTCCCCACTGATTTATAAACTAAACTAAAATTGAATTGCAAACAAAAGAAAAAGATGGAGATTGTCTATGAAATATAGGTAAACTAATGTAAACAAATGAAGTCTGATGCTAAAGATGAAGTAATTACCAAGTCAAAAACCTGTAATAACAATAATGTTCTCAATATTAACATCAAGGTAGTAAAAACTCAAAAGTAAACCCTAACCTTAAAATAAGTAATTGCTAAGCTGGGCCTGTACATCTTTAAATGATTTGATATGCAGCATTATGTTTTTGGGTTGTCCGTCCATTCATCCGTGCGTCCCATACTCGTGACATCTCAAGAACGCATTGAGGGATTTTGGCACAAACGTCCACAAAAACAACAAGGCAATTTTTTCACATTTGGTACACAACATCGACTTGGGCTCCATGATGAACTGATTAGATTTTGGTGGTCAAAGGTCAAGCCCACTGGGACCTTGCCTCTGCTTCATGCTTGTGAATGTGATATCTCAAGAACACCTTGAGGAAATGTCTTCAAATTTGGCACAAACTGTCCACTTGGACTAAAAGATAAACAGATTAGAATTTGGTGGTCAGAGGTCAAGGTCACTGTGACCTCATCAGTTTCATTCTCATGGGTGTGATATCTCAAGAACGCCTTGAGGGAATTTCCTCAAATTGGGCACAAACTGTCCAAGTGATTAAAATTTGGTGGTTGAAGTTCAAAGGCCAAGGTCACTGTGACCTTACAAAATGTTTTGGGCCAAAACTCAAAAAATCATGCATGCTAATGCCTGCCTGCCCTAAAACTTTGCTGATTGTGTAGATCTTCTGTGCTGCCAGGTGGAAGACGTGCGTGAAGCATCCATATTTTCACAGACATGGATGTAAACTAATCGCAACTTAACTGCTGCGCAGAGACATAGAACAGCGAGGCGGCAATTTTAGTATATTGAAATAACTACACGTCAGCATACAATTTTTTAAACTTAATTTCCAATGAAAATGTCCAACTTCTTTCAGAGTAATTTAATTTTAATTGTTACGAGGTAATCATTAATTCGCAACTTTGCAAGGTTACTGAAAATCCTTTAATAGTACTTAAAAAAAGAAAGTCCAAAATACAAGCATGCAATTTGTACCATTTTTTAGCACAATTTTAATTTCTTGCTCCAGTCTCTAATAATGTTTTTTTTTCCCCATTAGGTTCTGTAGCAGATGGCTCGTCAGCTGCTTTCTCCTGTCCTAAGTGCTTCTTCCACCACTCAGAAGAGGCATACGTCCAGCAGCACATTGACAAGGTCCACTCAGTTGAGATGGAGGATGACGAGCTGTCCTCTCAGCCCCTTGCTGAGGAAGAGGGACGCTTTAGTTGTCCAGACTGTGAGAAGAGCTTTAAGTTCCAATCTTTACTAAAAGCCCACCAGCGCATCCACACTGGCGAGCAGCCCTTCTTGTGTTCTCAGTGCGGGCGGCGGTTCTCCTTCAAACAGTCCTTGGAGAGGCACAAGCATACGCACAAGTCTGGGCGCAAGTACGAGTGCCTGATCTGTGGCGAGTTCTTCAAATCCGTGGTGGCTCAGAGGGAGCATAAGAGCACCCACATGGAGAACGGCGAGTACCTGTGTTCAGAGTGTGGCCGTTCGTTTGCCTGGAAGTCTGCACTGGTGAGACACCTCAAGACCCACAGCGAGGATGCTGACAAGGTGGAGCGTTCTTACAAATGCCCTCACTGTGACCTTGGCTTCAACTGTGCCAGCTACCTCAACAGGCACCTCCAGACTCACCAGGAAGAACGAGTGCACACCTGCAACTGCGGAAAGAGCTTCGCCTACCGGGCAGCTCTCACTGCACATCAGCGCATCCATCAAAAGGAGCGGCCGCACATATGTACACAGTGCGGCAAGGGATTTCTCTACAAGGGGGGTTTACTGAGCCACATGAAGATCCACTCAGAGGAGAAGCCCTTCATGTGTTCCTTCTGCGGTAAGAGCTTCAAGAGGGAACGTAACATGAAGAAGCACGAGCGCTGCCACACAAGGGAAAACGTTTTCAGCTGCTCACAGTGCGACAAGAACTTTGTCTATAAGGCGACTTTGATCAGACACGAGCTGACTCATTCAGGCGAGAGGCCGTACCTCTGCTCTGACTGTGGGAAGGGCTTCTTTTCCCATGCCGAGCTTCTAAAGCACGAGCGTTTCCACACGGGCCACAAGCCCTTCCAGTGCCCCCACTGTGGTAAGAGATTCACTCAGTCCTGCTACCTGACCATCCACTTGCGATACCACACAGGAGTCCGGCCATACTCTTGCACCGAGTGCGACAAGAGCTTCCTCAGTGCCAACCGTCTGAAGAGACACCAGCGAACACATTCAGGGGAGAAACCTTACCTTTGTGTAGAATGTGGGAAGGGATTCAGGCAGTCATATAATCTGAAGATGCATCAACGAACACATATCATGAAGTTAAAATAGACTTTAAAGGTACACTATGCAGAATTTTCCCCCCAAAAAAACAACGTCATCACGGCTGTCCAGAATACCAGTATTGAGTCTCGTCTTTGTAAATTTTGAAACTATTCCAGGTGCTTGACTTAATTGACATCTAGCTAGAGAATCTGTAAGCCTGTCACAGGCTATGTGTTAGTCACAAAACTAGGCCAGTCACTAAGTTTGAATGTCCTTCTCTGAGAATAACTAAGAATAAATATAGATGAGTGATGAATTTTGTTGGATTGCTGTTCGGTAATTCATGGACTATTTTGGGTTTTTGAGCAAATGTTGTAGAAAAAGAGCATTCAAATACTGATTTGGATGTTGATTTCCATGGCAACGATTGAAGCCTCAAAAATTTCAGGTCAGTCGTACAATAATTAGAGTTAAACAAAAGTAAATTTCTCAGTCATGACTTTTGACCCTCTAGAAGTGTGTTGCTGTGAATTTAAATGCAAAGCTCGTTCCATGAGTGACTCTGGAGTTACAATTACTAACATATAATTCCTGCATAGTATACCTTTAATTTATTGCTCTGGAGATAAATACTTTGTAACTTCAAGGGGTATGAGACTAGTTAAAAATGGGAGAAACAACTGTAGATGGACTGTTGTGAATTTATCTCCTATGCAACTGCAAAGAAGTTCATCTAGTTTAGAATCTTGTTCTAGCAGGAATAAGTTCATGTCGAATGTTTTCCATTAAACTGTATGCATTCGATTTTCAGGTTCTGTTGCGATTAAAACACACTGTGCAGAGGAATGTGTTTTTCAGATCCACTGTGATCATCTCAACTCCACCTTCAAATAATGAACACAAGGTTTTACATAAATTCAGTCTTTATTGTGGGTTTGTTTTACAACAGAAAATTCAACACTGCTTTGGAAAAGAGGCTTAAAACTTTTTTTCGTGCTAGAACAAGTTGCATTTTCTTAACAGCAGCTGTTAAGTTTTGGACAGTAACAAAAACATACTGCAGGCTCTGTGGCATGGAGGCTCGTCTCGGGTCAGCAGTAGTACAGACAGGAGCCACACTGTGGCGCAGTTCCACAGCCAGTCACGGGTCATTGTTGAAAATCAGCTTAGACATCTTTGAGTATTTAGTGTTGCATCTTTACAGAACAGTTGAGGACAGGTGAACATCACCGGGATTACTGACAAACTTCAATTGTGTGGAGAGGATTTATGGGCATTATGACTTTTGCTGTGGAGTCGTATTATCAACATTTCATGTGAAAAAGTTAAAAGTACTAGACAACTAAGTTACAGCAGAGACTACTGAGAGATAGAGTTTGGGCAGCACTTGTTTCAGCCCAAATAGGGAATGCCTCACTCTAACACACATATACACACACACACACACACACACACACACACACACTGGCATACATATTTGCCAAGTTGGAACGGAAGTACTACAGAAACAGTTTAGGCTGCTCAGACATTGACCTACACAGCTATGTGCAGAGTGATGGGGCAATGGTCGCTTCCCAAGGCCTTGTTGCGAATCTTGCTGTCGCACAGACCTGGCACCAGGCTGGACGACAGCAGAAAGTAATCGAGCCTCCAGCCCACGTTCTTTGCGCGGGAGTTCATCATGTAGGTCCAGAAGGTGTAGGCGTTGGTCTGCTCCGGGTACAGCTCGCGGAAGCTGTCGGTGAAACCGGACTCCAGCAGCTGGCTGAAGCCCTCGCGCTCCTCGGGGGTGAAGCCTGCGCTTTTCTTGTTCCCTTTGGGGTTCTTCAGGTCGATCTCCTGGTGTGCCACGTTCAGGTCACCGCACAGCACCAGGGGCTTCTGCATGTCCAGCTCGCTCAGGTACGCCCGGAAGTCCACGTCCCAGGTTTTGCGGTAATCTAGGCGCACAAGGCCCCTGCCGGCGTTTGGCACATAGGTGGTCACCAGGAAGAAGTTGGGGAACTCTGCAGTGATGACTCGGCCCTCCTTGTCATGCTCTTCTTTACCTAGAGCATTGGTTGAAGAGGTTTAGTAAACTAAATGCACTTACTTCACCAGGATTCAAAGACATGTCCAGTTAAATAGTTTTTATAGGTTTGCAAGCACATTAAAAATGAAGAGTCATAAAACTCGGCAAGGCGTGATCGCAGTGTACAACAATATGTAAAAAATATCATTTACTTTCGTGCAGAGAATCATCTATACAGTAAATGTGACACTACTGTTAGCAGCTGGTTAGCTTATCTTAGCATAAAGACCAGTAACAGCTGGCTTGGTTTAAAGATAAAATCTGCCTACCTGCCTCTCTAGAGCTCACTAATTAACAAGTAATAACTGATTTGTTTGATCGAGAAATTTCATTTTTGGTTAATTTTGCTTTCAATAGCTCGAAACCCTTTAACCAGTGACTGAGCAGTTAATATTAGGAAAATAAAAACTCAAAATGATGTTAAATACAAGTCCAGCATTCCACTGATTTGGTGAGCTTTGGCACCACATTTAGAGGTGTTGCCATTTAGAGAGGGTGAAATTTCAATGTTTTATTTTGTAAAAACAACATGCTGAAACATAGCGGCCGATGTCCACCCTCTAGTCTCCACTTCGTTGTAAATCTGCAAGTCCTACAATGACAAAGCAATGATCTGCCCTTCCCTCCCTCTGATTAGCTGGTGCTTGTTGCCTTCGTTGATTGGATTGGTTAGGTTTAGCAAGAGGAGTGGACTGGGTTAGGGTTAGAATGTTAGGATAAGCCAATCAGAAACAGAGTAAGGCAAGCCATTCCTTCACTATCCTAGAATTCGCAAATTGGCCTTCTGATTAGCTAGCCTTGGCTGCTCTGCACTGCGTACCGCCTGAGACAGGTGGGAACTAGCTAGCGCCGCTGCTCATTCAGCAAATACCACTCTGTCCTCTGGTCCGGAAAACAAACTAGAATTTTTGTCTTTTATAGCGACCACTGTAGTTCAAACTTTGGTTAGGTCTGCTTTGGGCCCAGAGTTAAATTTTTAAAATTACATCATTAGAAGACACCACTCACCAATGCCATAGGTGACTTTGAGGGGCTCAGTCTTGCAGAGCATGGCCACACCACTGTAACCCTCCTTTTCATCTGACCCGGCCCAGTACTTGTGAGGGTACTCGGGCATCGAGGTGATTTCAGCAGGAAGGGATTTCTCTGCACACTTTGTTTCCTGCAGGCACAAAATATCTGGAGCCTCCTCACGCACCCACTGTGAGGAAGAGCACATGTGTTTACCCTTAAAACCAGTCTCAGAACTTATATTGGCATACTTTGCTTTTGTTTACTGCAAACTTACATCCAGGCCCTTCTTTTTCACCCAGGCCCTCAGGCCATCGACGTTCCAGGAGGTGATCTTCATATTGGCGTCACGTCCGTCTTTGCTGGTCATTTTGTCGGGGGGATCATCGTACAATACTGGGGCCTCTGGTTCCTTAGGCTTCTTTGCTTTCTTTGCAGAGGCTGTGAGGCGAAATAAATGTATAGGGTCATGAAAAGTGGTAGGCTGCACATGTTTTTGTTAGGAAAATGTATTTAAAAGTTGT
Organism: Epinephelus lanceolatus; assembly: GCF_041903045.1. NCBI lineage: Eukaryota > Metazoa > Chordata > Actinopteri > Perciformes > Serranidae > Epinephelus > Epinephelus lanceolatus. The sequence continues at coordinate 28,298,749 of NC_135756.1, forward strand.
TTAATGTGTAGAGATCAGTATGTGTTTGTGCATTAGTGAAAGCTGTAGTACCAGAGCCTGAGTCATTCTCCCCATCTGCAGCTGCATCCTCTGCATTCTTGCCTCTCTTCATACTTGAACTCGCTCGGAGTACAAACACACCTCGCAGACACACGACACGCACACACAACAGCACACGCGCCGCTGGAAAAACAGAAGAGCAATTTAAGTGACGTGTTCATCTGACACTGAGTGTCAAATGCTACAACAACGTACAAGACTAAAACTGCTTTTGTTTTATATCATTGTACAGGTGGTCAGACAAAACAAGCAATTTTAAGATGCCACCTTGTAGTGGTGGGAAAAAAAAAAATTGATACAGCGCAGTATTGCGTTATTTTTGTGTGGCAATATCACATCGATACAAAGACACCAAGTATCGATTTTTTTATTTTATATATTATTAATAATACAAATTAAACTTTTGGTAGCCTACTAGAATAATCTAATGAATTGCTTTTTCAGTTAACCACATACACTTTGCTGTAATGAAATGACTGAAGTGAGATGAACAGACTACTCAATTTCATAGAACTGTTGATGTTGACAAAGTTTTTCTTTGGAGACATAATTTGCCACTGGAAAAAAAGGAAAAAAAAAGGTAATAAACACAATTAATTGTAATATATCTTATCCCAATACTCAGCATATCCCAACAAGTTTAAAGTTGCAATAATATTGTATCATGACTTATCATGATAATATTGTATCATGGGGCGTCTGGTGATTCCCACCCCAACCACCTCTAGTTCTGGGAATGTGCTATGGGCAATTTTTTTTTTTTTTTAAACAATTTAATAGCCTTTAACAGGCTAACCATCTGTTTGAGGGAAAAAGTCAAGAAATTAACTGATAATGAAAAATAGCTGCATTTATTCCGATTCAACATATTTGAGGTTTTCAGTCGTCATCTCGAAGGGTTGGAACCAATGTTTACTAAAGCCATGAGCTGCAATGATTGCTCTACTCAATTAGTCGACTGACAGAAAAATAATCGCCAATATTTTTGATGATCGATTAATTGTATTAATAATTGCTCATGCAAAAAATGCAGTTTTCAGACTCGCATATGGAATTATCCTGATTTCTTAAATCGTAACAAACTGAATATCTTTGGGTTTGGGACTGACAAAACGACATTTTAAGACATCACCTTGGATTTGAAAAACTGGGATGGACGTTTTTCACCATTTACTAACATTTTAAATGCCAAACGATTTAATCGTTTAATCTAGGAATTAATCAACAGATTATTTGATGATGAAAACAATCATTAGTTGCAGCCCTTCTAAGTCTGACCAATGTCTTGCAGTTAAATGATAAACTTGCCAGTTCTCTCAGAAGGTTAGACTTTGTTATGGAGACACACACAAAATCAAATGTGCACAAACACTCATACTGACGCATGTTTGCACCACGTATCACACTACCGGATGTTGGCTGAACCACGATGCCTCTCTTCTTGTAAGAAATATAAATTCAGCTCAGAGTATATTCATACTACAAAACACCTCCCTTTCACATCTATGCATTTGTTTTTACAAATGGTGCTGGTCAGCCTGACAATAAAAGCGTTTTAAAGGCTTCAGTAAATTTTGTGAGCGAGAGGAAGCACGCCGAACGTTTATTTTGATGCAAGTCGCTGCTGTTAAAGAGCCAAGCACACTTACTACAACATACTGTGATGCTGCGAGCCTCTGGCTGCAAAATTAAATCTCTATTACACCAGAAGCAATTTGGCGCTTTTACGTGTTACACAACATGTCTGATAGCAAGCTATGCTAACGCTAGCTTCCCCTCTGTGACAAAGAGGACAGAGGCAGCAGCAGACGGCCTGCACTGAGAATAAATGGATAATGACCAGCCAGCTAATTAGCTTCCTACACAGCCTATTTGATGCATCTATAAATGCAAATCCTTTTAAATAAAGCCTATACATTTCAAACAGCTACGAGTTTCACTTAAAAAATATGCAAATAATCTTACTTGCACTTTCACAAACAGGATGCAAAGACCACGCAAGTGCTCCTTCAGTCACTCCCCCCCAAACACTCACAAAGCACGGCAAAGATTTCTGACCACGTGTTTGCTCTCCTCAGGGACTGTCTAAACATATGCCTGATTAAAAAAATAAAATAAAAAACACATTTTTATCGCATTTTGAATGACAAAAAATATACAAACATAACTGACATGACACATATTATATTATTCCAACATGCTGCTGAAGTAAAACATGATTTAGACAAAGCTTTTTGGTCAGGCCATCTCTGCAGCTGCCTGTGTTTGGGTCCTTCAGCTTCAAATGGAGTAGTTGATTTGTAGAAGTTAGCTGAGTGACAGACAATTAGTAGTTTAAAAGTTTAATTAGAACTAATTTGGATTAATGTAAACCTGCGAAGGAAAGCAAAAAGCTAGGTATATTAATTTGTGTTATTTACTGCAGCGTTAATATATCGTTTAGTCATACGAAGACAGTATAGTGTCACTGCTAGCAGCTACACAACCATACAGGGTATTTTATTGTGTTAGACGTTAGCTAACGTAAATATGAACAGTATGTACGCATGTTACGTTTAATCTGGCATTTCATAGGTTAAATATGTGTCGGGAGGGTTACTGTATACGCCAATGCAGTATCTGTTACATGTCGCATTGTTTTAAATTTAAAAGAACCATTTACAATGTGACAGTTTAATGTTCACATGCTCGCGAGCACACTATTAAAGGGATAGTTCAGATTTTTTGAAGTGAGGTTTGTATGTAGTGAGGTATTTATCCATAGACAGTAACTTAGATGTCAGTCAGCACGCCCCCAGTTTGAAGAAGCAGGCCCACATTGAGGCTAAGCATTCTACTGCTGTGGAGGGGTCAGCAACACAACTTATTTTAGCTACCTAAGAAAAGTCCCACCTAAAAGCAATTGTATCAGTAAAGGTGTACGCCATATTTAGATTATATTACCTGCTCATATCACACATTGATTTGAAGGGAGAATGACGCTGTTACATCTCTATTCAAAGCCAGAAATTTAGTGATTTAATATTGCTGAAAACAGGACCATGTTTCCTCTGATAACTTCAGACCCAGACATTCAGGTGGTTTTCTATGTCATTTTTAAAGTTTAGATTGTTATTCAGCATAAAATCTTTATCTCACAGGACAAGAGCATGGTAAAGACCTAAACACAAGCTGTACTCACAGAACATTCACCATGTTGAAGTGCCTTGTCCTGCATTAGAAAAAATAGCATTTATAATAACCAGAGAGCTAACAGATCAATGGCAAAGCATTAGGGAAAAGTAAACACTGATTTTGTAAAACAAAAAGTAGCAAATTAACTATCTATCACTGTTAAAAATAAGAAATAACACAGCTTAACAACTTAAAACAACTCTATTGTGAAAAAAATAACTTCATGTTCACTCTGTTTTACCTCCAAAATCTTTTGCCCGGTATGCTCAGCATCTTAGCTTTCCCCAGAGCTCACGCAGCAGAGAGGTTGCAACATAACGTTACAAAAAACAGCAGAGCACTTTGCCTCCCCCTCATTGTGTTATTTGCATACAGGCAGGAGATTTGAGCAGTGCTTTCAAATGAATCCCTGTTTATGTGAGTGTGTGTTGGAGGAAATGGAAATTCAATTAATTTAATGAAAATAAAATGATGGCTTAATGTAGGATTAATGTATGTAGGATTTTTTTTTTTCTGAAATCTGGGAAGCAATTTTTCTCCCTCAATCATGATTTTTTTATCTTCCTGGGGCAATTTCGCCCTTTGCCCCCGTCAGTTTCTGAAGCTGGTTGACCTAGACTAGTGGACATTGCAGTTACTAATATTAGACCAAATATAATGTGTAAAATGGGTGCAGTACCCCTTTAATATCTCATATTATGGGAACTATTCTGACCACGAGTAAATGAGCGTCCAAGAAAGATAAAGTAATTCTAGGGAAATACACTTTAAAACAGATACTTTACTGGTGTAACAAGGTGGCTACTGGTGTATGCTTTCTGGCTTCTATGCAAAGACAGAATGCATTAGTCTTTACTGCACATTGCTTTTCTCTTTCCTAAATTTTTGTTTTGTTTTGTTATTTTTTTAGGTGCCATGACTGTAATAATTGGATTTGAGGGCAGTGCCAATAAGATCGGCATAGGAATCATCAGGGATGGTGAAGTGCTTTCCAACCCTAGACGGACATACATTACGCCTCCTGGTCAAGGCAAGTGGGATTACGTCACCTCAATTTGAGTTGAAGATGCAGACGGGCATCATAACAATCTTGCATGTGAAGCTAACAACATGTAATTTTATCCATCAGGGTTCATGCCGAGCGACACCGCCAGGCACCACCGTGCTGTCATACTGACTGTCCTGAAGGAGGCGCTGGAGCAAGCAGGGCTGAAGCCTGCTGACATCGACTGTGTGGCATATACCAAAGGTAACGTAACATCTTGAGTTAGAATACTTACACCAAAAGTTTTTATACATCGGGCCCCAGACTTGGCTGTGACAAGCCCTGTCATGGGCTAGATTTTCTAAAGTCTGAAGACAGAGCCAAGAGGAGGTGCAGGAGTCTAGTTTTCCCCCAGGTCAATTGAATTACAGTATGCTGAAATCTTAACCCTATGGGCCTGAACGATGCATAGTGCGTCCAAATTCACACCTGTTCTTCTCTATGGTTTTTCTCCGTGACCATGCATCATAGCAAGAAGCCACGCATATCAAGTGAAACAGCGGAACCGTAGCTTTCCAACAAGATCAAGCACTTGTCAGTAGTCCAATGTTTTCAAAGCGAAAAAAAAATGATAAAGTTACACTAAAATTATGTGTAACAGAGCTTTCATACAGCTTTGCACACACATTACTGTTGGATGGATTACTCGCGAATGCAGAGCTTAAAAGTAAAGGCAGGAAAAATACCCCAAAAAAGGCCTAGGGCCCATTGGGTTAATATGGATTTTTTGCCCATTTATGCCAAGAAAATCTGCCTACCTGAGCTTTAAATGACAGTGGCGCAGTGTAGTAGTTATGATTATCCATAAAACATCCTTTGTTCATCAGTGTCCACAAGGCTTCATCAGACTGACAGACTTATGTGATGTTTTCTCTCAAACAAGGATATAATGTCTTTTATCACTCCAACATGACCAAAACCTCCCTACTTTGTTCTTCTTTCTTCTCTGTCAGGCCCTGGTATGGGTGCCCCCTTGGTGACGGTGGCTCTGGTGGCTCGTACGGTCGCACAGCTTTGGGGGAAGCCGCTTCTTGGTGTCAATCACTGTATCGGACACATTGAGATGGGTCGACTCATCACGCAAGCCAACAACCCTACTGTGCTGTATGTCAGTGGAGGGAACACACAGGTTGGTTTCAGGATGTGGGCCTCGCTCCCACTGCTAGTCTGTTGGACTTCCTGATGATCAGCTGTCAGTAAAACATTTTAGTGGAGCTTTGACCTACACTGAGTTTTATGTTCATTAGGTACCAATCTAACTTCTATTCGTGCAGGTTATTGCATACTCGGAGCGGCGATACAGAATATTTGGAGAGACCATCGACATCGCAGTTGGCAACTGTCTGGACAGGTTTGCTAGAGTTATAAAGGTCTGTGTCATTCTAGTCTTGTTAGAGCAGCCTTTTTTTCTTTTACTGTATGTGATAGGTGTGTGTCTTAATACTTTTTCTCCACTCAGATTTCCAATGACCCCAGTCCAGGTTACAACATAGAGCAGATGGCCAAAAAGTGAGTGAGAGCCACTGAGCAGCTTCACTGTTGTGTGCTTCATGTTTGTTTTTACACTACTAATATTCACTACTAACTTTGCTTCTCGTCTGTGCTGTTAGAGGGAGTCAGTATGTGGAGCTGCCATATACAGTAAAAGGAATGGATGTCTCATTTTCTGGGATTTTATCCTATATTGAGGTGAGTGGTATGCTTGTTTGTTGAACTATTTATCAACAATAAATGCTATCAAGAGAATATTGATTGAATCTTCTCTGTTGTCTTTTGACATGGTGTAGATCAGTGTTAACTCGGCTAATGGCTTGTGGGGCTAACAGAGTGCCAGGTGGCCCGCTGACCATTCTTTATTTTACAATAAAAATAAATTAATTCGCACTGGGCTTTTTTTTTTGTACTTTGAAATTAAACGCTTTTCGAACCAGTCAAGTCGCAGTTACAGTTTACCTTCATGTCTGTCCAGACTCATATGTAGCCGTGACAGAAGATAATGCTTCAAATATGGAAAGAAGCTACATATTCTAAAACGTGGATGCATCACACACATCTTCCCCCTGGCAGCAGAGAGGAGCTATACAATCAGCACAGTTTCATGGTGGACACCCAAGATTAGTGTCATCAATTCAGTATCTGACCAAATGTCTTCCATTCAGTTCCTGAGTTTTGACTTTGAATAATGGCTAGAAAAGTGTTTTTGCAGAACATTATTATGTCACAGTAAAGTTAGTCTCAGTGGGCGGAAGTTCGCTGCATAGATCAGCCTCTCATTGGGCGGAACAAGCCACCCGCTGAAGTCCCGCCCTACCACCTCCGGTTGCAGTTTTCAACATGTCCTTTACTAACTTTTACGGTGTTTGATCTTGGGGGGATGTAGCCATTTTTCTGCCATGGTTCGCGTCCTGTAGGCGATATTTTTTTGGGTGTGTTACACCAAAACCTGTTTCCCCCAGCAATATTTTTGCAAGCACACCGTGGCTGTGGCACCGCCCAGAACGATTGTGATTGGTTGAAAGAAATACAAGCAGCCGGGGCGTTTTTTTCTCCAATCTTAAAGTGAGAGTCGGCCCAGCCAGACCTTTCTTTTCTTGAGAAAGGTCTGGTGAGCGAGACTACAGTAAAGTTGACCTTTTGGATATTAAGTGTCATCACCATCATTTTAACATATTAGACATTTGTGTGAAATGTTCACAATTAACGTATGAATTCTTGAGTTAAAGCCAAATGTTTTGTGAGGTCACAGTGACCTTGACCTTAGACCTTTTGACCACCAAAACCAATAAGTTTATCCTTGAGTCCAAGTGGAGGTTTAGGCCACATGTGAGGAAGTTCTCTCATGGCCTTCTTGAGATATCATGTTCACAAGAATGAGACTGATACAAGATCATGGTGACTTCTGACCACCAAAATCGAATCAGTCATCCTTGAGTCCAAGTGGACGTTTGTGCCAAATTTGAGGGAATCCTCTTAAGGCCTTTTTGAGATATTGCATTTACAAGAATGGGACAGATGGACAACCTGAAAACGTAATGCCTGTGGCCACAGTTGTCGCGGGTGCAGAGGTGTAAAAAGTGCCAGGAGAAGAGACGTCCCGACCCCTTGACAGAGGCTTAATATGGATATATTAATTATTAATCTTTGTTTATTAACTTGCCCTGTGCCTCTTGTCATTTTGCAAAAGTTGCTCCTGGGCAAAACAAGTTGAGAATCCCTGGTGTAGATGTTAATTAGGCAAATCCTTGAGCTGATACTCTGTTACAGTTTGATGCCTACTACTTCATCATTCTTTTATTTCATGCTTCTAACTGTTTCTTCTTTTTGTCTTTCTTCCATAGGAAGTTGCACATAAGATGCTGGGCTCTGGTCAGTGTTCAGCAGAGGACCTGTGTTTCTCCCTGCAGGTACTAAGAGCCATCATTATTGCTCTGTTATCACAGTGCTGCCCCATGTGGTGGATCTGTGTATGTCAGTTAGTTGATAAGCTCTGCAGAACCATTTATAGATTGTTGTCCAACATTAAACCTCCCTCCCACAGGAGACTGTGTTTTCCATGCTGGTGGAGATCACAGAGAGGGCCATGGCTCACTGCGGCTCCCAAGAGGTCCTTATCGTGGGGGGCGTTGGCTGTAAGTACATCAGACATAGATGCCTCAAGGAAAAAAAATGGAATCTGAAATATTTGAACCCTGTTTAAAAATCTCTGTGATGTCCTTTGTGCCTCTGGGTCGTATTGTTTGGTGTAGTTTTCATCATCCAGTGCCCAAATGTCAAGACATTTCCAGCAGCTCTGATACTACAATGTCACTGTAACTTCAAAATCAGTATGAAGTGTGAAAGAGTCAGGTTTTCTTTGTAGAGTTGCCAAGTTCATCATTCAAAAAGGGACAAGCATACAATAGGAGTCAGACAGTATGTACACTATTGTATTGTACAGTATTACAACAGTTGTGAAATGCATTGAAATCACATTGTGAGTCTAAAGTTGCTTAATTTTGACAGGTTACCCATTTTTGTTCTGTGGAAAAGTTACTTAACACAAGAACACAAATATTTTCTCTCCTGAATTTGTCACGTTAGCAGAGTAGCAACAACACAAAAGATTCTTCCTGTCTTTGTAAGTGGAAAACCATAGAAAATGTCCATGCAGTAGGTGTGTAACATTGCCAAAAGTCACAGTTCAGACCTGCTTAAGACTCACGGTTTGGTACAAGTTTGGTACAGTGGGAAAAAAAAGCAAATGCATAACGATACATTTAAATGTCAAAGACAGATACAATCTTTTTGCCAGGGACTAAGGTAACATTTTGCCCACTGGCACCTTTGGTTAGGTATTTTTATTATAAATATAAAGATCATGCATAAATACTGAACAAACTCTTTCCCTACTATAATTCACTACTATATTTTATGGCATACTATACTATGACTTTTTATTACCTTTTTTTATGACATACTATTCCATGACTTTTTATTGTTTTTTTTTATGACTTTATGACATACTTTACTATGACTTTTTATAACAAACTATACTATGACTTTTTATGACATTTTGTTGACATACCATACTATGACTTTTTATAACATACTTTACTATGACTTTTTATGACATTTTGTTGACATACTATGACTTTTTATAGCATACTTTACTATGACTTTTTATGACATTTTGTTGACATACTGTACTATGATTTTTTTATAACATACTATACTATGACTTTTTATGACATTTTGTTGACATACTATGACTTTTTATAGCATACTTTACTATGACTTTTTATGACATTTTGTTGACATACTGTACTATGATTTTTTATAACATACTTTACTATGACTTTTTATGACATTTTGTTGACATACTGTACTATGACTTTTTATAACATACTTTACTATGACTTTTTATGACATTTTGTTGACATACTATGACTTTTTATAGCATACTTTACTATGACTTTTTATGACATTTTGTTGACATAGTGTACTATGACTTTTTATAGCATACTTTACTATGACTTTTTATGACATTTTGTTGACATAGTGTACTATGACTTTTTATAACATACTTTACTATGACCTTTTATGACATTTTGTTGACATACTATGACTTTTTATAACATACTTTACTATGACTTTTTATGACATTTTGTTGGCATAGTGTACTATGACTTTTTATAGCATACTTTACTATGACCTTTTATGACATTTTGTTGACATACTATGACTTTTTATAGCATACTTTACTATGATCTTTTATGACATTTTGTTGACATACTATGACTTTTTATAACATACTTTACTATGACTTTTTATGACATTTTGTTGACATACTATGATTTTTTATAACATACTTTACTATGACATTTTGTTGACATACTGTACTATGACTTTTTATAATATACTTTACTATGACTTTTTATGACATTTTGTTGACATACTGTACTATGACTTTTATGACATACTATACTATGACTTTTTATAACATACTATACTATGACTTTGACATTTCTATGACATACTATACTATGACTTTATATAACATACCATACTATGACTTTTTTACGACATTTTTTTGACATACTATACTATGACTTATAACACGCTATACTGACTTTGTATAACATACTATACTATGACTTTTTATAACATACTATACTATGACTTTATGACATTTTTATGACATAATATACTGACTTTTTTTTAACATACTATACTGACTTTTTATGACATTTTATTTGACATAATATACTATGACCTTTTTTTAACATCTATACTATGACTTTTTAATGACATTTTCATGACATAATATACTATGACTTTTTTTAACATACTATACTATGACTTTTTATGACATTTTATTTGACATAATATACTATGACCTTTTTTTAACATCTATACTATGACTTTTTAATGACATTTTCATGACATAATATACTAAAACTTTTTGTAACATACTATACTATGACTTTTTATGACATACTATACTATGACTTTATGACATTTCTATGACATACTATACTATGACTTTATATAACATACCATACTATGACTTTTTACGACATTGTTTTGACATACTATACTATGACTTATAACACGCTATACTGACTTTGTATAACATACTATACTATGACTTTTTATAACATACTATACTATGACTTTATGACATTTTTATGACATAATATACTGACTTTTTTTAACATACTATACTGACTTTTTATGGCATTTTATTTGACATAATATACTATGACTTTTTTTTTAACATACTATACTATGACTTTTTAATGACATTTTCATGACATAATATACTATGACTTTTTCTAACATACTATACTATGACTTTTTATGACATTTTATTTGACATAATATACTAAAACTTTTTGTAACATACTATACTATGACTTTTCATTCCTTTATTCACCAGATGATTCGACCTGTATGACCTCTTGTTTCCTCTGCAGGTAACTTGCGTCTACAGGAGATGATGGGAGTGATGTGTAAGGAGAGAGGAGCCAAGCTGTTTGCTACAGATGAAAGGTAATCCAGCCACTCTACACTTACTTTTATTTATATTTAAATGACAATAGTTGGCTTCAGATTCACACCTGTAGACAATTAGTTGGATGCCCCTGGACTGACACTTCTTATCTTTGTATGCATACACTGTAACTGGTGTTGCACAGAACCCTGTTTCAAAACACAAACTCAGGATGCCTCCAGCCATCTCATCATCCAATGTTGTGGGTGTCCCATGATGGAGTATCTGCTGTTTTAGAGGTCTTTTCAGTCTAACAAGAAACATTCTAGGTGCAAACATGTCATCATCATGAGAGATAATCATGCCAAATGTTAAACAGGACCGCACTGTTGCTTTTGCATTTAATTCTATTAATTACAAACCACACATACTGCTAATCATTTTTCAGTCTGTGCCATTTTAGACTGTGCTTGTGCTGCTTTTTCCCCCTCAGGTGCTGTTTTCATTCATTTCAATTAAATATTTCATCCAAGTACTTTAAATTGAGAAAGTCATTATAATAAACACACTGTCAATGATAGAGTGTTGTTGGATGGTAATGTAGTTTCAAATACAGCCAAAAATATAATGGCATACTTTGTAAAACAGTTAGCAGGAATGTGAGGTGGATGTGAGTGCTAGTAAATGGACTGAACATGCAAAAACACTAGTATGACCCTTTAAGAAATATTAACATTTGGGTCACCCGTATCAAAACTGTTGTATGAATATATGTATGTGGAAAGAGCTGTTGTCATTTCTTTCCATCACATGCCCTTACTACTAAGTTCCTAAAATAGTCTGAGATTTCAGTGTTTGAGAACATAGTGTTCCAGGTTCAGTCCAGATAACAGTGTTCACTTTGTACAACAGATTCTGCATAGACAACGGAGCAATGATTGCTCAAGCCGGCTGGGAGATGTTTAGGTCCGGTCAGGTGACGGAGCTGGAAGACTCATGGATTACACAAAGGTAGACTCGCTGTTACTGGTTGTTTTTGAATCTGTACACTCTGCTGTTCTCATTTGTTTTGTGGGAAATGATGTTTATCCAATCTGGTTGCTTGTGATTTAATGATCTAACAAATTGGTAAACAGGAAAGTTGTAAAACCTGGATCTGGGCACTCCCAAAATGTAGGAAATTAATAGATTTAGTATTGCCACCTTTCTGTGCTGTCATTCTTTGTTATCTGTTCATGTAGACCATTAACATTTCTCTTGTCCCAGGTACAGAACAGATGAAGTGGAGGTGACGTGGAGAGACTAAAAGAACAACATCTTGGTGCTACATAATGTTGATGCAGCGGGTCTGTTACGACAACTCCACTGAAGCAACTCTTTGGAAATTAGGCATTTTGCTTAATAGAGAGCCAGATTTTGTTCTGAGAATATTTCTTGTCCAGTTACATTTACAAATTTGGGAGAACTGTGCTACCCACAAATCTTTCAGGACCGCCGCTCACTCTAACACAATTTATTCTGCTCAGTAGAAGTGGTGTAGTGGTGAGAAAAGTGTTGCCTGGCTCCCTGCTGACAAGGAACACATTTGGTCACTTCCAGCACCATCGTTCCCTGTTTCGCCTGAAACAAGGCTGAGCGAAGATGTCAGATTTACAGTCTGGCTTTGACACTTCTAGTTGACTGTTTTTTTCTGTACGTCATTGAAACCCCATATGGTGCAGGATTTGCAGCTCTTGTACAATTATTTGGTGTTAAAAATGTTCAGTTTGTTCAACCACACGTCGGTTCTAATGCACTTGTAACAGAGTCCTGCTTCGGGTTGACTACCAGCCAAAAAGGTGATTTGAGGGTGGTATTTGTCTTACTTTTGTTAATGGGTGAAAAAAAGAACATGCCGGTCAAAGCACAGGTGCTGGGTAATAAATATATTAAAATTAAATGTGTTTTCAAGTTTTTATCCTCTCACTGCTGACCTTGTGTGTCGACTGTCTTCTGCACCAGCTGGAATATGACATGTTTCTTTTAGGTGTGATACCACCAGGCTTGTTGCCTGGAGTTGGGCAGCTTAAAATTCTGACAATAAGCAAAAAAAATCATTAAAATTGTACTTCCTGGATTATTTTATCTTCTTTTACATGAGTGAAACGTCCCAAAAGATCCCTTAAACATGCCTATCAGTCATTTATGGTTATTATAGGATATGCGGTTTAGGTTCACGATGCGGCTCTTGGGTCAGTGGGTAGGGTCGTGGAACTAGTTGGTCATATGTGCAGCTGGTGAGGGGTGGGGCTTAAAAATCAAACCCATGCAGGTCTCCGACTTGTAATTGTCAGGGATACCACTTTAAATAAAAAAGACTAAAATGGAACTTGTCAAGTTTATTCATTTTTATTAAGCAATACTGTTCACTTACATTCCTCCTCTTTCTCCAGTGTAATTTTTTTTTATTCAATAAATTTTCTTTTCAAAAATCAACATACTGAACATGGTGAGATCCCTTATGGATTCATGAGTAACATTCGCCCGATTAGGGAACCAAATAAAAACAAAAAAGAAAAACGGACACAGCATTAAGATCCGACAGGGATAAAGGGTGAACTCTACTGTGCCTTTGACTACACCCCTCTGTAAACTGAAGACACGGATACACAAGTCCTCTGCATACATTAACCATAACTCAAGCAGGTACAAGACATTCTTCTGGTTTTAATTGAAAAGGGGGGAAATAAATCACTCTGGTGAGGGTTTCTCGCACACGGAGATTGGTCACAACAGATTTAACAAAGTGCTTGATTGACCACTCGCTTTACAGAGGACTAAGTGATAAAACTGCAGCTTTCAAAAGGAGGGGAAATTAAATTACAGCTCCTCAGAGATTGTTTCCTTTAAAAAAGACCAGCTCTACACATACAAGCTAAAAATGGTAATGAGAGGCGATGAAAACAGGTCTGATTAATTAAGGCAGGCTTTCTGTAAGGCGTTAAAAAAGTCCATTGCTGTAAGATCTCAAAGGAGTTAGTCCAAAGTGTCTCAGTGTGGCTTTGCGTGAAGACATCATCCTGAGTGCAGTGTGTGTGAATGGGACTCATAAATTTGTCCATCTTTACGTGTTTCAATGTGCATGTAGGTGTGTGTTGTATATATGTTTATATATCCTTTGGGTTTCTCACACTGCTAGGCTGGGTGCTCCTGGGCGTCCTTGTACCAGACGACCTTTTTTGGAACTGCAAAACAGAAAAAAAACCAAGTGTCAAAGGGAGAAATTGGAAGAAAAGAACCGTGTAATGACAGGTCCACAAAACTGAAGCCAAAACATCTGAACCACCCCCTGGTGGCTGGCTGCAGTATAGGTCATACACCCCACCCCTCTAAGTTAGCAGATGGGACATGGGTCAAGCTAAAAACTACATGTACATGTCAAATAATTTTTTCCCAAAGATGGTTTCTGTCTTTTTAGGTAGTTCTTATAATGCTGACGTTTGTTTTGGTGTCTGATAAGTTTGGTTGTGACTGGTAATTTGATGTTAAGAAGACAGAGCTTGATGTCATTATTGACGGCTGTGTACCCGCCAAGCGCCCAATGCAGGTAGATTTCTGTTTGGCGGGAAGATCTAAGAAGGCTCTCCGCCACACTGGCAGGTCAATGTTTGTACGAAAATCGTAATGTAATTGATTGATTGCATTTTTTCCCCCGTTAAAGGGTTTTTTTTTGGGGGAGTTTTTCCTTATCCGCTGTGAGGGTCGAAAGGACAGAGGGATGTCGTATACTGTAAAGCCCTGTGAGGCAAATTGTGATTTGTGATATTGGGCTTTATAAATAAAATTGATTGAATTGATTGATATCTATACTGAGACCATCTACTGCATTTTGGTGTCATTTAGAGGCGTTCTGCTCCGCTACTTGTCTTCTGTCAGTGTCGGAGTTCGACGCACTAACACACTCAAGTGCCGCTAGCACTGTTCACCGCAGGGACAGAAGGTTGATCCACTTAACTATCACTTGCCACCATTTTGCTGCTAGCTCCTGCCATGCTAGTGAATAGCTGATGGTTATGAGTGTTGCCAATATTTATGAAGGTGGAACACAACAATATGGAGGCTCTGTAGTCTGAAACAAGGCGGAAAACTCTTGAGTCCCACACTGTCATCAGCAGCACATTCCTTCTATTTTTACCTTTCACAATAAAAGCCACAAACATAAACAACTCGTCACTGCTTACCACCAAAGACAAGATTATTTACATGCTGTGGCTGTGGTGATGAGTTGCTCAATGTAGTGAAATAATCTGCTTCAGATTTTGCTCTGGCCTCTTCTTTACATTTGTATTCAACATAAGACCTTAATATCTCAATGGAATATACTGGGACAAATGTATATGTGACAAATATTATCATTTTGGATGGTTAAAAAAAACTTGACCAATAGATTTTTCATCTACCAGTCCTTGTGGCTAGTGAGTCAAAAAGTGATTCGACACTCCCAACAACCTTGGGTATTTACACATCTATGGAGCTGAAGTCAGTTCAACATTTCATAACTATTTCAGTCTTGCTCAAAAAAACAGTAAACATACCTTTTTTCTGTTTGTTACAGGTAGCATTCCATTCTGAGGAAACAAAAACAGAGTCACTGTTAGAATTATTGCACCGAAATTATCATTTTCAATTAAAAAAGAACAAAAAAATCTGGCAGGACACAGTCCTCAAAGCTCCTCATAACTCTTACCTCTACTGTGATAGTTCAAAGCCTCCACTAGATGGCGACAACTAAGCAGCAGCTTCCCGTTGCTCTCGTCCACCTCTTGGGGTGTGGTGGGGGTGACGGAGGTAGCGACTGGAATAGGCGTTTCTTCGGGAGGCTGGACTGTCAGAACTGTCTCGAACTGTAGGTCTGCTGACTGTTCAGCGTCTGTGGGCTGAGGAGGGGGGGCAATGGCTGCAGGGCAAGGGCTGGAGCCCTCTGTAGCCGGCCTCGCCTCACTGATGAAACTGAGACCCCACTGGTTCTGTAGCAGCACACCGATGGCGGGGCGGTCCTCCTCCAGCCCGCCGCTTGTTGCTCCCGCCTTCACCTTGGAGGCGTAGCTGACAGCAGGCTGCAGCTTGGCTGGGCTGTCCTGCACTGGGAAGGCAGGTGGGGGCTTGAGCAGTGACAGACTGTCCTCCACCCACCTCTCCTTTTGGTTAACCTTTTGTGGCCGCTCGCTTATCCGGCCGACCCCCTTCTGACTTTCCCTGCGGAGGCTGCGGCCTTTGTGCTGCTGGCCTTTGCGTTCTTTTTCCCTGCGGAAGCTGAAGGTGTGCGTGTGGCCGGGTGCGATTAGGTCGCCCTCGGGTGAAAGCTGACGGGGCTGCTGGTCACTTCCGGAGATGCAGCCACCACCACCACCTCCACAGTTGCCTGAGCCGGGAGAAAGGCGACGGTTGCGAATGTGTGGCTCTGAGTTGGTGGTTGCGACAAGAACTGCTGGGTCACACAAGGTATCGGACTCACACACGGTGTTGCTGGCTTCCCATGTACCTAAAAGAGATGTTGACATGTCAGTAATATCCACTGTTGTCACATCCTACTTGAACATACCACGAAATATCACACATGCCACAAACAAGTTCTGGAGAACATCACAATTTTGAGTTCAGTCTTGAGCACACTATGTGTCCAAACAGGTGTTTCACACCACAGGATCCTTCACTTGCCACTGCTTCATAAACGGTCTTTGCACTTTGGCTGTTTCATATAAACAAACATCAGGGGTGGGTGACACACTCTAATGTGACTTCACTGAGCCAGTAGAGTTTACTCAGAACAACAGTTGCCTGTATTGCTGCCTGTTTATGAAGTAGTGTAGAAATGAACAAGATGACCCCATACTGAATTAACAGGATCAAGCAGCTGGAGCCAAACATCTTGTATGGAGTGTGTGTGCTGCTGGAAAAAAAAAACACAAATCCCAATTGTCCAGTGAGTGTGTGGACTGTTGTAGTGCTAAAACAATTAGCTGATGAATTCATTACTCACCTGAGAGACAACGGCCAACAATTCTGATGAGCCATTTCCCTGCTATCCATCTATATGATTAGTCCTCTATTATCGAGCATAAATGCCCAAAAATGTTTGGTCCCAGCCTTTAAATGTTAAACTGGCACAATTTCCCTCAGCCTTGTCATTGTAAATTTAAAAAGTTAGGGGTCTGAAGTGTTGAGTCAGACAAAACAAGCAACATGAAAACTCCTGAGGCTCTCAGATCAGTTCAGATCAAACACAATCTGATTTATCAAAGATGTAAATACCAGTTAGCCCCAGACTGTTTAAGTGACATCAGTGTTTAAATAAAACTACTTGCTGGAAAGTCTCAGGGAGCTCACTGACTGCAGCCTATCACAGCTTCTTATACCTATCACGTACACCTCAGCATTACTGATCGCACCGTTGTTTCGGAACAGTGTGTTATTCAGTAAATAGCTCATCGCAACAGGGAATGATAGGGTAACTTACTGTTTACAGGAGGGTTATCTGTACCTATTCACTCACCTACTGCACGATACACACCCTCACATAAGCATACATTTACACTACAGTTCATACTGTACATACTGTCCTATAAAGTATTTATACCACTGTCTATACTGTATATACCAGTTCTATAATGTATACACCTATTCATATCATGCCTCCAGCTCTTGTTCTGGATATAATATTTACTATTAGCACAACTTTTACATGTCCTGCATTTGTTTTTATACTTACCTGCACTGCTTACTATGTTCTACTGTACATGTATCTTAGAATATTCATATCACTATTGCAGTTTATCCTCAATTACTAAGACATGCTTAATGAGGATGAAGGGATCTACTCTATCTTAATCTTTGCTCTCGTAGCACAGCAGAGGTCCTCAGTTTCAAATATCTCAATGCATTTTCATTGGTTTCACACAGATTAACTGTGTTAAACAAAAGGAAAACATCTATTCACAGCTGATAGAAATGACTTGCATAACTGTAAATCTCTAATGCACCCTTGTGAAACTCCTTTGCATAATTCTTCTATCAGCAATCAGTCCATATCCATATATAAAAGATGCAACCTTTGTGTCGCTATTTGAAAGCATGGATCGAAGAGACCAACGGCATGTACAAATTAATGATTAATTTAATAAAAATGAATGACGAAATATGTCTTAGAATTTCACCAGGGCATCTAAAAAAATAGAAAGTGCAAGTGTAGAGATACCAAACCCTGCCACACTCTGGTAAAACCATCTTTGGAGAACAGAATACAACTCATACTGTGATATACTGTCTTGTCTTTTATGGCAAAGACTATAACTATGCAATGTGTCAACAAATGGCACAGGCACATAGCACCGATTGAGGTTGAATCGATCCATACCGACAGCTGTATTTTATATTTTGCTGTCCAATGTGTAATGATTGATTGAAACAAGATGTATTGATTGATATAAATATTTGTTTTGTAAGTGTTTCAGTTTCGGTCTGTGTGTGGACTGATCTGAAAATGTAACATCTGCAAAACAAAGGTGTTCAAGCAAGCGATTTTTTTAAAAAAAAAAAAAATACTGTTCATACTACTTATATTGTACATCTACTGTGTGTATACACATTCTATTTATTCTATTTTTATTCGGTAAATTCTGTACATTTGATTTTTTCATTTCTGGTTAGCTGCTAAATTGTTGTTATTTTAGTAGCTTTACTAGATAAAATGACAAAGGTAAATCTAATCCTATCCTTGCTGAACCCCTTTCTGTCCACATGGCACAGACAGACAGACAAACAAACCCATCCATGATTACACCTCGTCGTTTTTCAAAAGCACGGCAACTGAAAATAAAATACGTCCTCAACTGTGAAACTCCCAACAGGTGCTCTGTAGGGTTACAGAACTTGTGGGGCCACAAATTTAGATGCAACACTCAAAGCGATTATGAAATGGATACACCCGGCCTGAGTAGCGTGCCCAATCCAAACCGCCACATTTCAAATAACCTGGTATGGTAACGTTAGTTACCAATCCAGGGAGCCCGTCTAAAACACCGTGACCGAAGCTAGCTCAAACAGACTCTCCATTTTCTGGCTTAAAGAGTAAATTGACTACTTCATTAACGTCCCTTCGGATCAAACAACACGCTGAGATTCTTCTGTGCGGTGCTGGCAGCTAACGAGCCAGCCGAAGCTACGAGCCAGCACCGGTGTTAGCAAACTTTAATTAGCAGCGTCATGGTGCGGCGAATAAAACTCGACGGTTTACAGTATCTGCCGTCGCGGCATGGTCAATGTAGTTCACCAACGTCTCAACAACTGCTGTCGTCCACGAAATGGCTCTATTTTTTTTACCAAATGGTTGAATTAACAGCTAGCTAGCATGTTAGCCGAAGTCAAAGTTTCGTAACCGTCCATTCAAAGGCTGCTATCGATACCTCTAGCATAGATGCTAACACCGTCGGCAGGACAACAAAATACGCTCTCAAAGTGAACTATTTCCGTCAGATATGTCACAAAGTTGTACAAACTTACCTGTTTTGATATGCATGTCTTTTCGTTGAACGTGTCGCGGAAGCTAAACCGTTTAGTAACTTTTGTTTACAGCGTTATGATAACGACGGCTCGCTGGATGAATCGTGTGTGGCCACCCGGAAGCGACACGAGAATGTGGGTGGGACCGGAAGTCCTTGCAGATAAGCGGTCCGGCGGGAAACTTGGAGGGAATTTTGGTATTCAAACCCAACCAAATAGTTAACCACGTGGTAACAGGGCTGTATATTCATGATCGGGAATTTTCTTCAAAAGGTATTTGTATAATAAAGAGCCAAGATTATTTACGTAAAACATTTTGCCGACCATCAACACATCAAAAGCTATGGAAAGGAAAGAATGGAGACAAATTAGACCTTCTGCAGTTGTGTGCTGCACAGCAAAATAGGCTATCATTCCTGTTTCGTCACACAGATGAGACAGCCATATTAAGAGTCTTAAATACGAGCATAAATATGATGTAACTCTTTTCATGACTTATTTAGCTCTAAGCTCTGTCATTTTACATCAGTCTTGAGTGAATCACAGACATCTTCCCCTTGTAACTCCTCCCTTTGATTGTTTTCCTAAGTGTTAACACCCCAAAGACAACCTTTAATCATTCTACATACATAGAAACCTGTAAACAGTCACACAGTGAGGAGGAAGTATGTAAAGCCTGGCCAATTAATGACACTGCTGTTCTAATTTTCCACATGACAAGTTATTCACATCACTACAGAGATGATTGTTTAAAGCAAAGAATAAGCTATTAATTATCACACGAGACAAGGATGGAAAACTCACCTTGGATAGCTGGGAAGCCATCAAACGCTTCATCTCTGTCTCGCCTGCAGACTTCATTCTCTGCTTCACCTTCACTTCCATGAATCTTCATTTGTTCTGGCTTCTTTTCTAGTCCTGTTTCTCCCTCCTAATGTCCATTTTTCTCTGCTCTTTGCTTAGCTTTATCACCGTTCCCGCATTCTCCACCTCATCACTTTGATCATTTACCTTTTGCAAGGTCTCTATGTCATGTTATCTACAACCACTCCTCCCCAACTTTTAACATTTAAAGCACAGAGAGATATAGAGTGAATTAACTTGTATTAACTAGAACCTCATTCCTGAATTGTTTTATAGGAAACTTAAAGAGTCTAAAATATTAATTCAGGTCAACTGATTGCCATAAGGCTGCTCCTGTTTTCAGACTCCTCTAATGTGCAGGACCTTTCACATTTTATGTTTGCTAATTTTGAATCATTTCAAAGTGAGTCGAATTCTGTCACTCTCCCCGGGGCCAGACAAACATGTCAGGGCTAAGATGTAATATAAGGTGTCCCGACACAACTCCACACAAAGGAAAGCACACAAAGACACAGGCTTTATTTGTGATTTGTCTCTGTGTTTCTTCTTCATTTCATCACTCAATTACAGTATAACTTTAACTCTTGAGGAGGCCATAAAGTGCCAAAATAATCCCTTTGATTTGGGCACCTTAGTAACTCACAGACCTATGTTACTTTATTTAGGAGGAATGCTCCTTTAATTCTTGATGACACCTTCTTTTCCTAAGAAGGTTGAATACACGTATTGTGAGTCACTGTGAGCATAAGCATCTGCTAATTAATGTAATCTGATGGATTCATCTGTTTGAGTCCATCAACAGCCAACAACCATCAAAAAACTTGTGTTCACAAAACATCCATACTTTTTCAAAAATTGTTTCTTTTGCAGTAAATCGTCATCACAATAAAAAATAAAAATTAAACTATTCAAAGACAGTTTTTATTTTCAATGACAACGCAGTATCTTCTGCATCATTAGCTCCTGACAGCTCAAAGACTAAATGATTCCACAATACCCTTCTCCATGTGTGTGCGCACGTGTCTCTTTAGCCTCGTAGACGTGGAGAAACTCTTCTTACAGAACAGACAGCTGTGTGGCTTCTCGCCGGTGTGTGTTCGGATGTGCATGTTGAGGTCAGATGAGCATCTGAACCTCCTCTCGCAGTAGGAGCAGGGATAAGGCCTCTCTCCTGTGTGAATCCGTTTGTGGAGAAGGAGCTCGCCAGAGGTGAGGAAGGTCTTCCCGCACTGGGAACACTGGTGGGGCCGTTCGCCCGTGTGAGTCAGGTTATGTCGGACCAGCGAGGTCGACTTGGCGAACCTCTTCCCACAACGGGAGCATGCAAACGGACGCTCTCCCGTGTGTGTGTTGAGGTGTTCACTCTGAGCCCGCTTGGTTTTAAAGCTCTTCGGACACTGTGGACAACTGAACGGCCTGAAGTTACTGTGGCTGCGCTGATGCCGCACCAGCTCTCCATGTGTGAGGAACGTCTTCTCGCAGGTGGTGCAAACGTACGGCCTCTCACCTGTGTGGGTTCTTTCATGGCGTGTAAGGCTGGCCAGCTGGGTGAAGCTCTTCTCACAGTAGGAGCACTGGAAAGGCCGCTGGCCGTTGTGAGTCAGCAGGTGCCTGTTAAGGATCTGGAGCTGTGTGAAGCTCTTCCCACACTCTGTGCAGGGGTATGGACGCTCCCTGGTGTGGATCTGCTGGTGCTTATTCAGAAGCCACACATGCGTGAAGCTTTTCCCACACTCGCAGGCAAATGGCCGCTCACCGGTGTGTTTCATTTGGTGCCTCTTGAGATCAGACGCTCGGCTGTATATCTTCTCACATAGGGGGCATTTGTACTGTCGCCTCACCACATGCCTCTGCCTGTGCTTCAGCCGCTCCAGGATGCTGCTGAAGCTCTCACCGCATTTTTGGCATTTGTACTGTCCGCCTCCTTTCTCTGATGTCTCCTCTGCTACCACGACCTCTGTCGTTAGGTCAAGGGGAGGGTTGCAAGTCTGTCCGCAGGCGGTCCGTTCGAAATGCAGCTTGAGCAACCCCATCTGTGTGAACCGTTTCCCACACTCAGAACAGAGGAAGGGTCGTTCTCCAGTGTGAATGCGCTGATGTCTGGTCAGATCCCAAGAGTTCCTGAAACCCTTCTTACATTCCTCGCAGGTGTACGGGCGCTCACCTGTGTGTGTCCGTCTGTGACGAGTCAAGTCTGAGGCACGTGTGAAAGTTTTGCCGCACTCCTGGCACATGTGAGGGTCGGGCCTGTCGTGGATGGGGAAAGGCTTCGGAAACGTGGGACGCTGGGCCTTCTTCTTGGGGACTTCACTTGTCTCTGCAGACTTCTGGAGTTTGCTGTACTGCTCAGGGTGGCTGTGCTCAATGTGCTGCAGCAGGTAGGACTCCTGCATGTGGAAGAACGGACACTCGGAGCAGGCGAAGACCTGGGTGGACATTTCCACAGTGGTACCTGTGCAAAACAGAATACATCAGTAGTCGTTTAATGTTTTCCTCAAATATGGGGAACTTTTTGTTGTTGTACAAAAGTCCCTTTTATCTGTCCCTTTTATAACACAGCTGAGGCTGTGATATCTGGCCTTTACATCTACATCTCTTATATGACCACAATAAGCTGGCTAGAACGTGTCCACACCAGTCATTGCTTATGAAGATCCGTCTATCTGTCGTGTTTTGGCCGTCAGTGTCTCAGCAAGCCTCAGGTCAACAGTGGGTCAGACAGTCTGATGATCTACTGAATCTCATCTGATTAAATCTGTTCAGTATCCTGCTCAATTATCTCCTACCCTGGTTGTTTTCATTTATTTTTTTTCTATTTCTGGTGTCACAACTGAATGAGTGTAACATAATGATTTATTTGCGAAGTACTAGCAGTGTTTTCTACGCTGCTACGCTGAGATGCACTATTACTGAATCACTGTTTCATGATTGCAAAATGTTCTGACAAAATAAACATTAATACAGAATTTCTGAAGAAAGCTGAGGCACTCAAGAGGTTAATTTATTTAGAAAGCCTTTAATATCTCATGGCTATTTAGTCACAGTAGCAGTTGAAAACATGCCTACACGTTTCAGCCATTACAGTGTTTACATCCTTAATGCCTCAAATGCCTCAGATTTCTACAACAATTCTAAACTGAAGAGCACCAGTGGGACGTCTTTTTCACACCTTCACAATAACAACGGCTCATGTGGGCAGCTTATACCAACATTTTCCTTGAGCTCAGGTTTTAACCGTCCACACAAAAACATGAGGTACATTTTAAGATTAATCCACTCTGGGGAACGTTTTTTCGGAAAGGCTACAAATTTAGGTGAAAAAATGCCAGCGTACTGTGGACAGACAGCCAAAACAGAAAAAGCTATGTTTTTTAATTGTGTGTGTGTGGACCCTGCTCTTGGAGACACCTTAACTAGACCCTAAATATTATTTCCTGGACATTATTTACATGTAACAGTTCTTATTTGATTGCAGTTACATATTAAATATAAGCAGCAAAAGATAAAACGCAGTACATAGTAGAGAGGTGACAGACACCGCTGAGATGTTATAGTCTGCAGGGACATATTTGGCAAATATCAATCCCATATGATCTGGACAGTAACAAAATATTAATATTGTTCTTTGACATTAAATTGTCACCACCATGACTTGTTGACAGCCTTGCACCTTATTAGCTAAACATGTAAAACTAGAACTACCACCTCGCCTTGGTAAACCAGTTAAGTTGGAGTTACAGTTTCCGGCTCACATGGAGCCAATAAAGTAGACAATACTTTAAATATTGATGTATGGCAGATGTACAATGTATGTATGAGGGATACATGGATATAAAACAGGACAACCTGAAAACACAATACCTCCGGCCAAGGCTGCACAAAGCCCCCGTGTGCACAGTGGGTTCTATAATACATTACTGGATTAAAGTGGGTGACAGAAAGGGGGGAGACATGGCCGATGCATCTGGTTTACCTTGTGCTCCAAGGTGCTCAAGGCATTTATGGTGCTGCAGGAGAGACCTCAGGTCGTCAGGGGTGGAAAGTGCTTGTAAGCAGTCCTTGAGCACAGAGGGGGCAGAGCTCAGCCATGACACCGTCTGTTTATGGATGGAAGAAAACATGTCAGCAAGAATGAGGCCATCATATAGTCTGCTCAGAGTGACATGGGACAAAACTTTAACACTCAGACACAGAACACTTCATCCACCATGACTCTAACAAAACTGCAGCTA
Source organism: Epinephelus lanceolatus (assembly GCF_041903045.1). NCBI lineage: Eukaryota > Metazoa > Chordata > Actinopteri > Perciformes > Serranidae > Epinephelus > Epinephelus lanceolatus. Next base: position 28,323,134 of record NC_135756.1, read on the forward strand.
CTACAACTGCTGGAAAAGATCATGATCTAAAAGTACTGGACTACAATACTGGATTTTTAGGTAGATACAGATATTCATAACGATACATTCGCTGGTATTATTTTTTATATACACTTGACAACATAAAGTACACTATGTTATCAATAGTATTTTGTTTTGTACTAATACAAAACTTTTTGTACTAACTTCAAATATATTTAAAAAAAAGACTTGGGAAACACAATGCTCATAAACCATAAAATATTCTTAATTTTGTAAAAAAAAAAAAAAAAAAAAAAAAATTGACATGGTAAAGGTCCAGTGAGGAGGATTTAGGGCAATATATAAAAAGTGTGTTTTCTTTGGTGTATAATCACCTTAAAATAATAATCATTTTGTTTTCATTACCTCAGAGGAATGAGCTGTTTTTATCTACATAGGGAGCAGGTCCTCATCTACAGAGATCCCCATGTTGCACCGCCATGTTTCTACAGTAGCCCACAACACGCAACCCAAACACTGGCTCCATATAGGGCCATTCACGTTTTATTGTTGGCCATCTTATTCAGAAGCCCCTCCGTCACAAGAGCTTCAGAAAAACATCCATTTTTAAAGTGAAACTGCTTCATTCAGTGTTTTTACTGGTTTAAATCACTGGGTCTGTTTGTTTTGGAGAGGAAGAGACCTCTGTGGATAATTTGGCTCCTGGTAAAAACCTCCTCAACAATGAACACTGAAGGAATTCTAACCAGGAGAAGATTCAGCTGGTTGCAATCTGCAATCCTCACCACTAGGTGCCACTAAATCCCCCTAAATCTCACATACTGTTCCTTTAATATTATAACTGTTATTCCACACACAAAAGCAGACATAGAAAGGTTGGGGCATTCTTAAACACAGTGCATGTAAGTACCTGACTGAGGTCTGGTACCGGCAGGAGTTTCTCCAGTTTAGACAGAAACTCCCACACAAGGAGCTGCATGTCTGTGTCGTAGCTGGGACCATACTCTGTTGGAAAAACCTCCTGGGAAGAACAAAGATAACGGTTGCTCAAAAATACAACTGTAACAGGACATAAAAAACAATTGCACAAAAAGATTCTCTTTATGATGCCAGTTGAATTACAGGTGAAGATGCCTTGCCTGGTAAAAATGCTCCCTCTCTGCTGGATCTTTCAGTAGTGTTTGGATGAGCTCCACAAAAATGGCCTCCTCTGCATCCACCTCTGCATCTCCACTCTGAAAGACATTACCAGCGTTATCTCCACACACTATAGAGGCTCTTAATCAATGCTCCATCTGACCCGTAATTACATGACTAAGGCCCCTGTGCCCCATGTGACAATGACAGAAAGGACTGACATGTTGTCGCCTGTTTTGGGGAACTGGAATGAGGCACACTGATGTCACTTACTCCTGTGTGTCCTGGGGGGCGGATTCGTTCAAGGTGAGGCTGTAGGCACAGAATGTTGGCTGTTTCCTCATTTCTGCACAACTCAAGAAGAATCTGAAGAGAAACATGTAGACAGATGAGAAAAGTGTCCCTTAGATCAGACATATTACTGTACTATTGTTACTTGATCTCATACAAATGCCACTGACTCACTTTCGCTCTCAGTCGAAGAAGCAGTTTGCCTCGCTGCTTTGGGCTGAGCAGGTCTGGAACTATTGCCGTCACCAGCGTCACAAACTCATCAAGCTTTTCATAATCAAGGACCTCTCTCCGCTGAGCCACCTGCCACATGGCTGCAGAGAGCAGCCGCAGAGGAGGTATCAGCAGCCTTAATGATGACAACGGCAGGAAGATGTCTGTGGAAACATGGACATGGAGTGGAAAGGGTCATGATAGGAGGTGGAGGACGTTTTCAGATCCTTTACTTTAGTAAAAGTACAACTACAACACCATGAAAATTCTTCACACCAAGTCAAAGTGCTGCATTAAAAACCATACTTAACTAAAAGTATGTATTATCGTTAAGAAGTACTTCAAGTATGAAAAGTAAAAGTATTCAAAGTGCAGTAAAATGTTCCCTGTCAGTGAGTTTCACTGTATTTTATTGTGTTTCATGTATATGTTGTATCCATATTACTGCTGTATTAATGTGTATGTTGTATTTTACTGGTTGCGCTCATTTTCACTCCTTTATATACTGTCGGGTAGTTTCATCTACAGCAATGCATCATGGTCTCTAAGATCATATGTTTGTAGCGTGGCCGTCCTGTGAGAACCACATATGTCTAAAGTTTTTTCATAGTGTCAGACAAACAGCCTTGTTTTCAGCTTTATGGCGATGCATTGTCCAACTGAGCCAGGAGGGTTTTTTAAGAGTTTGTTTCACTTAAGAAGCAGGAGATTTTTCTCAACACATAAAGGAACACTTCATCCTTCAGTTTATCACAAATATTCAACATCTGGACAGAAATGGATAAAACTGTATTTTAAAAGGTAACGAAAGTTGTCAGATGAATTTATTGGAGTAAAAAAATACAGTATTCACCTCTGAGATGTAGTAAAGTAGCAGTATAGAGCTGCATAAAATCAAAACACTCAAGTAAAGTACAGGTAACTTGAATGTGTACTTCAGTAGAGCACTTGAGTAAACATACTTAGTTAAATTCCACCACTGGTCATGATGTACTGTGGTGAAATGTCTTCTTGTAACACACTTTAGTGGTGGAACCTGACTAATGTGTGCATGTTGGCTTATAAAAGAAATATTGCTTGTACACAAGGTCCTGTGTGACAATATAGGTGGAACACTTAAGTTTAAATCTGACTTCAATATTGAAAAAGGCGAAAGGCTTATAGGGGAACACCACCTAATTTAAGAATTCAAATATGTTATTTCTATAGCATAGGAAAGTTCAATCAATATTTGCTAACATGAGCTACTCTCTTTCAAAGCCGGAAACCAGAGCGGTAAGTATCAAACTTGTGATGTCAAAGGGCAGGGGTAGGCAACCTGCAGTTCCGGGGCCACATATGGCTCTTTAGCTTATCTCCAATAGCTCCCTGTGGCTTTGACCAAAAATTAAAGTCATTTTTGAACATTTTAATTTTAATTCATCATTGTAGGCCTAGACTAAAACCTCAACTAAAATATGAATCATAGCTCTATGTCTACAGCCTGGTGCCTTTTCTCTAAATTTTTCTGAACATCAAAAGCAGTGTTTTGAGTCTCCTTAGTGAAGCTAGCCGTGGATTCCAATTCCAGAAAGGAAAAGTTTTGGAGGAAAATATTGAATTTAATAGTGCATAGACAGATTTATTTACTTTCGCTACAAGGTACCAAATATTCACATCATCACTACTTTACTGCAGAGTAGCCACCTACTGGTAAAACATATTAATGATTAGACCTATAAGTAATGTTGATAAGCTAATTTACACTTAAAAAGGCTGTGTTACCTCTATCATACAGCTCAAATATATTTTGTGGCTCCAGGCAGATTGAATTAATTTTTTTGGACCAAAAAAGGCCCTCCTGGTAGTAAAGGTTGCTGACCCTTGTCATGGGGTATAAAGCTCAAGTCTGGAGCTGCTCCATAGAGGATTAATGGGAGCCTGATTTTGTGAACCCACAGAATGTTTATTTTCTTTTTTATACTCAAATCAGCTTTATTCTATTGTAGTGTTCTCCAGTGTGAAACAGAAAGTGTACCAATATACTCAGAACATTCCCCTCTCATCTTTCACCATTTATTGTCTATGGAGCAGCTCCGGACTTTATACTTGAGTTTTGCACTCTAGCTTTGGGATTTTGGAGATCTTTGTTCACTTTTACTATTATTTTTGGGCTGTCTTAGACCTTAGGAATAACATGTATGGACTTTTAAAATGGGCGAAGTCTCCCTTTAAAGTAAGTAAACATTTAGTTACTGGGGAACTACTGTATGAGATGTTTTGTTGGAGCATGTATTGGAGTCAGAGTGCACATTAGAGTGTTGTGTTACAGTAAAAACATGCCAACTACACAGCCTTACGTGTTCTATATAGTTTTGCCTATTTTACTAATACTTTCTCTTGCTGTCTCAGCACTGTACCTGTCATGCATAATGTCCTGCACTTAGAAATCCCACACACACAGTACTTATACACCAGAACAACTCCTTACACAGCTGATTTAGCTTAGTTAGCCTCAAAGCTAAAACTGTGGGAGCTGTGGTTTACAGAAGACTGGTTTGTCGGAACCACAAAGGAAACTTTACACTTTCGTTTACTTACGAACAATACTTAGGTTCTTACATATAGTAAATATTAACTTAATTCCATGTTTTACTTTGTTCACATGACATTTGTTAGCTACAATCACTGCTGTTAGCTGAGGCTAACTCATAACGACACCATGCAGCACAGCTAGTTCACTGTTAGCTGCGATAAAAGGATTTAACGATGCAGTAAAACGGACCTGTGTTTTCCACTTGATAGGAACTGCCTGTGGTTTCCATGATTAAAACAATGTATAGTCACTTTTCAGAATTAGTCGACAGAGATTGCAAGCCATTTGTTGTTAGTTCCTCACAGACCGGAAACACGTGCGGAAAACTTTCAAAATAAGACATCTCACTTACGTACAACCGGTACAAACACAATAAAGTGCAGCTATCCAAAATACCTCTCATGAATAGCACCAGCTGATAATATGCAAAAAGCAGGCATTATATATATATATATATATATATATATATATATATATATATATATATATATACACACACATACATATACATATATATGTATAAGGAAATTCATCAGATTAATCAATGTAGACGGTTATTAGATAATCTGTGTGGGCAGAAACACAGCAGGAGGCTTATCCCTCATTATCTATCAGGTCAACTAAACAGTGTATTAAAGGTCCAGTGTGTAGGATTCAGGGGCATCTACTGGCAGAAATGGTACTTAATATTCATAATTTTTTTTATCAGTTTCTAATCACCCCCCAAAACGAACCGTTGTATTGTCATTACCTTAAAATGTAGTGATTTTGGGGCAACCTCTAGCTCACCTGGTAGAGTGTATGTCCCTATCAATGAAGGAATAAATGTCAAAAAAATATCTTGAAAAGAAAAGATCTACATACCAAGAGGGTCATCTCCCAGAGTCTGGTGTTATTCTACAGCAGGAGCCCAGAACAGACAAACCAAACACTCACTTTAGATAGGGCCATTTGCGTTTCAGGTCAGCCATGTAGTTCTCCTAAATGCTTGTTACAGGTGAATCTCACTGCTAGAAGCGGCAAAAATCCTACACACTGGACCTTTAATGGTGGTTTGTTGTGTATTATTGCCTAAAGCTAACTACTAGTTTATAAACCTGACAGCAGAAATAACACTCCAAGGCAATGTTGCAATGCATGCACAGTAAATCTTAGACTACTGAACTTAGCTAGCTTTTATATAATAATAGGGATTTAAAAATGTGTGTAAATGTGAAGAGCTAAACAAGAAACAAATGGTCACCATTTAGTAGGTAGGTAAAACATTTTATTCGCGTATTTTCGATGTGCAAAGTTTAACATTTTTCATGTGCTGGGATGATATTCCACAACTTCATCAGTTTATTTTGCCTTTTTTTTTAACCTAATTTCCCCTCTGGGGATCAGTGAAGATCATTAGATGGCCATTGTCACTTTTCAATAAAAATACTTTAAGTTTCTTTCTCTTCCCCAAGGGAACAACGTGAATCCATCCATGCAGAAAGACAGTCCACAACAACTGGCAACACGTCACCGAGGGAAGGAGCTCAGTGGGTCAAAGCTCTAGTGTCAAAGCAGAATGCCGCATGTGTACAAGACTGGCAGATCCGTGGTCCAAGCTGAGGAAACTTGCGATGTGATATCCATTAGCGTGGTGTTAAATTCAGTCAAAGCTGGGTTAGCGTTCCTGACAGGAGGGCAGGACCATCACTCCATGTCTTCAGGCTCCTGAGTCCAGGAGACAAACCTTAAACCTAAACAAGAGTAATAACATTCAAGACAAAATTTTAACCCCAGCAAACAAAATAAGGTACAGATGATTTACAGTGAGGTCACCAAATACAACATTTTGCTTTAAACTGAATAAAGGCAGAGTGTACTAAAATGTTAGTGGTGGCTCTAACACCTTACTACATTTAGGGGAAACAGTTTGTGCAAACATCAGCACCAGTATTGCTACACAGTGCTCTCAAACTACTCAGTGCCTACAAAGACTATACACCTCACCCTACCTGTTCTTTATCATTTAAATCTAGCCAGAGCTTACTTTAATCCCTGACAAAATCTATATCATAATAACAAGCTATCACTCCAAACTACTCTGAAACAAAGTCATTTTAAAGCCCAAATCAGGAGACATTTACATGGAAATTCCCATGACACACTGTGTAAGAGCTGACATGCCTGGTTGATTAATTTTTTAGAAGGTCCACTGATAAGGACTATCAAGGTGACAAGGTACTGCTTTCAGTAATATTTTAAGCAAAGATACCAAACATTTTCTTGGTTCAACTTCTTCTCTCTTTCTTTACCTTTAGTGAGAGTAAACTGAGTATGTTTACATTGTAATTACTACTGTGGTCTCCTGTGCAGGAACTCATATCTGATGTTTGAACAAGCAGCCAAACATAAAGGGCAACAGCAGTTAGTGGCTGGGTTGAATACCTGAAGGATAAAAGCTTCTGGGCTTGAGAAACTTAAACTGAAATATAGTTTAGTGAATAACACCCTGTTAAGTGACAAATTAAAGGCGTCATTTAATTTTCTATCACTTCACATTGAGTTAACCAGACTAATTTAGCTCAGTGGATTAGCAACTTCCGTAGCCGCCTTCTCAGTTACAAAATGAAAACTTCTCCACTTACCTTTCTACGGGACTATGTAATACATGACGAGGAAAAACGCCACGTCAAAGAGCACGAACATCCAAAAGTCATACCAATAGGAGTGCTGCGGTAAAGATACCGAAGTTCCTTTAGGTTTAGACATTTTATCGTCTCTTTCTGACTCCGTCACGGGAGACGTGCCTGGTCCCATGTTTGCCTTAGGTACAGCTGCGCGAGCTCTCCGGAAGAGATCAAACAAGATGTCGAATAGCCCTTCAAAATAAAACGACATGGTGCTAGGTTTTGATAACCAATACTAGTATTTCATTTGTAATTTTTTCCCCAGTAAAAACATAACTTTTGACACGTTCACTGCATTTTTCACTTCCTGCATTTTCTTGTTTATTTGTATTCGTATTGTAAACACTAATTTTAGATAGATGTATGACAGACTTATGTCTAATAAAGCTTGTTACCCACCCTCTGGGCTCTAGCAGTCACTGTTTTCCTATCTGACTACACATGACTGTCAGGGGCGTAGGTATAGACAGTGTAGGCAGTGACGTTGCACTGATGCCCTGGGGGAGGGGTGGGGGGCTCGAATTATGACCCCCACTCTGAACACGCCAGAGGGTCGCTATACGTTCTTTATGCCGCCTTTGCATTTTTGCACAAAATCAAACAATGGCGGCATTATGCTCCTTCAGCAGGCCGGCATCGCAGAAACAAAAGAGGTGCCACAGGCATGACATGTAACACTACAGCACCAGCCTCTAGTGTGACATATAAAGTGAGATTTATACTTCTGCGTCGAATCGACACTGTACCTACAGAGTAGGCTCTGCGTCAACGTAGAGCCTACAATAAATTGTGAAAACAATAAAGCTCCCACAAAGTAACATTTTGTCTTGTGTGTGATTTATCCTGGCTTCATATGAGTGTAGGAAATCTCTGCTAGTTGCTAGGCTAATATATACAATGTAAAATGTCATAGGCTTGAGCCAAAAACATTTACATGTTGTATTTGTGGGGAAAATGTGTCCAGCGAAAGACAGGTGTTTGTCTGTGAATGCTGCGAGCTGTAGTGAAGATGATTTGTGTCCTTGTGTTTGAAATTGTCTCTATTAAGCCATATATAATGTGTGTTTTGAATCAACTAAATTTTACAACACTTCACAGAAACCCCACTGCTGACTAGTGGTTTGGAGGTGTGACTGCAGAGTGACACAGACACACCTCCGCAGAAGTAGAAATGCTCACAACGTAGACCAGGAGCGTAGGCTATGGCATAGAGCTGATGCATAAGTATAAATCCAGCTTAACATACGCATTGGCAGCGCTTTTATTAGATAAACTATGAAAACACTATTCAGTTAAATAAATTATTTCTTATTTTCTTTGGTATTTTTGTCACATATAGACATGCAATAATGATTGTCAGGTAATATGTTAATACCTCGTGTGAGAAGCAATATGATATATAGCTAGTTTAGGCACAAAACTAAAGCTGAGCAAAACTGCAAACCGATTGCACAGTCATGCCTTTCAAACATAAAACTCTGTGTGTGTGTGTGTGCTTCATAAGTAACAACTAGTGTGCACTCAAGCCCACAATAATAATATGCACTGGGGCTTGTTGTAGCTACCTCACACCATTGGACATCCTGTCTTATTTTGGTTCAATGCCCTTTAGTTTTTTAGTAATCACGTTTTCTATAGAAAAAGATTTAGATATTTAGCTCATATTGCTACTAACATTATTGTGACAATGACACTGACATATTTTTGATAAAAGCTGCTTAGTTGTCCACTTATTGTAATAATGTCAAAATGCTGATAGGTGCAGTGTTAATACGGTTTATATCCTCCTGAGCCCTGAACTTTTGTTTGGTATGCATTTTTAATTTCTCCTAGCTATCTGAGATCAAAAGATCCCAATAAGTATAAAAAGCTAAGCATTGTCAATGATAATAAAGTCCTCCAATGTCCTCCAATGAGATTACAATAAAATGCCATTGTCTTCAAACAAGTACTTCCTAATAAAGTCTTAATGTCTTAGCTTGTTACCGTTGCTTAAATTGGTCAAATTTGTTGCCATATCAAACCAGTTTCAACCAATATGTGATCAGGTTTTGGACCTTGTCCACTTTTGTGTCAGCATTGGCTGCAGACTGACTTGGCAGAAATGGCTGCCATCTTTTTACATGGATTAGTGTATTGTGCTCTTTCTACCACTAGATGGCACAAATGAGTGTCCACAAATGAGGGCAACAGCTCTAAGTTAAATACAATGAAGTATAAGGTCAACCCAAAATGTTCACAGGAGGATATTCAAACCGATTAAGTCTATTTCTTCTGCTGACAGCTCTAGATTGATTGCTCTCAAGGTGAGGAGCAAGTTTTCTACAGACACTTAGGGATTAAAGGTACTTGGTTTCGCTAAAGTAATACAGACCATTTCTATTGGACCTAGTAACTTCAGTGTCCTGTTTACTTCAACCCTGGTAAATGATAAACGGTTCTGACTTAATTTGTGACTTGTACTAAATGTTTTTTTTTGTATAATCTCAAAGTACAAGGCCACTGTAACATGCTGACATTCTTTATATTCATTTTGAATCACTCATCTCCGATGCCTTTACCCTCCACTCCATTAACCGCCCAAAACACACCACACATTTCAGTTGGACACAGAAAAAGGCTCAGCATGTTGTTTGCTCGTGTGACACCAAATACCATTTATTAGGGCTTTACAAAGACTACAAAATCCTCCAGATGAGTTAAATCACTGTCTCTGTCTATTTACATGATATGTTACATACAAATGTACAAAATATAAAACATTTAAGGACAAATGTTTCACCCAAAAAGAAGAAAACTTTCTCTCAAACCAGAGTAAATGCTATGGTTTTCAACTGAGATGTAACTGCAAAGTGTAAAGTGGGGAAAAATGACCAGCTGATCATCAACACTATGGTGTACACTGTTAACGGTGCCAAAGTTCTGCTAGCTCGGGATTCTCATGGCCCACAACAGGAGTGTAGAGTAGCTGAGAGGGTGAATTGTGGGAGATATAAGTTCAGGTTTGATACACGGGTGTAACTGTAGGTAAGGAGCAACCTGTTACCATGGTAACTACCCCTTTATCATGCAACTAAACACCCTTGCAGACGCAAGGCCGACCAAGTTGGCCAGATACATGTGTGAACCATCAGAGGCTTGGCTGCAGAGACACATGTGAAGCTGAACACAGGTAGGATTGTAGAGGATAGGATTGTCCTGAGGTTGTGACAACATGACTTCTTGGTCTCTGATGGGTTTTGACTGACCAGTAGCACCTGTTGGATGTATACAGTACGGTGTCAGGTCAGCTTCGGTGCCTCGGACAGCTTGCAAGCCTAACGTGGCGGTAAGCTTGGGTGAAAATGTCCAGAGAGGAAGTGCATCTAAGGAACAACAGGGCATTCCTAAAGACGGAGAGGATCCAGAGAATATTATGGCAGGAAGGGGGGATACTGGAAAAGTGCCTATTTTTTCTCAGTCTGTGATTTTTGTGAGCTAAAAACTGTTTCTTACTGTACACCGTATGCCTCCTGCATAGGCAAAACATCCAATCACCACAAGACACACACCTGTTTCTGACAGCGTGTTGAGTTTTTGCATTTCTTTTTTTTCTCTCTGTTTTCAAAGTACAATAATTTACTCAGCGGGTTAAGCATATTGTAACATCAACAGGGCAGAATGCATCTTTGATTCACTGTGCAAGACTTAAGTATTTACAACCCACCCCGACCTCAAAGTGTGCAAAACCAACCCACTCGTTAAACAAAGAGAGGACAATCAAAATTCAAAATGGCTTCCGTCCAATACACGCATACGTAACGGTAAAGGTCTCTCCTTGATGCATCCCCTTTAAAAAGCTTCAAAACATGCTCATCAGGCTAAAAAACCCAAAACAGTTTGGTTGTGCTCCTGTTCAAGTGAGCCCAGCTCAACTGGGCGAAAAAACAACAACTAAAAAATACCCCACCCCTTTTTTTAAATGTTTTTACAATATTGGTCAGTTTTAAATTCAAATACAGCATTTTATACTTTAACTGTCAGAAACAAGAAAGGGCGGTTTAGAGGAAGAGGGAGCAAGAAAACAAAAAACAAAAAGAGGCTGTTTTTCCGACTACAAGCAGCTTCTTTGACGTAGCAGGAAGCAGATCATCATCATCGTCTGACATTAACGTCTCTTCTTCTCACTCGGGAGCAGAGGATGCCTCCCAGACTTTTGCACATTTAAGGCAGTGAGAAAGCACCAGTATCATTGTTCCCTTTCTCAGCTCTTGGGCCAATCTGGTTCACTTGCATTTCAAAATACTTTGGATTCTTTTTTGGTACCTCATGGATACCAGATGGGTGCAGATGCTGAACAAGACTATCAAATGAGTTCCAGACAAGACACCTTGTCACCTTGCATCATTCAATTCAGTATTAATTTGTTGATTGATCAGCTCTGATTCATATCTGTTGAAGTAAAGGCCTTGACATTTTCAAAGTCAGTTTACTGCTCTCCTGAATTTTACCAGTTTATGTTCTGAATGTTGCAGCAAACCCCATCTACTTGGTTCTCCATGCAGGTTAACACAAATGTCATAAGAATTCAGCTATTTGCAAGTGACCGTTCGCTAAGCCCCGCCTCACATGTTGCTTCATCTGTCAGGCTTTCCATTCTCACACCTCTGCATGAGTTCATAATAATACTGATAGTATATTAGCCACTCAACATTTTATTAGCTGCAGCTAGGTAGCTAATTAAGCTAACGTTAGTTCCATGGGCTTAATGTTTGCGTATGTCTTGTTTTAAAACGATAATCTTGAAATAGGTCTTTAATGTGCGCTTCATACATGGTAACGGGCTGAAAGACTGAGGCTAATGGAGCTTAACAAAAACAGCATTTTTCTTGTATTGCAGTACAAACTTAGCTTGTTAATCTAGTAACATTAGACTATAACATAAATCTGTTTAGTTGCTTAGCTAGCATACTTGTTCATATCTATCTCAATCAAGGACGTTATGTCTTCATTTGGGTGGTCTGTTCGTTCATCAGCAGACTTATGAAAGAAACTCTGACCCTATTTTTATTAAACTTGTTGGAAGGATGTAACATGGGCCAAGGAAGAACCCATTAAAGTTTGGAACAGATTCAAATCATGGGATGGATACCAAACCCGCAGGAACAGTGTCAGGCATTGAAGCCAATTTTCATACTGGCCAATTGTGGAATTACAATTTCTGGGTCTGTCATGTGACAACACTGAGCCCCAAAATACTTTCATTGACACTATAAGATAGGGCATTTGGCCTTGTCATGGGGCACTGTCATGAAAAGGCGTTTGGGGTGAGAACTAACCTATGTGTTTAGCAAACACTATCAGTCTCAGGGTTATACTGGCTGGGGTTGCTGGAGTTTAAACCTCCATAAATTAAATAAAGAGCAGGTTAAACTCAGTTACTACTGTAGGTGGTAAACTAATTAGCCAATCATGCTAACCTTTGCAACTAACCCTCAGAACTCTGTAAATGCTGAGTATCTATGAACTGCATCTCTCTGCATGCCACTGTAACACGTGGAGAAAGCCTGACAGAGATGCTGAGTTACAGTTGCTAATGACTGGACAGTCACTGTTTAAGGGAGGTGTTTAGCAAACGGTCAATACAGACAGTTCTGTGGGGACTCACAGAAGGCGCTGCCTGCTGCTCTCATGGTGCATTGTAAGCTATGGAGTGACAACAGGCTGTGGAGCGTGGAAGGCCAAGAACAACTTAATCTAAGTTTACAACCATGTTCGGCTGTGTGCTGTGATGTTAAGTCTCTGTGTGTGTATGGTTGTGTTTGTGTGTGCGCGTGTCTACATTTGGCAGTAAATCAAAGGGAAACATTGGCACTTGTCCATTTTTTTCTTCACAGTAGCAATGTGGCTGGATGACACACAGACAATGGGCTTTCGTTGTGCTTGTTGTTGGCATGCAGGGCAGCGAGGAGCGGCTTGGCAGTGCCTGACACTGAGGAGGCTCAGGGCAGGAGACCAGCACCATGAAGCTCAACTGACGACTGAACAGGAGGGTTGTGCGCCGTTATGAAAATGTAATTCTTGTGATCCTAATTGGGCTGCAGAGGCTTTGCAAATGTTTTTAAATCAACCACGTCTGGTGCCATCATGGAGGCGCAGAATTGTCCTTATGTTCAGAAAAGGCAAAGACACCCAAATAAGGTGATATAGTGGTAAACAAGGAGACGGAGAAGTTTGTGATTTGTGTGTAAAGAAAATCTGTTTAGAACCAGTTTTCTAACAGCTGAAAACCTCCATTGTGACCACCAGAGGGCATTACATCACCTGAAAACACTCAACAGTCCCTCAATAGGTGGGGTCAGAGATGAGGGTCCCAGGGTGGTATAAATAGTGCCTTGCTCAAGGACACTTTGGCAGGCTGGACTGTTGGTCACATGGGGGCTTGAACCAATCGAAGCCTCTGATTAGAGGACAGTGTCCTCCTGCTGCCTGTGTAAGTGCATGAGTGTGTGTGTGTCTGTGTGAGAAGCACCTCTGTAAACAAGGAAAGACATAAACAACAGAACCCATCTCCCCCCATTGTAAACATCTGAAGATATATCTGGGATTTAAAAAAAAAAAAAGAAAAAGAAAAATCCAGTTTAAACTCTTGGCTTTCTCTTTTTTTCTGACACTTCAGAGATTGACACCCCATGTTAAAATTACGGGGTGATCTGTGGCTCATCGTGAGTGAGCACAATGTGATTTACTCCTTGGAAGTCAACTTCAAAAGGAACTACTGTCCCTTGTCAGACATATCCCGCCTACACACATATGAAAAGTTGTATTCTAAAATGTTATACATCCATTAAATGACTAGCTGAGCTTAATTATATGCTTAAAATATAACGGATCCAACTTGTATGATTGTTTATCACGTTGATCACTGAGGACCAAGTTGGCTGCTCTTTAAAACATACAATAATCTGATTTAATATTGCACCATTGTAATGTAAAAATATTCTATCAAATGGCAGGTATACCATTTTGATAATAAAACTTTTCATATATTATGTATCTGTGCACTATAGGGGGTGTCTGCTAGTGACCGAGGTTCAGAGGTTCCCAGGTTCAAGGGGTCCGGTGTCTCCCAGCGCAGCTCTTCGTCTCATAGCGCCGACTCCAGCGAGGAGTCCAGCTGGTCGTCATGGTGACTGGTGCTGTCGCTGTCGCAGCTTTGTGTGCTGGAGTAGTTAGCTGCTTCCTGCAGCCGTAGCAGCATGTTCATCTGGAAAGGCAATACACAAACAAAGAAACGCCTTAATGAGAGAGATTGTGTGTGGGAAAACAGAGGGCGTGCAGACATCAAACAACATTTTTCGGAAACTTAACGTGCCCCTGAAAACAACTCTGTTTGTGAAAACAATCCTTTTCTCTCAAACTTGCAGGAAACAGCAATACAAAATTGTAGCGCAACCCAAATCCGCCACCCAACTAAACGCTCGCTTGCCCTTCAGCTCATAAAATGTCTTCACCCTCTGCTATTTTTTTGCAAGCGTCGATTGGTGCTGTGTATGTGCAAAGCTCAACAGAGAGATGAGAAGGAGGTATTTAATTGTGTTTAACTCACCTGCCCAAGTACGACATCCTCAACAATGTCAAAGCAAAAACAGAGGTGACACTACCTTGTGCTACAATGAACGGGCATCACAAACCCTCTCAAACTGCACATCAATGTTCAATTGGTCTGGTGAAAATTTGGTTCAAATAAATTTGTTGGTGGTGACCAATCATAATTATATAGTGATTCTCTGGCTAAATGCACACAGCTGCAGGGCTCTAAAGTGATCACAAGAATCCTGAATTGGAAAAACAGGACACTTCCGATCAAGCGACAGTACCTGGTCAAGAGTGGAAAAGCAGTAATGAGACTAACCACCATACCTAAAACCCCCATTATAAACCTCGGTCTAATGACTCACAAACTTTGTCTCTATACTTTACACGTGGTAAAAAGCACTTTTAAAGCCTTGTGGTAAATCAGCCTAATAAAACTGCAGAACTCCTCATCCCTGCAACTGAGCTAATGGTCTAAATAATGCAGAAATGCTGCTGCATATGGTGCATTGCTTCGAGTGTTCCTAAAATGAGCCTTGGCACACCTGCACTCAAACTGGTCTCGCCTGGACAGACACACACACACACAGACACACACACTCACACACGCGCACACTTGCTAAATCAAGCCAGTTGTTTTTGGATGGCTACCCTTTAATTCCTCTCGGGCTGCAATAACCCAGCAAATGGAAATTAATTCTCTCTTTCTCTCACCTCCCTGAATAGTCCAGCCTCCTGCGTGTGTGTGTGTGTGAGCCTATACCACCTGGCTACTTTACTAGCGTCTTAATTTATTTTATTATTATTGAAAAGAGCCAAGGTAACATTCATCCTGGGTTTCTATGGAAACTAGCATCACTGAATTGATAACTTTATGAATCTGCATCATGAATATATATGTTTGATTTGTTTAACTGAATCAAATCATCTGGTTTGGGTCACAGTTCACATATGGAGGCAGTATCTATCTCCATAGCACGTTCCTCTCTGCTTCTATCTTTAGTAACACACACACAGCTAACGTCACTTACCTCATATTCTTCCCATGGTGTTAGATTTCTTACATTGAGCCTATTTTAATTCACTTTAAAGTCCCTCTGTATTCTCTGATGTTGTTCTTATATGTTACAGGTAAACTAGAAACTCCCTAACAGAGTAATCACTACAGTTGTTTTGTGTTTGTCTTCCTCACCAGTGGGTCTCCCTCAGTGTCGCTCTGAGACACCTGCTTGGACGAGGCTCCCTCCTTGGATGAGCTGTAGCCGTCGTATCCCACGTCCTCCGGCCTGAGTTGCAGCAGCGACTGGCCATCCTGCTGCAGCGAGGCGGCGTTCCATGGATATGTGTCGTTCACCCACTTGGATGGATCCTCCCATGCTGCTCTTTTGCCGTACAGCTGCAGGTGTGCCAAAGAGGGAGAGAGGGTATAGATGACATAGTAGAACAGATATGAGCAAATAAAAAAAGTCAAACTCTATATCAATGCCTGAGAAATTGGGGTTATTTTCTAAATCAGATTTTGATACTCCTGTACAGGTGCAATCACAATAACTAGCACCAAGTGGTGGGCTACTGTCAAAGCTCACCTGCAATTGTTATTCATATCTGTGCCTCCTGTAATATGCCAGAGTTATGTGCAGTGACATAAAACTCACAGAGTGTGGTGACTATCATTATCTTCTAAGTTTCATTACTCGTCTCATATCATTTGAACAGCTGTGCCAATGGCCCACAGACTTAAAGAAGTATTTCACTGCTGGAAAGGCAGTCTTTTCATAAAACAGGGCTGTCTCTGCAGGAGACATGTGCAAATACTTTTGACATTTGTTCTACATGACCAGAGAATACAGAGGAAAAGAGTTGTGGAATGTACTTTTGCTCAAAAGGTAGAAAACCTACTGGTAAAAAAGGATTTTGAATTACAGTTAAAGAGTGCACTAGGTTTCTGAGGACATTTTAGGTGAGAAATAGGCAATACAGTAACATAATTTTGGCTTATATTTCATCAGCACTGCCTACTTCTACAGTTTGATCAGTGTTTACACTCAGTTTACGAGAGAGGGAAGGGCCTCGCTTTCAATCTGCTTCTTAACTCTTTGTGTCCGTGCTGATAGGCATACAAAACTGCGAATAAATGCACACATATGCCACAATAATGCTGTCATATAGCGATCAGAAAAATCAAGTGTTGCTGGGACATACCTGAAGCCCTTCCCTGACAGCCTCCAGCAGGTAGGGCACCAGGGAGTAGTTCCACAGGTCAGTGAACCAAACCCGAGAGCCTTCTACATCCAAGGGACACGACAGGAACAGACGGGGGCCTGTAGGGACAAAAGAGCCCAGGTGATGAGTGCTGACATGGTCCAAAGACCAAAGACATGGAGCAGACTCTCAACTCAAGAGTGGAGGCACAAGAACATCACAGGGTTACAACACTTACTTTTAAACACCACACTGGCTTCAATATCGGACTAACAGTATAGACACAAGCAGGAGAAAGTTTGTGTGTGTGTGTGTGTGTGTGTGTGTGTGTCTGTGAGACTGACCTATGGTGACGTCAGAGGAGCTGTGTGCCTCCAGGAAGGTGTTGAGGTGCTGCCAGGTCTTGGGGACCCAGTCGATGATCTTAATCAGGTCATTGCTGCGCATGTTCTTATCGATCTCCGTCTCTATCAGCTTCCGCCGCAGGAAACGGCCCAGGAAACCTTTGACCGGCTCGGTGTGGTTGGTGCACAGCACCCACCTACGACGGGACAAACAATCGATGGTGAAACAGAAACAGAGGAGGTAATAAATCAGCTAAACATTTAACCACATTCCTCATCAAAGCAGCTCAGAGTGAAGAGTTTTGGGCTCGTTTCCCTTTATAGATTCATATTAAATGAATGTCTGGCTCATGATAAGCTTTTCCTAATGACTTTATATTTGCCAAATCATCAGCTAGTCAAACATGCCAAGCAGAAATGATCCCCACTCAGAACATGCATATTGTCTAATCATTTTCATTTAACAAGGCTAATTATCCAAGAGATGTGATTACAGCACTCTCAGAGGAAGAAAGCCTTTAGTTTACGATCTGTGAGAGATAATATGTTGACAGAAGCACATTGTCTGACAGGTGAGATGATGCAAAGCAAACAAAACTGAAAGTCATTTCTCTGAGGAACCAATAGCGTACACACAATATGACAGGTATCTTTGAAAACACTACTAATATCATAATATTTTGAGAGACAGCACCAGAGTTCATTTCTGTATAAGTCAAGGTTGTGTTGTGTGTGTTGCACAAACCTGAAGTTGTGGTGTAGCTCGAGGTTAGGAGAAGACGACACTCCCTGGTTCATGGTCCCGATAACATAAGGGCTGAACAGAAACAAAGACAACAGAGTGCGTCACTAAATAACTGAGAACATGTAGATTATGCATTATGTTGTTGTTAGATCAGTGATGATAAGCACCAGGTTGGCCTCTCAATTTGAGACACATACTGTTAAAATGTGTTATTTTTGGCATTACAGTTATTTTAGCTGTGATTTTACTGATATTCAATACAAGACATTTGTGGCTCACCATTTGTGGTACTTGCAGTTGAGGAAGCCGTTGAATATGTCACTGAGGGAGCCGATATGGTGGAGGTTGTCCAGGATCACCACAGTGGGGAGCTCCATGTCTGTGTCCTCAGAGTTGCACTGTTCTGCCAGGTTGGACAGGTACTGACGCAGGTCCTGGGGAAGGAAGGAGTGACAGGTTTTCAATTGGATGCAATTAAGATCTGAGTCCCCACTACCTTTTTATTTATGTTGATCTCTGGTTCTTTAAATAAAAGCCATCCTGACCATAGACTGTATGAAAGAAGTGGACGGAGCCTATGGGTCTGAAAAGTGAAGCCAGTGTGGACGTGCTGTAAAACTGCATTGTTTCTAATGGCCAGCAGGGGGCGACTCCACTGGTGGCAAATAGAAGTCAGACTGTAGAGAAGTCTATGAGAAAATGGCCCTACTTCTCACTGGATTTATTACCTCAGTAAAAATTTCCTAATGAGTTCATGGTCTCAGTCACTAGTTTAAAGTCTTCCCCAATACAGCATGATGTTTATTCTGTAAATGATGGTCCCATTTAGGGTAAAACAGTGTACGCAACGGCTGAGGCATGGTGGCTACATCTATTTCTTTTATACAGTCTATGCTCTGACAGCCAAATTACAGCCAATGGTGATGTGTGTCACATTCTGGAGCCCATTATTTAGATGTGAGTGTATTTTTATTACACTCAAAAATCAAAAACATCAGAAGAAAATGTCAAGTTGTACAATCACTCTGTCACAATTAAAGTTTTATACTTCACTTCACACTTCTTCTAGAGCTGCAGTTTTGTACCAGCATTCAGAATGTAAGTATGATTATACACGAGGAAATGTACATGTGATAAGGAAAACCATGTCTGATAGGTTGGTCGCCACTTTTTACAATCTAATAAAAAATATATATACATTGATATCTCCATTTACATGCACACATCATCCGAATCTCCTCTGGCATTGTTCAAAGGCATTCTGGGAGATGTAAAAGTCACTAAACCAAAGCAGTACTGTAGATATGACAGACTGGGTGAGAAAAATTGCTGCCACAGTGCACCAAAATATCCCAAACTGCCACCTTCAGATTCCTCTTCCTACCTTGCTGGAATTCTGGTCCACGTTGAAGCTGGCCACGTTGTGCTCTGTCACCTGCTGCCCCATCTGGGAAATGATGTACTCAGCCAGCTTGGCAGCCAGGAAGGACTTGCCGGTGCCGCTGGGTCCTGAGAGGATGATACGACGATGCTCCATCAACAGGTTGAGGTACCGCTGGATGATGGGCTTTGGAATCAGCGTGTCAAACACAAGGCTGTCTATACTGTTTTCCTTCACACCTGGGAAGAGGAGGGAAGAAGGAGGGAGGGAATAGAAAAGAAAAAATAATGTTCAAGGTTCAAGTTCATATTTATTTCTCTACTCTACTTTCTAACATTTCCCTTAAAAACCCAAAGCAAGTTTCTACATCAGCTCTACTCCTGAAATAGAAACACATTGTTTCCTTGCTGCCATACCTTTGAGGTTGACCTTGATGACGTTGTTGTCGCCCACCAGGTAGCCGCAGGGCAACAGCTCAGGCACTTCGGAGGCGTGGGAACGAACCACCTCACCCATCTTGTAGCAGATGATGCTGTCTGAGCTGAGACCCAGGCTGGTCAGAGGGTCCACCCGAAACACGTACTCCTGAAGTCAGGGAGAGGTGAGAGGACAGTGAAACATAAAGAGCTGCACTACTGATCATTCTGAAATATAGGCGGTGATTCTTGTTGTCCAACATATCTTCAGAGTGACAGCGGAGCTGGTTGTGTGTATCTGCCAATCTTTCAGACACAGATGGTTGATTTCCACCTCAAGCAAATCACTTCACACAGAAAACCACCATGTGATGGTGCGAGTAATAAAGACAGTTATTTGAGCTTGTTTAAGAATTGGTTTCATAATGTTTTAGTTTCAATCATTTTATTTAACTGATGACAGTCAAGCAGACCAAAATATTGTAAATAAATGAATATATCAGCGGTAACAGAGACAATGTTTTTAACATCTTTACTCAAGCTGTTTCCAATGTGCAGAGTTTTTACATTTTTTTGTAGATATATAATTCTTAAGTTTAACTTTGGCTTACTTTAAAGACAAAAAAAGTATGTGTTCATCATACAAAATCCAATTCCATGCAATCAAGAGGAATAAATTGCTTTAATAGATATGAGCCTCTGTACGGCTGAATGGATACAGCATTTGTAATATGCATTGCTGTATTTTTTCCAATTAGTTTCATCTCAAAAAGCAGTTGTATTTAAATAAAATGAATATCCAGTAATTTCTGTTACACACTTTCTTTTTTAAGGAACAGGCACATAATAAATCATTTACACCACATATAAAAACATCATTTGATAAGACCAGAGGGAAATAAGTGCAGAATGTTTTATTCTAACTGTGTGCAAAAGTACCCAGCTGATTAATAAGTCCCCGGTTATTTTACTCTATTACAGCTATAATATGCTGCATTTTCACTGCATGGTACAGCATGGTTCTACTTAACTCGACTCGCACTTTTTTGGTTTTCCATTAGCAAAAGTTGCGGATAATACCTGGCTGTTCTTTTTGGTACCACCTCAGTCGAGGGTACAAGCAAACTGAGTCGATACTAGAAGGTGGAGCTAAAAATACTGCCGACCAATGACTGGTCAGAGAGTAACATCGCTGGTGTTACACGTGACATCCTGCATAAACCTGCCATTTTAGAATAGCCAAGCTAATGTCAACAGCAGCCACAGTGTTTTTAATTCACACACCCCAGATAAAAAATGGTTGCTTGCAAAACTACACCGTACACTATGCCACACGCTACTTGGTATAATTAACAAAGTACAGATGTTCCTAAGTTTGGTTGCTCATGACAGGATTCAGCGAATGTTGTGTTGAACAGAGCCGGCATGATGCATTAGTGAACTAAGCAGCTGCTTAGGGCCCCCAGTAGAGGACCCCCAAGGGTGCTTGAAATGTTCCACAAGCAGAGCCGGGCTTATGCTCACTGTGCAGTTTTCACAGACTACGAAAATAAGGCAAAGTATGTGTCAATGTTTACAACTTCAAAAGAGGATGGAACAAACTATCCCTCTGATCATAAAAACAGAAAAAAAAAACAAAACACCGTAAAGGTGAAGTGCTGGAACAGCAATCAGGTAAACATCGAAGTTTGTCAATAAATTAAAGTAATGTAAAATGATATGCGCCTAAGCTAATATTTACAATACACAAGCTGGTTCAGTGCCATTTGCCAACATGTGACAATGAGGGGGACCCCCAAATGAAATCTACTCAGGGCCCCTAAAAGTCTACGTCAGACCCTGGCATTGACGATATTACAGCAGTTTCACACGGCATCGCTATGGCGATCAGCTGAGCAACCCACCTACATTGAGGGGATGCTATCCACAGTGGAAAAAGAAATGGATTAAAGGACCTGAAACCAGACATTAGTTGAGTCGAGTCGAGCTGAGCCGGAGCATGCAGTGGCAGACATTTTGACTTGACATTGGCCTATCAATAAAGCTAAATGGAACTGAATCATCATTCATGTTATAAGTTACATGTTTTTTCTGCTATGAAAAGTCAAACCTGTTTTAAACTTAGATAACTGACCTGAACATATGAGCAATGCTGTGTTTACCTTAAAGAGGCGTCGGATGACCCCATCCAGGACGTCCCACTTGGTTTTCCCACTCACACCTATAGACCCAATCAGGTACGCCTGGCTTTGTGTACCCTGAGAGATAACAGGAGTCAGACACATGTAAGACTACAGTGGTTTTAGCTTGAGGAGAAGAGAATGTAAAATCTTCATGCACTAACCTTGGTGCTATATGGCCCACTGCTGATGGTAACCACTATTCGCACACTGCGGCCCTCTTTGCGTAGATTGCCCTCGTAGCCATCATCGAGCAGAATATCTGCAAACAGAACTTTTTGTTAGGAAGCCAACTTTCATCTGTCAGAGCCTTGATTCATTATAAACAAACTCTGCCTGCTGGCAAATTACAGCTGGAAATGGACAAACAGCCTCCAAAGTAAAAGATAGCTCATGGGTTCCTTTCATGCGATAATTACTTTTACGTTTAATCAATGTTTTCATACAGAGAGGTTCCGAATGAGTGCACAGAATGATAATGTAAAAACGACTGTGGGTTAGGAAATCACAATCTGAGGGAGGGGAACAAAGAGGAAAAAGAAGAATATGTCGAGATGGGAAATCACTGTGAAGAAAAAGGTTTATTTAAGGTATTTGTTAAGAGTTAAATGGTTAGTCAGTAGGATGTTATCATGACAGCAGTGGGACAAAATCGCAAGAGTAACTACGAGAAGACAGCTGTTCAAAGAAAAAATGACTTATGATATTTATCAATCTGACAATGTGTGCAAAGAGGCAGAGGACATTAACATCACATTACAGCAACAATCAGACATCCCACACATCTTATATTTGTGCAATTCTTCACCAACAGAACTAAAGGCAAACTGATAAGCATTTCCCTGATGACCATCAGGTTACAAAAATCTTGAGTCTTTCACATCTACATATTACACGCAAGGTATCCTTCTGCATCTGCTGTTGATGTTCAGGGCTTAGGTTTGGGCAACAAAAGTACATGGGTTGGCTCTACATTTATGCAGGAAGAGAACACCAGGCTCCAAGGTGAAAGTCCAGGGCTTGTTGAACCTGTCCACCACCCCTTCTGCCTGTCTTACAGGGACTTTCCTGCTCCTTATATCACGTTGTTACCGGCAGCGTTACAACCTGACGCTGTCCAGCAGTGTATCATACCGCTGCAACAGGTGCCATCCAGCCGACTGGCGTTGTATAGCACTGCAAAAAGTTACGTCCAGCTGTGTTACAAACTACAGCTGCCCAGAGGCGTATCATACTGCCATGAAAGGAGGTTTTTGGCTGCAGCAAATAGAGCACACTCTAATTTTCTGCAGCCCTGTTTTTTTTGCTTTGTGCAAGCAAATGTGTTTTTGATTAGTTAGTTTCTTGCCACCTTTAACCTCTGACGACAACCCCACCACTAACAACTCCCACCATAAATCTCTCTTCATTCTCTTTATCCCAGACTCCATTTTGGAGAGGGAAGGAGGTACTTTGTATTCGGCTGGCTTCCCTTAGCCGAGGGCTCTGTGTTGGGGTGATAACGGCCCGTTGGCCCACTCGTCTTCCCACGCGTCAGTGCTCTCGGCTCATCCCTCCATCAATTAACAAGGGCCCGAGTCCTCGGAGAGAGCTGCGCCTTCTATGTTAATTACAGGACAAGTGAGGGGGACAAAACTCTTTCACTTCTCCAATGGAGCAGGCCTGGAGAGATTCTCAGCATGTTCATGTATGTGTGTGTGTGTGTGTGTGTGTGTGTGTGTGTATGTATGTGTGTTTGTGTATAACAGGCTCCTGCTGCGTTGCCAGCCCTCGCAGTAGAAAGAGAGCAGTTATTTCATCATTTCATGCGGCTCCTCCGGATCATTTCTCTCCGCAAACACAATTCTCTCACATTTATTGAGGCAAGTGTGGAGAGAGCTAATCCAACTTAATACCACGGAAAAAAAACAAACTGCCCTGAGAGCTGCTGCAGACCATAAAGTGTGTCCTACGGCTTAACTAGACATATGAACATGACACTGACAATGCCATACTTTGAGGTTTAACTCCTACTAGCTGAATACACCTGCCAACTGCAACTACAACTACAAAATATTTCTTGGTGGTATTCTGTTGAATGCTCACTCCTGATTGGCAGGTGTAAGCATTCTGACATGTATTATTTTTAGGTCTGATGTTTATTACACTCACTTCTACCACTCTCACACTTACTGCTCTCACTTCAGAAACAACCGCAGGCTGCTAACGCTGATTTACACCAACACATCAGACACCGGAGCTGACACTGAACTGACCTGACATGATGGTGTCAGTGATGTTGAGGTTGTTTAGTGACAGCCCCAAGGACTGACGGGAGGAGGACGAGGATGTGCTGGAGGTCTCAGAGGGCGGCCGGGCCGTCTTGACGGGCGTGGCTGTCGGCGTGGCGTTACCGCTGGACTTGAGACGATCGTTCTCCGCTTTCAGTGCCTCGATTTCGTTCTGTTTGTTGACAAAAGAATGACAATTTAGGCAGAATCCAACAAACCGCATTCAAAGTCTCTGAATAATAATCTGCTCAGACAGCAGACGGC
Organism: Epinephelus lanceolatus; assembly: GCF_041903045.1. NCBI lineage: Eukaryota > Metazoa > Chordata > Actinopteri > Perciformes > Serranidae > Epinephelus > Epinephelus lanceolatus. The sequence goes on from NC_135756.1 coordinate 28,347,375, forward strand.
CATTTCCCTGCATTCAGGCTGTTGTTATTCTGAATCAGTGTTATTGGAATTATGGGCTTTTTGATCTTCAAGGCTCTCTTTGTACTGAAGGTTAAGTCTCAGATAAGGAGCCTTACATGATCCCCAGATCTAAGAGGAGACTATAGGCTTCTACAGATGAGGCAATCCACATCCACACAGATCCACTTAACTGAGACATTTATGGCGATATTCTTTGAACACGGGTTCCTTTTAAGAACACAAAATGACGCAGCACCTCTGAACATTATACTTTGAACTGATGGGCGTCTCATTGCAATACATCAACGGGAAGGATAGAGGTAAATTATATACGTGTATTTGCAGGGAGGAAACTTTATTAAACAATTTCATTCCACCTCTCTGAAGCGTGTTCACCTTGACAGCTTATTTAATTAATAAGTCATTTATTATTTGCCAGTTTTAGAGGTGATACAGCATACTGGCTCAGTGTGATATGTGATAGCTGGAAAGCCACAGTATCATGTGTTCTCCTAGTTTTATATTACCTTGTATTACTCTTCCTAAATATTTTAGACTTAAATGAATAGTGGGGAGAATGAAGAAATATCCTGAACTACAATTACTAGCTAGCCTGCAGTGTTTGGTGTATAGATTGCCCTCAGCTCTCCTGATGCCCCACTGGTGCCCTGTCAGCCACCAGCCATCCACTAACCCACTGAATGCAGTGTTAACTTCCTAACTGGTAGTAGCTGTAATGTGCCAGTGCCTTTAGGGAGAAACACACCACTTTAGCCCAAATAAATTAGACAGACAGAGGGAAGTTTTGCCTGCATCAGCCTTTGCAGAAAAAAAAAAACACTATAGCAGAACCAAAGGTATTTCTTTCTCCATGTGATTTTGCCTAAGATTTTGTCAAAAGAAGGGTATAAACATGACTGAAGCCAATTTGATATTTGAGTTCTTCACCTTTATATTACCCCGACAAATGGGGAATTCTGCATGCAGCTGCAGTTTGACCTTTCCAAACATAAATAGATACCCACATGTCAGTCGGCACAAGCTTGACCCGCGTTTAATCGAGTGTAATCTCACCTGCATGCGATTCATGGCCTCTCGGATCTGGTCCAGGTGGTGGGCGGAGCTAAGCGCCTCCAGGCGAATATCTGTCAACTTGAGCTCCTTCTCCCTCAGCTCATTCTTCAGCTGGAGGATGATTTCCGCCTCGGCTTCAGTGCATTCGCACAGCCTGCAACCGGGGTTACACACAGGGAGGAGGAGGGGGTCACCTCAAGGGTTATACCAAACACACACAATATAGAGAGAAAAATACACACTTAAAGGAAACAGGAGAGCTGAAGTTCAGAGGGAAGCTGGAGTCAGTGGTGAAAACCGCACAGGTAACTAGAACATGGAGGTGAATGGGGAGCTGGGACATTTGGGACAGCGAATCCACCCCCATTTACAATACTCCCCATTTACTTACTATGAGCACAATGACAACTATAGTGTAAATGTTGCAGTGATAGTGAAGATCCTGTAGTGTGTAGTATTCCCATCATCATGACTCAGCTATTTTGATAGTAAACAGGCACAGATCTAATACAATATCTAGAGTTAGATGCAATGCAACAAGAATCTGTCACACTGAAATTCAATAACTGACACGTCCACATGCTCAGCCCCTGAGAAAACTATACACACTTCTTAAAAAGGAAATTATCTCACCAGCTGCTACACAGCACAGCAGATGTGCACAGTGCTTGCATGCTTGTTGCTGGTTGGCAAATTTGCCACATGTTGTCCCTTCTGCTGTGACACAGTGCCAATTCGTTCTGGTGTGAGCTTATCCTTTTCACCCTTTACTCAGCCTACCGCTACGTCTCATGAACTGGACACCTCAGAGGTTCTGGTTCAGTTTGTGAACCCGAGAGATCATCACCTCCGACATGCCTGGGTGCACTAAGATGCAGGAGGAAAGTCACACCAACACACCCCACTGCACACACACACTCCCTGGGAGCAGGCCACACAGTGCCTATTACCGAGATCTGTGCTTGTAGACCACATGGCCGTTAAGCTTTTTCTTTGGCGTCCAAATGGGGGAGGACTTGCTATCGCAAATGCAATTGCTACAGCAGGAGAGAGGTTAAAGAAAAGGATGAACAGATAGGTCGGAAAAAGTGAGGTGAGGATTAACAGACATATGTGAAAACAAAACAAAAAAATCACAGTGAAAATAATTTAGAGTCGATTCGTATGCACAAGGGGGGAGAATTACCTGTGTGTATATGGTTGTAAGAGTGGATGCATGTGTAACAAACTCACTCTGTGGTGGAGGGTGAAGAATGCAGCGTGGCAATGCTGCCTTGCCTGTTATCGTGCTGCAATTTGGGCGAGGATGGCAGCGAGTCGGTCATCTCCTCCATCTCGTCATGGGCCGACTGGGATTTGGTTTTCTTCTTGCTGAACGCCTGCTTGAAGGAGCTGCGCAACTGCAAGACAGATAACACAAACGCACAGGCAAAGACGTCAATATCGCCACCCACCAACTCTACAATCACATCATGTCAGCTCCTAAGAGATATGTTCTGGTGACATCGCATCCTGCCAGATCAGGAAGTCACTGTGTGTTGTTTCCAAGCAATGGTCACTGTCTGGTTTAGGTAAAGAGGGAGGCAAAAAGCAAGGCCGTAAGTAGAGATGGAAATGAGAGAAGGAGAAGGGAGACCAGGCTTTTTAATGACCCTGAAAATTAGGGCTGAACAAGCAATCAAAATGAACAAGGGAGAGGAAAAGGGAGGAGGTAGTAACAAGGAGGAGGGTTGCTGTATCCATGCCGACGTTTCCAGAGAGAGGAAAGAAGAGGTTGCTCTGAGAGGGGGAACAGGAGGAACGAATAAGGGAGCAAAGAGAGGAAAGGATGGGAGGATGAGGAATAACCACAGCACACACACACACAGAGGACACTCTGGGAGCCACTGACCTGAGCTGGGATGGAATCAGCCACCTGAAGATGCAGAACACACCCAACGTTAAGCCACACAGACACACACTCCTGCTTACTTCATCCACCAACAACAAACCCTCTGGTTGATTAAAGATACATGCTGTTCATGAGTCTGATTTACTGAGCACATTGTTCTCAGCAAATACAGCTACTGCTGTTGTGAGGATGACGATAATGAAGAGTAGTAAGTTTAGTGCATTTTTGAACATAAGCATATATGAATATAAGCATGTAGTACAAGACGCTGCATGAAATCAACAGGACCATAATCACGTTAAACAGAACACACAAACACAGCACATTCATTTATTTAATAAAAGTAAATGTAAATTTAAACACTTAACAACACCACCCGGTGCATTCTGGGAAAGGCTCCAGCCCCCCTGCTAACCTTGCTGGATAAGCAGCTATAGAAAATGAATGGAGGGATGGATTTTACAACATAAATCATTCTGACAGATTTTCACATACACGACTAGTTGTGTATGTGGGTTGAGCCTGCAATAAACAGTCCTGATGTTTACACATGTTTACAGTTATTAGAGTATGCTGCATAACATCCTCCACAACGAGGTCTGTGTCATGCTCACGGCGAATTCAGCAGGTCAGATGCTTGCTGCAAAGGGGAAACCTCCAGGGCAGAAAACTTAAATAGGAATTGTGCAAATTTGCAGGAAAGCCCAATCAGTCTTCGTTCAGCATTGGCAGTATAAAAACAAAATTGGGGAGTGTGGCAAATTGCCGCCTACCTACTTTTGTTCATACAGAATGTGCCTTTTTGGGGGCAATGCGGTGTGTGTGCAAGTAACAAAACGTGTAGCTCAGCGTGTGACATAAACAGTGCCGTACTCCGAGGGAAGCCACGGCTGGTCAGTCCTTCGGCGATTCTCTCATAAGTTGGCCTGTCCTTCACTCTTCCCCTCATCTGACGGTTAATGGCCTCTTCATTTGCGAGGGCAAGGAGGGCGCGCAATTTCTTGTCTCCCCAGTTGCTCATCTTTACAGTGTGTCAGGTTTGTGTTTCCCTCTTGCTACTAGCTGCTCGCTATTTCCTGTTATAAGCTGTTTCCTGTTTATCCACCACCAGTGGGTCGCACATGTGGCATCATCAACAGCTCCTCCCACAAGTCATCAACAGCCCCTCCCGTTGCAGAAGGGTGCCTTGTTCTTTTTAAACCAAAAAGGTTCTGCCAAAAAGTTTACCCCTACGCGGTGGAAAATTGGGCACCTCGCATCAACTCGCCAATCCAGCTTTGTGTGTCTAAACGCTCGCTGCTTGCTTACAAAACGGCCCAACATTGGCGGAAAATCTGGCAGTGTAAAAGGGGCTCGTGAGTCAGATCTAGCCCTAACTCCTCCACAGCCCCACCCTCTTATCCAAATTTGGTCACTTCTGGCTCCAAAAAACTAAGATGGCGATGGCTGAAATGAAGAAGTCGAGGCTTCAAAACATCCACAAACAAAGGGATGGCATCATGGTGGCTACGTCCTTGCCTTACTGAAGGACACCCCGCCTATTTTTAATGCCATCCTGTTGGTGCTACTCTGTCAGATCTGCTGCCTTCCTGCTCACTCTTCAGTCACTTCTCAGTAACCTTAGCTGAACTCTATCTGTGTCTCTACCCGTGTGTGCACCGAGGCAGGGTTTATGCAAATGAATAATTAATTACTGCTTAAATAAGGGATTGATTTGCATTCATAAGCCTGATGTGATTTATTATTGGGGGTGTCACTTAATATAGCAGGCTAGGGTGTCACTGCCACTGGTGAACTTTTGGGCTGCTAGCATGCATTTTCAAGGGCAGGCGTTTTGCATTGCAGCAGAGGGTGAAAACTGGCTCTGGCTCTGCGCTCTTTGGCTGAGGCGGAACTTCTAATATGTCATCCGTCCGACTCAGGGGGCTGCAGCAAATAACAGCTCTCCAGCCAGGAACACTGAGCTGCTATTGTGGAGTGAGGCAAAGAACAGAAAAATCGGAGAGAGGGACAGAGGGAGAGGAGAGAGCTTTATGGTTGTGGATGTGCATTTTTTTTTCTTGATAATTTGGCCTTTTTATGTCTTGTTTTGTGGGTATTTGTGGACACAGTCCTCAGTAGAAAAGAAATATGAAATGGGTACTGCATAAAGCAAATGTTTTGAGGCTAAATCGCAAACCCAAAGCAGGTGCAAGTACCTCTTGGACACTTTAGCAACCTGAGCTACCAAAGAAACCCAGTTGCCAAAAAGAGAGACAAGTTAAAGTCAACTTTGTGGAAGACTCTGAGTCTTTCTAGACTCTCAAACTTGACCATGTCCAGTTGAGTAACAGAGGGATTAAGAGCCCTTCTCAAAAGTACTGTGGGAAGTGAAAGTTTCTCTTCTGCCCAGACTTTCCCACTTGACTCAGAGATTCAACCAGCACTTCTCTTCTCTTCCCCTTTGGGCAGCTGTTGCCCTGGTTTCAAGCTCAACTTCAGTATCCATGATGTTAGTGGCCACTTTGCTTCTTTCCAACCTAATTTGCATGCCGTTGTCACTGTATATGGATTCAAAGCGCGTCTCAAACAATAATTGCAGGGTGGTTGACTCCTCTGCTCGACCTCCCTGTTAGCCCTCACCGCTGGGTGGTACCTCAGCCACTCAGCTGACACCATTTCAGCTCTGTAACCTAGCAACGAATATACGATGGCAGACTGTGTTGTCGTTAAGCAAGAGGTGAGTGCGTTTTTAGGATTTTGCAGATGACCTGTCTTCAACCTGAGAAGTGTCAAAACACTTGGACTGTGGAGGCAAGTGTTGACTTAATGGCAAGCAGTGACTGCCATTGTACCAATTGAAATTGTACCAACCAATTATTTCAAGATGATTCACTTACAGAGCTGCACAAACTCACTTTAACCACCAGTTTCACAATAAAAGAAGGAAGGTATTGCAATAAAAATGTATTGCCATTTGGGATTGAAATGATCATACTACTTTTGATTCGGAGTTTTGATTAAATACAGAGAAGTCGCAACCAAACTCAGACAGAGTTCTTGATTAGGTTGAGCTATATGCAGGTATAGTCAGAATAATCAACGCTCATTTCGAAGCTCTTGCTGTTGGTGCGACAATACAATAAGCTTTATTCCCTGGTTCCACAAAAATGCCTTCATCTATGTAAAGATGACATTTAATCTTTTAATGCAGGCATACAGAGTGTATTTGAACTAGATTAACTACCACTGAATAATTCATATGTGTTTGAATATGGAGTCTTTTACCACCTAATCCACCTCCTAAACAATGACTAGAAAAGTGAATGTAAAAATAAACGTCGCCTGATGTCTACTGCAACTTACTGGAACAGTTTGAGATGGAGATGCCTGGGTTACATAACCTGTAGGTACACTGAAGTCCAATTCAAAAGTTATATACAGGTATTTTTGTCTTTTAGATTTTTTATTTTGTGGCATTTCATGCAGAAGAGCAGTTGAGCATGTCTTGTCTGAGATTTCCTTTTTTGGTTAAATTTTGGACTCAACCTTTCTTTGCAATTTTTGTCTCATAGTTTCCTTAGTTTCTCCACCTACCCAGCTCTTCTTCTTCTTCTTTTTGTCTTCGGCGTCCTTGCCCAGACTGCCCATGCTGGAGTGACTGGCTGCACTGTTGATGCTGGACATGCTTTCTGATGAGTGCTGTCGTCTAATACGTAGGTCTGGAAATTACAAACAAAATCTATATTAGTGCACTGAAAAGATGAGATACAATGCATAGCTGATCCATACTTTAAAATGTTCTTCAAAAACTGGTCTAATTTTCTCTTTAAACTGTCTAAACATGTCAGACCTTGGTGATTTGGTAAAACCCATGCTTAATGGTGGTATCAGATGTTAAAGTTTAACACTACAGTAAATACTTGTAAAGTAGCTACTTTGTAAAAAAAATGCAGTGCAGCCAAACAAACTCATGTTATTTTGATTAAGTCACCTAAAAATAATTGCAAACTCTGTGACAAATGTGTTCTATTTCCTGTGATGGCTTCACAATAAAAGCCAGCCTGTGTTTCGCAAATTTGACACTTTTAATGTGAACCAGCAGCAGTAGGAATTGTTGGGTTAGCATTAGCACCTAAAACAGCTCAGACAACAGCTTTCAGGGAGTGAAAAGTAAAAAGAGGCAGATTTGATGAGATAAAATTAGCCAGGTTATCGTTTCCTGTGAATCCCTCATGGATGTAAAGGCAATTTGTTGCAAGCGCGGCAATGGCGGACTCCACCACTACCAATGAAAACAACTATATAGAGAGATAACAACAAAATGTAAAAACACTGAATGGCTTTGCTGAGAAATATAAACCGTAAAGTCTTGAAAACACAATTTTATAACTTATTATAGCTTTACAGTTCAGCTATGTTGGAGGCAGCTGTGAGGAGGTTGGATACTTGAAAATGTCATTTCACAAAATTGATTACACACCTGATTTAGGTTGTTTATATGACTCATCAAGGCTTTCCAAAACTGACCAATACAGCATAAATACTTCAAGTATTAGGGCTTCAACTCTCCCTGGGGCCAATTAGGCTAAAATAAGCATCCACATATGGAACACTAATGCGTTTAAGACTTAAACTTTAGATGAACTAAGAGAAGTTTGCTCCAACATCCCCTGCTGGTTCCTTCATTACCTTTGTGCAGGTGGTCAGGGCCATTGAGCGCCACCTGGATGGCTGTCTGGGCATCAGTGTTCTGTGTCTTCAGCGTCTCTATTGTCTCTCTCAACTCAACCAACTCAGACTCCTGAGGAGAGAGACAGTTTTTAAAAAAAGGATGACGCACCAAAAACTACTCTTTGTCTGGCTTGTGTTGAGCACTGTCACTGAAAACAAATTCCTAAATTTGGCTCTGGCATGGCTTTCATGGAAGGAAACAAGAGACAAAAATGAAGAGAGGGTAGAGAAGATAGGAGTTTCCCAGCGGATTTGCCCCAACCCCGGCACCACCTGCTTAGAATAAAAAAGCTCCACTCTGTTGAACCAACACGATCAGATAGAAGGAGTTTCCTATTTTGCCATGCCCGAAAACCCACTGAGGGCTGCAGATAGGGTTTCCGCTTTAATTAAAAGTTGGGACGGCCTTGTTTAACAAAGACATCCCACCAGATCCCAGTCTGCTTTAATTTATAGAGGATTAAAAAGCTGCCAGGGCTCGTCAGCACTCTGTGTGTGTATGTGTGTGTGTGTGTGGGTGGGTGTATGAACAGAGGGGAGGATTCATAATTTGTGGTAGGGATATGTATCTTTCAGCATATTGCTGCTGCTTCTGCTGCTGTGTGATCAGTGTTTCAGCACAATTCAAGCTCCTCTGAAACCTCCTGTCGGTCAAAAAGTCAACTTGTATGAAAATGAAGAAAAATAGACCCCGGAGCAGATATATACTGGAGGACTTTTGGAAAACACACTGGTTTGAAATGGGTTTTTGGGCCTTAGGTATATGGAATATACTGAACCCTTGCATGCCCATGCAAAACTAGGAAATTCTACCCCCCTGTGAAGCAAAAGATTTGTACTTTAAGCAAGTCAAACACCTTTGGTTAAGGTCAGGAGTAAAGTTAGGGAAAAATTCAGGCAACAACTAAAACTTTAATAGAAAAACGAAAACTTCAGTAGAAACCTTTCACATGGGTCAGGAACTGAAACTAAAGATAAAAATATCCATTAATCCACAACTGCCGACCTCTACGTTCTTACATTTCACTGCACTATTTCAATGTCAAACCACTGCCTGTTTCTAATCATTTCTTCTCCCTGTAATCCCCTTGCCATGGAGTTCATATACAGTTTATTTCAAATTCAGGACTAAGCTCTTGTACCTTTTGTTCAGCAGTCATGGTGAGGCTCTGCAGGCGGCAGGTCATGTTACTCAGGCTCTTCTCGAAGGCTGCAACCAGGTGAGCCTGCAGACAGACACAGAGAGAGACACAAATCCAGCTTCAGCTGCTGCAGGAATGTAGAGTGCGGAGGTGTAATGCATAAAAAATATCTGATTAGCTTTTAAGAATTAACGAGATTTATATCTTAAAATTCTGCTCTTGTCTTTAAGAATTTAGAAGATTGTTGTTAATTCAGAAAAACGAGCAGATTTTTTTTGGCATGAAAAGTTTTCTCAGATTTCTGATAAAGAAATCTTTAAAACTCAGAAACACAAATTGTTTTTTCCCGAAGTAAATGCATTATGCTTCCTTAGTAGAATGACTTCATTTACTCACTGGAACATTTATTTTTCCCTCAGGCAAACTATAAAAACTATATTTAAAATGGTAGAGCATTCAAATGTTAGTTTTCAAGAATAAAAAAACTAAAAAATCTCACAACTGACCCAAGCTAATTTGGACTCCTATCCACAGCAAAACACGTTCAGTCAAAATCCACAGTACAATAAACACCAATTATCACTTGCCAAAAAAAAGTCCTCCCTTGAAGAAAAACCCATCCAGAGAATTAATAAGTTGGTCTGCTGGTTGGTGACGATAACTTTCAACTGAATTTTCACTTGAGCCAAAGACAGCCCAGGATTACATGAGATGTGGTCTGAAAAGTTTGTTTGCCCAAATCTGAAGGCTCTTACTGAGCCCTTCTGAAGAGGTTCCTTGCACCCTAATATAATGGAGTGCTGCTGGGATACCTAGCTTCAAAAAAGAAAACAACAAAAACACATAGCCCTTCACTTTGAGTCACAGTTTGAGATTTCAAGGGCAAGTTCACACAGAGCATGTTCAGAATGGTTTATTTGAACGGGGAGTTTGTTAGAAGCGATTACATAACTTCACAGTTGCATCTTATTGCTGTGAATTAACCATCCTGGATCTGAGCATGCTCCAAAACGTCTTTCTGGACGAATACCACCAAGAAAACACTCAGCACAGAGAGAAAGCTGTGGATATTACAGAGGCACTCAGATCAGTGCCCTCCCTGACTTCATCTGTCACCTGAAGATGCAGAGGCGACACGCTGAAGGATGGCAAATGTTTCGCGGCGTCACGCCATCTGCTCTGCTGAACCTGTGGTTTGTGTTTGTGTGTCTGGATGTGTAACCAGACTTGCTTGTGCATGTGTTTTTTGAATGCATGTTTATGTCTGAATGTCTGGTGAAGCCGTATGTTCACGGTTGTGTGTCCTTGTACAAATCTGAGACTGTAAAATCTGTTTATATATATATATGTATGTGTGTGTGTGTGTGTGTGTGTGTACTGCCAGCTCATCCTGCCATCTCTAGCTAGAGACCCTGAGACACCTGTCAGGTCTGGTGTGTCACAGAGAGGTGGGCAGGATGCCCAGACAGATCAGACAATCTCTGCTTAACTCAAACACACACATGTACACACACATTTGTAAAACATTTACGGACATTTACTGAATTTAACAGCATTTGTTCCCAAATGTGCAATCTAGCTCTGTCAAAATGGGAATATTCCTCATTTATCTATCCTTTTGAGGATGACAGGACCTCTTAAATCTAGAAATAAACACACACACTCATACTAACACACAGTAGCACTCTGTGCTGCCTCTCCCACTCTGTGTCCCTGGCTGAATCAGCAAAGGTCTTGACCTTTAGAAATGCCAACTGTTCCAACTCATCTCTCCAGCTCCACATCTCTTTCCAACTCCACCTGTGAGCTCCGACTCAACACCCCCCTGCCCACCTGTCCGCTCTGAAGGAGGCATTGATCAGACTTTAACACGTCCCACGGCTGAGCCATCTGTTTTGCTCCCGGGGCCCGGCCCCAGCGGACACGCATGCACCGTGAACCCCCGCTTTTCTGACCACCATCCTGATCCTGTGGTCTGGGGTAGAGGTTGACGGTGGGCCAAACCAGTGAACTGGACGAGGAGAAGTCATCTGTGTTAGTGCTGCCTGACGCCATTGCTAAAGATGCGGACGACATCTCAAAAGGGTTCTATGTCGGCAATGCACAGTCACGACTAGAGTGGTCTAAGCCAGCACCTGCTGCTGGGCTCCCTTTTTTAAAAACTACAGTATGAAGGGGGAGGGGACGATAGGAGGGAGGGAAGGGTCAGTAAGGAAGAATACAGCCAAAATGAGGGAGGAGAAGAATAAGCAGAACAGGGGGTGATAGGGAGGGGGGAACCCTTTCCAGGCTGAGCAGAAAGGGGGGTTGACAAGGTGAAACAGTGAAGGGTGAGTAGAAAGAGGAAGGAGATTGAGGGAGGAGGAGGGGTGCCTGTGTGAACTCTTAAACCCGATTTAATGTCAGTCCAGGCAGGAAAACATATCGCCTTCCTTAGCTGAAAGATGGTACAATAACTCACCAATTTGGCAGCATTTGTTCTCTGTAATCCATTTTTGACAGGATGTTGGTTTTACTAATTCTGCTCCGATTTGATCGAATAATACCTCAAACAAACACGCAGGTAATTAAAACGATATCTGTGGAGTGTTTTTAATCCAACATGACAGTGCAGCAGCAAATATATTCTTAATGTGACTCATTTTTTATGACAGCACGCATGACCGAGAGTATTGACACCCCCAGAATATTTTGTTTAAGATCCAAATTTAATTTCCTGCACAAAACAAACCCAGTACAAGATAATAATAATAATCATGTATGCAGTGGCACAGCAAATTAGAGAGATCAGATGACCTCAATCACCGAAACATTCCCTGTGGCTTTCAGACGAGAAGACGGGAGATGAAATGATTATTCAGTCACTGAAAGAAAATACCCTCTCTTACTAAAGTGGCATCATCAATTTTGGTGATTTTCATGGTTAAACTTTAAGGATTGTGTTCCTCTGTAGGTTGAGACAATTAGACAATTGAACGATTGACGCCCTTTCTAGAATCACAAGGTCAAGGATGCATTAATTTCAGGTTATAACCAAATTGAAATGACCTTTTAGGATACACACCATGGCATATATGTATTGAAGAATAAATGGTGAAGAAATTAGTGTTATGTATCATCACATTAGAGAAGCAAGATGTCCTCAAAATGCCCCTTCAAAGTGGCAACAGTATTTGGTAACACTTTACTTGAAGGTGTCTACATAAGGGTGACATGACACTGTCATAACTATGACATGACACTGTCATGAACTTGTCATAAACATTATGTACATGTCATAAACATTTATGACTGCTGTCATTAAGTGTCATTTGGTTCTTTACTTTCTTGACATTAACCAGGATGACATTACCAGAAGATGTCTTTGTCATAACAATAATCATTATGTCACCTTGTCATAAACACAAAAAGAGGTGCATTTCTTGTTAATGTCAAGTTGTCATAATAAGGACATCCCAAACAAATCTAATGTCAACTTGTCATGACAAAGACAACTTCTGGTAATGTCACTTTGATTAATGTCAAGTTGTCATAATCAAGACAACCCAAACAATGTCAGCTTGTCATTACAAAAACCAAATAACACTTAATGACAGCAGTCATAAACGTTTATGACATGTACATAATGTTCATGACAGGTTCATGACTGTGGCATGTCATAGTTATGACAGTGTCATGTCACTCTTATGTAGATACCCTCAAGTAAAGTGTTACCCAGTTTTTTTCTGTGGTCACAATATCTAACGTTTATTTGCACATCATGTCCTAAAAGTGTGTGTGAAAGACAGAGCAGTATGTATGTGTGCTTAAAAAGTATTTACGTGCATGCATGTTTGAGTCAACTGGAACTGTTGAGCCAAGTATCTTCCAATGTGTAGCTTCCTGTATAAATGCATGTATTTCTACATGTGCTCAGGAACATAAATGATTAAGTGTTGTCTCTGGCAGTTCTAACATGGCACAGCGAGTGTCTAGTTCTGGACCGTGGGTGGGCTGCTGAGGCTGACATATCCATAGGGTCACACTCCCCACTGGGAGGATAAGACGAGCTTATAACACCAGCAACCCATCACGCTGTCATGTGGTTACAGTGTGAAGCAGCTCCAGTACAACACAGTCAGACATTTTTTTTTCTTTTTAAATTTCCCAGCCTCTAACATGAGAGTGGGAGCTGTAAAGCACATATGGGTTTCTGTTGTGCAAGTGTTTGCATATGTCTTGGCACAGTGAGGTATGAGACTGGTAGCCTTTTCCACTGCTGATTTAATTCTCAGTGACCCTGTAAAGGGCCGGTGAATATCAACAACAGATTTCAGGAAACACTTAAGTCTTTTATTCATATTGTCTCGGTCTTCCTTTTTAAATAATTTTGCTACACAAAGCTATGGCAACATACTTAATAAAATATATACCACAAATGATTCGGCCCCTGTAAAGTGTAAATTGTTCTCATCCAGTCATACTTGACTAGATCTTGAATGTGTTTTTGCTCTGTGTTATTGCAATGTTACAGCATCCCTTTCTCGCTTGTTGCAGGATGGTGAAAATCCTGCAAGAAGCTTTTGAAACCTGTTAGAATCCAATACTGTACATAATGATACTGCATCAAAAAGTTTTTACTTTACTGTAACCATACTGAACTGTAAAGAAACTGTGAGAATTCTCGGTTTGCAATGGTGTCAACCCCTACACACAAAATGTGGGTGCGAGCTACCTACTGCTGCCCTGAGAGGCAAGTGTGAAAAAAAAAATCTTATGATCCATTTTCTGATCAGTTGTCTGATCTAAATTGTTTCCTTCCCTGTGTTTATGTCTGGAGAAAAGGTGAAGGATAATCTCTCTAAGTACCTTGAATCTTTTTTTCATCTGCATTTCTCCATGCACTTTAAACACAAGGTAGTTACATATATTATGTTAGTAAGTTATGTAACATTACTGTCATGTCTCTTTTTTGGCTGAAAATGTATTCTAATCAGTGTTAATCTTCCATTAGCATTGGCTGTATTTCTAGCCAAAATAAACACATGCCAGTAATGTTAAGTCAACTTGCTACACACCATGTATGTACCAGGTATTTAGAGTGAATGGAGAAAATAAAACTCACCAGGAAGAAAACATTAATTCTTCTAGTCCTATTTAGAACACAATGTAGTCATGCACTCTTGCGGCAAGCCTCTTGTGGTGAGAAAGAGTATTACAACAACAAACGCACAAACACAGGTGCATAAAAATGATTCGGATAACAAAAATTCACCAGCCAAAACTTTCATTTCCACCCATTTTTACAAATGAATAAAAAACTTTATAAACACATAAACACAGGAGAGAAAATGATTTAGATCAGATTTAGAAAATGGATCAACAGAGTATTTTTTCTCACTTGCCTCTCACAGCTTCTGTGCATGTAAGCTGTGAAGCAGCTTAAGGATTTAATGGTTGTCATTTAAAGACTTGACACCACTGACAGTGACTCATCTCTTCTTCAATTCAAGGCTCCAAAGTAGCTTCATCCTGAGTCAGTGACATGTTATAGCCGGTAAATGTACCACACTGTAAAGTACAGATAAAGCTGCGTGGACACGCTGTCATGTGTGAATCATGCTCGCTACACTGCTCGCTACACTACACAATTGTGTAGTTCACTGTTGGGTAAGTTGCTTGAAAATGTGGTCTATTACTCATTACATATTGCTCAATGAAAAAGTTATACATTTCTTTACTAAATTCCTCAACGGCAAAAATAATTTGTTACATTACTTGTTAATGTTACTTTAGTTTTGTTACTTAGTTCAGCTCTCTCAAAGGTGCATTTAAACAACGCATTAGTCACACCCACATGTCAAATATTATTTAACATTTTATCTGTATTTAAAATGTATATCAATTAAAAAAAGACATCATGGTTTAATAAGCAGCCAGCCTATGTTTTGACAGTGTTTAGTGACCATCAACAGCTAGCTTAACTTTGACTGCACAGGACAGGTGAGTTTTGGCTTTCCACTGGCTAACATGAGCAAGGTAAAAAGACGCAACATGTACAATAAGACAACTTTAGAGTTCACATTTCTCTTCTTTGGGTAGAGATGAGCAGCCTCCTCACACCTTGTGACCCTGCGTTAAGGTAACACATACGGAACCAGTCTTTCAACTGGCCTGACTTTGGGAAATCGACTTGTGCAAGTTGCACTAACTTCAGCTGTGCAACAAAATTCTGACATGTCAGAAATTCATCTGGATGTCTGATAGTCGACTGAGAGCAGCTGATTAGGATATGATCATTCCCTGCTCCCATTGCAAATGACGCCCGACAAATCTGAAGTTCTGTGCAACTCTAAATGAGTGGTGCAGATCAAAGATCCGGTCAGAAACAGGCACATATTGTACAGTGTGTGCCCAGCTAAACCGACGCCGACTCACATGGCGTTACTCAAGACATTTTGACATTTATCAGATTTCACATAGCTCCCTCTGGAGCCACAAAAGACTGTCTACAACTTTTATTTTTAATGTATGCAGTAGTGCTCCCCAAAACCTCAACACATTTCAATGTCTAAAGTCGGTGGAGTTCCCCTTTAAAAGTGTTGAATGGTGATTGATTCCACTGAGACTGTACTGCCAATGTGAAGCTCTATGCATAGTCAAGCTTTATGTGAGATTCACCATCAAGTGGTGTTACATGACCAAAACAAACCAGAAGTTGTCTGATTGTCCCTACATACTGTATCGCCTCTGTTATAAAGTCAGGTCTCCCGCTTCCAGTCATCAAGTTTCCCTGCAGTTCAGCCTTCAGTTTCAGCTCTGCACAACTTTGTGATCAAAGCGTCAGGCCAAACCGAAGACCCCGTCTGCCTCCACGCTTGATCAGGCACTTGGCATCGAGGGTGGGGGGTGGGGGTGGGGGGGTGGTGGGGGGCTGAGCCGAGCCAGACGCTGGAGTTTGTCGATCTATCTGCATCTGAGCACAAAGACAGCTCCGTCTGGGGGTTGGAGGTCTCTGTATCTCACTCTGTTTCACCCACGCATGATGCACTCGAGTCTAGATTCTCTTATCCTCATCTCCCTGTTCTCTTTCCATGCCTGTCTATCTCTATTTGATTCTTCCTGCTTGGGCGAATTTGGGAGAGGCTCCTGTTCCTTGCTAAAACCCCACTGGCTGAGACAAAAGCAAAGAGACAATCCTCTCTGTACCGTAGATACACAAACACACACCAGACAACATCCCATCTAAGGACAGCACAGAAACACACACCAGGGGAAAAAAAAAAAAAAAATCAAACAAGCAAAAGCCTAAGTACACACACACAGTGGCTTCAAACACAGAAAAAAGGAATTAGTGGGTGTCTTTAAGATTTATATTCCTTCCAGAACTTCGATAACCAACGTTTCCCATAAAAGCTCTCTGACAGCAGGTTATCATGCAAATGAGCCGGCTGTTTTGACGGTGTCTTTTGAAGTAAACAAACTCACATTGGCAGACAGCTGAGACGTCAGGGTTGCCACCTTCTCCTGAGAGGCGTCCAGCTCCCGACGCAGCTTTCTGATTTGCTGTTCGGGGGAAGAAATTAAAGAGGTATAGTTAACGCTCCTGAAAAACAAAGAACATAAAACTGATTGTACTGGCAAAGAGACGTTGAACTTGCAACTCCCGTGTTGATAACTTGATGTGATAAATGTGCAGTTACATGGTAATACTGTGTAAAAAGACACTGGGGTGAGGTGTGAACACAAAGTGTGGGGGATTACCGTGGAATTTTGGACTGTTTGGCCCTTGATTGAAAAGAGAAGAGTGAAAATTAACACTATGTTGCATGCCTCCATCAAACAGCATGTACTGATATGACTGGAGACAAAGAGGTTAGCCAAGCACTGGTTTTCTGATGGTTACACTCTGAGCAGCAAAGCAAGAGATAAAGCTAAGTATTACTGACCTGGGTCAAATAGCATTTGCAAATACCTGATACTGTTTCCTATAAAATAAGGTAAGTGCCAGATGTGTCAGTTTAACAAAGTGGACAACACATTAGTTACCAGTCAAGTCCTTTTTATGATTTCTTTAAATTGTTCCTTCTCATCTTCAATGCTGCTATTAGCCACGTCACTGTTTTGCCAACCTAACAACTAATGTCTCAAGTAAATTATATTAAATTCAAGTCATGTGTAGGTCACCTGTGAGGGGATTTGAAATAGGAGTCAGTTTTGAAGGAAACAAAGCCAGAATTGGATCACTTTTGGTAATACACTATGCATGACTGTCAGTTTGTGCTATGTGGTCTGTCCTCAAATTAAACTCCACCCATCTGGCAGGGTTAAAACCAACACTACAGTGCATTTGCAACTACTGTTTGATCCAAACTTGAAGTTAAAGCTGAGGGATTCTAACAGAACACAGAAAATAAAACCATAAACCTGGAAATCAAGGAAGAATGGATGATAACTTAACAGGATTGTTAAACAAAGCCAAACAAAAAAGAGCCAAAGGGCGCTGCATGCATTGCATATGTATAGTATGAGTTTTATTAATGAGTTATCAGCTTATGTAGCACAGTGCGGTTGATGAAGATGAAATGAATGTAAAAGATTTACTAGTAATAAACAGCAATGCAACATGGGGTTAAATTGCTTTATAAAGAACTTGATACCATTTTATGTTTTGGTTCAAACTTATCATTAACTGTGGGCCAAATTAAGCTGAGCACTATTTGTGCTAAGACTGACTGTGACAGACTCTCTGGATATTGACGCAATGTAAAAGAAAGACACACAAACATTAATATACGAATGCAGAAAAACACAGCAGCCACCTAAGGGCAGCAAAACACGTGTGTGACATGGAGGTTGTTGATGTGAATCACAGCAAAAAACAGTCAGGTAACTGAAACTAAAAAACATTAAGTCCTTTCTTCTTCCTTCCAGTTACCTTTAATGTGTTTATGAGCAAGGCACTTAACCCCCGCCCGCATCTGCAGAGCTACTCGGTGGCCAACAGTGCAGCACTGCAGCTACACTGAGCAGCTTCATGGTGTAAATGTCTTTGACTGTTTGTATGTGAAGCAGGAAGGTGCTGAAGAGAAACAGACATGCAGACAGAAGGAATATTACCCATCCTTACCTCTGAGTGTGCTTTCTCCTCCGTCTGCAAGGAAGAAGCAAACATAATTAAAACAAAAGAGATTACTGGCTCTGTGTATTGTGCTCAATCAAGCATATAAAACATGAGACGCATTTTAATGTCAGGGAAGAGAAATTGTGGAACGGCCAACACATAGCTGAAGTGAATTAAATCCAAGATTAGAATAACAGAAAATGTCACTTCCTCCATCATTCATCCAGGCAACTCGCCATCTCCACCCAAAAACAAATCTGTTGCCTCACTGAACATAAAGACTGGAATGCTGCCTGTGCTGTTGGAAATCCAACACTAGTCCAGAGTCTTATCTGCCAAAGTTACATTAGAAGCATGTAAAGATGCAAAATTATGTTTTGGTTTTACAAAAATGGGAGATTGAAATATTGGAGGACAGTATGTGCATCAATTTGACTGAATTCTAGTGTTGTCCTCTTTAAGAAATCCTACTTTATTTTTTTTGTATGCAGCTGTCTTAGATTAGCTTTGTTTAACAATTTGCACCAGCAATCAATTTTTAACTGTAAAATCTCGCAAAACAGTGAGTTGAGACGTTTAAGGACTTAGGGTGCTGTTTGTATAAAAAAAGAAGGCAATGTAGCTCTAAAGCTGCAATAACTTTTTTGGCCACTTGGGGGCAGCATAAAAAGCTGTAAACACTGACATATTATCACTTTATAAAGGTGTAATGGCAATCTTGTTCAAATCAGTGTCATAGATACACATTTAGCAGCCACAAAGGAACATTAGCATTCATTTTTTTGAATTATTTTCCCGTTACCTTGCAAAGAAAAGTCCTTTAGCTCTGTTTTGGTCTCCATTTAACTACTGAAGGAAATATCTGGCTTTTTAGCTGCTAAATGCTCAACTATGTACTCACCAGCTTGTCACTAACTTTGCCGACTGGTGCTAGGCAGGTGGTGAACAGTTTATTAGTGTTTTTAACTGAAAACAGCTGCTTACTGTGTCTGGAAACAACACTGATGAGAGTGGTGAGTCCCAGGTTGGAAAACCAATGAGCAGAGGGAGGCTAAAACACTCCACATGTTGAGTGGAACTGCCAAGTCTGGTTGTAATTCTCTGTGCTACAAACTCATTATGTTGCTAATATAAAAATAGTGACTGGAGACATTACACCATGATTTACTAGTGTTAGGTATGCAGCACCTGACTGTAATGCTAACTCTGAAAGCTGTAAATTCACAAAGAGAATCTGGCAACTACTTACCGCAGAGTACAGTGAAGACGTGCTGGAGACCAGAGATAATGAAGAGCCATGAACTGTAGGCACATATGGAGAGTAATGAGTGATAAAAGTGTATAGAGAACCTAAATAAAAAATGTGTTTGTTACAATATTCCACCTTTTCTAACGAATCTGAAGTCACTTTAATTGCTTTCTTATTTATTCATGATTACCCAGCTGACTCAATAGCACTTGATAGCTATGTTAAGTCAATCAGATGATGTGAGCTGTGAACTGTTATAAGAAGGCAGTGAAAAAAACATAATTTGCCCGTTAAAAAGCTGACCTCTATAAGGATGCAATCACAGGCTCTTGCATCACCCACAAAAAGATCAGAACAGAGCAAGCCATCAGCCAAGTCACTCACAGTATGAACACGCAGCGAGAGCTCATTAAATCTGGTATTAAAGTACTTGATGACTGATGGGACTTTGGTGAATGTGGCCCTTATATTATTTTAAATGGCATTTTAGTAGGGAGGTCACTTTTGGAACACAGCTCATTTAAAGAGTATGTTTTTAAGAGTGTGTCCCACCTTCGTCGGTGCTGTCCCTGAAGGAGCCGGAGCGGCTGATGGCCCGTGGTCTGTCCTCCAGGGATGTTGCGCTGCCACCCAGTGGGTGACCCTCTCCGTAAAGGTCAAAGGAGTCCTGGGCGGGGATGCTGTTGGAGCGGCTCATGCTGCTGCTGCCTGGTGGCAGGTTATACTGGCTGATGTTCGTGGGGCTCACTGCACCGAGAAGAAAAACACCAAGATTGGCGCTGATAAGTTATAGCCATTGAAAAGACAAAAACAAACTATATATATATATATATATAAATTATATATATTCCTTCTGAGTTATCATGACATCAGAAAGAATGAGACCACAAGAGCTAGTGTAAAAAGTATGCAAATATACTTAATATTATGAAAGAGTAAGACTAATATTCCCTGCAATATCACTAATGCAGCGGGACCACATGCAATGTTGCCTAGTTTTAACTACACAACTTCAGCCTTGTATCTGCGATGCATTGACGAAATTCCCAGCATTCGTCTTTAAAAATTCACAAGTAGCACTTGAGCCCCGTTTTGCAAGCGCTCAGCCAATTGCAATTTGCCTCTGATCTAGGACTTTTAAGTTAAGTTGCATTTGCAGTTTATATCCATGTCTGTGAAAACATGGATGCATTACACACATCTCCCACCCCTGGCAGCACAGAAGATCTTTACAATTAATCAAGTGAACACCCAAGATAGTGTCACCAAATCAGTATCTGACCAAATGTCTCCCTTCTGTTATGTTGTTGAATAGTGGGCAGAAACTGTTTTAGCAGAACACTGTGATGTCACAGTGAAGCTAACCTTTCACCTTTTGGATATAAAATGTCATCATCTCATCATTATATCCTATTAAACATTTGTGTGAAGTTTTGTCATAATTAGAATTCTTGAGTTATGGCCAAAAACATGTTTTCTTAGGTCACAGTGACCTTGACCTTTGACCACCAAATTCTAATTGCTTCATTCTTGAGTCCAAGCGGATGATTGTGCCAAATTTGACGAAACTCCCTCAGGGACATCTTGAACTATTGCATTTACAAAATGAGACAGACGCAAAGTCACAGTAGCCTTGACCGCTGACTATCAAAATCTAACCAGTTCATTGTTAAGTCTAAGTGGGCATTTGTGCCAAATTTGAAGAACTTCTCTCAAGGCGTTTTTGAGATATTGCGTTCACAAGGGCGGGATGTACGAACTATCCCAAAACATTATGCCGCCAGCAATTGCTATTGCCAGTGTGGATGAATATATGTGTATTTACGGCCTATTGGTAGGTTATAACTCAACTATCTATTCAAGATGTGTTACAAGTACAGTTTATTCCTGTGGACTTACGCAGGTTGGAGTAGTGGTATTTTCCAGTGGTGGTGCAGGAAGCTCCAGGGGGTGACAGTGGGGACTGGCTGCCTGTGTCCTGAAGCCCCCCTGTTGAATGGGACCTCAACCACTCCTTCCCTTCCTCATGGGACGTCTGCCGGGAGGATGGCGGGTACCTGACACCCACAAAGACAGAGTAAACTCAAGGCAAAAAGGGAGATATGTGAAAGTCCAAGTAGTGAGGTTCTGTGGTGATGATATAATTGCAGAGCTACATAATCGAAGCATGTGAGCAGATGGCAAAAAAAACATGCAGCTGCGCACACACACACACACACGCTCACATGAATGTATATACACACACACACACACACACACACACACACACACACACAGACACTGCTTTGGCTCAAAGCTGCCAAACACACTGACACTGCCGTTCATCTCTTCTCTCCCAGCTCCAAAGTGGCTCAGCAACAGAAGGCCCCCTTATCGCAGGCATGACAATCGGCCATATTTAATCCTCTGAGGATGATAATTGAGTTTGCACTCATCCCTTTTCAGAGCCGTCTTACTTCCGACGCCCCCATTAATACGCTTGTCACATCTGACCCTGCTCCAGTCCCCCACGCCTAGGCTTCGTATTCTCCCCACCAGGGATTGGGTGTCTCAGAGTGTGTTGAATGGTGTGACACAGCAGCATTTGTGCCTTACTGGTGTTGACATGGAACAGACTGAAATATCCAAGGGTCAGTGTTTGACTCAGTGTACTCTGTGCTTTCAAAATGGCCATAAGCAGGACCAACATGCTTATTTATATGACTAAAGAGGGCAATTACTAGTCTAAGCTCCTAGGAAATCTAAAGATCAGGCAAAAAATGCTGCCTGGTTTAAGATGTGAACAGACGGCCGTAAAAATTTGTGGTCAGAGAAAACAGTTGAGAAGAAAACACTTCAGTCTGTACTGAACATCACATCCAACAAGCATAAAGTGCAGCATGAGATCAGATGCTTTAAGGCCCAAAAAGACCGTCAGCACCAAATGCCATCGAAATAAAAAAAAAATTGGTTTGAAACCAGCATGCGCCATCCAACGCCTCTGCAGCCGTGCTGTGTAATTGGCTAGAGAGGTTGCTCCCTGCAGAGGTTGTGCCACTGTGATGAATGGGTTATGGTATTTCTGTCTCAGTCTCTTTAGTCTCAGCTAAAATCAAAGTATCCATTCTACTTCTTCCCCTCGGCTAGCAGAGCAAATGTTATCAGGAGGTTTAGGCCATTTTAGGGAGCTGAGGAAGAAATGCTCTGTCATTGCGCCTGTGTTTGCTGCATTCCTAAATGGTGAGAGGAGCATGAGGATGCATATGGAGAGCCAGACATACAGAAGAAGAGACGTACACATTCCTGCCTGATCATCTGAAGTAGCATTTATACTGCACCACAATTTCTTGCCTTACTTAAAAGAGAATTAAAATCTTATCTGGACCAGTTGTCTTTTTTGTGCCACAGCATTTTGTAGAGGTAAAACAATGGGTTAAAAACTGAGGTCCTGCAGTGCAAATGCTGCCTGAGATAATCACTAGATTTGCTGATCTATAGTTCTGTGGTTCCCAAACCTTTTAAGTCATTTGTACACCAACAGCCCTGTCAGATGAACTCAAGTACCCCTTCATCAACACCTGTTATTGCCTGACTTCAGGTGGATTATTGAAGTGTTTATTCATTTCTTTTACATAACATTACATTATATTCATTTGCCAGATGCTTTTGTCAACAGCAACTTACAATACATGCATTCAAACTACATAAGAGCAAGAGCGAGTTATGCTTTAGATAACTATTCTAACTTCTGATATATTACTTGAAGATTACTATTTCAACTGGTTATCCAGGGGTATTATATTTTGTTTTGCGCTGGATCGATGTCTGTTTTCCTCAGAGCCTATAGCAACTACCACAGTTTCTACAGTCCCTTTGGTTTTTCCGCAGTCTGCCATTTTTGTCACTGGGAATAGGAATTGCAAACAACTTATATTGATACTGTTTTGTAACTGAGGGATAGCTACTGTGAAAAAAAAAAGCACTACCGTCTTCGTGTTTTGGTTGTACAATGGTTGACCAGGTCCCCAGGAAGTGTGCTGGGCTTTGAGGCCAATTTGACATAGTGGCCAAACTGTGTAACTACAACTTCTGGTCTGTCATTTGATGCCATTGGGCCCAAAAAGAGTTTTACCCATAGACTTACTTAGGTAAACAGAGGTTTGTAAATCAGTGATTCCATATTTTGAGCATCACAATCCAAACAAAATTACTTGTTTTACTATCTGAATTCGATCAGTTGGGTCCAATAATGTTTCTAAAGTCTAGAAGAGACGCATGATTAAAACATTTCATCCCCATTCAAGTAAGCAGACGGCTCACCTGGAAGTTGGCCACTCAGCTGACAAAATCTCTAGTGTGATTGTGGGACAGATGTCCCTGCCTACAACTCTAAAGCTGTATTCAGTTCTCTTTATACATCCATGTGGTTGATGCACTTCCTTTGTGCCGTAAACTGAGCCTTAATTATGCCAGGAGACTGCACCCAGTGGTGGACGGATGGACGGACGGAGATAGTTGGAGCTAACTATTTTAACTGTTTATTCATTGCTTTAAACTATTTTAACTGTTCATTCATTACTTTAACTATTTTAAATGTTCATCCATTACTTTAAGCTAAATATTTCAGTGTTTATCTGTTATTGTAAGATAATTGTTTTAAACTGTCAATCCATTACTATAAATTAACTATTTTAAATGTTTATCCATTACTTTAAGCTAACTATTTAAGTGTTTATCCATTATTTTAAGATAACTATTTTAAATGTTTATCCATTACTTAAAGCCTTTAACTATTTACCATTACCTTAAGGTGACTATTTTGAATGTTTATCCACTACTTCAAGCTTTTTTTAACTGTTCAGCTGTTATTTTGAGATAACGATTTTAAATGTTCATCCATTACTGGAAGGCATCTATTTTAACTGTTTATCTATTACTTGAAGCTAAATATTTTAACTGTGCCTAATGTTAGCTTTCGACTTCAACCATTTATCCATCACTTTTGGCAGTTTAAACATCTTTGCTTGCTTGCTAAATATTTATATCTAGGTATTGTAGCTTATTCAACATGAGGATATGTGTTTTTTTTTAATTGCAATTTCATTTTCTTTTTCAAATTAGTTGAGCTACTTCACAGTATTTCCACATATCCTCAAGCACTTGCAGAAATATCCCTTGGGATAAGGGTAACTCTGGTTGGGAATCACTGCTATAGATGATGCCACACATACAACAACATGAAAAGTACACTTGATATTAAAATGATTATTTGCATGCACGTGTATGCTAATGATCTACGTGAGTGAATAAAAGAAGAGAAGTTGAGAATGGGATCTGACTGCAGATGTGTTGTACCTCAGTCCCTTTTTGGGAAGCGTGTTTCTGTCAAGAGGCATGCTGTTAAAACACAAAGGATGAGTGAATTAGATGAACACCAGAACACATTTGTTTTTATGCTACATGAGAAAAAGACTTTGGCCACATGTTACAAACTTGACTTTTAACACACACATACACAAAGACACACAATGGAGAAAACAAAAACATTACTAATGCATCACAGTACAGACAACAAATATAAAACACACGCCGATTTAAATATTAATCAATTGTTTCATTTCTGAGACATACAGCTAAACTACTAAGGGAAAATAAATTTGAATCCTGTTTATTCTTTGATATGTGATGTACTGCATGCACAGTATGTGGACAAAACAATGGAAACACCCTGATAGAGACTTCTCATGGGAATGAACATCTGAAATGCTTTGACTTTATTGTGGCACTTTTTCTAGCATGGCTTTGGACCCACAACTAATACTTGACTGTGTTAAATGGCTTTAATGATGATCCCAGAAACAGTAAGACTTTTATCGGGTCAATGCAGCAGACTGCATGTGGACAAGTTGGCAGGTCAGTTGTGGTAGTGAATGGTAAAAGGGTAGGACTCTAGAAATAATGATAATACCAACACCATGCCAGAAAAAGAAATGTAAATCCAAACAAAGTGCGTGCTGGATGGGTGAATTTCTTTTTAAAATTATTATTATTATTATTATTATTATTACCATATTACTTAGGCTTCCTTTGCGTTGTATGTCTATATAGGGTAGGGAGATATACTTTTTGTCTCTGTTCTCAAATGAAACAATGAATACGATTCAGCCCAATCGTATTCCCTGTTACTCACCCCTCAGACAGGGTGGACTTGACACTGCCGGTTCGTGTAACCTTGGGCCCGTGGTGGCCCAGTGGCAGATCAATGGACTCAGAGCTGGTGTGCAGACTGGTCATGCTTTGGCAGCTCAGTGTGTCCTTGCTGCCAGCTGACGAGCTACAGGCAGGCCAGGGCCGAGCGTTGGAAGGCAGGGAGAGGCCAGAGGCCGGGCTGGAGGCCGGGGAGTCGGTGCACAGGTCTGGGGTTTTACCGTACAGTGGGCTGCTGCCACCGCTCAGGCCGCCAGCGCTGCCCAGGCTCCCTGTGCCAGAGGAGGGCGAGTCCAGACTGGCCTGCCTCGCCAGCGTGCCGTGGGGGCTGCCCAGTATTGACGGGCACTTGCCAGAGTCGGGAGTGCCCGGAGAGCTGGCCTTGCTGCTGGCTTTGGTGCCAAACAATCTGAGGGTAGAGAGGTGGGTGCAGTCATTTAGAAATGCTCAAAGAACAAGTGATGAGCATCTGCAAGATCCATACTGGAAAATGAAGAACTCTGGTATACTTTGGGTTTGAGAAAGTGGATATCATTGAGGTTATCTAATGTATAATACATTTCAAATTGTATTACTGCATTGGTCACACGCATCAAGAAACTCAAGGATCAGTGCAGTGGAGTGACAGTAACAGCTGCTTAAACATTCCCACATCTTTATTGTAACACCAATTTTAAACTACAGATAAAATACTGAGCACACTTTTCAACTCATTTATCCCTCGTAGAAAACTTCAACTCATTTCAGCTGCGAACTCTCAGTAATTTACGGTGACACATCTGCTTTCACAGCTTTGCCCGTTTCAACCCTGTGACTTTAAAGAACCTAATCTGTTAGGCCACTTTACTCTGTTCGCCTCCCACATATGCTCAGACAGCCTGCTACTCATATTGCGCCTGTCCCAGCCTGTCATCGCAATCACATGAAATATATAGGTGACACTCACTTGAGAGAAAAAAAAAGAAGCTTGAAGACATGCAGATGAAACGGGTGGGCTTGACAGATCGGATGGGACGGATGTTTGGACACGCCTGCAGAACGCATGCCTCTAATGATTCAGGGACTGGCGTGCCGAGAAACTCCTGTCGCCTGTCTGTTCTGATCAAACTGCTGAGCTGGATTTGCCTGGCCCAAATCAAAAGCCATCACCCCTTCATCTTCAGGGCAAAGATATGTTTCATCTGCAGCAGCTTATCACCTACACCAGGGAACAATCTATGTAATGGCACCCTGTGGCTGTGCAGCCCAGTAAACTCGCTCAATCAATCTTTCTACGAAGGCGCTGAAATATGATTTATTAAGTGTCATATTTATTTGGTGCATCCAAACATATCTAAATTTGCTAGAGATGACAGAGTGTTTTATTTAGCCATGGTGAGACTTTACTGCTATGCATGACGTCTTCGATAAATGCCCCTCTCTGTTACAGGAGTCTGGGTGACAGTCTGCATAAGAGAAATATTGCTGAGCACCACATGAGTCCATCATAATGAATGAAAACAACCTTAAATTCTGAAATAGATTAAATCAGAATCATTGGAATCTAATCTTAGTAAGACCTAAACTTCCAGCTGAAGACGTACTTGCTGTACTAAAGAGAACACCCCCTATTGCTAATAATCGAGGGACTGAAAAAGTACAGCATGTGATGAGATGCTTGATTCACGTAGAAACACACATGGCGAGGGACAAAGAGAGAACAGAGGCTGTAGGTGTGTTTTGTGTGTCTGACCTGCGGAACGTGGGAGAAGCAATATCAGGGTACTTGGAGCCCGGCTGCCTGAGGCCGGACTGGCCTGCTGAACTGGAGGTGGGGCTGGACTTGGGGGAGGTGGACAGTCCTGCGGTGGTGTCCTGGTCTGACACTGCCACTTTCTCCTTGTCTGTCTGGTTGATGGTGATGGGACTGGAACGGTCTGAGCCAACTTTTCCATCCCTGCGTTTGGCACCCGCTTGCGTTGCTGCCCCTCCAGCTGACTTGCCACTGACATTTGAGTCGATGCTGCTGGAGCTGGAGCGATGCCCACTGCGCCCTGCTGCCACCCCACTGGAGGATTTAGCGGGTCTGGGTAGGGAGCGGTACTGCAGGGTTACTTTGGAGCCACTGCAGCTGAGTAGGATGCCGTCATCCTGGGGCTGTGAGCCATCCAGGCTGGTCTTACGCACACCGCTGATGCCTGTGCCTTTGCTGAGGGCAGCTGAGGATTTGGGTGCCTTGCCCAGGGTGGCTGAGCCGCTGGCGAGCGTTGCACCACTGGAGGTGATTAGGGTACCACTGGGACCCGGGATCTTCTTGTATCCAAAAGAAGCAGTGGTGGGTGGGCGTCCAATGCCGGAGGGAGGTTTCTTACCTTCATCTCCACTACTCTTCCCAGCATCTGAGGGGGAGCGCTGGATGGCAGCTGAACTCTTGGAAGGCGCCTTGCCCTTCTCGGAGGCCTTGGCATCATCAGTTTTGCCTGTCAATTTGCATAAACACTTATTAGCACAAATACAAAAACATTATCCTCAGCAGATTCTTGGCCCAGCACTTGCTTTTATCACCTGTGGTGCCACAATGCAGGAAAAGACAAATATGTGTACATTTTGGCCAACAGCCAGAAGTCTGTTTATCACAGCTCAGCTGCATCGGAAAGCAATACTTATCTGCAACAAAGCTGCTAAACTTGCTGAGTGGGCTGAAAATATAAGAGCGGCTGCACAGTCTCCAGGCACAGGTATCAGTGGAGAAAAAATAAAAAATCATCAAATCGTTTTTAGGCAGAGGCAAGAAAATTTGCTGCAACCACTAACTCTCCATTCCAAAAAATAAAACTTTTAAAATTTAGTATAAAAGTGAAGCACATTACAGTCATTTTTTCACTAAAACATTCTGACATATCACAGGAGGGAAAAGCACAGGTTTAAGTAATGAAATAAATGAGGATTGAATTCTGTTTAGCTGCTTCAGTTTCAGGGTCCTGGTGTTGTTCATGCTGACTCACTGTCAATAATTACTCAGACACTGGGCTTTTCCTAGTATTAAGAATTAAATGTCTGCTGTAAAAGAGGACCATTACAAAGTCTTGATAAATTAGAACTGTGAAAGGTCTTACTGCATAGATAAAAAAATAGCCCAAAATATAATTTGCTTAGGAAATGCATCTGTTAGTGTCTAGATGGTTTATATTTCTCTCCATAAGTTTAAGTTGGGTTCACAAAGTTTAGGCATTGTTAACAAAGTTAGTCAAATACACACTGGTGTACTGTTTTGAAATAGTTTCAGTTCATTTCAAATACATAAAACATACATATTAATGACTGCACACTTGTTAATGGAATATAATAAATAAACTAACTTTAAAGAGTCTTTTTATCTAAAAGAAAAACAAGCTCAAAGGCATTGCAACTTATCCTTTTTCAGATGAAACATGTATATGTTTGTACATCAAAGCTTCATCATTTATCACCATTGTTGACTGAAAAGAAAACTGGACCTTTTGAGATGTTGTTTTATCACTAATTCACTTTGAAACGCTCGAATCTGAATAAAAAACAACACAGCTGGAACAGATTATCTTAGTTTCCTGCCTAGCGTAATATTTTATATATCAAGGGTCCTGTACAATGACAGACACATTTTTTGTTTTGGTACCTTGTTGCCTTTCGGTTTTTTGTCTCGGTACCTGCACCATCATATGCAAATATGTTTTTTTTTTTTTTTGCATATTTCTTTCACCATTTCCTCTACTGTTCTTTCCTTAACTGATTTTTTTTTGTAATTTTCTGGTCTGACACATTTGACATCACAGAGAGGCTGGAAACAGGTTAGTAAACAGTAGAGAGCAGCATTAAGCCCAGTGAAAATGTTACTTGGTCTCTTCTTTCTTATATCTCTTACTAATTCAGTCTCTCAAACTGAGTTATTATTATTGAAACTTGGTGCAGACTAAATTTTGAACGATGTTTGGGCATTGGTTTGACAGAGACGTTAGTGGGTGTTTGTGTTTTTTGTCTTGTGGGAAAGGGCGTACTTCATTTCTACCTCTAAATTCTAGGTTAAAAAAAACATCTCCTACCTGGTGTTTTGTGGGCAGCAGAGGTACCCTTGGTCCTGGGTGGCGTGATGCCCACCTGGGCCGTCATGCCCCTCCTCCACGAACCCGTCTGGGACATCTGGGCCAGCGCAGTGGCCTTCTGACCGGCATCCTCGTACGAGCCCTGGGCTTGAGAGGAAGAGGAGGATGAGGAAGGCTTCCACCGGGAGGAGCCGCTGCTGGGGTCCATGCTTGCGTCCAGCTCCTCCTCCACCTTCTTCAGGTCCTCGGCTCCGGCCCAGCTGCTGCTCACCTCCTGCTCTGCATGCTTGGACCTGCCTCCTTTCTGGGACTGAAGAATGGTGGGTGTGAAAGAAAGCACATGAAAATGTAAATACATGGTTCAGTTAAGTAAAGAAACTGCGGTAACTAAAATCTTAAATGTTGTAGTGTCCTTAAACGCACCAGTGGGGGGATACCTGCTCACCACTAAAGTACCATGTCATGAAAGTGCAATTTAAGTGTCTTTAAGTCATTTTCTTTGCATACTTGGTAGCAATCAAGTCTTGGCTAATTTGTAATTTAAAATCTAAAACATAAATCCAAGGTATGATCCTTTAAGAAGCGTTATATAAAAACATACAGCCACCACAAAGAGATATAAGTCCCTGCACAAACAGAGCAGCGGGGTGTGTGTCTGTGTGTGAAGTTGTAGCTATCTTTGGAATCACCCATGTTCAGATCTCCTCTTTTGGGACACATGCAAGCACACACACACACACACACACACACACACACACACACACACACAGCAGTGATAGCTAGCCTACCTTGACAGATGGCCAGTCTCCCTAGCAACACCAGAGTCTCTTAAGAGCCCAGTCTGTTGAGTATTTCATGAGGGGCCAAAGATACTTGGCAGAATATAGCAAAAGCCTGTGAGGAGAGCTGAGCAGTGGCCTTCAGTTTGCAACTAATTCCCTCAGCTGTGATTTCAGAGCTCACACATAGACTGGTCTTGGTTTCATACTCAACCAACATGCTTGTATCTCCACATTTGATGAAGAAGTTTGGTTTGATCTGGAGATTTAGTTTTTAGCACAAAATGAGGCTTGTCTTCCATCTTTTAGAGCTTATTTGCTATCAGTTTCTGTAAATGCTTTGTAAACTTTCCCTCTCATGTTCTGTGTTAAAGCTGTACTCCAGTGATTTAGTATCACACTTTCATAAAGTTGAGGGACTCACAAGAGACAGATTAAAAAAAGAATGATCAAAATCTGCCAAGATGTCCTGATGTTACTCCCCCGGTATGGGTCAAGCTACAAACACACTACCTACAGTTCCCATGATCCAACTCAATACCATCTTTAAAATAAAATCTTCCTGCCAATAAGCCCACTTCTTTTAAACTCTACACCCTCAGTTTATAACACAAGCTTTCGTTTAAAGGTCCTGTATTCGACATTCAGAGTATTAATATACGTAGCAGCAAATCACTATTTGCTATGAAAAGATAAAGCAGAGTTATGGCGCCCTGAGCAGAGAAAAAGTTAAGCTCCTCTGATGTGTGTTTCCGTTGATGGTTCAGCTGCACATGCATGTTAGTGCTTGTAAGTACCTGCGCTAGCTAGATAATCACAACCGCTCTACACTGCTCTCATAAGGTGGTACTGCTGATATCGGGACAGTCGCAGTGCACAAATGTAGCACCCATCCTCTGGTTCCCATACAAGATTAACACCATTAGCTCTGTCAGCACTGTTGCTGTTGTTAGCGCAGTTAGCACCATAGCTACTGTGCACTTACTTAACCATCTCCTTGAGAACTGTGTGCAGTAAGCCTTAATTAGACTCTGTATCATAGATACACTCTGAATGTCATATGAGGCTCAAGCCTAAACTGAAATTACCCTGATGACATCATCAGAATCATTTTTTTAAACTTTGGAGCGCTTCCTTTTGAGCCAAAGAAGACATTATACAATGGTTTTCACAGGCTGGGTAGAGCTTTTCATAACAAGCAAACCGAATTTCATGTGTAAATTCAGTGGAATGTCCCTTTCAGTGAAATGAAACTTAAACTGAAAACTGGCTTAAACGGAAATCACTACACTACTAGTGGCGATCAACTCCACCTATAAGCTACTGTATAGAGTGCTCCAGGGATGACATTTTTTCTGTGGGCCGACAGGGAAGTTAGCGTCGTCCTGGTTCCCTTTGTTTGGATTTTTCGGTTTGATTTCGAATTACTGCAGAAAATAAGCTCTGCAGCATGCAAAAGTTTATGAAACTTGCACATTTTCTTCAGCAAGATAATATTCGCAAATGAACTCATTTAGCCATTCGTTAGCAACCACCTTTTTCAAGACACCTTTAAAAGGTGGCTGTATTTAGACACAGTGGTGGTTTGAGCTTAATGCTAACACGGTAACATGCTCATAGTGACAATACTAACATGCGTATGTTCAGTATGAATAATGTTTACAATGCGTGCGCATTGTAAACATTACGCATACTGAACATATCTTAGTTTTACATGTTTAGCATGCTAACGTTTGCTAATTAGCACCAAAGTATGTGAGAAATTACATTTTTGACCTGATGATGGCGCTAGAGGCAAAGTCATGGGAACACTAAACTTAATACAATACTAAATAGTTAATACATGTCCTTACCTGGGCTCCCTTGCTTTTGCGTGATGAGCTGACAGCAGAGTAGGCGGGTGTGTTCAGATCATCAGTGCTGATGTTGTCCAATGTGTCGCTCAGGCCGCTGCTCACCGAGCTGCTGTCGTCCCAACTACAGAGGAGAGGGGAGAGAAGAGGCTGATGAGCTCATTGTTCAACTTTACGTAGTAAATGTAGCAGTTGTAGTAACAGTGGTGGCCATTTAAACAGGAGCAGTTTCTTCTGACCTTACACTGCAGTGCTCTGTGCTTTACTAACAAGCATTCTGCCTGCACTCCATCTGCCATCTTTATCTTCTCACTCTTATTAAAACTTCTTAATGTCACTGAAGAATTGCAGGAAAAAAAAAAAACTGGAATCAAGTATGTGTATAATTCTCTCACCAGCGAGGCTAGCAGACTTGTAGATCATTTGTAATTGCCCAATTTGTCTCTTCAAACAGCTGTGTTCCATTTTAGGGCCCCACTGACTTGTGGGTATGTGAGTTCTTTTTTGGGAGAAAAAAAAATAGGCATTGGCTCATTAATCGTTAAGCTTCTCATTAACTCTGAGTGTGTGGAGGAATAAAAGGACCTTCATTGGCACTGCCATTATTTTGCTGTTGTTGAGGGCTGACAGACACCCAGAGCCCCCTAAATGAGGAGCGTACGGATCGAACAGCGATCACTTCCACACACACTCGGTTAATTACAACAAAATTACAACTCTGAAAACTCATGCAGTATGTTTCTCTAATCTGCAGAGCCATTCGCAGCTATCAGACACAATAAATCAACTTCAATAATAATATATTAGCTCTTCTTCCCTTTCATTGTTCTCTCCCTTTCTCACACACACACACACACACACACATAAAATGACAGCCGTGCAGCATCGCAGCTATGACAGCTCACATACACATGTACAGTATGGACACAGAGTCCTCTCAGTGTCTCAGTGAGACTCCACACTTAGTTTGCATGACGAATCTGATCAAACATCCTTAAGAGTTCAATTTAAATCTAGAAGGCAGAATGAATGAGTGTTGTGCAGCAGACACAGCGCGAGAGACGACAATCAATACTAACAAAATGACTGTTAACACAACGGCATCACAGTGACAGATAACAAAGAGACAACAGTCTCCTTTCATCCTTTCATCCTAATGTGTTTTTCCAGTCTGATGGATCCCAAACACACCCTGCATTCCAAATGATTTTTTAAAATAAAAATCCAAAACTACTTCCAGAAGCTAATTACGCTTTTTTTTTCGGCCAGTCAATTCAGGCTTGCCATCTATAATTCATGGCAGACGAGGATGAGACCCGAAGGCAGGCAGAAAATGAGAGAATAATGACTCATTCTTTAAAAGGCTCACAGAGGAAGAAGGGAGAGGAAATGTGGGCGCGCTGGAGATGTGTGGGCATGTACAGTAGCCGATAATGGTGCTATTGATTTTCTAAAGTTTGTTCAGAAGATCAATAACCATAAGTGTCGTTACGCTTAAAACATGCATGTCATTCATTAGCTTTATTGAATCCTTTTATTGAATGGAGTGTTAATAGTCATGAAAATGAAAAACAAACCTCTTAACATGACACAATCTTGAATCTTAAATGTTAAGCAGCCTGTTTGTGTGGAGATGTAAGGAGCTGCTACTGGAATCTATATGTAAAATGAATAGATAGTCTGTATTAACCTGGCACCTGTAAAAGGTTTGTAATGAATGTAGTGCAGAGCAGACACCTTGCAACCCAGTTGTCCACTGGTGCAGTGGGAAACTGATTTGCTCTTATGACAGAATCAAAATGAGCAGCATTTATCTTCACAGCCAGAGTCTGACCAGGTCTGAGACTTATAACTGCATGAACTACAAAGAGCAGGCTTTTTATTTTGGGATGGAATTTTATAGCTGTATATAATATGTAAGGGATAATGCCCGATGAGGTGTCCATTATCAGGTATTAATGGACGATGAGGAGGCTGTTATTTCCTGATAATGAACACCTCATTGGGCATTATCCCGCTTAGTACATGGTTACTTGCCAAAGAAAGAAATTAATTTATATTGACATGCATTTTCCAATCAAAGTATAAAGTTTTTTACGAGCCATAACTCCCCGACAACACCTGAGGGTCTGACTAATGAGCCATCTTTTTTTTAAAAAAATACCTCACCCATTTAAATTCTATTAAGATCTTAAGTTCCGCATATTTCAGGATTGGGCCGCTCGAGTGACAGGCTGTCTCCTGGTTTCAAAAACCAAGATGGTGATGGCCAAAATGCCCACCTTGAGGCTTTAAAATGGAGTCCACAAACCAGTGGGTGACATCACAGTAGCTTTGTCCCTTATTTTGTACAGCTCATAGAGCTATCTGCTGTGTCACTGCACCCAAATCAGTATCAAGAGTTTTACAAAATGATATTGAACTGCTTAGTAGGTGTCCATTATCAGGAATTAATGGACACCCTGCAGCCAATCAGAATCGATTATTCACCAAGACAATGGTTTAAATTCAAATGATTCAGAATTTTAAGATGAGAAAATAAAAAAATCCCACTTCTGTATGTCTTCTGTGTGGTCATGTGGCTTAAAAACATTCTGTTCAGAAAGGAAGAAGCCATGAAAAAGAAAGAGGCTCTAGGCTTTTGTGTTATTGCACATCATAACCAATTGCTTAGCTTGCCATCCTTAATCTGTCATTTTGGGATTTCATTTTCCTTCAATTCAAAGCCATTATTGGAAAGATGCCTCAGAGATTGATGTTTGAAGCACAGAGCGGCTTGTCACACGAAAAATAAATGACATCCTTGCTGTCAATCGGAGCTTTGTATCTACAGCTTCACTGCTGCTCTTTAATAAAAAGAAGGTTGCTGCTAAGTGATGTGAAAAGAGCTCTGATATCAAACGCAAGTTGAACAGAGTGTTTAGTAAGTGTTTCTGTGTGCACCAGTCTATAGCAAACAAAGTCTGTGAAAATCGATGCCTTTGAAACATGCCTGGCTTGTTCCCCTTTAATCATTTCCTCTCATCTACACTTAAGCCTGTCTTTGCTGATACAGTTGCTTTGTTTCGAGTTGAGGGCAGCATCATCTGACAGCAGCCTCTGACTTGTTCAAAGCAGCCAACAGCAATTTGAGAAATACGTCTGAGTGTTGAGGTTAAATGTGAAGTTGTTGCTGGGCGGGGTCTTTAAGTTCTGGCGCTGGCAGTGGCTGCTGGGTCACCTTGACAATCTGATTAAAAGTTACCCCTCTGCTCAGCCGACAGTGACAGGGGAGTTGCAATGCACTCTACAGCTTCCTCTGAGACCAGACTTCAGTGCGTGACAGACAACAGGGGCAGACAGAGCCAAATTTAATGCTCCCAATGAAATGAAGCAGTCCAAAGTGACTTGGCTGCACTCCAAAACCCAAGTTTTGCCTGCAGACATACAAAAAAACTGTCTGTATGTATATATAATTCTATTTATTATGAGTAAAAAATATTGGTTTTGAGAGCACACAAGCATTAGAGAAGAAACATGTGAGAAACATACTTAAAAGATGAAATTTAGAGAGATCAAAGACACAGATGGTCTTTTACAAGTGCTGATTGCTCCTTATGTCTAATTGCACATCTCAAATATCATTCAAGCTTCTTTTAAAGTGAGAAAAGGGTTACTTTCGCCACATCGTTATTAATTTCCTCCAAACTGAGACAAATTGGACTTGATATCATGAAGTGCTGCATATTTACTTGGGTAATACAAAAAGGGGGGATGGTGAAACAGCAGTGAGAGGATGGTTAGTCTATCATCATAATAAGCAAGGCAGAGGCAGATGGCTGTGAAGAAGCTCAGTGACTTCCACTTCTTATCTAAACACGAGTCTTTTCCTCTGGCTGCAACATATCGCTCGTTCCTCCTAGGGTGGTCTCTCTAATACAATACTGAAAATCTTCTTTCTGGGGAATTAGTCTGAACTGTGGGTAATATGATTCTAACTATTTCTTTGGGTAATTCTTGCTTAATTAACATAATGAGTCACAGTGAATAGCTCTTGGAGTCATAATCACAAAGTCAAGAAGCCCTTTAGCTTTTGCATGCACTTCTGGAAACGTAATTCTTTAAGCAAATTTGGTGTTAATTAACAAACTGAGTTAGTATAATGGAAAACAATAAAAAGCAGAACAAATTTGCTGAATGGAAATGCAAACAATGGACATATTATCTTGAAGAAACACCGGTGAAGAAGTTGTAAATGTATTAGCCTCAAAGCTAGTGCTGTAGCAAGATAGTTACAGAGCTAGAGGACAAAATACACACACAAAGTGCTATTGAGAAAGCATTTAAAGGGGCTTATGTAATTCATCTTTGGCTTCTAATATATTTATCCAAAAGAAAATATTAGACTTTATTCAAAATAGAACCATGAAGTCCTTAATGACATTGTTGTCCCTGGTGTTTACAAAGTCCACCATCCTTTATCATGACAGACACAGGCCTTCAGTGTTTGACATTAAAGTTAAAATCAAAGTTTACCTAGTGAGAAAATTTAAATCAAACTTTTCTGAAAAAGCTCAAACTTTAATAGTATTTATGGTCAGCACTTTTGCAATATAGCTATAACGATTGCCATTCAATGTATTTACATTTTATTATGACCTTTTTCTATGCTTTCATTGGTAGTGGCAGGGACCGCCATAACTGCCCTGGCTTTAAATTGCCTTCACAAGTGTACAGGTTCCACAGGACACAATGCAGCGTGTAATCCAGCAGTACTGATGGTAATTTTTTATCACAGTGCATATCAGACGTATCAGAGCCATCAATTACAACTAAAGCTAATTGACCACTTCCTACTGCTGCTAATTTATATTAAGTGCTCAAGTGGCAAAAAAAAACTGGGTGACCTTTATTGTGAAGCATTCATTGAAAATGCATTGTATTTGTCACTGAGGTCAGCACTGACCACTCCTGTTCATTAAAAATGTTTTTACAAACAAGACAAGACATCTTCTGACAGCAGATCAGTTTTATATATTGCAGAAAGTAATGGAATGGGAAGGAGCAAAACCAGTGAGCTGTTTGGCTGCATTCACACCAAATTAGGCATTGTGGCAATTAGCCGCAGGGTGGTGTGGCAGTGTGGGAGTATCACTTAAATGACCCATTTGTGGGCAAGTGGAGGGTGGAGACCAACTATAGAAAGCCAATTTACCCATCACATAGACTGGGTATTTTGTCTTTGATAAGTTTGTTTATGTTGGCTTAAAAAATTTGTAAAATTCCTTTTGATTATCATCACTGTGGTATCTGCCACAAGAGACACACATGTGCGCTCACATGAACAAAGTGAATGCTCTTCTTTGAAGGATAGTACAAACGAGCTGTTAATACTTTTTTTTCTCCATACTTTTGATAGAAAGAGACTGTTCCCGTGGACAGCTAAAACTGACCCGGACTGAAATTATTATGATTTTAATATGTATTAGCAATTAAAAACTAAAGAACTAGAAAACTGAGTCATTTAAACAAAAAATATATTCTAAAAAAATGCAAACAAGGTAAAAAGTATCACACACCCCAAAAGGATGTTACATCATGAAAGAGGGCTGTGGAACACGTTTATAATGCAAATGAGAAGGCAGGAATATAGAAGGTAGGTCTATCAGGGAATGCAATCTAGCAGACATTGCTTAGCGGTTGCTTTAAAGGCAGGAGGACATGACTCTTCAAAATAAGGAAGTAGCTTATTTCACTCCAGAGCACCAGCGTCCTTTCAGAGATTACCTTGAAACTCCAATCTCAAATTAGAGAAGGGTCAGGAAATGATTTCTGGAAGCCATATACCTCTGCACACAGTGAGGTAATGGCTGAGTCATTGATATTGATCAACATCCCTACAAACCCTGCAGATAGGTCAGGGAAAGCCATCCTCAGCGCCCCAGCTGCTCCAGTGGAGCTGCTCAGCCAACAGTAATAGATGACTGTGTTTGTCTGTGTGAATAGGAAGCTAGGGAGTGCTGAAGAGGAGCATCAGTGCTCTGTGGATCTTCAAGGGATAAAGGGTTGATATAAAAACAAGAACAACAAAACTAAATTGCGTTCCTCCTCCTGAGAGCTTGCTCGACTGTAAGGGGCTGAATATTTCATCGGGCCGACTCCCTGGATCAGCTCCGATCGCTCCGACAGAACGAACCGTGGCTAAGCGAGCTCCTCCCCCTTAGCCCTGCACACTTTCACATGCAAGTCACCGCATCTCCTGCAGAAGGGGGGGTCGCATCCTTAAATATGGCACAGCCGAACTCAATAACCTTACAGCGAGGGCGGGTGAGCCGGACTTCTGTGTCATAACTTCCTAAATTAACAATGAGCAACAATGTACAAAGCAGAATGCTTGAGAGGAGACGGCTGTGGAGAATATTGCCTTCTCTCCCATTCTCATAAGCGAGGCAGAGAAATGGACAGATGGTGCCAAACAAGTCAGACTCTCCCCCTCAAAATCCATCTGAAAACACACTGTATTTCCCCAGTGATGGTTCTATTCATTGGACAAACACAACTGTGATGCCTTAGACTGTAATGCCCCACATAGTGCAGCGGCTTTATCAGTCAGTGTATAACAGGGGTGGTATGGTCTTGTATGATAACTAGTGCTATAAAAAGATATGACCTGTTTTTCAAAACCCTGAACCTGTTGGGGAAATCTCAGCATGCACAGTCTATAAAAATGACTCTCTTTCCTTTTCAGATGTTGCTGAGGTGCCTGTAGCAATGCACTTAACCCCAAATATCATGAGCAGAGCTGCTCACCAGCCAAAGGCAGATACCAGGTAGGAAGATGCCACTTCATCAGAGAAAAGAGTGAATCAAATGTTTTTATTTCTTTGCAGATTCTGTTGCAAATCCTTGATTTTTGTGCCTGCTGCGCTGCAGCATTTAGCTGCTCCCATGCTATGAACGCACCGCTGTGGCTCCACTCAACCATGCAAACATTACCTCATGCAATATTCAATACACTTGGTCTTGTTCTTTCAACGGCCCAGAGGAGAAGATACTATTAGCAGCATGAACAAAAGATAACATCGGTGATTACACTTTATCATGGAGATTAATGAGATTTGGTTGATGGGGATTGATGAATATTAGGGGGGGATAGTGTTGAAGTAAGTGAAGATGGGATGTCTATAGATAGGAATGCTTACTCAGAGGACCTCTTACGTAACAAACGGAGGGGGAAAAACGCTCACATGTAATGGGATTTGAAGACACTGGGACCAGTTTGGATTCATGAATGGCTTGTGTCTTACACTTAATTGAGAATTTCATTATCATGAAAATCCTAACTCCAGTTTTGGTCATTTGATGTTTTAGCTTCAGATAAAATTCATTAAAATCCTGTGGATGAATTGGAAAATATATTGATAACAAGATCAAAAATCAGTTCTCATCTGACAGCAATTCAAAGTAAAAAACACCTTGTAAATTAATTCCTATTTCCTCATCCTTCGATCGTCAACAATTCAATTGGTATCTGTGTACAGAATAGGAGGCTGAAAGAATGGGCAGAGAATTTTTAAATGAACAAATAAGCTTTTTCTACTATGAACTAAAGCCTGCACCAAGGTCTAATGATCACCAACTCAAAAACCCTCATTGTGTTTGTAAAAATAATTTTGAGACTAGAAACCTTTTCATTAGCAAGTCATGTCATTTTATCTCAAATAAAGTAATTGTGTCCCTGTTTCCTGGAGAGCTTGGCACTTCAATTGGCTGCTTTTGACGTTAGCTGAAGTCTGCTTAAGTTCATTCACTTTCTATCTGCAGTCTACAATGGCTTCACAGCACCTACATTTCAACAAATAACACAACAGATGGTCAAAGAATAGACAAAATAAGTGTCCAAAACAAAACTAAAAGCTTGTTCAAACGCATGTAAGTTGGTCTAAAATACATAAATGCACCTACAAAATCAGATAAAGGCCTAAAATCCGAACTTTAAGGATGTGTCATTGTGTTTTCTGGATGCTTGCCTCAGGTACCTTAATAAATCACGATGTACACAGTGCTCAGAGCAGAAAACAGAAAAACCACAACAAAGACGTCCTTTTCCAACCCCCCTGACAACCATCTGTCACAATCAAAACTTTCAAATGCACTGTATTTCCTCTCCCTCCCACACAAACACACATATAGAGCAGGGCTCTGTAATGTAAATGGAAAGCACTCATCCTCATTTGCCTGTACCATAATCTGAGTTAAGGCTGCTGAGCTCCTGCAATTAAACGTGAGAAAACACCAAGACATCCTCTGAAATGACTTTACTCTTCTTCTCCTGCCAAAGCTGGCTCTTTCTCCCTGACTCTGATGGAGTACACAAAGAGCCAGCCTATCAGAACAAAACTAGACAGTCTGGCTCAACTCTTGCAAACACACAGCACACACAAGCATCAATCAGCTGTTTACAGGTTGTGTGTGAAGAATAGTTTCCAGCTTTGCTGTCAACTTACCTCTTGTGGGATGGACGCTGCCTTTCGTCTTGCCACAGAACTCTGTTTCCCTACTGCGCCTACTACCACAGGAGGCAAAACCCCACCTGGCAGAGAAGCCAGAAGCTGTGAGACGACTGGGAGTCCAGAGAGGAAATGGGAATGAGAGACAAAGGAAGAAAGGACTACCTCACTCTTCCACTTTCACCCCGTGCTGCTGCCGCTGGCTCCCCCTCCTCTCTCTTCGTCTCCCCCTCCCTACCAGGATGGGCCCTTCAGCCGTTGGAGAGGCAATCAGACATGTCGTCAGCAGCGGGCTACCAAGGGTTAATTAAAGGAGGATGACAATGCAGAATCGAGCCAAATCGAGGAGGAAGGGCTGTGCTGGATGAGAGCCGGCTGTGCCTTGTCTTTGCCGGATGCCTCTGACTGGAAGTGATCTCATGCATAATACGTGAGATGCTCAGAAAAGTCTGTCCATACAGCCTCGTGTTGCGACATTATTCATGACTCTCGAGCATGGACTCGTCTTTATTTATCCAGGAAGACTAACATCAGTGCCTACCTAATTCACATTCACACAGACTTACTCAGAATCACGACTTTATTCGTTGACGTCTGGTGTCAGAGGTTCAGTAAATGCCACCAGAAATCTCTTCCAAGATATCACAAACAGTATGAGCCTGCTTCATCCGTTCCTCCTTCTGTTCAGTGCGCTGATAATCACCCAATTCTTCTTTCACTGCAATCAAACTTTTGTCTCTGATGCTGGAAGTGTAATTTTCCTCAGTAAAGAGCTTAAGAGCTGGATACAGGTTGAATCAATGTTGTGAAATAAGACGACGTGTTTGAATAAAAATGTTTTGGATTCTTAAAGTGTTGAGTCAAAGGAAAAGAAAAATCTCTTGCATGTTGATAAAAAAAGTGATCATACTCGTCATCGAGTGTGGAATCCAATTCAGCTCAGCACAGCTCAATTAAAGAAAGGAACAGAGTGACCTTGGAGGGACGGGCTGAAAATGTGTCTGTTGCCAAGCAGTGACAGACAGCAGGACGTCAGCGCTGCCTGGCTGGGCTGCTCAAAAAATGTCCTGGCTTCCTGCTGCAATGCAGTCAAAGACGACAACAAAATCTTTAGCTGTTGAGCAGTGTGGGGTTTCCAGCGAGCCAATGCAACCCGGCAGGGGTTTGTTCAAGTCTGTGGCAAACTGCTGGCAAGTGTGCAAACAAACAGGCCAGATAAGTGCTCGCGAGCCACCGCCAGCCCAGCCACTGACCTCCTCATCCTCTGGTCTGAAAGGAGACAGACGCACTAAACAAAGGATTCTCAACTTGCTTTACCTGGGGGGCACTTTTGCAAAAAGACGAGAGGCCAGTCAATAAACAAACAATCATATTTATCAGTATATACAATAAATTAATTGCCTGTTTTTAGCATTTGCTGTCCTCACTTATCTTTGCCAAGACACAAATCTGGTCACAGCAGCCCCGCCCAGGTCAGGTGCGGACATTTGGAGCTTAGAATGGACCTCTGTCGGAGGCATTGGGGTATCCTCCCTTAAAGCTCTATTTGGATGGTTTTTAAGCACTCTGGCACCTTATTTATATTCAGAGTACGAATGACAAACTCCTGTGTGAATCAATTAATTTTCATTGTGGCTTAGAAGATGGTCGGCACTCTATCATGGGCCAGTAGTACTCCAGATTTAATCATGTTTTTAAATACACTGTACTGTACATAGCATATGTGTATTTTCTTAAAACATTTAAGGAACACCCAACACAACTACAATGAAGTTTTGTCTACAACTTCCGATGATCAAAATGTATGAACTTGAGAAGACTTGCTGTCATCTTCTGTTCTGGCACAGGAAACCCTTTATCTATCCAGGATCATGGCTTTACAGCTTGACAGACAGCAGCAGCACAGTAGCAGCTCTCCCAAGCCCCTCAGCTGAGGTTTGAATCTCACCACCAGAGAACTTGGAACGTGTCCAGAATCAACGATGAGGAACCGACAGTCGATTCTCTCAATGGGAAACAAAGTTGTCACAATTAACTGTAACTGGAAACTTCAAACTTGACACCTAAATAAAAGATCTATAAAGTATTTTACCTCTTTTATCATCTTTATCTTTCGGCTTTTTTTTAAAAAAAAATTTGTTTAGCCAATGAAAGATAAATGATGATGTTAGAAACAGAATTCATGAATTGAATATTTTATTCATATTTTGTTTGACATCTTTTTACAGGTCCACTGATCAAAAACGAGAAACACAAACAGTAACAGGTTCAGCGCAGCTTCATAAATGTTTGACTGCCTTAATTACGCCATAACACTCGTCATTTAACAAGATTACATTTTCATAATCCACAACAGAGTCGGGCTCCATGGCACTAAAATGAATTAGCAATGATAGGAGCTTTGTCGATTCTTATCTCCACAAACTCATTAGGCCTGTCAGATGATGAATGGAGTCATATCCTCGGAGATTTTCAACCAAAAGAATTGATGCAGCCGCAGCAGAAGTCCCACACATTCTACTTATCCTAAAATCTATCTTGCATTAGCCCTATATATAGACAGCAGTACTGCAGACAAATGAACCCCATTATCTACAGCCACATTAGGGTTCTGTAACAAAAAATACTCTTGTGTCTCCTCTACTTTAAGACCATTCTAAGTCTCTTCTGTTGGGTGTATATACAAATAAATATGGCAAATTATTTCAAAAGTTCCATTTGTTTCCAAACTTATGAATAGAATGAGAGCGAGCTGGTAAAGTTAAAGGGAAAACTGCCTCCAGCGCGCCATCATTCAGGCACAAGATACCCTTAAGATGAAAACAAGAGCTAAATGTAATGCCTTCATTTTACGGTTGTTTTTTCTTGTTATCACAACTTGTTTCCAGCTGCGTAAGAGAGATGATGCTTTGACTTCAAAAGCATGCAGACAATTCAATCTTGTAAATGAATTCCCAATCCAAGTAAACTCTCAGGGGCACGAGCTCTGCATCAACAGTCAAATAAGCTGCGGCTCTCTCCTCTGTAAACACCCAGCCTTTTAACTAGACAAACTTATTCGATTAAAAGTTTTAAATCGCCAGAGCGTTAACACTCGAGATATATTGGAACCATTGCGGGAAATGGAGGGAATCGCTCTCTTTCTAATACAGCACTACATCACTGCGCAGTTAAGATCCGCGGGTCACCTTCTTGTTCTCTTCTACCATTACATCACATTATTTCTAATGTAGCTTTGTGGTACAACAGTTTTAACAGACAACAGTCATCAACATGCAATAGCTGCATGACTGCATTAATTCACATGAGCTGTCTTACATTCTTCACGTGTGACCTCTTCAACACGTGCATTATGCACCACGGAGGGATATAAATGTCTTATTACCCTCTTATGCCCCCTTTGTGTCACTTTAAGATGAGTCATCATTATGGCATCACTGTTTCCCATAAATCACACACACTACCATCAGACCTCTGAATGGCTGGGCTAATTTGCATGAGTGGAAGGTAAAATGCATATAAGTGAAGAGAAACATGGAGATACAGAAGAGAACAACATGCAGCAAAGGTTCCTGACTCATCCCCAAACTGTGGACGTAACAGTAGGATGTCAAAAGCTTCTGAAAGCTTTCTCAATAATTTAATTTTTCCTCTCCTCTGTAAAAAGTAAAGCATGAATGAACAGTTGACTAATGGAGTAAAGTTGGGGATTGTATGAAAATTATTAATGGGGGTAAGAAAGGTCAGAAAACTTTGGAAACGTAATACATTCACTTGAGGAAAATGTGCTCTTGTATTGAAAATTTGAGATAATCTCATAAATTAAGAAAAAAAAGAAACTTCCAGATTAGTATCTCGTTAATTCAGAAAAAACAAGGGCAGCAATTTACATCCGTCAAAACTTTTCTCATAATTCTGAGATAACAACCTCATTAAGTCAGAAAACCAGGGCATTTTTTCTCAAGTAAATGCATTACAACTCTGTAAGAAACAGAAGGGATTTTATTTTCTGTCTGCTGAGGGGAGGGCCATCTAAGGTTTTTGGGGGAGAGCAGGGGAGAGACCTGCCTTTTTCTCCTACTATATTTTTTATTTTACGTTAGACTCTCCTACATATTAGGCCTGGGCATCGTCTGATGCAAGTCTTCTTTTATTTTATTTTTTATTGAG
This sequence comes from Epinephelus lanceolatus, assembly GCF_041903045.1. Taxonomy (NCBI): domain Eukaryota; kingdom Metazoa; phylum Chordata; class Actinopteri; order Perciformes; family Serranidae; genus Epinephelus; species Epinephelus lanceolatus. The sequence continues at coordinate 28,392,082 of NC_135756.1, forward strand.
AAAATACAAATAATATTTAACAATTTTAGGCTTTGCCTCTTTTAGTTCTTAACGGCGAAACAACTCAAACCAACTCAGTTGAGCAGAAGGTTAAGAAACCCTCCCCAGTCTGGTCATTTTCATACAATCCCTTAGCTCTCATACAAAAGAAGTATGGCAGGTATTGAGGCTGCAGTGACCTGTGTGAGCTGATCTAGAACTTCAACATATGGGACCTGTCATCAATCAGAGAGAAAAATGGGCAAGTCTGACCTCACCCTGTGTTACCCCTTCAACCTGATCACCCAAGGGTCCAACCTGATGAGTCCAGGTGGATAGATCACCTCTGGGACCTCGCCTGAGACATCTCCGGTGTGTGTCTGCTGCTGTCTTTGTGTGCCGCTCTGTTTCTGTGGTCATGAATCTTTCTGCACCTTGAATGTCTTTAATCAAATATAATCTCTTCTATATCTTAATATCTTGTGAATTATGATTCAACAGTAGCTGCTGGTTCTTCATAAAGAACTCAGTAGTTCATCAGTCTCTTCTAAGACACATTCAACACACCAGTATTCTACCATACAGAAGGTAATTTGTATTGCATGTTGGTATGTGGTGAAAACAAAGAAATTCAACTTAAACCATTAAACCATTGGAAAATGCTTATGTCCTGCAGAGAGTTAGATGATAAGATTGATACCACTTTCTTGTCAGCTGTAGCCAGCAGCCGGTTAGCTTAATTTATCATCAATGCTGGGAATGGGGACACAGCTAACATGGCTCTGTCAACCATATGAAATTCACTTACCTCTAGCTCACCAATTAACATATAATGTCTCATTCATTTATTAGGAAACGTAACTGGCTGCTGGCTGTAGCTTCATATTTAGCGTACCACTATGCCTGCCTAATATTCTCGTCAAACCCAAAAAAGTTGATTTTTTAACCAATGACTTCGTGCTAAATTGTGTCTAAAATGTAAAATGAAGCCGGAGCCAGCAGCTGGTTAGCTTAGCTTAGCATAAAGACTGGAAACAGGGGGAAGCAGCTAGCATGGCTCTGTCAAGAGGTTACAAAATTCACTTACTAAAAGACAATACCTCATTTGTTCATAAGGGAGCTGCAAAGGCGTTAGTGGGCTATCTTTTAGCCTTTGCATAGAACCAAGCTAGCTGTTTACTGTCTTTATTCTAAGCTAAGGTAAGTAGCTGCTGGGTGTAGCTTCATATTTAGCATACCACTATGCATGGTATCAATATTCTTATTTAACCAAATGTCAAACTACATTTTTTTAACCAATGGCTAAGCGCTAAATTGTGTCTAAAATGTGGAATTGAAAATCCAAACTAGTGCATTGGAACTGGAAGTAGTTCTATAGCTTTTTTTATTGGGCTTACATATAGCAGTCTATCTCTGATGGCCTACATTGTAAAATATAATACAGAGGTGGCTGTGGTGCAATTTATCTGTGTGTTTTTTGTGATAATACCTCAAAATTAATGGAGTTATTATTTTCTGCTAAGACACTACGGGCCCTGGTGTCTTTCACCTCTCAGTCTAAGCAGATGAATTACCTGCCCCTGACAGACAGAACTGTGCTTCACAGTCAGAGGGACATATGGCCCAAAGATCATCGTGCTGAGAGGAAGGCTCAGAGAAGGACAAGCTGCCATGGCAGAATGTACAGCAAACATAGAGTTAACATCTGATATACAGTATGTCAAGGTGTGCGAAAAAGATATGACATTTAAGGGAATAAAAATTGAGCTTTTTAAACGTGCAGAGCCCAAACACAAAACAGGATGCTTTCACAAAGTAAAACAGCGGTTGTGTAAAAATATGGACAAGAATTAATTAAAGCTTAATTCAGAGAAAAAACAGATGCATGACTGCTAAACTGGAAGGCTCATATTTAGCCAGTGAAACACCACCTGTGGACATTTGAAGCTTGGAGGGAAAAATTTAACTTCATTCATTTGAGGGCGACAGGGTTTGTTGGACTCTAAACACACATTAAGAAAAGGGAAGTAGGGCAGCATGTCTTTTTATTTCATCACTGCCCGTACTAGAACTACTTGACTTCACTTATTAATTCAGCGAGTACAGTAATTAATGAGGATATCAAGCCTCCCCTGGAGGAAATTAAGAGAAATATTCAGATTAAGGATAAATAGAGAGAGCAGCATCCAGAGTGGAAGACACAGCTGAATCAATGCCAGAGAATAAGAAATGAGAGGAAAACTTAGCTTCCAAAAAAATGGAAACTTTCCCTTGAGCTACTCTGAATGAATAGATGTTAATTAGTGTGTGTTTGTGTGGGCCACAATTTGCCTGTTTTAGAGAGGAAATATATCTGTATGCAAGCACCTGCGTGAGGACACACACAAGAGCCAGACACAGCTGGGTACTCAAATCGGCGATAAAACTTCTTCCAATTACCATCACAGTGTGCTAAGTTTAGTCTGTGTGCCTGTGTGCACTTCATTAAGGTGGAAAGACTGGAAAAAAGACAAATGTCTGGAAGACAGAAAAAGAGACTGACAAGTGCCAGAAAACGTCAGAAAACTAGAAAGCAGAGACGTTGAGGCGCTGCATTCTCAGGTGCAACATGAGAGGATATTTTCTTCCTAAGTGGCGCCCCTGGCAGAGATGAACTACACAGAAACTTATATAACGACCGGCTTTGTCATTGATGGCAAAAACCTTCTCCTCCAAATCTCCTCACTGCTTACGGCAGCACTGAAGAGCCGCACAGCTTCACCACGACTGTCACCGCTCTGCAGAGTGACAGCCAGGATCCTGCTGCTCAGCCGCACACACACACACACACACACACATATGCAGAGATCTCCAAACACACACACATTTAAATGTAGTCTGGGACAAGCACACAAACAAGCTCTCTTTTTGTCAAGCATGGACAACACAACACACAATCACACACACAAACTGGTCTCCAATCCCCCCAAAGCTTCAGATAACAAAAAAAACAAACAAACAAACAAAAAAAAAAAAAAAAACGCAGAGCCAGCTGCCACAGTCCAGGCTTCAAACAAGAGGGTGAGCGAGGCCCGGTTACTTATTCATGTCTCTGCTGAGAACGGGAAGCCTGTCGGTGTCAAAACACTCTCCTTGGGCGTCTTTTCTTGACAGTAAAGCCATGAGCATGTGCTCATCTATGTTGCATGACAGGAGGGTATTTTTAGAGAAGGGCTTTTAGCCAAGCCTGAATTCACCATTGTTTTAAAATGGACTGATCAGAAGAGGGATCTGAGCTTTTGTTGTTCAGCTGCTTTGGGCCAGATGGTCAGTTTCAGGAGAGTCGACAGTATTCTTAGCATAAATGGGAAAAAAAGCTGCCAACAACTAAAAAGGATTTTTGACACTCTGTACCATGCCTCACTTAGTTTGCTGAACACTGGTGATAAAAGCATGGGCTCTGTCCCCATACTGATGATTAAAACACTCAAATCTTCTCATCTTTTTCTTCAGCCTTCCAAGCAAACCACCTCCAGAAACATAGTGCATCACTTCCTGTGCAGCGGAATGTTTTCCCAAGTAACATCCACGAACACCCACATAGCTGATCGGACCAAGAAGTAGAGGTCAGCAGCATCTTACACCACCTATAGTCGCATCGGGCACATATCTGATGTAAGGTTGACTGCAGCAAACATAAACCCACACTGTTCCAGCCCCAGATGGTCTCAGTCACCTGCTGGCCGCCAGTCTCAATCTGATGAGTCATTTAGATGAATTTCCTCAGGGGCTGTGTTGGTTTGGGATAAAGCTGCAATGGGTGGCAGCCAGAGGAGTCGTTATGGACGGAGAGGAGCATGAAGCATAATGAGCCTCATGGGAGCTCAGTTTATGTACACAGACCTGCTCCTGCTTTCTGCCTCCCAGGAACACTCTCTACTACTGCCAGTGTGCCAGGAGAACTGGGGAGTGGAGGGACATGTGCACAATCCCAATTACTGCTTATTCCAAGAGGTGGAAGAGAAGGGAATGACTGAGCATTTTAATGCTTGGTCATTCTTTCCATTACTGATAGAAAATAACCACACAGTTCTGCAGTATAATAAAAATAACAAATAATTTGTCCCAAATTGCACTTCATATCCAGCTATCAGACAACAACAGCTCAAATACCCTGCTCTGCTCTAATAGTTTGTAACTCAATATACAGCTGTGTCCAGGTGCCGAAGGCAAAACAACTTTTAGAAAAACAAGTGTTGTGACCCCAACAATTATAAAGAGGCTGTTACACAGTAGTGACAGTAACAGCCATTGAATGCTCCTGTTTATGCACTGATGCTGCAAGCAATATATTTCTGTTATACAGATTCAATTATGTGTAATGCAACCTTCAACTGCATATCCACAGAGATAACCTTGTGTAACACCAGTGCATTTCCAAAGCTGCTACACTTATGCATGACTGCAGAAAATACTTCAATTAACACTGACAAGTCAGATTTTGGTTTTGAAGAGATTCTCGCAGACTTTTCTTAGAAGTTCAACAATCATCCAGAGACATACGCACTGTAGAAGAGGATTTGTCCGCAGCAAACCATGGGCCAGTTTCACACATATATTTTAGACTGGTCTGTAGTGTTAGGCCAGCCCTACTTTTGCTCTTAGACAAGTTACTGCAAGTTTCCCAAAAATGTGGAATGACTTATTTTAAGTCTAAAAAGTTAGCCACTCTACCCCCCTGCTAACTACAAGCTATGTTGTCATAGTAAGGCCGGAGATACACTTACTTTTAAACCACAAGTTTACATAGATGACCAGCTGTGTTGTGAATCTTATTGTTCACATACTTGCCTATGTGCTACGCTTTTTACTGGGGGATTCCACTAGAGCGCTAACAGAGAACTCAGACCATAAAGAACTTCTGAATTTGTACGATGCAACGTTAACATGGCGACACTTGAGGAGGTTACTCTATTGCTAATCCTGAGATCACGGCAGAAAAAGTGACAGCGGTGCCATTGCCGATGGTATGTAAGGCCCCTAAATCAAGCAGATTGTGACAATGGGGATAATAATTTTTGCTGCCTGCTACACTGCCCCCACTGTTTATTGCATCTTGCATATATGTAGCATTGATTTCTGAGGACATGCACAACAAACACTCCAAACGGATGCAGGATACATGAGGCAGCCATCATGCAAATGTTAGTGTGTAGTTAAAAGCAAGTATATTTCTGGCCTTCAATCAGTGATGCTTACTGACACGGAAAGCGCAGTAACCTGTATGAAACATACAGCAGTAGGGACATAAAATAAACCCTTCTGAACCAAATTAGTCCTACATAACATAGATTAGACGAGGTAGCGTTGTGCAACAGTTGAATTTACACATCTATCAGTCTGACAATTACAGTAGTTAGCTCGTAGTTAGGTCTTTGTGAAAGTAGCCCCATAATGCAGTGTTGGGCCACAAGACAGTCAGGTTGGGCTGTGATTGAAGTTTGAGTCATGCTTTTTCTCTTACATTAATAATATCTTAAAAATCTCTGCTAATCCACAACTGAGTGCAACATGCTCATATTCCTTCTCTGGGGCTTGATATATAACATCTGAGGAAATTTACATTTAAATGAAGGATTTAATAATGAGCACAACAGAAATATTAACTACAACTTTGATCAGAAAATCTCTCCTGAATGTCACCAACTGAAGCCTATTCAAAAGGGCCTTTTCCCTTTAATCACCTACTTACTGCACACTAGCATTTTCTCCTAGATAAGGGAGCCAAAATACGGCAGCAATGGAGCAGACATGCAAGAAATAAATATGACTATGATTCTACCTGCTAGTGCCAGAAGCAGTAGAAACATGTGTTGAAAGTTTTCACCTCCTATTCTGGTTAGTTCATCCTAGGGACAGCTACATATGACAGACGGCAGGAGAAACTGCACAATGTTTATTTGACTCACTTCCAATCTAAGAATAAATGCATTGTTAGTATTTCTCATTCCTAGAATGGCAGCATGCGCATTTGAGGAGAAGAAAAGTTCTTCAAAGTCAGCAAACAGATTGTTTGAACTTGGGCCTTATCCTCTACTCATTTCACTTAAAGCCGGGGGGTTGTGTGGAAAAGAAGCTGAATGCTTTGGGATAAAGAAGGAACCAATCATGGAAGGCACATCCTGTCCTACGGAGGGAGCTAAAGCCGGGCTGAGGTGTGAAGCCCGGTGAGCGATCTCTTCGGAAATGAATTTCCCCCCTGAGCTTTGTCGTATGTCAGCGGGTGGTGACAGCTCAGCGTCTAACAATCACACATGTCAGAGGGAGGCAGGGGGAAGCATTAAAGGCATGTGTACTTTTGCGCATGTGTACATTCATATAGATTTGTATGGGAAAATGGAGGAAGGAAGGAAGAAAAAACAGGGTTCCAGAGTTCAAATTCTGATCCAATCTGGAGTCTCTTGCCTGCAGGCATCTTAAGGGGAAGCAGGCATCAATATTTCCTCATGGCCCCTGAAGCCCAGAGCGCTAACACAGACTAAAGCTGAGAAAAGCTGCAATTTTTTTTTTGGATTCATGTCAATGCAAGGTGAGACACTTTGGGCATAATATTCAAATACAGAGATAAAACACGTGTAGGGTGAAGCTAAGACCTGGCAAATGGAGGAGACAGTTCACAAGGTTCAGACTTATTCTTATCCATCCCCTTGCCTGAGTGTCAGGGGCTGACGGGCAGATCTGACAGGGGGCAGGTTAATCAGCTTATTCTGAATCTCTGGTCAGATCTGGCGTGTTTTGACGCTCTGCTGATCACAGATATGATCGGACTTGCCCCTGGCTGTCTGGCTTGACTGACTGTTGTGACGAGCATGCTTCTGAGACCGGGCACGTACTTCAGAAATAGAAGGATCATCTGGGATGTGAAATAACTGGATTATATAGACCAGTAACACAAACAAAGACATAGATTCAGCAGGAAGAAAAACATCACCACCTTTTCTGCAAGGCATATTTCACCCTGGTTAAGTTTGCCTTCTTTAACCATACTCATTTAGCTACTAGAATAGAATCCTTAATCTGAAGTAGACTGTCTATAACAGCACTTAACTAATTAAAAGCATTATAACAAAAGCCAACTAATTCTTGAGAGCCATATCTGATTGCTTTTCAAGCCTCCCACTCCTCTAAACACTGCCACTCATTTAAATCTTGGCAGAAGTTGCGATGCTGGGAAATGTCGCTGCATCATTCGATTCCCAGCAGCCTCTCTGAAGGCTTGTCAACACAATCTTAGCTTGACAGCTTCAAATCAGTAGCACCTCTCTCCTTTTCACCTCATTTAATCTTGGACGTCCCTGCAGTGGGGCAGTGCCCTGGCTATCACCTTTGAAAGACATGAACTTATTTCCTATTTTCACATGTGGCTTTATGTTTGTTTATATTTGTTTATGAGCAAATTAGACATGTTTGGCGTACTATATAATTGCTCCATAGCTCTTAAAGACTGGCCCACACTAAAAAAAAATCAAATCTTAATAGATGTTTCAAATGTGACTGTTTTGTCACCAAAACAGCACATCACACACTAACAGATTCCGTTCACTAACAATCAGAGTTCCGACTCCCAAAACCGGAAATCTTACAAATCTCTCTAAACAATCATGTGACTTCAGAGTACACGAACATGGCATAAAACAGGCAGGGACAACCAGCTATTAGTTCTTGCACTACTCTTTACAGAAAATTCATGAAATTCATTCAAGAACATGGAACAAAAATCTGGATGAGGTCATGGAGACAGCATGAACATGTAATATACATGTTGCAGCACGAGCTGAAGGTGAGTAAAAATTGTCACATATATAAGTTTCATTTACATATGGTGATTCTATGTCAGACAGGCTGTTTGTTAATCCTTAAAAAGCCATAATGATAACTCTTGACATAAACTTGGGATGAAAGTAGAGATGGTTTAAATCCAAACTGGTTGTAGCAGGAAAAGCCCTGTATAAATCAACACAGTCTTACTCCCAACTCAGGAGTCACCCCACACATCAAGTTGTTATAGCTTCAAACTGTCTACCAATCTCACCACAGCATACCATTTCCTCACGCACATGCCTCACTAGCTGCACAGCACAGTCTGGTGGATTTGCCCTTGCAAACATCCACCTGGCTTCAGCTGAAAGTGAATGGCAACAAGCGATGCCACTGAAGCTTTCACTGTCAAACACATTGCAAGGTGCTCTGGAGAGGAACATCAACTAAACGCCAGAAATCTTATCTGGAATGTGAAATGCGGACACTGTATGCAAATTTGGATATTTAACAGTTTGCTTTCATGTATGCAGCGTGCTCTCACATGAATCTTGAAAGTGTGAATTCTCAATTAGACCTGGGTGCGGCCCACAGCAATGTCAAACACACATCAGCAAAGCGAGCGGTGTGACTGACAGACTCCATCCTTACCTGTCTATGTCGCCCTGCATCTCTTTGCTTCCTCTCTGGGATACTTCTCGAGAAGAAGCCGCGTCTGAGGCTCGGCCTGTGTTCCGCGCATACAGATGGAGGCCACCATCTGTAAGGTATCTGTGAGAGGAGAATTCATTAGAGGGCGTAGATGTCTGATCACAGCTTGGCATTGAAAGAGTTAGTCAGTGTTTTGTTGTTTTAAATTTAAAGAAGCTGATTAAATTAAAGCAGTAGAGATAATACAGGGACCTGATGGATATACTGATTAATGAACACTGTTTAGGCTGTATGTACATTTTTTTGAACTCACAAAAAAGAGCATGTTTCAATGTGTGTATGTGGCAGTGAGCAAGTGGTAAGATTGAGGCTAGTGCCAGAAAGCTATCAGACACGGCTGATAGGACATGGGGATCATTAGCGTTGAGCTAATTAAGCTAATAATTCAGCTAATCACCTTTCCCTCCCGACATGTTGCTACATTTTCTGTTCTGACACGTCTTTAATCCTACACATGCTTCACTCCTTCACTCCGGCAATCTTAAGTGCATGGGAACGTGTGTTCATGCAAGTTTGTGTGTGGAATTAGCTCAAGGCATTTGTTGCTATTGAGTGAATGAAGGTCAGAGGCCCACACACAAGTTGTTGTGATGTTTTATGGAAGACACTGACTTATCTTTTTTCATTCAGGTTCCGGTAATCTGTCAGTGTATCGAGCGCCCTCAAGGTTCACGCTTCCTTTTAAAGACATGACAAACCTATGATAGCCTTGGTGGGTGTCAGCTGGTCATTTGTTTTAATGTACACAGGAAGATGGGTGAGGCCTTGGTGACTGTATGAATACACAGCTAAGTGTGAATTTCAGGACGTTTTTCAGCTAAACCCAGTAGTTACTGCGACATCCCTTTGTGTCACTTGTATTCATGATCCTTCAAAATATAAATGGCCTTTTAAAGTAGTATGAATGATGTACAGGACCATCCTATATGTAAATCTTCTGGTAGTAAAGCTTACAAATCTCACAGACTGTCATGAACATGAGCATGCTTTAAAATTAAAATTAAGTAATGTGTTCAATGCATAAAGGAGGCAAGGAAACACCTTATAACTACCAAGGACTGCATGTAGGAAGGGGTAACTGGAACTTGTAAGTTTCACACGCAGTACAAAATAATAGTAAGTCCAGGTGGTAGATTTTTATCAATAGCAAATACTAACATCAACCAAACCAAATCCTTTGCCCCAAAAAAGTTTCAGCTGACTAAATAAATGCTAGCGCCAGTCTTAACCAAGTTTTCAGTTGGTCGCCAACACCGACTAGCTAAAAAGTGCACATGGCACATGAGACTTGTAGGGATTATTAGTCTAATGGTCTGAATACAGTCTAAATATTTTGAATTTTACATTCATGTCTGTTAAAGATTCAAATATACACATAAATATTCAGTCACTGATTTAAATAGAAAGGCCCCATCACCAAAATTCAACCTGCTATTAGTCTCACTTTGATTAACAATTCTATCAATTTTAGACAATAAGATAAAAAGCTGATTATGAAGATGTTAAATATTTGTTTACATGACTTAAATGGTACCTTGTAGAGTTTTTGGCCCCTAACAACACATGGAGTAATGTGGGTGCTCTATTTGTTTATACCATGCACACATATGCATGCGTGTGAGCACTCAGGTGACACAATTCATATCCTTCAGTTGGTTCATGCCATTCCTCTGGTTGACAGTTGGTGGTAGCAATGCGCAAACAGTGAGGAAGATTTGTAAAAGCGTGTAAGGGTAAAGGATACAGAACATGTTAACATAACATGTGTTGAGTTACATATGTGAATAAGCCTGTAATTCATTGATTGGGCCATTAAAGCAGGAGCTCAGAATTAGTCAGTGCATCAGAGGAAGCCAACATGCTTAGCACTAGTCATCCTACCCGCTGGTGATATCATCCATCCGGCCGTTCCTCCCTAGGATGTCCCCATCACTCATGTACCCTGCCATCTCCATCTGCTTCCCTCCTTCCAGCCCTCCTCCTCCCTTCTCCCCCTGCTCCGCCCCCCTCGCCCCTGCTGCCACGGCTGCTCGCCTCAGGGGGGCACTGAACACAAACCTGGAGGGGTCCGAGTGGCCGCTGTAGCGCCCCGTGGTGGTGCCAGCGCTCGTCGTGCTCGCCCTAGGCGCAGCGTAGCTGCTGGGCATTGAGGGGGCTTCACCTGCCTGGAGACGCGGGGTTTGTGTTTGGCCCAGACGCCAGGCCATGGGGGAGGAGCGTGAAGTGAGGGCTGGTAGACTTCGCCCATTGACCTCAGTGGTTACCGTGGTGTCGAAGGTTGTTTCTAGTGTGCTGTGGAAACAGAGGTGTACAAAGAGCAAAATGTGGGTTAATTTTGATGCAGCAAAAACTGAAAATGATCAGCATGGTATTTTCTAACAGTTTCCAGCCATTCTTAACGGCTCAGCATGGAGAGTTTTGGAAGAAGTGCCTTAAATACACAAACTCAAAACTCTATGTCATTATATCAAGTGCACTCCTGTGTGAAGGGCAAAGCACTGAGGTGAAAGGACCAATCATATTTTAAACAGAGAGCTGTCTACATCAGTCGAGTGCCACTCCCTTCAAATCTGCTGTTTCCTCTAACATTGCTTTGTGTATGTGTGTGTATGCGTGTGTGACCTTCCTAAAGTGCTGTTTCTTCCAGTGTGTTAACTTGAAGGGGGAGGAGAGGAGAAAGTGAAGGCTCCCAGGAGAACATATGTCAGACCGTCACGGTACATCACATAGAGATGGAGAGAGTGAGAGAGAGAGAGACAGCTACTTTTCCATCCAACTATCAAGTGTGTTTTTGCAAACACTTGAAATACCACAGAAAACAAAATCTGAATCAGGTGCATTTTCATCAGCAGGGTTGAAGGAAGTAAATAAACTCTCTGAAATGTCAGAAATATAGATTTAATGGCAGTGTGCAGATCTTTACTGACTTTCCAATCAGGTTTTCTAAATTGTTCTATCACCATTAGCTAATGAATAGCAGGATGAACATGCATCTAGAAGGAGAGATCTTGTGTAGGAGAGAGTGAAAAGTGTGAGTGTGAGAATAAGTGAAATCTTAGCAAATAAAAGCAGCCAAGATAAGGAATCAAACCTGGTGGAGGGAGACAAAGAGGACTGACTCACTATCCTGACAATCCTCCATTAGCCCTGCAACAGTCACTTTATTCTCTAATGTCGTAGAAGGATCTGAACATGTCATCTGCTGTACAAAACACGATTCTCATCTATCAAAGAATGCCTTGCCAGACAACAACAAAATAAATCCGAATTGATTTTTTCAAATTTGCAACAGCGCTACAGAAGTGCAGCGAGTGAGTCAGCAGGATTGCAAATGCAAAACTAATACACTCATGGCCACTCACACACCAAGCCCTGCAGCTTGATGTATCACACTGACACAGAGAGCAAAGCATGGCAGCAGTGGTACCTCGCTTGAGCTCTCTCTGCTGGGAAAACGGGTGCACTACAGTCACATGATGACAGCTACATTCAACACCACAGAGTTGCTCTGATTTGTGTCCTTGAGGATAAGTTGCTTATGTGAACTCCAGGCACAAACATTTTTCTGTAAACAAAATGATGGCGTGCAGAATTATATAAAATACATTTTGCTATGGAAACACGATGAACACATAGGAAAAGTGTAAATAGGATTAAGGCTTTACATGTAATTGTTGCATGGATGCTAACACTATGATAAACTGACTGTCATATTTGATTTAGGCAATATGAGGATATGATGTTTGAACGTTAAAGGGACAGTTCATCCCAAAATCAAAATTACATATTTTTCCTCTCACCCATAGTACTTTTTATGAGTCTAGATTGTTTTGGTGTAACTTACCAAGTGTTGAAGATATCAGCTGTGGAGATATCTGCCTTCTCTCAAATATAATGGAACTAGATGGCACTCGGCTTGTGGTGCTCGAAAACAACAACAACAAAAAAACACATTTGATAAACTCAACAGCAATGTCTCCTTCCAAAAATCATGACCTGGTTACTGAAGATGATCCATAGTCTTTGTTGTGAGCAGTTTCATAAAGGAACTATTTTCTTTCTACTAAAATACATCCATCAACTTTATTACTGTGCAGAAACGTGCATGTGCTGCTAGCTCACCTAGCACTAAAACTAATGTTACAGTTCAACCAAGGAGGATGCCATTACTATTTACATCTCATGTTGTCACAAGCACCCAGGCAGCAATTTTTTTCCCAGTGGCCACATGCAGTACTGCAGCAAAAAAAAAAGAAAAAAAAAAAAAAAGAAATCCTCTGTGTCCTGGAAAGAATCTTCCCCACACACCGCCTTTGTAAAAGAGACATCTGTAAAACAAGGTCAATTATGAATCTGTCCATTCTGAATTTTTTAGCCATGGTGGTTTTACGTTTGTAAAACTTTCCTCAGTCTTTAGAAAATGATTTAAAAATCCGTGACAACATAACAACTGCGCATATTCAGTGGGCCACATACCCAGGAGAAAACCCTGAAGCTAGAAAACTTTTTTGGTGTATGCGCTAGGCAAGCAACTCCATTGGAAGGAATAAGTGCCATCTTGGCATCCAGTATCTAGTTATTACTAAAATCTATGGCAGATATAAGCTTCCTTCTGTGTAGTGATATGGTTGGCGGGTGTAGTTTTGAGTTTTTCAAATGCATTTTTTTGGCGCTTTGAGCACCACAAGCTGAGAGCCATGTAGTTTTGTTACATTGGAGAGAAGGCAGCCATCTCTATGGCCGATATCTCCAACACCTGGTGACTCACACCAAAACAATCTACACTAATAAACAGCACTTACAGGTAAGAAGAAAATAGACATTATTTGATTTCTGTCCCATTATTACATTAAATTGTAGCATCATCAGCAAGTTCATTCTAATGTAAATACACTCATCATCTTCCTGTTCTAACTTAAAAATGATGTACAGCTGCAGCCAATGCTAAAAAGACAATTTATAACATGTTTGCTACCCGGCTGCTGCGATATTGCCTTTGAAAACAATAATTTTAAGGGACAAATGTAGCTGATAATACAGTTGCGATGGAGGACAGTAACTGGATATGTGGGATGAGACACCTTTTTGGATGCCTGCCTCTGTACGCTGGCCTTCATTAGGTGACAAAAGCAACATCTTAAAGCAGTGTCTGGCACATAGCAGTGAGAGAGGTGTGAGAACAGCCTTGTGTGTGTGTGTGTTCGGTGAGAAAGGGCAGAAAGTGCACCCCTGTAATGCCAAGTGTCAACGTGAGAGGGGTAGCGATGCCAGCCATATTCACAACGCATCTTTATCAACACCTTCTAAGACACACACACACACACACACAAAAAAACCCAGTGACACACGCAGTGCTGTGTCAGAGTGCCGAGAAACCAAATTAAACAAACATAAAAAAACAATTGCTTATCTGACAAGTGATCACAGCTGAATATGGAAACACAGAATTAATTTGCCACGGTATGGAAATCAAAATCATTTAACCATTCGTACACAATGTAGCCTGCTAAATCAGCTTATCTTTATCTACAGGAAGCAGAACAGGAAGAAAAAAAGACAGATAAACTGAGGGAGACTGTGTGTGTGTGTTTGTGTGTGTGTGGAGGTGTTGAGATAAATGAGCATGCAAAATGAAGGATAAGGCTGAGCAGGAAGTACAGGAAAGGTGCTGTATATTTTACAAATCTAACCTACCACATATGAACACACATGCTCAACTGAAAACATGAATGATAGTCTATGTATACCATCAACATATCGTTGTAAAATTAACTGCGATCCAGTAAAGGCAGAATATATATCATTGGTGGTTGGTAGACTACATTTCCCATAAACCCTGCTGCTTTTCAAGGATCTTTGCTTTATTCCACTATCTGGTATAGAGCAGAACAAAAAACCCAAATAAATCCTAACAGAGGGAGACGGTTTTGTTTAGCCAAGAGATCAGCAGGAGAAGCATCCATGTTGACAGCAGGGGATTGGTTATTGCTGAGCAATGCTAAATATAAATACACTGGAACTTTCCCTCGCTGCTGCTAATGAGGTCTGAGAGTTTCAACATGGAGTTCTCATGGAGGTTCATTCACTGATCATGGTACAAATGGAATTCTTCAGCACCACTTCAAAGCCTCTCAAATGTCATGTACAATATTAGCCACAAGGTCTTCATAATAGCAGTTTTTTTTTTTATCCTGTATAAAATCCAAAATCCATGATTCTAATACGCACATGTACAATAGCAGCAGCTCAGATTCTCTGTTAAAATACACTATTTGGTAGGGCTTCATAGCAGATTATGATGGAAATCCAATCTGTCCTATGACGGAGAATCCTCTGAGAGCTTAGAAAAGATTTCAACCCACTAGTCTCCTTTTCAGTTGATAATTATTAAGTAATTGACAGAAGGTTTCTTCTCAAGCAGTCATTTTTGGTCTTACTAATAACAATCTGAACTTCATGTAGATCACCCACAACATTTGAACAGTATTAGATTCCAGATTTATTGAGATTAATATATTTTGGAAAAAGTTTTGGTAGTTTTGGCATCTTGTGCAGGCTGTTTTGTTAGTTAGAGACTCTTCTGACAAATTACCATCATCTTGAGTGCACGCCGCACCATAAACTGAGTTATGCTGCCTTCACATGGGGTCATGTTTACCATGAGGAGTGCATATGAACGTCCCCCTTATGTAATATTCTCAACTTCCGAAGTGGAAATTTTCTAAAAGTTAAGTTGTGAGTGGGTTTGCCGATGTTTTCAGAAATAGCAGTTAAGTTAATATATTGAAATTTTAGTTTTATACAGACTTTTTGGCAATTTTCTGTAATGTCTGGGGAAAACGTTGATTTTCGGCATCATCACTTCTAGCCACTGACTGTAATAACAGTAGCATCCATGGTGCCATTGTCTAGCCATTGTCTCGCGAACTTAACCACTCGGATGCCAAGCCTATCGTGTACATGACTTCTCATGTCATAACCACGAGTTCCATTTGAAGGCAGCATTAAATCACAACAAAGACTTACACTGTATTCAAAGTCACTCCCCTGTTCACTCATTTGAAACTCCCTAAAATTTCTTTCTCACCCCTCTGTGTCTCATAGCTGTGAAGCACAGCTTAAACGCAAGTAAACACAAGGTCATGTTGTGAAACGGTGGAAGGTTTAGAAAAATAGATCATGTTTTGGCTTAAAATAAGCACTTTTGTCAGTAACGTGACATAAATTTGGCGTGACAACCATACTGTAACGTTATGTTTAAACATTGTTGACTTTTGGTGTTACACGGGACATGAGCTGTGATCTTCTTGAAAACCTGATTTGTTTGACCCATCCACGTTCCCTCCCTCTCGCCCTATGCAGACTTTCTGGCTCTTTACGCCAATTACCCTCAGCGTCAAATATTGCCATGGATGGGTTTACAACAGAGTTACATTGGAGCCCAATGCATCTCATTAAGACATTAAAGGGTGCCTTTGGGGTCGATATCACATGCTGAGTGGAGTGTCAAAGCATCCTGGTAATGAGAATGGGCAGGTATTACAAACACTTGATACTTTTCTCTACAGTGGACAGTTGAATGAGATGTTAGGCGTTTGAGAAACACCCTTTTGCATCATGATTGACAGATGTAGTGTTGCACTGTTCATGAATTGCATTGTAGGATTGCTGGCAAACGTATACTATTTACTGTCTACCATTAGGTAGTGATTTTTGAAACAGGATTATATTCTGAGCAACATGAACATAAATCTTGTACTGTCACAGCAGCTTTGAAACTAATAAGTATGGTAATTTTAACTGGCATAGTGGACTTAGTCATTTATGATTTTGTTATTGGGACCTATTCAGGCAGATGTGAGTTATTAGTTGTAAGCAGTCTGGTTTCATGACCTGAATTTATGTACAAAAAAGAAGTTACAATGTTAAGATTCAGTTGCGCAATAAAAAAAAAGCAATTAAAACGGCACTGAGATTGAGTTGGATTCGTGTACAGACTAACATGAAAGCAAAACCAAGAGAATTAAAAAAGAAAGAATTACACTACAAATAACAAGTGTTCTATTGTTATGTAAATGATTTTGAGGAAGTGTCATGACTGGGTATTTCACAGCATTAATGTATTCCAGCCTCATTGTAGAACCTAGATATCCAATTTATACACTTTGTAACTCAGCAGCTCACGCTTGATGAGTAACACAGTTATTGCTCTCCAGCTTTTGGAGGCAGAAAATACTGGAATGTGCCACTGCCTTATTTTGTCTGCATGTGTCTATATGCATGTGATGCTGGGTATATATATGCTGTACGTGAGGCAGGCATCAGGACTGGCAGATGTTAAAGCCTACTAAATTGAGAACAATTCACAGCAATTGCTCACTGCTATCACAGCGCACATCTTCAATCTGGACTCCGAGAAAGAGTCCCCGCCCCACCGCCAACTCAGCCATCACTCACACGCATTCACATACACACTCCAGTCAGAACAGCCAAGTCGCTTTCCATCTTCCATCATAGAATGAAAACTCATCTTGTCAAGAAGTGCCTCGTATTACCTTCCTCCAGCTGAATCATGTCACTTCTCCACTCAGTCTGACTGCTCTCACAGGAACATTGTCAGGGATTAAAAAGTGTCTCTGGCTTTGACCTATCATTACTGTTAAGAACGTGTAATTTGGTAGTTTAGCTACACTTTTACTGTACGGTTGCAATCATTGCAAATTGCCTGGCATTGAAGCGTAAGCTAAATGTATATTAAAAAGAAAAACGTGCTCACTTCAGAATGCACACAAATAGGACGGTTATTGTCTTAGTTCTAAAGCAATGAATAATTTAGCCTGCCCAGTTCTCTCCGTTCTCCAAATGTAAACACAAAATAAACAAACTCGACCGGGTGGAGCTATTATGTTCAAAATGTCATCTGGCGGTGGCTGAATCCCCGTGGGACTAGACAGGGATCCCTCAGGCCCCAGCAGACAGAGAGACAAGAGCAGGGGAGATTTCCCTTTTCTGTTTGTTGTGCCAGGTTTGTCCTTGAAGATGACAACATTTCTTCACACATGGAGCTGTCCCTTTTCCCTTCAAATATCAATCAATACCATTTTCCATTGTCTGGATAGGTAAAAAAAAAGCAGTGGGGGGAAGGTGAATGTGTTTTTTGATCAATACAGATTGCCTGTGGAGGCACCGGCATCTCTAAAACATGTTGCGGATGTGAACTAAGCAGCTGTGTCGGCTGCAGTATCAAAGTAGCAAGGTCAGTTCAAAGAGAAAAGGACACGGTTTCAGGGCATCGGAAACCGCAGCTTAGCCACTTAGAGGTTTTTCAACTGGGTCAGAAATTTAAAGTAACATTAGCTGCCACCAGCTCCCAGGCATGCAATTTCGATGTAGATTTGCATAATGCACGTGGAACGTCTGGGAGTCTTTAGGGAAATGTAGCAGAAAGGCCAAACACATAATGATGCAAAACCAATGGTGGAAAGAGCAGATATTAGTGAGCTCCATTATCACCATGGGTAGTACATTGTATCTAAGGTGGCAGTGAACTTAATAATACAGATAGCTTTAGTCAAATGAAGTTACAATATTAAGAGGTAGTGTTTAGGTTGTGTTTCCAATCACTCACGAGACAGATGGGTAAAACATCTGTTTTGAATGTATTCCTTGTCAGAAGATGCCAAAATGCATGCAATAGCAATGCTGTACACATGTTGTTCACATCGGTCATGTGACAAGTAATGGCATAAAAAATGTAACAGATGTCCCACATTTCACTGAAAACTCAGTGAGAATCCTTTTAACACATTCTAATTTTGTACTGGCACTGCAGATGTGCCTAATTTAGTCAATATTCCTGTATTCTGCTCCATTAGTATTAAACGAGCAAGCACACCCTGCGATTACAGCAGCGACCTTTCCCCGCAGCATATGTAAAAGTTGCAGTGGAGGAGTGTGAAGGAGGTGGGTGAGTCAGGGCCCCATGGCTATGTACTGTGAGACAGGGGATAGTCCTTGAGGGTAACAAAGGACAACAAAGATGGCAAAGATTAAAAAAGCCACTTGAAATTGAAAAATGATGGGCTGCCCTTGTGGCCTGGGGTTGAGGGCTGAGGCAACCTGTGTTGCATGTTGTTCCCTAACTCTCTGCCACATCATTTCTTGTCATCTCTAAACTGTCAACTACTGATAAAAAGGCAAAAAAATGTGCCAATAATACTTCAAAATTGAATAATAATGAATGGAAAACATCTTGAGTAAATCTTTATGCTATTTCTCACTGATCAAAACTCCAAAAATCTTAAAATAAGGGAATGATCATGATTACACCTTCACAAATTTGCTTTTATACAAAGCATAGTCTTTCCAGTACCATATAGAGCTAGATTTGTTGAGGTGAATCCTTCCACGAGCACATATGGGCTCAACTGATATTTTGGACATAATGACAACAATTGCTCACTCTCAATCTCAATCTGTCGCAACAAAAAAACATCCAATATTTCGACTTTTTTTCAGTGTAGTCACCCTTAGAGAAAGAGAAAACTCTTAGCAAACCATTTGCTGGAGGGTGACATTATGTCCCTGGCCAAAAATGGCTCAGGCAGACATGAAAAACTGCAGTTGTGAGGCAGACAGCAAGATGCTAACGTTATTTCAATGTCCAATAATGGTCCACTCATACCCTCTGTTGGGGTAGAGTGACGAAGTCCATACAGATAGAAAGTTGTGGTGGATGAATAGATAAAGCATAGGGTCTTCACCCAGGAGACTAGGGTTCAAGTTCCATGTTTACTGTTTGGTCCTGTTAACACTGTATTTCAACATTAGTAGGATGCTCAGGAAGTATGTTCAGCTGACGGCCAGGCAACATCGCTGATGTCGGCACAACTTTCCTTTTGGAACTTTTTTTTTTAACCAAAACAGGACGTCTTGATTGAACGTTCAAACAACGGTCGTTCAACATCTCAATTTTTGCTGGGCTATGGCGGCTGTTGCTGTGCTGGTGGACTATATTTCTGCTTTTATGGCTCCTGCTGGAACACCCAGTCTGCATGAATGGGGTGTAAACAGAAATAGAGGGAGGATCCCAAAGAGAGAGAGCACGGAGAAAGAGAGTGATGAATATGACAGTCATGTCTGCTCGAGCATAACAGTGATTAATTACTTAAGGTCCTTCAAAGCTTCATGGTGATTACAGCCATTTCTTATCCAGGGGAGAGATTAGCACTGTCTGGCCGGGCTTTTGTCATGGATAGAATTGGCATGCACACTCTGAGGCTATCCTTACATTGAGAATATAAACATGTCCGCAGTGGCACACACTCTGAAGTCGACTTCCTTTTTTTTTTTTTTTTTTTTTTCAATGAAATGTAATGGTTGCCTATTGCTTTGCTTTAAAGGATCTCACAGGCACATACATGTGCAGACGCACCATATATGATGCTAATGTTGAGGTATGATGATGCATTTTGCACATATTTAACGCTGTCTGTCCTTGTGCGTAAGATGCATGTGAATGAGACTTAATGTTTCAGACCAATCAAAAGCCTCACACCCAAAACCCATGGTTCCCACTGGATTAAATGGGGTGGTAAGACAATGTTGCTGTATTGATCGCGCCTGGCTGTTAATTCTCTGAGGAAAAAAGAACTCGAAAACAAACACACATACAGACTGCCATCTGTCATGGCTGTCTGCAGCCTGGCCACCATCTTCCTCTGCAAATGGGGCAAAACACACAAAATAATAGACTGAGCGAGAGGCAGAGAGTCGAGCAGGGAACCATTGCCTTAGGAGCTGACATAAACCAATGGATATCATTTTGTCCTCGCATGAGACCGCAGTTTCTGCACTGTTAGATTGTCCATGCAGCCCATGGCTCACAGATGGGACACTTTTTTAAGGTGCTGATTGTCCATCAGCTCCTGAATGTCATTACATGTTTGCCAGCTGGTGAGGAAGGGGACGTCTGTTTTTTAATTAAATCCAGGAAACGTGGAGGGGAAGATGGCATGGTAATAGAGGGAACATCATTAATAGATGGAGACATATCTCCCCGTCGGATCAGTGTGATAAACTGCGCAGGGCGAGTCGGAGGTATCAGAATCAGAACTGCTTTTATTTTCCAAGGGCAACGGATGCACAAGGTAACTGCTGAGATATAAAACTATGATCACAAAGAAAATGTCTTGTTTCTTTTGGGTTATTTTCACTGGTTTGGTCGTGACATGTGTGGGTCTCCTTCAAAGTGTGTTTTTTGTTTTGGCTATGACACATTTAAAGGAAGTTAAACATGTCTCAGCTTCAGACTTGCCACACAATACGTCGGTGTGACAACAGCCTTTAAACGCAGCCCTACAGGCTGCAGATCTCGGATGAGATGATTAAATTCTGTTTTTTTCTGTTGTTCTTGAAGAAAGATGCTATGTTCTTCCTTCGTCTATTTCAAAACAGGTTCCCACATTCTTAACATTTCCCATATTTGTTTGTTCCTGTTGAGAGTCACAGAGACAATAGAATATATACAAGCACTCAACATTTCCGTATTTCTTTCTTTACATGGAACCCAGTTGCCAGAATGAATATTGCCATTGTACATTTCTTCAGACCACAGGTACAGTTAGCGACTAGCTGGTGAACACAGTGCAGCATTCAGGAGCTGAAGAGCCAGATATCTCCCTCAGGAGTTGGTGGAGAGCAGAATGAACCAAACAAGCCAAGTACTGCAAACTTTTCTTATACTCTCCAGAAAGAAAGTAAACTATAGTCGTGATTGTATCACAAGTCTCTCACAAAGGTGGAAGTCTTTTTAAATAAGCACTGGTAGCCAAATTAGTTTTCTCTACATTTGATTTCTTTCTAAAACAGTGTGTCATTGAAGTAGATTGCTGCCTGCAGTGAGCCAGGTGGGGGGTCGATTCTTTGAAGCCGACTAGGCAAAAGCTGCAGTCATGGTCAGACAGAACACAAAGTCACACTAATCTAATGCCAGTGAAAGTATAAATAATGAATTAAACCACATAAGAAGCAGATGGGAGCATTTTTACACTTGAGTTGTGAGATATACATGATCCTATTTGAGGTGTTACATTACACTATTGCCTCAGTTAAATAAGACAGCGGCTTAAAGCCGGGCCGCTCAGTATAATTCCTCAACCCTGAAACAAGTCATGTGGGTTAAATTTTAAAATTCTTTTAAAGATTTATTCTGATTGGTGGGGCTCATTTAAAACTCCTGACTTCATGAATAAAATGCCACTGAGGAAGCAAATTACAACTGTTAGAACAAGGAAGTGGTGACTTTAGACTGTATTTTAGGAGTGAATTACTGCTCAATTTTGCATGTGCTGTGGCTACAGCCTTGACAGTTTACTTAGTTTAAGACTGGAGGGTTGATGGATTGAATCAAGGACTGCTTGAGAAAATGTGGCCAAGAGATATGAATGGGAAACTATACTCTTGTATCTCCAAGACTAGAATCAATCTCTTGTTGTCACTTTCGCCACCAAATGGGCCTTGAAAAAAATCAGACCAGAGTCCTTTACTATTGCCAGTGAGTAAGGGGCAGTACCATCTGTGTGCCTACCTGTGGCTGATCTGTGTCCCCCGTAGACTGGACATGGTTTCTTCCAGGTTCTGCCGCAGGTCAGCGATGTTCTTCACCGTCCTCATGCGTCTTGTCTCAGGATCCTCTCCTGCAGACACACATTTTATATGATTTACTAGGATGTTTGGACCTGCACACACACACATATGCACACACACACAGCAGTCACCCACACCCACACCCACAAAGGCTACACGCACAATATATTAGAAGTGAGGAGGACATCTGACATACAGTATTTTATTGGATGTCACTGAACGCCTCAGTAAGGAAATGGAATGATGACCGATCACGATGACAGCCAGCATGGGTGCAACATCTCTAAACCCCGCGTTGACAATTGGGAAGTCATTCAATGAATCAGCCTGTCAGGCTGCACCACATGCACTTCTTTTAGTCTTATAAAGTGGATACATTATTTTACTCAGTACTGACATTTCCCCTTTGGGCCAATGGAGAAATGTCGTGCCATGACACCGTGCGCTCTGTCAGTTAGTTCGGGACACAGTCGTGCCTGCGAAAGCAAACTCTGTCAGAGCTCCTGTGCTTCTCTGTCAGGCACATCGGAAAACGCTGCCACTTCACTCCACTGTCTTCCTACCCCTCCCTACAGCAGCATGCAGCTAAAAGTCATATGTTTTATGCTCTTCTCAGTGCCGTGTTGAAAATGAAGCACTAGTTTCACTCAGGCATTCGGCCCATTCTGAAGGAGTGCTGCTAATAAGCACAGGGCTGGCAACATTTCAGAAGTGCGAGCCGTGGGCGCACACCAAAGTATCTGCTTGTCCGCTCCAATTAAGCTTTTCGGTTAGCTCGTCAAGCTAGCCCATATCCACAGGCGGGTAACACAGAATGGGTAATTAACAAGTGGCATGAGACACAGAATGGATGGCGGTCACACTGCTTTCCAGTTTTAAGGTGCTTTCAGTAGTCTCAACGGTGGAGATGAATAAGCCGGCAGATCCTTTACAACAAAGCAATGCAGCATTATGGTGAGATGAGTGTGAGAAGCTGAGCTGTGTGCTGGTTTCAGTGCTCCGAGCATACGTACTAACAGCGAGCTACTGTGACTACAGTGACTGGGGCAAATGGGGGCAGATGGGAGCAGTGGTAGGCTGGAGGTTTGAAAAGGCCCCCAGCGACTCCTGTGGCACAGCTCAGTGCCAGGGGGGAGAGGAATAGTTGAGGTATTTATGTGCTGCAATATAAAGCAGGTAGGTATTAAAAATAAGCAGAAAAGCTCAGCCAGTTTTCCCTCGATAACTATGAAGTTCTTAAAAAACAAATTAATTTCAGAGCTGACTTCAGGCATGTGGATAAACTTTCCAGTAATAATGCACAGACTGTATACATTTCTTTTATGTAAAAAGCACACAGTGTGCAATACATTTTTTGGCCTCACTAAAGTTCCTGTCTTTTCCCCTCACTGAAAAATGATTTGTTTAGAACAGACACTGCCACTGTGTACCTGATTTTGCATCAATTTTTTACTGTTTTGGTGTACACTGTATGACAACACACATTGTTGGAGTCATTTTGTAACCAGGTTCAGCCTTGGTGACTGACACTTAATCACTTATTTAACATGCTGTGATTGCTGCAGTTGGTGCAGCTATCTTGGCTGCCTGTCGTGTAGAAAAGCCTTCTTGAAGGGGAACACCAATATGTTATTTTCATGGCCTAGGAAAGGTCAATCAATATCTGTTAACATTAGCTACTCTCTCTCAAAACCAGACACCAGAGAAGTAAGTCAAACACTTGTGATATCATAGGTTATTAAGTTTGAAGCTGCTCCATAGACAGTGAATGAGGCTGATTTTGTGGACCCACAGAATGTTTGTGAAACACAAACTGCACCCATATACATTCCCCTGGGTGCTCTCAGTGTCATCTATAACATCTTTCACCATTCATTGTCTTTGGAGCAGCTCCAGACTTTATATCTTATGACATCATCACAAATTTTGGACTGTCTTAGACAATTGGAATACCATATATGAATTTTGAAAATGGGTCAGTTCCCCCTTTAAGTAAAGGTGAAGTCAACTGACCCTCATTTTCATTTACTCATTTTTTTTTCTAAATAAAATGACCATTTTTTTTTAATCAATCATTTACCTCCTGTTACTTTGAATATGAGGAGAAACTGTTGCTTTCCCGTATGCCTCCACAGTGAATGGAGAATCCAAAAAAGAATTGGGATCATTGGGGACCACTTTAAACAACAGCAAAACTAAAATGTAATGTTTTAGGCAAAATGCATGTGTATGGGAAGTACTGAGCATACAACTGAATAAATGAGGATTGGATAATACTGCACCAGTTTTGTATGAGTTTGTAAATGGATGTTTTGATATAGTTGTGTTGTTGGCCCCAATGACTTACAGTCATGAGGAATCTTCGCTTTTTTGGATTCACCATGGAGGCATGTGAGAAAAAAAAAAGCTTTCTTCATGAATTCAAGGTAACATATGGTGAATTATTGTTGTACAAATGGTCATTTTGCAGGTGAAGTATTCCTTCAAATGCTTTAAAACACCAGTGAATAAAGCTGAAACTGCAGGGACATGAAGCTAGCAACAGTAGCAGATACAGTGAGATTTGTTAGGTGTTCACCTGCCACCAACAACAGGATTCAGTACCGATTAATACTGTTTATAGACAGTTCCACAAAGATCCATTCACTACAATATCTGCATTCAAAAAATCTTTTTCAAAATTAAGTCAAGACATGACCTCAATTATACTGTATCGTACTGAGTGATGACCTCACAGGGTGCAGAGCAGTCTGGTATAATTGAGGTCATGTTTTGTCTTTGCAGAGCAAACAGACCGAGGGTTGTGTGAGGATGAGGTGGTGCGGCATGTTCTTAACCTCTGACCCCACATCAGATTTCAACTCTATGGGCAGTGATTAGAAATCGATGAGGCACGTATGATTTTGTTCTAAAACTTACTAGAAGAAGGAATACACGCAATCACAGCAGCGAAACTGTTCACAGCCAACGCACGGAGGCTTCTGTGGATTGAATTTATTCCTGTCAAGATGGAACACATCTGAAACAGCACTGAGAGACAGAAACTCTCCTTTGAAGCTCAGAATGATGCGCTTTTGTCATTTTTCAGTAGGTTGCAGCTCCTTAAGGAAACGACTCAGTCCAAGCATTGAACGGGGGAATGGATCCCTGGTACAGCAAAGTCAAAGCATCACTGTTATCAGATTTTCTCTTCTTCCCATTCTCGTGTCTTCCTCTCCTCCTCTCACCAGGGCCCCTTCGAGAAAGATCCAATTACAATCCCATTATAAAAGTGACATGAGGAGATCTGGCCCTGGAGCCTCCGTCATGAACGGACACTTCATGCAACATTGAGAAGCAGCCCAAGGCGTGTGTGAGCATTTATGTTTCTTTTGTGTGTGTGTGAGTGTGAACAATTCACTGCAGCACAGGAGCAGGAGTCTCCCCTGCACAGCAGAGAAGAGGCAAGAAGAATTTTCTGTAACTGCATCTCACTTGCAAACCAACACTTTTCACACTCATATACACACACACACACACAGTCACACATTTTGTTCAGTCAAAAACACAATACCTATAAGCAATTTACCAGCTCAGCACCCTTTTGTGGATCAAGAGGAGTGGCAGAAATGTGTGTAGCCAAATCCCCAGTATCTAATACCCAATGTAGTGGCTGCTTATACACATGTATAGTTGGTGTTTTCACTTTAGTATTCAACACTACAGAGTGGTGAGAAGCCACAAAGCTTTCATTTGGATTCAAGCTGCTGCCCAGCTCTTGGCCCTGTGAGGCTGTGAAGCAGCCAAACTGAGACCAGGTCCATGGGGAGGATCGAAAAGGGCACGAAAGGAGGGAAGGTGCACAAACACACACACCTAGACACACACAGTGGGTATAGAGCAAACACTGCTTCGAGATAAACTTGACGCATCAAAATGCAAATGACTGAAATTTGGGACTCACACAGTTACACGCACACACACACACACACACACTCTCCCCAGCACACCCACACACATACTGTAGCAGTGGGTGCCGGCTCACTCTCTCCCTCTCTTTCAATAATGCATGTGAGCTGCTGCTGATGCCCCTCGCTCTAGCTGAATACTATTAGGGTGCCATCCCAGTGTGTAATTATAATACACACATGCATGCCAACACACATACATACACAACTAGACACAACAGTGAGCTAGCTCCAGCCTTGTCGCAGTAGTTTGTCACAAATCAGCCTTAATAACGAAGCTTTGGCTGTCAGTCACCGACAGGCGTGTCACTATGGCAGCTCTCACGCGCACACAGATCGATGCATCCATACATGCAATTTTTACGGCCCTGTTGCTGAATGTGTTTCCTAACAGGCGTCGCGGCACATTGAGAGCTTGTTAATATGCATCAATGACAACTGCTCCCCTGAGGCTGGAAGCTCAAAACCGCCACGACAGCAGCTGGATACTTTGAAAGCCAACTTTGACAGGGTGAGGGAGTTCTTTAAGGATGTAAATGGCCCCACAGATATCTGGATAGATCTCTGGCACACACACAGAAAACTATAGAGAAAAAACACCTGTATGCATGCACAGAGTGCATATGAGCACACACACACACACACACACGCACAAAGGTGTAATAATAAGCTATTGATCATGTTGGCTGTGTGACTCATGGGCAGTGAGGGAGGTTCAAGATAAAGCTGTGCTTTCGCAGTGAGTGAGGTGTTGATTTTCCATCATCCATATCTCAAGGTATTTCTTCTTTATGCTGCATCATGCCTTAACCTGCTTCAACAATAATCTGCTCATTGCCAAAGTTCGCCCTGCTGCGCTGCACATTTTAGTCATAATAATCATCTCTACTGTCACATCATACTTCACTCTCCCACATCCCTTTCCTTTCCTCTCACATCAAAGCCAGGTTTTTACATGGGGGCTCATTCCAAAAGCACAAATCAGACTCCATGTCAAGCTCTCCCAAGCTTCACGTTAATGCAGCTACTGTCGAGGTATGGCAATGTACCTGTAGGTATAGGTTAGACCCCAGCTGCTAAATTCGTAGTGCAGCACTTAACAATGCTGCGCACACAGCAGAGAGCCTCATTTGCAGACTGTGACAGTGTGTGGATGCAAGAGATAAAAAGGATGTGTGCATGTAGAGGGGATCTTTTTATCTGCCTGTGCCCATGAATTCAAATGCTTGTGTAAATGATGTGGGTGAGGATGCCGAGAGTGTGTATGAATTGCACGAGGGAGGGTGTGTGTGTGTGTGTGCTTTTAAAGCCTTGTCTCACAAATTTCTTTTAAATAATGTCTTAAAATGCTAATAGTGTGCCCTGAGAAGTAGTTTCCCTATCATGAGGATTAAGGAAAACCAGCTTATTGAAGGCTTTTTCTGCTCCGACGTTCTTATATTCTGCTCAAGTTTGCATTTTTTAAACTTAACTAAAACTTAGTCACTTCACATTAACATAAGTGTTTTAACTTCCACTAATTTTCCGATTTGTGGTGTTGTCATAGTAATCCTTTCAAGTTGGAGGAATGTAAACCACAAATGATGGTGTGTAATGTCCTCCATACTCATGCTCATTTCCTGGACTGTGTTGACTTACGTGGGCGTGGCTGTGTGTGCAGCACCTGCTCCAGGTCGCCCAGCATCGTCAGGATCACCTCTTTATCCAGCTGAGCTGTTCCCTCACGAGGACCGCCCCCTGAAACCTCCTCCTCTGCCCAATACCCACCGTCCTTCTCCTTGCCTCCCCGCTTCCCTCCACCCCTTCCTGCCGCTGGCTCTTCATCCGAACGCCCGCTGCCGTCTTCATCTGTGCAACCCTCCTCCCTGGACTTCCGTGCTGCCTCAGTCCGTGGGTGGCCGCTATACGACGCCCGTTGTGGGCGCCCGCCTGCACCTGTGCATCGCCAAGGGACTGGGATGAGGGAGTGCTCTGACTGCGAAAGTACCTTGGTGAGGGAGAGCGAAAGGGATCGAGCTCTGGTGCCCCGCACACCTCCACCCCTTGTGACCACCTCCTTCCTGGGGCTTCCCTGCAGGCTGCCTCCTGCTCGCTGTGTGGGGGATGAGTACGACGAAGAGTTCTGAGGTTGTGAGAGACGAGACGGTGGCTCGTCGAGCTCAAAGGAGTAAACTCGCTGCTCGCCATCGCTCAGCAGGGTCAGGTTTGTGAGTGAGCGCTGCTTGATCCGCAGGTTGAGGTTGTCAGGGAGAGGCTGGGGAGGCCGTCGTGCCGGGCTGCCTCCCTGATACACTGAGAACTCTGCTCCTCTTTTCATCTCTGCTCACCGCTCCCCTCCCTTTTCCCGGCTTACCTTTTCACCACTGGTGGCTCAGTGAGTAAAACTACTCATGCAAGTGGGTCTACCTGTGCGTAGCTCTCTGTTTCACATCTTGGCTGCGCTGTCAGTGGGAGAACAGATGGAGGGAAGGAGGAACCGGAGGACGGAGGAGGCAGAGAGATGTGTCCCCACGTCCCACGCCTCCCGACTGCGGTCCAGGCTTCAGAGGGCTGGAGGGAAAGCAAGCGCAGGGCGAAGATTGGAGAGGAAAGCTCCCTCTCAGGCATGTAGGTAGAATCCAGATCCATCCTTGAGCCAGTCCATGCTCATGGTCAGACGTTGAGCCAGACACAAACACTTATTTCGTCCACTCCTTCTCCTTGTCCTCATGCTTTCTGTCAGTCTTCTCCCCTCTTTTCTCCTCCTTCACCACAGTCAGGGGCGTGGATGAACGAGCCGCTACATCTCCCTTCCCTCACTAACACGTTCTCTCTCCCTCCCGCGCTCACTCTATTTATCTTTTCCCTCACTAAACGACAGTCTCTTTTCATTCACTCTTATCTCCCTCCCTCCACCTTCTGTCTCTCCTTTTAATTACCACCTCTCCGTCACACTTCTCCTGCCTCCCCTCTGACTCTCTGACAGTCCCTCTCTGCTCACAGTGGAGAATGAACGGGTGGTGAAGCCGGCGGACGGGCTCACATAGCTCTCGGTCTGCTTGTTCATTCCTGCATGCAGCCTGCAGTACTCTCTCTCTCTCTCCCTCTCTCTCTCAGCCCTCCTTCTCTGTGCTTATCACCCTCTCTTTCTCTTAATCCTTCTCATTCTCTCACTTTGTGCTCACTTCCCTCCTCTTCCTCACCCCTTATCTTCCCTCCCTCGCACTATCATTCCCCCCACTCTTTCTGTCTCTCCATCTTCCCCTCGCAGTGTGACAGTGAGTTGTTTGGACAGCAGCACCTGTATGCTTGCAGCCCCTGCTGCACCGCACCGGCCAGCCTGACTTAATTAAATGCTATCTTGCGGAGCTGAAGCGGCCAGCCCACAGCTTATCGCGGATCAACAATGAGACCACAGAACCAACATATCCTCATCAATCAATGCGAGGTTTATTAGCCCTGTCGCTATTAGTCACAGCTGTCTTCCACACATTCTTCAATCGCAGTTACCAATGGCAAGCAGGGACTGAAAGCAGTTGCCTCAGAAACCGTATAAAAGTTTATCCTAATTGTTTGTTTACTGTGAGTGACATAACTACATATTCATCAGCAGTATGTACTATGTACTATGTACAGTACTATGTACATTTTTTTGCTATTACTAATCAAAACACACACATACAAATCAATAAAATTACATCTGAGACTACCATCTGCTGTTGCTGTTTTTACATTTCTACAAGTAATTCCCAAAAGCTTAAATCAACATATGACTAAGGCGCTTGTACATGTAAAATGAGTAGGCCTGTCATGTGGTATTTGCGGTGTGCATGCACTTGAATTTTCTTCTCGGAGACTCATTTCTGCGCCGCTATGGAGGAAGAGTCGGGAAAGGCGAAGGATGCGAGACGACCATGAAACGTGTGACAACAAAAAGCAAGTGTTTGAAATGGACCCCAAACAAAGGCAACGGTCAGCGCTGCAGTCTAATTCCATCCTTCAAATGACGGGCTTCTGTAAAGCCGCAACCAAAGCAAAATGTCTGGAATGTCACCACCGACCTGACATCCCCAAACCTGTAATCACCCGCTGTTGTTTGTGTGCACGCCGAGCTTTGTAGAGTCTTTCTGGCTTCACTTTGAACTTGACATCTTATTTATCATCTGTGATGACCTCTATTATTTCTGTTATTATAAGGCTGGAGTTTTGTTCCAAATTATCCATCAATTGAACCAAGTGACATTTCTTCTAAGAATGATTTGGAAGGATATGAGTCACTGTGCTTTAAACAGACTACACAATACAGCAGATAGTGGTGAATGAATGTCAGGCAGCACAAAGATCTTTTATGTAAACTAGGATGAGTGAAGTTGTGACACTGAAGTCTTCATTTGCAAGAAGCCAAAATGCAATTGAAACAATGGAACTTCTCTGTGCCAGTGGTTTGTGTTGTGATTGTGTGTTGCCTGCTCTAACCTCTCATTCTACTCCTTGGCAGGAATTTAAGATTGTGGTTAGAAACTCCTTCAAACTGGTCAGACGTCCCTGGGCCCTGACCTCTCAGCCGCACAAGCTCAATTGCACAGATGTCCACTGACTGTAATTAAAGGACAATAAAGATGTTTGCAAACTTTGCAAACAAACAGTAGGATTTTATTTCAACCAGCAGCTTTCAGCTGTATATGTGATATGAGAACCATAGTTGAATGGGATCATAAACTCAAACATATAGAAAGTACAATATATTGGCGTAGGGATGTCAACAGATACCTGTTAATGGGTTAACTGGTGAATATATTTTTGATTGGCTACGCATGTTGTTCAATCGGTTTATTTTGCTGCTCTTCAGTGCACCACCTGGGTCTGCTGGGGGCTAGCTAGTGGCACTGCCTATTCACCCTCCAGTCTCACTCCAGGTCACCCTGATGAGTACGTGGGTTAATTTTGAGCTGCAAACCCACCTTTCATATTGTAGCATATGTTATCACTGTTAGCTCTGTTAGCACTGCAGTGTCAGCATGGCTAGTTCAGTCAGGACCACTCTGAAGTATTATATTTGGCGGTATGGCTCTGTTCTGGGTTCTCTCTGCCTTTCATAGGCCTACGCAGAAAGCCTCTTCCACGCGTCTACATGGAAAGCCTAAGAGAGCACACCTCTCTGCCCCTCCACGTGCAAACAGGGAAAGCCTTTGGAAGAGAGAGCACACCTACCCTCCCCTGCCTAAACTAACATGACGCTCAATTTGTGCTAATTTTGGTAACAATGCTAAAGGGGGTTTGGGGCTCAAAATGAAGCTGCTTACTCAGTGGGGCTGCCTGGAGGGGCGACTGGAGGGTAGTGACCCTGTTTCAGCAGAGGTTACTACCGAATGAGCGGTGCTGCTAGCTAGCTCTTACCCAGCCCAGGTGGTGGGCAGTGCAGGGTGGCTACTTAACCCAAGGAGATCGGAGGATGGGCAGTGGGCACTGTTTCCACATGTTAACACAGCCAGCTGTCTGCCTGTTAGCAAATCTAAAGGCCAGACATTTGCATCACAAAACATTATAATTTCACCACCTCTGAATGGATAGCGCTTTGAAATGTGGTGTTAATGCTCACTGAGGCAATGAAGCGCCAGACTAAAAGTAAAGGCCTCTTGTTTTTCAAGTCATTTTGCCTTTTATTTTCCTTAAAAAATAACTGGTTGGTTACAAGTAAATGGGTGTCGAAAGCAAAATTAAGCAAAACTGACATCCCCATATTGAAGAACATGGTCCATTTTCTGAGTGATTTCAGCCTCTGATCCTCAAAACCACCACCTTTACTAAATCAATTTTTCTGTTGTGTGAAGGCTTAAAACTCCTCCGATACGCAGTTTTCATGCTCCTTTGTAGTTTATGTGTGAAGTCCATCCATTTCTCCATCTGCAAATGGCTCAAATATCTGAACTAATGGCACTTTAGGAGCTTTGGATTAAAAAAAAAAATCCATCCAATGTCAAACAGCACTTTGCAAAAACCACCCCTGTGCTGTGGTTGAGAACATTGAATGATGTGTATGTACTGATGATTACTATGTGTCATATGGCTGGTCGTGATGCAGAGTTGGGATTGTAACACATAATGGCAGCCTGCAGGGGCGTAAACAAAGAGCTGCAGATGCTCCCCATGTCCGTCTGTCAGCGCTGACCTTTTCCCTCCGCTACAGGAAACAAACGCTGAACAGGGATCCCCCCCAGTTAACACAAATAAACACACACTGAAAACACACCAGCTGCACGACACCACAGCATTGTGCTTTCCACAGCAGTAGCCTTCAAAAACTCTCCCACTCTGCAGCTACCCTGTAAATATCCTTCATTACCAGTTCCATGGACCCTGCAGCCTGCTTTTACTCAAATGTTAGGTAGAGCAGCACATCATTTTTCTATTTCGTAGAGCAAATGCATCATCTAAACATTTCCTCTCACACGTAGAGCAGCACTGCAGCAGGTCAACATTACTTAATTATAGATGCTGAACAGCATATGAAGGTTAAAACCCTATATGACCAATATAACGAGAGACAAATGGTATTGCACAGTCACACACCCACACAGAGAAATATCATACATGCAGAGCCCGCAGCGTGTGTGTTGACCTGCTGTACCTGATATCTCCTCCAGGCACTGTTTGGCTGTCTTGCTGTAGACCAGCTCTCCCTTGGTGGGGCTGAGGCAGGGGTCTGCTGGGGCCACCATGGTGCAGTCGTTTTCTGAGAAAGTCCTGAAGGTGAAAAGAACAAATAATAGACAGGACTTATACAGACAGGCTGAGATATCTGGAGAACTTGACTACAGCCAATATAGTCATTTTAGAGGAGCCGCAAAAGGAGAGTTTTTACTTTGAGCTACTCCAGTGTCATGCTCATGTATTCACTGTCAAACAACGTAATAAAAATAATGATGAAATAATGCCTTCTAGTAGTTTTTATTAGATTGTCATGATTATTTCAAAGAAAGACAGTTTCTTTTCTCCCCTTAGCACCATTTGCTTTTAGTTTAGTATGGCAAAAAACTAGCACCACATTAAAAATTTAGCATCACATAAACATAATATGGTCTGTGTGGAGTGTCTAAAACGTGTTTGTACAGTTGGAATTTAAGGGTTAGAAAGAGCCAGTAACTGAGAGATTTCAGAGCAACAGCCAGAATCCTCCCTCCTTTGCATCCAGTCTGTCATCTGTGTTTCTGCGATGTTAAACATGAAAAAAAGAGTCTGAATTTCTGAGTCACTTCTTGGTCTCAGTCACATGTTCAACAGATGGACACCTCTGAAGGGAGGAGGGGACGGTCTCCGATGAGATTCTGCGAGTGCTTCGGAGTGTGTGTGTGTGCATGAAATATGTGTTTGTGTGCGACTGCCTCTCCTCCTCAACCCTGAGCCGCATCACGCTCCACTGTTTGTTTGCTGATCTGAAGAAACAAGGATAGAGTCCAACACACTTCAGGAGATAACAGTCCCACACACATGCGTGCACGGAGAATGAAAAAGAAATCCATGTATGTGCAAACACACAGTTAAACACGGTGACAGTCAGATGATACACACGCAAACACGATGAAATGCACACTCACACAGCTGACACTTTTCACCGCATACACACGGAAATCCTGGAATACACACAGTCAAGCGTGTATACAAAAACACACAGAGAGAGCACGAGCTACTGTATAATATTCATTCCCTCCCATATACACAATACACACACACTCAAGGGACCACCACCACCACCTGCAGAGCTGCAGATAAAAATTGGCTTCCAATTGCGACAGCAGCATCAGCCTGTGACTTCAGCTCATGTGAAAAAGCTTTTTTTCCTTCTTGCAAGCTTCCCTCACCTCAGTGGATTCACGAAAACAGTGACAGAGATATTCACTACTACTACCGCTGCACACAACAATTTAGACCCAAATAAGAGAGACGATATATGGAGGAAAGGTAAAAAAATATTATTAGCTAACAAATGAAAGGGAAGAGTAGCGTAGACTCAGATAAGGCTCATTTTAATGTTTTTTGGTTCTTTACTCATGTTGTAGAATGAACTATCACTGTATGGGGAAGGGAGCACAAATCAATCCTGCACACTAACTGCAGCAAAGTCACTACAAACACGCTGACTGGTCTGTCAAACTTGGCAGAGGCCACAATGTAAAGTGGGCATAGAAGAGAAAGAGAACAAGACAAAGATGCCTAATTGGGCTGAAAATGATGGTAAATTGCAGCACAGCAGGAGGCCTTTACGCTTACTGTCTGCATGCTGGGTAAGGCCTGCTGGTAAGGAAGAACATTTATAGCAACAGAAGAGGAGGACGAAGGTGGAGGCTACAGAAATATGCTCACGAGGAAATATCTTGGCACAGAGGAGAAAGGCAGAGTGGGGACAAAGAGGAACTTTGACGAACTCTGAACACAACTGGCTGTTAGCAAGCTTTCTCGCTCGAAAAGGTTTTCTCCTCCTTCAGGAAATCTTTATTGACTGATGTGAGGTCCAAGCATTTGAGCAAAATGTAGTAAACAGCCCGGAGCAGAATAAAACAGACAGAAGCTTGCAAGGTTAGCATGTTAGCAGTTAGCTTGCCAGCTACTATACTTCACCAACTAGTCCTGCATGTCGTCCCTTTGTCACACACACCCTTTAACACCTTCTATATTGTAAGGATGGATGGATGAATTTTGGTGTGCCACTTTCTGATGTGACAATCCTTAAAGAGACAGTTCACCTCAAAATCAAAAATACATATGTTTCGCCTTACCTGTAGTGCTATTTATCAGTCTAGATTGTTTTGGTGTGAGTTGCGGACTGTTGGAGATATTGGTTGTAGAGATGTCTGCCTTCTCTCCAATATAACTGAACTAGATGGCACTCGGCTTGTGGTGCTCAAGGTGCCAAAAAATGCATTTGAAAAACTCAGCAATGTCTCTTTCCAGAAATCATGATGCGGTTACTCAAGATAATCCACAAACCCTGTTGTGGGCAGTTTCTTAGAAACTATTTTCTTTCTACCAAACCACATCGGCCAACTGTATCACTGTACAGAAGGAAGCCTCCATCTACTCTTGGACAACAGCATGTTTATGACAGTGCGATATGTAAACATCAATGGCGTCCTCCTGAGCTGTATTCAGGTGGATATCTCGAACACTTGGTAACTTCCACTAAAACAATCCAGACCAATAAAAAGCACTACAGGTAAGAGAAAAATGTTTGATTTTGGGCTGAACTGTCCCTTTAACAGCAGAGCGAGTGAAGCTTTTACCAGCCCAACTGTCCATTGAGTCTGTTGGCCAACTCATCAACTAATCAGAGACTGGTTTCTAATGGCCACTAGAACTTTAAAGTGAACTGCAGCAAGTAAAGAAACTTTCAGCTTCTCTCTCCAAATGCAAATAATAAATTGGTCCGCAGAGGAGTGATGGTCTCTTTATAGCTTATCTGTTTTTGGGTGATGATTCCGTAAAAAAAAAAAAAAAAAAATCAGTAACAGGTAGTAGTTTGAGAGCAGCTGTAGTGGTTGCATTCTCAACTCTTCTCACTATGGCAAAAGTTCTAGCCCCAATTACTGACAAAAATGGCAGCAAGTTGTAAACTCGAGCCCAGCTCACAATGTTCCCTCAGAATCTTGTGGGTGACATCACAGATGGTACACTTCTTTCCCTACTCAATGTTTACTTTTTGCTCATTGAGTGGGCGGCCTGTGCTTTTGCAGTTTCGGTTTTGGTCCCCTTCTTCATAAGTGACTATCACCCACTGTTGGCCTAGGACTGATAGTTGCAGCAGTTTTAACTTGCTAAATGTGTGGGATTAAAGTAATGCTAATGCTCGAAAGAGGCACAGCTCAATGTGGCAGAGCTGACTGTGCACAACGGAGGAGGAAGACGAGAGAGGGAGAGAAGGGGTGAAGGATTAAGTCTTGTTTAATGGGATTCCTAACTCTCTTTCTCTCTGAGCACAAAGGCATCCTGGAGACTTTGGCGGCTCCTCCATTTTTTTCCCCCCCTGGATTACCTCTACTGTTGTAAGAGAAAATCGGCCCTGCTGGGCAGATTTACCCACTTCCTGCACCTCTGATGGCTGGAACGCCAGGGAACCATGCGCCAGCTGCATGCATCAAAACAACAGTGGTTGAATGAAGTGAAGAGGGAAGGGTTTCTGAACGCTGCCAATGTCTGGATTCTCACATCAAAGATGAAACCCAGACAGTTAAATAATAGGCTTTGGCAAGCGTCAGGCAGTGGATGTTAATTTGTTCTGTAACGACTGTGAAGAGATGTGGAGGCGAGAGCAAGATGCACAGTGGGGGGGCGCCAGCTGATCACTGGGAGTGCTCCAGGAATATACTGTATGTGTGTCCGGATGTGTGCAGGTATGACTTTGAGTAAAAGGGTCAATATATTGATCTCTTCCAGGAAAAAGTGTGGCAGAGATGAAGATAAACAGCATGTCTCACCTGTACATGAAGGGGGCCACAGTGGCAGTATTGGGGTGGTTGTGCTGCTGCTGCTGAGGAAGTTGAACTACTCCGTTCCCTCCAAGCGCTCCACCTCCTCCTCCACCCCCTCCTCCTCCTCCTCCCAGCATCCCACTGGACCCAGAAAGGGCTGAGGTGCTGGTGGAGGAGGTCATGCTGGTCCTTTTGCCCTCCTGGCCCCCACTGGAGCGCTGTATGTAGAAACTCCCACCCTGCCCTCCTTTCGTGAGCTTAGCTCTTTCCCCCTCTCCACCCCGCATGTTGCCACTGCTGTTCAAGGTGGCCTGGCTTTGGCTCTGTGACTGACTCTGAGACTTGGACGTCGTGGTGGAGGGAGCTTTGAGTCCTGGCTTAGGGATGCCGCTAGAAGCCGAGGGGGTGCCGCCATCTTTCTTTCCAGATGATGGCTTCCCTCCCTTGGGGATGAGGCTGGCAATTTTGGAGGACTTCTTGTTGGGGTCAGCAAAAGACTCTCTCTCCTCTTTGGGTGGAGAGCTGTCCTTAGAAGATTTCCCAGATCTGCTTTTGTCCTCCTTGTCTTTAGAAGAGGCCATGGACCTGCTGCTGGATGCTTTTGAAAATGAGGAAGGAGAGGAAGGAGAGGAAGAAGAGGAAGTCTTGCTCGGTGCAATGAGGGACGATGCTGAGGTCTTGGGAGACATTTGCTTGGCCGTAGCACTGCTACTGCCGCTGCTACACACCGACCCCGTGGGTGTCAATCCATCCTCACCATACTCTGACAGGTCATCCTCCTCCTGCAGAGCCATCTCTGCCACAGACGGCGACGCTCGTGAAGCCGATCTAGGGTTAATCAGGCGGAACTTCTCCAGCATGGACCTCTGGGGTCCGCCGCTGCCAGCTGACCCTACTTTTGACCCATCACTTCCATGTGGCTGAAGGCCTTCAGAGCCTTGGGGTGAAAGGGTGGGGGAGGGTGAGTGCGTGGGGCTTGCCAGCATGGACGAAGTGGCGCTGTGCTTGAGGTTCATGGACTTGCTGCGCCAGGACTTGCCGGCGGTGGGTGAGGGGATGGCAGAGGCCAGCTGCTGCCCGCTGAGACTGGTGGGAACTGTCCCACCAATACCGCTCCCATTCATCCCGCCGGGTACTGGGATACCCCTCACCGCTTCTGAACCAGGGAAGAAGAGAGAAACAGAAAGGCTGATTATTAAAAGTGCTTATTTGGTAAATTAACACATCTAATTCGATACGGTTGTTAATTTCCAAATCATATTTCCAATTCAAATAACTGAGCCACTGATTGATTTAAATAAAAAGTTCAGTGTTATAACAGAGACATCATTTACAGTAATTAACTGTAAATTGCATAATTTTGCCTACAAATTTGCAATTTGGTTAAATTCTGTCATTCATTCATGTAAAACAGACATTTGATATCTAATTTTGGAACACTTTTGCACAGTAGTAATATTCAATGTAGTGACTCTGACACTGGTGGGGATTTTAAGAGCAAACCAAAAAGTTTGGAGCAAAGACTCCCGAGATCTGATTGTGGCAAACTTTCATAGTCTTCCTGGATTTATTTGACATGAGAAACCACCTTTTCTAAAGTCACAGCTGAATACCCTGCTGTCTTCCTCTGTGGTTTAACACACATTCAGCTCAAAAGTCAAGCACAAACGGGAAACTTTCAGTGGATTTCAGTGTTATTCCCCTATTGGCGGAATGTCTACAGTAGGATGGGTTAAAAGAAAAGATTTCACTGTTATTATTACACTGGAGTCTCGAAGGAGTTTGCACTCATGTGTGTTGTAGCTTCCTGTTCAGACTTCTGCCTCTGGATTTACACTTCTATAGATGCCTGTCGCAGCATGTTTTCAGGTGGATAACAGTGGTTAGAAGGGGCAGGCCACCATGTTGTAACCATGACAACAAAAGAGATCATACCAGCTACGTTAAAATGGACGGAGAATATCCAGCCACCCCCAGATTCTCTGTTCAACATCATTAGTCTTTGATGATCAGTATATTCTATGAGTTATTTTTGCGTTTTCAGGTTGGTGATTTTCTGCCGTTCCTATAATTATTCTTGGATTGTATTGAATTTATTTGTGTTATATGTGTAGACAGGGAATGTAGGAGCAGGAAGAAAGTGAGCTTTTCCACTTGGAAAAAAATGTGAACACTTCAACCTCAACTCAAAAAATGTCTTCCATATTGAAGCTGCAGTGGGTGTAGAAATTGATGTCTGCCTCTGATCCAGGGATTTCTCCCTCATATGAATGTTCAATACTGGTAGAAAATGGCAGCCCTAAAAGAAAGACCTTGCTCTTTGTGGGCTTTGCATCAAAACCAAAACCGCTGAAATATTTCCTGCTGTAAAACGTGTATCTGCCAAAAATATCCAGTCACTGTGTCATCCACATTCAGCCATTTATCTACATGAAGAACATTTGCAAGGTACATTACACTGGATGGATGGATTTGAGGTTAAATTTGTCCTTTAAAGGTACTCTGTGGGATTTTTAAAATCACTAATAGCACTACAGAGCAATGCTTTTAAGAGCGTTTTGGTGAGAAAGACTGAATTCAAGGATAACTTTTGTTTGTTTACAAGAAAACTCCATGGGGAACATGTTTCCTGGTTGTGTGCAGAACAGACGTTCCATATTTAGTACAAATAAATGAATGAATAAGTCAAAGGCAACAAAACTACAGCATGAAGACAATAGGCCTTTTTCATAGTTCTAAAACCACCCTTGTGTCCGCATCGCAATAATGTTTTATAAATATATTCAATATTACAATTTCAAACCATTTCTGGAGTGATTCTTCATTCATATGAATTCATATTTGACCACTCATCACATTCGCTGTCATGTATTCCATTACAGGCCTGTTTGCTGAGCTCTGTCGCATTACAAAGACATTTACTTCTACTAGATCTTCAGTCAAACGGTGCTTGGAAAATACAAACACACGCATACATGCACACGGAGCATATAAACATCCATCATGCGTGTAAAATAAATGTTTTAGCGTCCAGTGCTGTGCATTGACCTTTACATGGAAACACCACTTTTCCTGTCTGGTTGATACTGCGACCATCGGCAGCCCCCACCCCCTCTCTTAAACACACACACATCCGGTACCAGACAGATAAGTATAGTATTTGAAGAAGATGGACACAACAGAAGGCAGACAGAAATGCATCTCCTTCTGGGTGTGAGTTAGCGGCCACTTCAGAGGGAAAGACGCAAAGAAACAGAGTGAAAAAAAAAGAAGGAAAGGCAGAATTAGAGACGGGGCAGGAATAAAGAGAGGAAGGCGACAGAGTGACAGCATGAAGTTATGCCCCATTAGACTGAGTGTCTGTCTGGCTGTCAGTCAGCAGAGTGAGCAGGGTTCAGCTGGCTGTGAGTCACCTCCAGTCTGCAGTTTAAAGCCCCTTCAGGCAGGCGGCGGGAGGGGGTTTCAGTTTCAGCTGCAGCCGCGGCCCAGAGACTTTAACCAGCTTACACTTCTGACAACACTCTCTAAAACCTTAAAACATGCCTGAAAACGCCTCAGTGCACTGTGATCCTGAGTGAGAAGTGCAGTCTGTCAGGCAATAACAGAGACTCGTCTTCACATTGTAGCGCAGTGCGCCAACAGCAAACTGACTTTTTATTCACTTCCATATATCTTCAGTCAAGACAGACAATTATTATTTGTTTATTTAAGATTCCAAGCCAGTCAGTTTACTGCAATTTCTGTGAAACTTGGTGATCAAAGTTTTTCATGACTGCAATTGAAGTCTGCGGCTAATCAAGAGGCGTAAAACTACTGCTGCTAAAGCTGAGGGCAGTCATGAATATCTGCTGACATCATGTCAGGAAACAATCCAAAATAAACAGCTGGGCAGTATAACATATGGGTCATCAGTTTTGCAAACATAGCATCAATACATCTACTCACTAAAACACACTGTAGATATATACAGTATCTACATGGCTGAAGCATTCATGATATATTAGATTATTTTAATCATATCAATTTAAGCACATTTTTAGGTAAATCTCAAATATTTTTGTGCCCAATATTTACTCCTCACTCCTCAGCTACTGGTTATGCTTAAAACCTGATCTTTATTTAAAACAATGCTGAATAATTACAGAGTCTATTATACTACAATTTAGATAATTATATATAAAATTAATTGTAGCTGATTATAAAATACACCATAAAATGCCATCTCAAAAATATTAGAAGGCAAACGAAACTTCTACTCTTCTTCCTCTAACTCTGAGGACTGATTTTACATATGTGTGTATATGTGTGTCATATCTGCGTGCATTTAAGAATGTGTGAAGACATACATGTGTGTGTTTAAATCTATGCACGCACATTTTAATACCCAAGCAATACAAAACAATGCATGTATCTTGTCTGCATGTGTAAGTGACTTGTGTCAAAGTGCATGAGTACAATAGCAGAACCTCCTCTTCCCTGTCTTACAACATTGTTTCTGCATATTGAAAAGGGCAGTGAACTGGCAGACACTCTCCTGTTTGCCTCTAATGAGTTCGCAGGTTAGAACGCTGAGATGAGTCAGAATACAGAGGGTTCTGATCTCAGACCAGCAGAGGAACATTTGGATTATATTTAATCAATCGATCCCCACCAGGTACCCTCATAAAGCAGCTGTTGCTGAAAAACAACACACTAATTTTGTATGGATGAGAGTGCATCCATTCTTGTGTTTATATTTCCAAGTATATGTGTGTGTCCTCTCTATTACCCTTCATCTTTAGAGACAGTGCAGTGGCCCTCAAGGCGGTTTATGAATGTGAATGAAAGAGGTTACAAGCATTTGTGTGATCCTGTGTGTGTGTGTGTGTGTGTGTCTTTCTGTGTCCAGTCAATTAACCTCGTCTTTAGACATCCCTCCCTCCCCTCCCCTCCCCTCCTTTCCCTCCTTCCCCGCTCCTCCTTCCCCACCCCGGAGGCAGT
Source organism: Epinephelus lanceolatus (assembly GCF_041903045.1). Taxonomy (NCBI): domain Eukaryota; kingdom Metazoa; phylum Chordata; class Actinopteri; order Perciformes; family Serranidae; genus Epinephelus; species Epinephelus lanceolatus. The sequence goes on from NC_135756.1 coordinate 28,433,585, forward strand.
TTTGAGCGCCACCACACTTTTCACCGTGCAGTGACTTGTCGTTGCCATGGCAACAGACTCCTCTTTTCTTTTTTTTTGCCTCAGCCGCCGAGGAATGAAATGTCATCTCTACTGGGCGGCGGTGGACCCTCTGCTTACAAACACACACCGCAAACAACAAGCGTACGTGCTGTTTGCAGCCACATGACAGATGATGGAGGGAAACCGAATGCCTGGATTTAAGTGGGTAGTATTTATGAGATGACACATGCAAAAAGTCACGTACATGCACCGCACACAGATGCACAGGCATACACCTGAAGTCTGCTCAGATAAAACCTGCAGCAAGTTATGCAGCAGTGACCTCTCTTGTCATCTGAACTGCAGCTCTTGTTTTGGATACATTTTATCACACTCTGAGTTGAACGCTTTTCAGCTTTAGCGGCTCTCCCCATTACATCACTGTCAGACAGATAATACATTATCGCCTCGCTGGAGGAAGTCAGCAGCTTCTCCACTCAGCTTCCACCGAGTTTTGCAATTGCCTCCTCATCCTCACTCCCGACAATGAACAGTGCAATCATCAACTTTCTTGAGTCCAATTTTACAAACATGCCCTTTGATGCTCCAATTTAGTTGGCTGGAGTTAATTAGATAGTCGCATGGCAACAAGAATGATGCAATGCTCTTTGTGCCCTTTGAGCTCGTGTTTTTAAGAGCTTCACTGTGTGTGAATAAAACAACACCCTAATGGGTTCACTCCATCCCCATGAGGCCATGCATGCCTGTCAATGAAAAAGTTATAGAAATAAACAAACTAGAAGATGACTTTCACTTGTGTAGCTGTCTTTACTGGCACATCAGTCACTATTAGGGGTGTCCTTATCGGTATCCTTATCGGTAACCCCGCATTCAAATGAATTGACTAATAAAACATCTGATTACATCAATATTTGAACCACACCTTTAAAAATAATAAGTCTAACAGCTGCATTAGGTCCTGACGGAAATAAACGAGCCTTGTCGAAACTGATCAGGAGGTTTTAACAACAAATTGAAGTTATAATTGCACTGGGACAGACTGAACAAGTACTCAATACCTTTAAGGTGTCAATCAAAATAACCTAGTACCAAGGAGTATCAAAACTTCTCCAGTAAAATGGTACCTGCATTTCATTCTTTTTGTACCCAGACCTAAAAAAAAGACTATTTGTATGGTTTTGCTCACAGCCAATCACTGCAAGCGTTCTTCGATTTAACGTGACGTGTGATTGGCTCACTAACACAACAGCTAATACCCATACAGTCTGTGGTGTGGTCAAGTCGAGCGCGGTGGTGTCCGGCCCCCCTTCAACCCTGAATAGGACACGCAGTTATGGAGGATGACTAAATGAATGAAGTTGTTTGTGGAGTGTTGCTGCTTTATATGTTTTTAAATTAATTGAATAAATTATTGTTATACGGGTCATTCTTCAATAAAAGATTATAAATCTGGACCAAAGAAAACCAGCACCCCAGCTCACTGTTGCTCCAGACCTTCTCACCCAAGGGAGCAAAACAGGCATCATGTCAGAGGATGCAGAAACCCAAAGAACATGCATCATTGTCAATTAAAAAATATGTAATTTGCTGACATTACTTTAACTATTTCCTGTCCTACAATTCATTTGAGTTTAAAGACACTTCTGTTTAATATAAAGATGCCTCTCTGCAATTTAAAGATATGCAGATAATGAAATAAAACTAAATAACAGGCAACAGGTGTTCTTATTGGCCAGAGCAGTAAGTATCCTCCAGAATATTAACTTCACTGATTCAAAAATGTGTCTGAAAGAATCACTTTGATATATAAATATATCTATGTTGAATGATTATTTTGGCTGATAGATTTACATATTAAACATATAATTTATGGTAAAGAGAATCTTAGCTCAAAGTCTTCGCACAGAGAAGCAACTGGCTCAGGTGTCGTCACATGACCTGAGCTACCCTCATTTACATCCCCTTCTCATCACGGGCTTCATAAGAACACATCTTGGAATGATTTTAAGAATTAGAATCTGATAACAAAAGAAAAATAGATAGATACAAGATAAAATGTTGTAAAGAGAATATGTAACATGAAACGGGCAAATGAAATCATCTTTAAGAGAAAAAATAAACTCAAGAAGATGTCCAAAAGGGCTTGTAGCAGACACTTCCTGTATCCGTTTCAGTCTTCTTCTCTCTCTGCTACCTGCTTTTGCCCAGAAGGTTCTGTCTGCATCGCTGACATTTCCCCACAATTGATTTTTCTTTTTTTTTTCTTTCCTTTTACTTTAGACCAAAACACTGTTTCATCTCTCCTGCAGTGAGGCTCCAACGCCTGGCGTCTTATCTCTGCAAACTGCAGGTTTGTCTTCTGGCACGACTCAACTGCACTGTGTGAATGGCCAGGATTAGGACACATCCACCCTTTTAAAAAGAGCCAACTATTTTCATAAAACACTAAAAAGAAACTGATCGACTGAATCCTTTATAACGCGATGTGCTGAAGGATAAATCGACACAAATGACTGATCTTTAGACTAAAGCAAAAGACTAATAGGATTGGTTTTAATAATTTCTGCTTCCTCTTTTCTCTATTTTCAGCTACAAACCCTGTCCACCCTCTAAACTTCCATCTACTCTCACCACGCCATCCCTCGTCCTCTTTTTGAGTTTGACATCTCTGACTCAAGTTGGAGTTGAGTGCACACCCTGCGTGAACTTTTAGGATTGAATGCAAGAAAGAAAGACAGAATTAAAATGAGAAGTTGCTGGAGGCATTTTTTTCACTGCTATTGCTGCCACTCACTGCATCTTACCTCCACTTCCATCACCTCCTTCTGATCCGCTTGCAACTCTACAGACTAAATCCTGCATGCTTTCCCTCTGTGACTGGGCAATGCTTTAAGATCCAAACCAAGATCTCATAAAGCATTTTACGATTACATATACTGCGAGCCAAAGCAAAAGGTTTGTCAATTATAATGTCATAAACTTGTCAGGAGTGGTTTAGATTATTAAAATGACTGTGAGCAAAAGGTAGGTTTTAATTATTATCACTGTATGAGCCAATAAGTCATGATAAATCTTCTGAATGAGCCAATAGCAAAGTAATTAAAGCACTGTGAGCAGATATAATTTCTCTTCACAACAAAAAAGGGGGCTGTTAAAGCAGCTATTTATTTGCGAATAATCAATTTCATCTTAAATCAACTGCTGTGCATGCTAACTCCACGGTGAGACCCGTCTTTTAAAAACATAATCGCTCCAATTAGCTTCATCATGCTTGGCAGAGCAACTGCCTGAATGTGCCCCTTTGGTCATATCTCAAATGGCTCTTGCCATGCTGTGAAAATTTGTCGCCGCCTCCACTTAATGGCATCCATTATAACTCACTTGGAATAAAGAACTGGGGATGATTCAGCAGACTGGTGAGGACTGGTAAAGAGAGGGACTGGGCTTCTCTGCAGCTTTTGTCTGTCTGAGTCAGTGGTGCCACCAAGTGGTTGGGATGGAGCATGGTCCTTTCTACCATCAGCTTTCTAACACAATCAGAATCTGGGCTTGGTGTCACAGTGTGTGTTGTGGTACTAAGAACGGTAATGTGCTGTCTTACCTCTGTCGTTGCCACTGGCATACTGAAGAGGCTTGCTCTTGTCGATGCTGTTGAAGCTCTGGCTGCGACGGTTGAGGTTGGATAAGCCTGGGCTCCTGGAGGCCCCGCTGCCTGCAGCAGGTACTCTGGAGGGGCCTGGTAACCTGCAGGGGCCGGTGAAAAGAGAGAGAGAGAGATTGGACGTTAAGATAACATATTGGAGTTTTAGCTCTGTAGAAAAATTGCCTTGAGGCAGAGCTCCTCTGGGGGCAGAAAAATGTCTACATGACATTATTACTTAGCCAGAAACATTATAATTCTTTGTCTACACCCACCTGAGATTTAACTTATTTCTCCCTTTAGAGCAGCTTTTTCTCAGACAAGGTTGTGAATATATAATGGCACATTTATTTCTATGCTGACAAATTGCTTAAAGAGGACATTACACCCATTTTCGGGTTCATACCTGTATTTTGCTTCCTCATACTGTCTGTGCTAGACAACCTCGTCTCACTCCTAACTCGTCAAATACCGACGCCGATGCACAGAGACAGTTTACCAGCAGTATGAGACGACCCATGTGACAGCATTTGTTCACACCCCTGGCAACTACTGTAGTATTAATAGCAAGAAAGTCCACATTGGGCGGGTGAAGGGGGAAATGAATGGGACAAACAAACTTGCATCCAGAAGCCCACTGTTTGTGTCCAGTCTTAAACCAAAAGTCAATCAAGTTGTTTTTGTAAGGCCATAGTGTGCTATGATAGGCAGCATGGTATTTTACATGAAATACCTCAAATGTACTTATTTTAACCCTTGTGCACCCCTTCAGAAAATGATGATGTTTTACCCTCTGTGCAAAAAATGTTCAGTTCCTAAAAAGTGCTATAAAAATATTATTAATGAATATTTTTTTTCACTTTCACTGCATTAAATCTTTTGACCAACTTCAATCCTAATAATAACTATTAAATTTACATGTATTTCTTCAATAATTTTAACCCTTTAATGCCATTTTAGGAAGATTAAGCCACATGTTTTAACTGATAAAAAACACAAAATATGAAATATTTTCCATATACTAAGTGCAAACTAGGATTTCTTGGGGGAGGTTATTACACCCTTGGATATGTCAATAATTGACAACAATGTTGATTTTAATGCATTATTGTATTTTGAGCAGTGTGTGTTTATTACAATATACGCCACCTTTTACCCTCCGTGCAAAAAATGTTCAGTTCATAAAAAGTGCTATAAAAATATTATATATGATTTTTTTTTTTTCACTTTCACGGCATTAAATCTTTTGACCAACTTCAATCCTAATAATAACTATTAAATTTACATGTATTTCTTCAATAATTTTAACCCTTTAATGCCATTTTAGGAAGATTAAGCCACATGTTTTAACTGATAAAAAACACAAAATATGAAATATTTTCCATATACTAAGTGCAAACTAGGATTTCTTGGGGGAGGTTATTACACCCTTGGATATGTCAATAATTGACAACAATGTTGATTTTAATGCATTATTGTATTTTGAGCAGTGTGTGTTTATTACAATATACGCCACCTTTTACCCTCCGTGCAAAAAATGTTCAGTTCCTAAAAAGTGCTATAAAAATATTATATATGATTTTTTTTTTTTCACTTTCACGGCATTAAATCTTTTGACCAACTTCAATCCTAATAATAACTATTAAATTTACATGTATTTCTTCAATAATTTTAACCCTTTAATGCCATTTTAGGAAGATTAACCCACATGTTTTAACTGATAAAAAACATAAAATATGAAATATTTTCCATATACTAAGTGCAAACTAGGATTTCTTGGGGGGGTTATTACACCCTTGGATATGCCAATAATTGACCACAACATTGATTTTAATGCATTATTATATTTTGAGCAGTGTGTGTTTATTAAAATATACGCCACCTTTTACCCTCTGTGCAAAAAATGTTCAGTTCCTAAAAAGTGCTATAAAAATATTATATATAAAATTTTTTTCCACTTTATCTGCATTCAATCTTTTGACCAACTTCAATCCTAATAATAACTATTAAATTTACATGTATTTCTTCAATAATTATAACCCTTTAAAGCCATTTTAGGAAGATTAACCCACATGTTTTAACTGATAAAAAACATAAAATATGAAATATTTTCCATATACTAAGTGCAAACTAGGATTTCTTGGGGGGGTTATTACACCCTTGGATATGCCAATAATTGACAGCAACGTTGATTTTAATGCATTATTATATTTTGAGCAGTGTGTGTTTATTAAAATATACGCCACCTTTTACCCTCTGTGCAAAAAATGTTCAGTTCCTAAAAAGTGCTATAAAAATATTATATATGATTTTTTTTTTCACTTTCACGGCATTAAATCTTTTTAACAAACATCAGTCCTAATCATAACTATTAAATTTACATGTATTTCTTAAATAATTTTAACTCTTTAATGTCATTTTGGGAATATTAACCCACATTTTTATTGTCGAAAACACAAAATTTGAATAACAACAACTTGTGTGTGTGTGTGTGTGTGTGTGTGTGTGCGTGTGTGTCAGTGAGAGAGTTAACTCAGTGGAGCAGAAGCTGCAGATCGCATATATGAACAATAACAATAACAACAACTTGCGTGTGTGTGTCAGTGAGAGAGTTCACTCAGTGGAGCAGGAGCTGCAGATCGCTTTCATGTGTACTTTGCATGAGTACTTGCTGCACTTGGAACACTGGGTCCAGACCTTTCGCTGTTGTGTGCAAAATGTGCATTGCTTGCGCCTCTTCAAGGGCCCGGCTTCTGCTGCTGCTGGCTCTGTTTCTTGGCCTTGGATCTGTGCAACCAGTGTGGCTGCTGCTGGTGTGCGCGGCATGCGGCGTCTTCGGGCCATCATTGGGGCAACTAGGGATTTTCCCAACTCCTCAAGAAACAGGCGCCTCCTAAACAGTTTCCTCTGATTCCAGCTGGGATCCACAGCCACAAAGAGGATGAAAGCATTATAGGAGGAGACGTCCAAGATGTTGCAAAAAAGGGTCTGTGGCCACCTGCAGGACCTCCGACGAGAGCTGTAGGTGCCAACAACCTTCAAAAGAAAAAGAAATGACCAAAGGAAAAAAAAAGCAAATATTCTTCCTCAACACAAATATAGACCATTTGTCATTCATTATATGAATATAAAAATTACTCAATAAAATGAACTAAATAACCTATGGCTATATCAGAAAATTATATATATTGAGTAATAACAAAATAAATTGCAAATTGCAAATAATTAATCTGTAATGGCACATACCTTATCTAGGTTGTCGACTGCACCTTTGCAGTGATTGTAGTCAGTCACAATCTTAGGTTTCTTCTTCGGGCCCTCCTCCACTGCTGGCTCCCTGTGTTTTGTGCTGAGCAGCAAGACGTTCCTTCCCCTCTTTGGCACGTAGGACACAGCTGTTTGGGTGCGAGTGAAGGCGAACACTGAGGACAGCGGTTCTCTCAGCCGGGTCTGTAGTAGCTGTGGGGGGAGCTCCGGCTTGTTTTTTCTCAAGGTGCCCACCAGGGTCATTTTCCTCTTCCGTAGCTCCTCCGCCAGCGGAAACGAAGTAAAGAAATTATCCATTGTGACAGTGTGGCCCTCAAGTCCCTCTGTCAACTCAAGCACCACTCGCATCCCCTGGTTAACCTCTCTCTCCGCTCCTGGAGACCTCCCGGTATAGACCTGCATTCTCCAGGCATATGAGGTCTCCACATCACACACTACCCAGACTTTCAACCCATACTTAGCTGGTTTGCTTGGGATGTACTGTCTGAATGAACAGCGTCCCCTGAAAGGGACCAGCTGTTCATCGACACATACATCCCGGCCTGGGTTGAAAAGGAGGGGGAGGCGGGTGCTCCACAAATCCCACAAACCCCGGATGGCAGCCATCTTATCCCTCTGTTGACGCGCTGGTCTGCTCAGGCAGTCGTCAAACCTGAGGGCCACGCTGATCTGCTGGAACCTCTTCCGGGACATTGTGGCACGAAATATTGATCTTCCCGTGTCCTCAGCCCAGAGGCTCTGTGTTGCCTCATCCCGGGATCTGTAGACTCCAGCCAGGATTAGCAATCCGATAAAGGCCCACAGCTCCTCCACATCTACATCTTTCCATTCTGCTGCTGTTCGTCTCCCCTGTAGATTGGTGTTCTTGAGGATAAGCTGAATAATTTCCTCAGTAATGAAGAGCTCAAAGGATGTCTTTGGGCTGCTGATCCTGGCTGAGGCATAACGCGTGGGCCCTGAGGTCAGAATTGGAGGTGGAAAATACCGCAGAGTCTCATCAGGGGTTGGACCCCAGATCACCTGCCCATTTCTGGATTTCCAAGCAGCAGCAGCCTCCTCCTCCTCCATGTCCTCACATGAGCTGGAGCTGGAAAACCCATCCTCTTCAAATTCAGGTAAAGCCTCCCCTGATGTCCCCTCACTGCCTGTGTCAGTCCTGCTGGATTCCTCTTCCTCACCCTCAGAGGACTGCAGGACAGCAGTCAGAGCCTCCTCCACAGAAAAGCGTCGCTTCATTTTTGCTGATGAAATGACCAGCCATGCAAGCTACATGCACTTATAGGTTTGCAGCAACAGCACCTGCGTAAACATGCTGCAGTGAAATCCAAAACAAAAAAGACCTTGTTTTGGTTATGGAGTACTCCTCTGATCGTTGACCTTTTGATCACTACTTTTTATTTACAAGTACTGTAGTGTGCATGGGACTCCGTATTGGTGTGTGTGTGTGTATGTGTGTGTGTGCGCGCGTGTGTCTGCGGGAATAAGAAAGGGAGAGAGACAGGGTGATGTGGGAAAAAAGACTTTGCTTTGGTAATGGAGTGCTTTGATATTTGACCTTTTGACTTCAATTTTTTACAAGTACTGTAGTGTGTATGGGGCTCTGTATTCGTGTGAAGGTGTGTGTATGTGTCTGTGTGTGCGCGTGTGTGCGCATGTGGGTGTGTGTGGGGGGTAGTCCGTGGGCATGAGAAAGGGAGAGAGAGGGGATGAGCAAAAAAGACTGCTTTGGTAACGGAGTCCTTCTTTGATCTTTGACCCTTTGATCTTGATTGATTTCTTTTTTCTTTTTTTACAAGTACTGTAGTGTGTATCTGTGTGTCTGTATTGGTGTGTGTGTGTAGGGGGGTTGACAATGTAGTCTGTGAGCAGAAAAAAGAGAGGAAGAGAGATGGGATGTAAAAATGTGATGAGCAAAAAAAGACCTTCTGTTTCCCTGTGCACACACACACACACACACACACACACACACACAAATAATTTTCTCAATACACACATTCATACAACACTTATACATCAATACCAATACACCCAGACCATTTTAGTTGTAATCATGTATTCTGTTGCCAAGCAACAGTCAGAAATGCAACAGGAAGAGGCCTCAATGAAACAGCATATAATGGAGCCCTCAGCCATATGGTGTAAAATGACATCATATGATGGATAATTGTAAAAAAAAAAAATTTCAAGCCAAAAGCTTAGATTGAAAAGGTAGTAATATGTAAAACAGCGTTTTATGCTAAAATTAGAGTAGGATCAAAAATGTATGTTATAATGGGAGTCAATGATGCAAAAAATGCCTGGAGGGTAAAAGGTGGAACTATTTTTTTTACACATATTATTATAGCCAAATTATCAGATCCAAGTTTGAAACTTTAAAACTTCATAAGAACCTGAAATCCTTGCAAAATTTTGTCCTGCTACCATGAACACAGGCAAGGTTATTGAGTATTTTTAATCAAAAAATGCAAAAAATGTACCAAGGGGTGCACAAGGGTTAAGCCAAACCATGACGTTCTTCTCAAAACCCTAAGCATTTCTTTTGTTGCTTGAACCTACGGTAGTTAATCTGAAAACAACGTTTTTTTTTACCTACATTGTCAGTTGACTTCAAAAAGACTGTATGCATTTAACGAACAGAAACCATACATTTCCTGTGATACTTTTAAAAGAGATGATGCATGTATGAGCATAAATTGACACGCCATCCTTGAATGTCTAGAACTGATGCAGAAGGGGTACCTAATGCGTCACATTTTGACATGAAGGACCACTGACCAAGAGTCTGTATTTGATGAGTTGGGTGTGAAAATGTGTTGTGCTAGAACATCTATATTCACCCTTTGTCTGAAACATTCTGTTTTAGTGCCTGTCTCTTTAAGCCCCCCTCCCAAAAAAACTCAGTCTCCCCTGATTTGTCAGGGTTTCCTGGTCCTAGCATTTCTGCAGCGTCATTGCACCAGAGGAATGAGTGTAATGGAGTATAGCTGCATTTCCTTTTGTCAACAAATCAACAATCAAGTTTACATGTTTCCCTGTCGTTAGCATGTAGCTATATGTAGCAGTGTCGGCTGTGTAATGTAAACACTAGCAGTAGCGTGCCTGTAACAGATGACTATATAAGAAATCCAGTCCACGCTGATATCGGCTTGTCTTAAAAGTTGAAAAAATGTTGAAAATAGAGTGTTCAGAACAGTCTGCAGTTTGCTCACAGGGATACCAAGCTAGCTAAAAAATAAAGCCATCACATCTGGCAACGCCTTCATTAGGCATGAGTATTGCCACAGCAGGCGATGGTTACTTGCCAGCATTCACTCATGTGTGACAGTAGCCTAACTCTTTCAATGTACATGTGGGCATGTGAGTATTGTTTTTAGACCGACTTGAGAAAAAGTGAACCTATCCTTCCAATTTGAGCCTTGGATGGTGGGAGACCCTGCTGGGAGTGAAAACAAGCCTTACTCGGACTCAAAAGGACAGATAAAAGACCACAAGCTAGGCCTTGAGCTGTGCTGCATAGACTCTACACAGCACAGAAAGTAAGGCAAAGAAAGTTCGACTCACTATAAGTTGAAAGAGTCCCTCCATTGTGTCATGAATACTGACCCTGGACTCAGTGTGTGTCAGTGTGTAAGATGAAGAGAGATCAAGAGAGTGCTGTAAGATAGAGTGTGTGTTCCCTTGTGGGCTCAGAAAGAAGGAGAAAGAAGGAGGTGAACTTTGAGTTTTGGTGAAGCAACGTGACAGAATATAGAAAGACACAACAGTTTGCTTCGTGACAGGTTGATTGAGATCTGTCAGCGTCCATTGCTGGACGAAAAAATGAAGTCCATGTAAATCTGGAGATGTATAATGACTCTTCATTGTGTCCTCCCTCTCTCTCATCCTCCTACGTGTGTAGTCATTGCTTATTTCTGTACATCTATTGACACTGTATAGAGAAACAAAGGCTTACACACCTACCGAGGAGGTTTGTGTTTTCAGTCAGTCTCCCAACTCTCTTGCACACATGTACACACTTTTGCATAATCTTTCTCTCTCAACAGAGTCAGAGCTGCTGGTGTCAAATGTTGATTTGCCATGCTGCAGCTGTAGGATTTTCATGACTCCCATGAGGACGCGCAAAGAATTATATCATCAAAAACCTGTTGTTATTGTACGATAACTTTACATCGCATTTTTTTATGAACCTTGCCAGATGCTTTCAACCATCTGTTTGTGAGTAAGTTATTTCAAAAACAGATTTGGCATCTGGCTCAAGGATCATAACAAGATTTATGACAGGTTGGATCTATTTCTATGTGCTTGATTTGATTTTTATGAACTGATTCGAAAACTGCTTTTTAGGTCACCGACTAAGGATCCATACCTTGCTTGGTGACACATATTTTTTTCTATCACAACCTTTTTTGATTGCTTGTTTGCACTTCGTGACTAGACTGCATCCAGACCAGCTACAAAAACAATGTCTGACAAGGGTTACAAAGACAAGAAACAACACAGCAACATCACAAAGTCTCACAGCTGACAGAGTGCAGAAAACAAGGTGGGCGGAAAGGTAGGTAATGCTGAAAAAAGGGCACTGAGTGAAGACCTTGCTTGAGTCAGAGGGCCGTGGGTGTTTCCATTCATAGCCCAATCTTTGTCAATATTAAGAGGGAAAGAGAAAAAATAAAAAACCTTGAACAGATTCTAACAACTTGGTGTCTTTCTGTCTCCCTGCCTGAAAGCTGTCGTGATGTCCTTTAACAAAGATAATCGATTCGCTACGCTGAATATGTCACTCGTGTCTGTATTGCAGATGGAGCCGAGATGTCGGAGGGGAAATTCTTTTAAAGGGTAGAATCATGAAGTGGTCAAAACCCCCAGCAGGAAAAAACATATTTCATATGTTCCATTGAGTTTTTAAGGCCTTGACATAATAAAACTAAACAAACAGAGTAAAAAAAATCTACATGTAGCTTTGATTAAAAACTTCATTATTTAAAATATCTCACTAAACTTCCCGCGGTGCCGTTTTATGCTTTTGGCAAATAGAAGTAGTTATGATGAACTTCATCTGGAATACACAAAGTTCTCAGTTTCTGCATTTTCTTCTACACTATCACACATACTACAAGATCAAGTCAGGTCAACTGTAGTTTGTCACCATGATTCTGTGTGTGAGGGAATATAACAGTGGGCGTACCGAAATGTCATGTTTTTTAAGCATGGGCAGATTGTGAGACAATGGGCCCCTGGGCATGGACACATAAAAGCAAGACTTATAGACTTTGTGGTGGTTTTGCCTTTGTTTCTATTTGAGGTAATTTTTGTATCCTCTTGGTAGTTTTGAATCTATTTGTAGTGTCTTCTTAAAATAATGTGCATTCTTTTGGTTGCATTGTATCTCCTTGAAGTAAATTTGTGTCCTGTTTGGTCTTTCTGTGTCCCTTTCTAGTCATTGTGTGTGTCTTTGGGGTAAATTTGTGTCTTTTTTGGTCTTTCTGTGTCCCTTTGAAGTTACGTCGTGTCCCTTTGAAGTAAATTTGTGTCTTTTGTGGTCTCTTTGTGTTCCTTTGTAGTTATTTTGTGTCTCTTTGAAGTAAATTTGTGTCTTTTTTGGTCATCATGTGTCCCGTTGTAGTTATTTTGTGTCTCCTTACAGTTCATTTGCATCTCTTTGTGGTCTTTATGTGTCTCTTTTGGTCATTTTGAGTCCCTTCCCAGTGTGTACGTGTTAATTTGAGTGACAGTTTGCAGGTGAAGGCCAGGGGCTAGGTTTAATGTAGAAATACGGTTATTACAGTTAGTTAGGTTACATTACATTTTGCCAACAGGTAAGAGCAAGTATAAAACAAAAGACAGTAGTGGTAAGTTTAAAGATCAGATATGGATCAGATACGTGGACTTCAGGTGACAGAGCTTGACTCATTTTGACAAAGAGAAATTGAAAGATGGATAAATGAAACTAGATAAAATAACTGTGCACTTTAAGACTATTTATTACCTTTAAAGGCCTAATCATTACAAAATTTAATTCAAGATGCTTTGAGACTTGTTAAGAACCTGCAGAAACCCTGGATAAGGAAGTCCATGGAGTGACCAAATCAATAGTGGTACAATCTGGGAAGGGAGTAACACGTTTATGTCCCCAGAGTGTCCTTTGAAATCTAGGTCAGAAATGGAGCAGAATTAAAAGCTGGTGATCTGCCTTTTGGCATGGCACTCTACATTGGATCTGGAATCTATTTCATATCAAAACGAGTCCAAATATTAGAGAGATAGTCGTTACCAAAAAAAAAGTCTGCAACACATACTGCTGCCTGCTCTCTATTGTCTCTGTGGAATGCTTTAGATGGAGCCTGTTTTATACAATCCACAGTTTATAGATCCTTTTCATTAAAAGTATATTAAGTATCCTTTTTGAAAATGATCTTTGTTTTTATTAAATTTGGCACATGAAACAGCACTGTTTTCTCATACTATACAATGCTGGATAAAGAACATTAATCACCTAGCCTTGCTAATGCTCCTACTTCATCTTTTCACATCACTTCTGCAGGGCAGCTCTTCATTTGCAGAGGAAGGCAGCTCCACTAACTGATGTCAGTGAAGCAAATTATGCTTTAAGCTGCAGGGCTTATCAAACTAACCATCCGCTGCATTTTCTGATGCAACGAGAAACACAGAAAGCATTAAATAAAACATTCAGCACCTCTACTACTGCAGCAGAGAGACTTGAATGGTACTGTATATAATTGCAACAATTCAAGTTTACTCTGGGTGTCTCCCTTGAAAAATAGAACAATGTGGCTCAGCGATTAAGCAACCTGCACAGCATGTAGTCAGAGCAAAACTGCCTAATAAGTCGATCCATGTGCTGAACAATGCAAACGTTGTTTCATACAGGCAACCGTGCAAAAATAAAATGTGCTCAAGTGCAAAATAAAACTGACATCGAGAAGCAGCAAATGTGCCAGTGTCTACAGTACATTCAGTTCTTCTGAATTCCTTAGATCCTAAAACCTCTGACTGTATGTCTACAGTGGCGGCACCAGCAGACCTTACACTCTTTAGAGAAGCCAATAAAGGCCTGAGAGCAGAGACTTGGTAGTTGCACTGAGCTGCAGAGGTGGTCCTAAGCCCAGAGCTAAGACTGCTACAGCTCACAAATGGACTATTACAATAGCAGCTCCACAAAAGAGAAAGATAAAGGGTCGGAAAGGGATTGTAAGTCTAATTTTCTAATGAAATATCTCACAACAAAACAGAAACAATAGAACCTCAATGACTCCTAAACACATGCACATGCACTAATGACAGTCGCTACAGGGTTTTCAGCTCCCACAGGTACGGGCAACAGGGGAAGGAACAGAAGAGAGTTAGAGACAGAACAATTAAAAGAAAAAAACTAAGAAGACATGAAAAAGAACAAAGGAGAGAAGTGAGAGAATGGGAGTGAAAGGGAAATGGATTCAGATAGGGAGAGAATCAGAGGAAAAAATAGTGTAGCTGCAAAGCCAGACAAGAGAAAATGAGAGATAAACAGTGGGGAAATGAGGGGGAGATTGAGGCAATTCAAATGGAAATCAGAGGTACTCCCTTTTATCATAAGATTCTTTCATCTTCGAAAATACATGTTTGATAATGCATCAGCAAAATGGAGCTCGAGAGGGAAATGTGATGTAAATTCTGGACAATGATTTTGTTTTAGGATAGACTTGGGGAAGTGTATCAGACACAGAAAGGATGGTGGGCAGAAGAGAGGGATCGGTCAGACACATTATTCAGCCTGTCAGTCAGCGGCGATCCACAATAGTTCCTGCGGAGGGGAGAGCTTATGATTCATTTCTCCTGCCAAGGTTTTGCCAGTGATTATGCCAACTTCTACAGAAACATCTTCAGTTTGTCTGAGCGCAGGTTATCTAGTCTAGCCAGTCTGGAATTTACAGCACCTTCAGGACAGAGCCAAAGCTACCTCAGGCTCATTACAATGGTAGAAAGATACCACGAGCTAGCAGATGTCTAACAAGCTGTCAAACATCACCCCCTGCTGCAAAGATTGTGAACTTTAAGGACCTTATCAGTTTTTCAGCCCATTAAGAATCAAACAAATAAACAAATTTATTTTTACATCATAGCTATCCATTTTCCAGACTGTGCATGTTTTAAAAAAATAAATGTATATTTTCTACCATTGTAGGCAGCCATTGATTTCCATTCACTTCTGTGTTTTATTAAAAGCGACTCTCGAAAATTGACACATCATAATGCAGACTTGATGTTTGATGGATTGCACAACTCAAGTACATACAGGGGTGGCGAGTAACAGAATACAAGTAACAGTATTCTGTTACAGATTAAATGGGTGATATTATGAATATAGGTGATTACTTGAAGGAATTACTTTGTTTTGTTTTAACTGCTCTAATACTGTGTCCTAACTGAATGAGGCGTGAGTAAGCACCAGTTTGACAGCATTGTTATCTACTGGAATATCCTAACTGGCTGCGAGCGACGCATGGCTGTCTTTTGAGCCGAACTTGTGTTGGACGCCCTGTTTCTATTTATTCCCATCATTGGCTTTAAAAGTTTCATAGCGGACGAAGAATGACTGATTTGTGAAGCTGAACTGAGGACTAATCTACATAACAACTCCTCATTTCACTTCAAACACCCAAATAAGGTAGCAGATGGCTGAGGGGAGATCGCCAGGGATTTGTAGTTAAGGGTCCAAAACACACCAGTATGGTCCCTATAAAGGGGGTACATACAATGAGGTACATACAATATCCCTGTAGCAGATGCAAAAATGCTACGCACAGATGACCCCAGGGAAGTAAAAGCACTTGGTAGTGTGAGGGTGTGTTCAGGTGTCTTCATCAAACAAAACCACAGAGTGGTTCAACAGAAAGAAAGAAACAAGTCAGTTAGAGGAAGCAAACCATTCTGAAAAGCAGAAATGCATGAGGAGTTCTACACTGGCACCCAATTATCACCAGTTACTCATCCTTGCAAAGCTAAGTATAAACAAAGAAACAAGAGCAACCTCTTGTCTTAGACATGAACTCTTTATGCATACTTCACTATTATGAACACCAAAGAACATAAATCATAGCGAACTGGATAACATGAGTCTAAACAAACCAAATACAAAAATGGAACACTGCAAACATGTTCCCGCCTCTGCTAACAATGGAAACAATCCATATGAGTGACTGCAAGTGAACAGTGCAGTTGTTGCTGTAGTAGCTCCTTCAGCTCCTGCTAACGAGCAGAACGTCTCATAAAGAGCCTAAGAAACACTAAAACTCCAGCACCTTGAGGGGAATGCTCTTCACCACATCGAGCACAGTATGTGAGAGAGACATCAATTGTTTTCCCGTTTTAGAACAGCTAAAACTTTCCTGCTTCAGGGAGACAATTCATAGGGATTAAAAATAACTTCTCATATGGCAAGAAAGCAATTAAACGTGGTAATCATGATGGTATGAAGGAGGATCAGATGGAAGCAGAGGAATCACTGCTCACTGACCTCCAGTGCAGGTTCTTCCTTTGTGTTGTGTGTATCTTTACATGTGTGTAGAGAGATTTATTTCTGCAAAGCAGCAGCAGTGAGGTTTGTTGTCAGTGATGTGAGAGGGCAGATTACCACCCATAGGGCTGGAGATGCTGGCTACAGCATTTTTGCCATTGCTCAGTGGCGGCTGGAGAGGAATTATTTGCCAACATGCTGTTTCCCACTGCCTCTGAGCTGGAACAAATGCTGCAAGCATCAGACAACTGGACTCTGGGGTGTGTACATACAGTATGTGTGGGTACTTCTGTGGATGAATGTCTCATATGCACATTGACTTCTCATATGTGTGTATATTTAATGTGTACCTGTGCTAGTGTGTATGTGACCATGTGTATGAGAGCCTAAATGCTTATGTTTATGGGATGGCAGGAAGATCAGCGGCCCCACGTGTTTGATAGGTTTACCAGCTTGCACATGACACCACGAGAGTAGCTGTGGTTCCCTGACTGCTGGCTACAGCCGAGAGCCTGGCAACACTAAGAGTGTCATTATACTGTCTGGTAGCTTATTTAGCAGCAGCTTCTTTGCCAAAATGTGTAAAAGGGCTATTCCCAAAGGACACATGACAAGAACAGAGATTAACAGAGTTTAAGTGCAAGTAAACTACTTGTTCCTTCCTTGATTTTTTTTGTGTGTGATTCTGGGAACCTTTTGGGTTCAAAAGACTGGGGAGATTTTTATGCACTGAACTCTCCAGCATCACTGGTCACCCTGATCATGTGGGTATGACTATGATATGTTTTTCTAATGTGTTTTCTTCATGTATTCAGCCATAATGTCCAAGTGTCGCAACTTGCGTGTTGATGAAAGTTAATCCTACAGTAGCTTTGCTGTGAGTCATTTCAAATTAGATATCATCATTCATAGTAATTACTAACTGAACACTTAACGTTTTCTCAGCTGTGGAATTCTCAGACTGGTTTGGAGGTAAATTATGTACAAGCACCTTCACAGTTATATATGTGCCTATCTAAGTGCACCAGCCTTGATGCTAACAAGAAGGAAAGACATGTTTAATAAGGCTGAATCACCTGTGAAAAGGTAACAGGAAATATTATAATGAACATTTAGCAGGGGTGGGTAGTAAGGCATCACTAAGTAATGCACATTTTTTAGGAAACAAGTCCTTTTATGTTCCTTTTTTTAAACTGTACTTCTCCTCTGTAATAGTATATTTAATAATAGTATATTTGTGAATCAGTGACCTATTTTTTACTTCACCACATTTGCCATTTATACCTTCATTACTAGTCTTTTCTGAATGCAGGGATTGAGAATATGGGGTACAGCATGCGAGGAGCACCTCCAGTGCAGTTGCAAAGTTGAAGCTGCCAGAAAGAAAAAGAAGCACCGTATGCCTTTTGACCACTGAAGTAAGGTGCACATACTGCAGGTGAAAATGTCGTTAGCTAGCTAATGTTAGCCATATAACTTTTTCATATGTGATGATAATTTTGATGTTATAGTAAGGATGAGAGGGGTAGAGAGGAGGAGATGGAGAGAGAGTGGGAGATTGTTCATATTTTAGTTGTATAGGATTTCCTTATTTGTTTAATTAGCCGACTTAGTTAGTTATTAAAAACTGAGTATAGATTTTTTTAATGCTAATCACTGATATTCAGCAAATTATGAGAGACCATCTTCTCACTGTGAGGCACTGCTGCAAGCCGCCGTGAGACACATCTACACCCTGCTAAAGTATCCTTGAGCAAAACACTGAATCCCTTTCAGCTGCTCTCTAGCTCACCCTGACCTTTGACCTCCCTGTAGTGGTAACAGAACATCATAAAAACATGAAAACATTAAGTAAAATGGACAAACGTGTGAGGACAAGGGGTCATGCAAAAAAGCACTGACAACAATGAATGCTTACTGTACAGAACTTTAAACGACACAGATGATGTGAAAATCAAAATGATCAATAAATCAAAAGAGGTATACGAAGTGTTTTCCATGTTTACCTTGTGTTTTTCTTCTGCGTTGACCCTATTCCACTGTGGCCCGGAGGACTTGCATATCGTGCTGTGAGACTGAGGAGAGAGCAGACAAGATGACAGACTGTTAACACAGTTAGAGGAGGAATGAGACCAGAGTCTTACTGGAATTTTTTAATCCATGCCTTAATGTAATAACGTGTGTGAGAGGAGGCATTCAGATAGAAGCTGAGGGAGAAGAAGAGATAACCAGGGAGAGAAAAGAAGGAGCACATGGTACGCACTGTACCGTAGCACACCAGGGCACATTTTTTTGACTTTTCACATGACCGCTCACATGTGTTTATTACCACACACGTATGACTCAGTCAATAACATCTCTAAATCCGTTTACAGGGCCGCTGGCATAAAACAGCCTGAAAAACTTTCACAATCAATTTGGTGGTGGCACCGTTTGAAGAAAACCCCAAGATGCACAACACACGAGGCAGAGGCGAAGGAAATGCCCACAGCACCAGTCACTGTTTATAACCCAACACTCACTGTTAGTCATTCACAGAGACGGGAATTAACGCGGGCTGCCCCTCCATTCATGTTTGACAGGAAGCAGTTAAGCTACTTGTAGAGCTCTTTATGAACAAAGAGATGCCTTTAATCATCATGCGTACACCCTGTAAACAATGAAGAGTCGAAGGCCAGGTGGCAAGGCTGTTGTTTATTCCTGTGTGTAAATGTTCTAAGTGTGTGAATTGCATGACTCGCGAACCATGTGAGTGTTTCTCACTTGTTGTCATAAACTGAGTGAACAGAGCCTCTATTGAAAGCCCCTCTATCAACCAGACATAATCTTCTGTTTTAACTAACGTAAGTAGCCTAAATGCCTGGGAGAAAATATTGTTTGTGGCTGGCTTTATTGCTACAAGCAACAGTATCATTTTAACTCCTGCCAGCGAGGAAAGAAAAGCTCTTGTTTGATGTTCAGGCTAACTATAACACAGCTAGCATTATGTTAAACAAGTGGCCTTTCTGCTATTTATTCACCCCTTTAACAAAGACAACTACACAAACTACATTTTTACAAAGACTGGAAACACATCTATACCCAAACATCGATAAAAGACAAGTGTTGAAAATGTATTTAAGATATATTGCACGCAGTGTCATGGCAGGCTTAGCTAACAGGTGCTACAGTTATTAGCTTATCAGAATTAGTTATGTACATAAATATGAACCACTGTATATTGAAGAAAACAATGAAAATGACTACAGGAAAATGTTTGTTAACAAAGACAGTAGTAGTAAATGTTGTTAGCTCACTGGTTTCACAGTTTTGTCACAGTAACTTCACATAAAATAAGTATAAACTACAGAACCAAACTAGACCAAATTACAAATTACAGAACCCAGCTAGCATAACAGAGCATTAAATAGCCGGAAAGCTAGATAAGCTACCAACTAACAAAGTCTCCTTTCAAGAAGTTTCATGGGGAGAAATCTTTTTTGACTGTTACATATTACTAATAAATTAGTTTGTAGAGAATAACAGATAATTGCAGATGTTTCTTCATACCTTCCACAGGCCGACCAAAGACAGAAAGTTGTTTTCCAGTCAGTTCCTTTGAGGAGGGAGCCCCATTTGAACAACTGTCCTCTACAATGACCAGAGCAGTAGCTATGCTTCAGCTGGAGGACAGAGGAAGCAACAAGCACTAGCACTCTGTTTAGACGTCCGTCTTTTCTGACAACGAGGAACAACTTGTTCTCTGTTTTGTGATTGTGGGCTGCTGGTTTGGCGTTGGTGAGTGAAAGCGGACAGAGACAATAAACTACCTATACTGGGTAGCTGAGTGACGCACTGCAGTTATCACATTTTATTTTCTGCTCTCTCTGCTTTTAGTGTGCCGTTCTCAACTTTGCATGCAAACTGAATATTAACAAATGCCAACAGACTTTTACATTTTAGCATTTCATGCATTAAGCTCACACTGTGAACCAACGTGAATAAAAAAATTAATTACTAGGGAACCAACAGTACAAGTCAATCACAATACTGCTTTGAGTAGAACATGATCGCAGGGACAAGAAAATATGAATTATTATATTATATTAATAATACACCCCAGATATAACATCAGAAAGTGGTTTTTATAAGGAATAGGGGTCCATACAAGTACTGGCCTTGACTTTTATAAACTAGAATTACTGCCTCACGATTGTAAGCTTCCAACAACCACTCAAGATACAGCAGACAATGCTTCAGACATAGATGTGCTGCAAAGAAGCTACATATTCTGAAACATGGATGGTTCACCTCCTCAACCTAGCAGAACTTGAGACCTACAGTATACAATCAGCACAGTTTCAAGATGGGCACCAAACAAAATGCCTCCCTCTCTGTTCCTGAGGCATGACATTTGAATTATGCCCCAAAATGTGTTTTGTGAGGTCACAGCGACCTTGGACTTTTAACCACCAAATTCTAATCAGTCCATCCTTGAGTCCAAGTGGATGTTTGTGCCAAATTTGAGGAAATTTCCTCAAGGCTCATTGAAAATATCGCGTTCAGGAAAATAAGACAGATGCTAGGTCACAGTGACCTTAACCTTTGACCACAAAAATATAATCAATCATCATTTTTCCAGTCATTATTTTTCCAAGGGGACGTTTGTGCAAGATTTAAGGAAAATACCCTCAAGGTCATCTTAAGATATTGCGTTAACAAAAGTGAAACAGAGGCAAGGTCACAGTGACCTTTACCTGTGACCACCAAAATCTAACAACTTTATTCTTGATTCCGAGTGGATGTTTGTACCAAATTTGGAGAAATTCTCTCAAGGCATTCTTGAGATATTGCGTTCACAAGAATAGGATGGACAGATGGACAAATAGACAACCCGAAAACATAATACATCTGGCCACAGCTATCACAGGCACAAATGCATAAAAATCTGTTGCTGATTAATATTTTGGCTGCCTCTTCTTCATGCATCATTTCCTGTTATGCAGAAGTACAACAAAAGGAGGACTGCTACAAAAGTTTCAGGCCTTGCCGAGGTGATTTTCAGTCAATATCTTGAATAAATTTCATCATTCTGCCGAATCAAACCAGCCGTCACGGAGCGTCTGTGATATTTAATGCTTTGTTCAGAGAGGTCGAGATTTGAATGACGAGGATCTTTTAAGGTGGTGAGCAAAATTTTAATTAGCTGTCCAACTCTTGAAAAGGTTCCCATTCTCTGTAATGCACACACACACATTTACATTCCTCACACACACACAGTCTTTCTCTATTTACACCTCTCCCTCTGGACAATTCACCTCACTTCTAAACCACCTGTGATAAAGTGCCGAGTCACTATACATTTCTAATTGACCTTGCAGGTTTTCATGATGCGGTGTTATGCAAATGAGCTCGGGAGCAGACAGCAGAACAGAGGGGGAACAAGTTCAGGGCAGTTTCACATTATAGAGGTGAGCACCTTTGCACCATGTTATTAATGAACTATATGATACATGACGTGTCGGTTAATGATGTCTGGCAACTAAATATGTTGCCCCTATAGCCCGCACCACATTTCATCTCATCTCCCTGTAGTATGTTTTGTGCTCTATTAAATACCCTGAATGGCGCTTAGCACACAGACAGGACAAGCTTAGACACAGATTAATGGAGCCTGTCACATTCGAAAATGCTTTTTCAGCATTTCGATGGAAACATTTTTTGTTCCCATTTATAGTGGGAGTCCAGTGCAAGGCTGTAAGCAAGGGTTATCTTTAAAGGCAACAAAGTCCACAGGAGTCTGAAGAAGGTAGTGTAAGTGCAGCTCATGTAGGAGGAGCACACAGTTGTATATGACAGTAAAAAAATCAGGGGTGCTGTGGTGCACATTTTTCCACCGCAAGACCCATCCTGACCCCCCCTGCCCCCTCCTTCAGCTTTATAAAATGCAGTGAAACATGAAGGCAATGGTATAGAGTCCCCAGCCTGGAGTGCTTATCCAACCCACAGCATTTAAGATGTTTCCAATGTGGAAAAAGAGACACCAGAACACACGAGGGCAGGATCTAGGACTGGGGAAAGGGGATGGGGCGGTGGTAAAGAGGAGAAGGAGGGGAGGGTACAGTCTGTCACTTTTGATCCAATACAACATACATCAACAAGTCCTTCGGTTAATAGTCCACGACACTGCGGTGCACATGCGAGCGATATTGGATGCCTTCACTGTCCTATTAAATGTGAGTAATATCAGTTTCAGTTTGATTGTAGCCGCATCCCTGAGGGCAGACACTAACAGATGGGTATGAGATCCAAAATGGCGGGAGCTTAAATACTCGGGCCAATGTGATGACAGCAGGTAATGACATCTGACCATCATGTCCAAAGGAGGGGTCTGTCCAACGTGGCTCTCTTAAATTAGCTACTTCTTGTATTATTGCTTGGACGCAGACTCACACATGAAGTCACATTTCCACAAGAGCATGCTGCACAGTTAACTCGGTATCAAGTGTTCACTAATGCGTGCTATATGGCAACATGTTGCACTGAGCATCCACTTCTGTGGAAACTAATTTTGCATGAATGTTGTACAAAGAAGAATCTATAGTACAAGTTGAAGCCCTTGAATTCATTCAATATGTCAATAAGTCCTCCAACCTTAACAACAAAAATAGGTAATTTAAGTTGCCCTAATGGCCTAAGAGTTTAGGGGTTAGGGTGCTGACAATGGACCACAACATCTAGGTTAATCGCCGAATTACGCTAGAAAGAACTACTTAATATATTTTGTCTGACTATGTTGGAAGACAAAAGTGTTTGTAGTTGCAGACTGGCTGGATGGATGGATAAAGTTTCTATAGCTGTTCAACCACTGAACTAGTATTTCTGATTAAGTACAATACTGCTTTTAGCCCAACTCGTGAATCTTTGTTACCTGTCATTTCTCTATTATCATCTCTCTGATCAAGACACACAACACTCCAGAATATACTATAAACTAGAAGGGCACTGGGAAAGTGAAGACCTCCACTAAGGCCAAATGTCCTGTTTCACAATGTTAATAAAACCGAAAGTAATTTCTGTATCGATCCTGTAAGTTGGATCTGCTCCAAAATTTAATGGGTTCTTCCTTGGCCCATGCTACACAGACAAACAAACCAACAAAGAAACTGAACCAAAAACGTAACCTCCCTGGCAAAGGTCAAAATGAGTAACTTGCCATTGCCTTTCAAATCAACCCATATGAGTATTTTGTAATTTGACACTCCTATCGGGAGAACATCATAATTCATTAGTGCTTTCAGAAACTGTTTGAAAAATAATTCATATTAGTTTTTTTTATGATCTGCCAATGCTACGGTAGAGGTTAGGGTTTAGGGAATTAGTTGAAGTTACGTAAAGATCAGGTTTAAAGAAACAGTGACTGTTAGCAAGACACTGGATGCAAACAATGGTGACTTTGGTGTCAAACCAACACCAAACCATCCACTCTGACCTTGTCCCTATGGAGTGTTGTGGTGATACAACAGCAATACATCATTATCGACTTGCTCAGCTACAAAAAACCCTAAAAACCCTGCAAAGAAATGGCTTATATTGTGTAGTACTCCACTAATCAAACAAGCTGTCGGCAAAACTAATCAATGACTTCAACTAAAACTGACAGTATCCAGTGACAAAGATATGATACCTATTAATAAAAAGCTTAACACATCTCCATGATATATGACAGTGTAGAATCACAGGACAAGCAGAACCAAAGCATTTACCAGTTCATGATGCCACTGACACTATTCCATCCTCCTCATATCACCGTGTGTTTCCCAGATAGATCCAAACTCTGTTGCCTGGATGTTGTCACACACACTACACAAGCTAAAACTGTACCTAGGAGACGAGTCGGGCTTGGCCAGGCTGTTGGCTCTCCCATAAGGCAAACGGCTCTTCCTGTCGCGAGACACGGCGGTTGGCAGGCGTGAGGTGCGCCAGACCAGGGGGTCAACTTGTTCGCCCCGGGACATGGTGAGTTAAAGAGGGAGGGTTTGCTGTGCCCTGTCAGGCCTGGGCCCCCCTGCCTTCTAGAGCACTGAAAACCTCCCGTGGCTCCGGGCTGTCGCGATCCGTCCAATGGGGAGTTCCCCTCGGACACACACACACACACGCATTCAAACACACAGTCACACACATCCCATCCCTGCCCCAGAGACACACCAGTCAGGCCAGCAGGTGCTGTCTATAGAAAGCTCCCCATATCACAACTGTAGATGTGCAGTAGGCCAAATGTGTGTGTGTGTGTGTGTGTGTGTGTGTGTGTCTTTTTGTGTAAATCTGTGAGACAGATAATTTGATAATTCTAAAAGCTTAACATTTTTAATTTACAACATCCATTCTTCTGGCTTATCTTATATTTTATGAAGTTACTCAGACATGCTAAATCTTCAGGGTCAGCTGGGGCTTACAGGAATTCATCACTGTGGAAAATTAGAATAAGAAAAGATTTTTTTATGAATACGTTTAATTATATTTCAGTGTTTCCAAAGGTGGGTGAAAAGAAAGAGGAGCCTGCGCACCAGCCAGGCATGAAGCCTCGAACAAAGGGAACACTACGAATCTTAAAAATTATTTGAAGTTGACATGGCACAATATAAAAAGTGCAGAGAAAGCAAACTTTAAACATCAGACGTATCAGTTTGTGCAGTAGTTAGAAGCTACTTCACATGCAGTGATAAACTCACTTCTACACAGGGAGACGCAGTTATAGTATAAAACATTATTCCTGAAAAGGATGAAGCACCAAACACAACAACAGAAGATATTCTCCAGTATATCTCAAGGATTTTGTTATCATCTCATTTAAAAGGAAATGAGCAAATTTGTATTTTGCCTCCAGCTCTGATGATAAGCTTATGAGATAAACACAAAAGAAAGATAAAAAGAAACTAATTTTCTCTACTGTATTTATGAAGTTCGCTGGCTGTGTTTCCATTATAACTGTCTTAAAACAAATTCAAGCAAACATTTTAAATGTCACAATAAAGAAATGCAAATTCGACACATTACCAACTGGTTTGGTGCCAAAAAAAAAACGGGCTCTGCAAGTCATGGTTTGATCAGAAGTTGGCAGTATGGGATACACTCTACACATGGCTATAATCCTCCAGTAAACAGAGTACTAGAAGTAGAGGTTGCAAACTAACAACAAAACAAGTTGCCTTGGCCATCTAACCCAGTGATGTAGACTTGAGATCTGCCTTGGTCTTGAGACCGGTCTCAAGACCATTATTTGAAGGTCTTGGTCCAGATTTTTGCATGGATTTGTCTCAGTCTCAAATAGGGCTCAGGATTTCATTTCAAGAGTGATCAAGACTGCAACTTCAGGAATATCGCTAACTTGCCTGCGCAAAAAAGGAGTGTTGAATAAAGATGGTTAAGTCAATCTCATCTACTTAGTATTTGTTTGCTCATAGAAAACTAAAGAAAATTCACACATAAAATTCACCTCTGTAATGCCTTTTGATTATTTAATAAGACATTTGTCATAGTACATTTATACAAAGACTCATATAAACAGTATGGCGATAAGAGACACTGGCTGAAAAAAAAAACCCACCACGTTAATCTAGGGTTGGCTTATACTTTCAATTTCACTGGCGTGTGTTTCCAAATAGTGTGTACAGTAAATCATATTCCACACTGACTGACAGAATCTTATAGATTTTGTATCAGCTTGTTCCAACTCTTCAGTAAAGCTATATAATCTTTAAACTGAATGAAATATTCAAACCCAATACTACATGTTTTTATAGCTGCTTCATTCCATCAAATCCAAGCTGTCTTGTGCATCATTTCATACAAATTCCCCCCAAAGTCTGCCTGAAATATCTGATCTCCTTCCTCTTTGAAAACTCTGTGATCTCCACTAGGATTTAAAGTAAAGTTATGTGGGTTCAAATGATGTTTGACTGCACAGCATGAGCTTGTGATGATTGACGTATACCAGTGAGTCAGCTGCATTTTAACAGGTCAAAGCATTTCAGAACCAGAAGAATTTGATTTTATTTCCTTCACCAATATGAAATATACAGCAGTAACACCGCAGTATAAAAACACAATAAAAAAAAAAACAAGTGGATGTTGTTTGGACATTGTTTTCTTGCATTTCTGCTGGCACTGAAAGTAGCATGGGATGCAACATGTTTGAGTCACACAGTCATGATGATCTGGTTCACTCGTCGTCTACCACACACAGGCACACTTTAGAACCATTGGACCATTATTAACCACAAGCACAGTCAGAGTTAATTACACTCTTCCCTACTTATGTGATACTAGGCCAGGTTATACTATGCCTCCAGACTGTTCTTCAAACAATATTTCGGCAAAGTATTTCCATTCTTTCCCTGATTTCTCTACCCTGAATCATCAAATTCATTCTCCACACCTTTTTGAACTTTCTTGAGCCACAGAAAGAGGCTGAATGGCTCAGACATGCCCCCCAAAACTCAGAGATTAATAGCTTACTTTATCACTGACAGACACGGACTGATCCTCTGACCTCCAATGTGGCCTTCAACGTTCAGACGTGATTAACTTATTAGCCCAGGGGAGTGAGACATTAGTGGGGCTGTGGACAGCGAAGGCAAAGGGTCTAATTTGGAAATTAGCTGAGCCACTTCTCAACAAAAGTCTTTCAAGAAGACCTTTGTCCATGAATTCATATGTTCTCCTTCTTATAGGTGGGGAACTGAAATATCTCATCAAATAATAACTCAAGAATCTCTCAGCCAACTTGTATCCTCCTCGTATTTTATGATGTTGAACTTCTGTCATGGCTTTATCAGTATGTGTATTGTTTGGCAGGCTTGCCAGGCTGGACTGATACAGCAGTGTGTTTCCAACTTCAGTGTTCGGTGTGTGTGAGCGTTCTCCACCTGTTGTTGGGGGGAGGCAGTAGTGTGGGAATGGGAGGCAGCTGTGCCCTTAATAACCCCCCACAACACACACACACACACACACACACACCAACACGCAATACACTGACCTCATTGCTACCACCTCCTAACCCGTACGAACAGAGTGGGACTGAGTGAGACTAACTGCTCTTATTGCACTAATTCTATACACACATGCGGAGAGACACACACACACCCACAGTACTGCCAAACAGAGCGACCTTGCAGTAACTTGATCTGGTTTGGGGGAATGCTGCTCATGTGTGGCATGTCAGGCCTTCCTTTAGATGCTCCACTGAGGCCTGCTCTGTCTATTTACATCACACAGGGTCAGGCCTCCTTTGCTTTTACTGCCTTTTACTGCTTAGCTGCCTACATGCCAACACTTCTAATGTACAATACATGTCTTCATATTATAAAGTACCTCATGAATTGGACTTAAGATGGACTGTTGAAAAATCGACTCAGCCAAACCAGAGATATAGGCTGTGTTTAAAATCACACAAACATATTATTCAAAGTAGGTATGACATAAAACTGAATGTGTGGTGCATTCATACTGATAGTATGTGGATTTCGTCTGCACAAGAATTCCCCGCCCCAGACGTATACTACATGAGCAGGAATGTTTGAGTATGAGACTTGACCTTACTGGACATACTCAACTGCCCCACAGTGGCAAAGATTTTGAGCCAGGCAGTACGTTAGTATCATAGACTGTACTAAATAATGGACATAGTCACTGTGGCATCACCCATTGGTTTGTGGACTCCTGTTTTGGAGCCTAAGTTTAGCATTTTGGCCGTCGCCATCTTGGATTATTGGAGCCAGAAGTGACCATATTTGGGTGAGGGGGTGGAGATAGCCCTGACGCTAGCTGTTAGCTTGGTTTAAGACGGTTCATTTACAACTATGGTTAACTGTCATAATGCTAATGCAAATTTTTGCCAGCAAAAAAAAACAAAAAAAACAAAAAAACTGAACTGAACAATACTATATAGGTGACCAGACCTTACAATTAAGTCTCATGAACTGTAACCAAACTCAAAATAGCAACAGCTACAGCTACGCCCATACTATGTGAATTGGGGGTTACACCATAGTTACGTTAGACTACCTAACTTATGTTGTTGCGTGTCAGCATCTTGACAGACAGTTAACAGACAGCACCCACCTGTAATTTGGTGAGTTCTATAAGTTCAAGTTCAAGTTTGAAGTTTATTTCGTTCATGAATGTGTTCCAATAACAAAACCTTTTTTTTTTTTTTTTTTAACATCTTCATATCCATATAGTTTACACAGCCATGACGAAAGGGAGGCAGAATGAAGAAAATCTTATATTTTCTGCCCCCTTTACAAAAAATTACTCTGATACTTATCAACACCTTATGTTTGCGCATGAGAATAATAAGTAAAAGAAACAAAAATAAAAACCAAACCAAAACATCCATTCCTAATATCTTAATCTGAACAAATTTTAAAGCAAAAGCAAACCATAATCATCGTCGTCATCATCATCATCATCATCATCATCATCACCACCATCATCAAGTTTTAAAGCAAAAGCAATCCATAATCATCGCCATCATCAAGTAATGATACTCACTCATATCATAGCCGAACATCCAAAGAGAGATAATAGTAAGATAAAACAATACTAAACAAAGATCCATAGCTACACAACTAAACAACAGAAGTAACCAAGTGCAACATGCCTTAGTGTATTTCAAGTTATCATTGTGGCTATAACGTTGATAAGAAATGTAAAATGTAAAATTTTAAAGAAACATAAATACTAATAAAAATTCACCCCCTGTACAGTCCTAATGTACAATGAAATCAGCTTTACAGACCAAAACAATGTTTTGTACCAGGTTGTAAACATGTTTATTTCTGCTGTAAGGTTGGGCATTTTAACATCTGTGGGGTCTATGGGGAATGACTTGGTCTTGGAGCCAGCCACAAATGGTAATTCAAGGAACTGCAGTTTTTGGCACTTTCGTGAAGTTGCTGCTTGGTTAGTATGCAATTCTGAACACAGCCATTGTCTTTTCTGTTCCACACAATCTTCCTCTTTGGCAAAACCTGGCACCAATATTACCCACGATGCAACTTGACCACTGGTGGACTTTGCCACCTTCAGACAGAGCCAAGCTAGCCAACTCCCCCTGCATGCAGTCTTTGTGCTAAGCTGAGCTAACAAGGCTGTAGCTTTATATTCAACATACAGATATGAGAGTCAACCAGAGAGTGAATATTTTCCATACATTCTGAGGCTAGGCCTGCATTCAAAATGTAAATCTAATGTAACTGCTCCCCTCCGCTGTCAGCCAGCTTGACTCTTCCCTGTCAAAACTTCCTTATGCAGCAAAAGCCCTAATGAGAAACATTTTCCATGAAGGCTGTTATTCATTTTGCACTGAGAGGCGGTGATATCCAACAAATTCCTGTTTACAAAAGCTCAAACTGGACCTAATTAAGCATCCAAAAGTGATAAATCAGTCGCCCTCTATTCCAGCATGGACCCTAAAAAATAATTGGTCAGCTAATTCAAACCAGTGACATTAGCTTGCTTCTGCGACCTCTCGGCTACCTCTGCCCCAAATGAGACCTGAAATGGTATCTGGAGCACGACGTACCTGGACTGCATCTCTTGTGTCTTGAGGCTGCTGGCGGACGGTGCGGTGCTGCTGGTCTGCTGGCTGAGCTCCACCAGGGACTGGTAGTACTGCTGCTGTTGCTGTTGCTGCTGCTTGTAGCGCGACAGGATGAAGAAGAGGCCCAGGATGCTTTTTAGGTTGCCATTCCTGATCTCTGGAGGGACAAGACGGGAGGAAAATGTGAGCATCTACTTGGTACTTACAGTGCTACTCCATCGTCATATGAATCTATGCATTACAACTGTGCACAGGGCTATACAGCTTTACCCTGCATCGACCTTGCTGTAGAATCAATCCATTTTCTTGGAATAAAGTCATTTTTGCAGACTTTTGTTTTTCTTTTGTCTAGAACCAAAGCAGTGTCCTGTGACGCAAAAAATGAATATTTTCCAGACCATTTATTGTGTCTTTCAAACACTGTAAAGTGAACATATGTTGACTTTTTCAAAAAACCCACTTGGGGATGGAGCTCCAGTGCAGCTGTTGTGCAGCAAGCCTAAGAGTTTCATAAGAGTAATTATACACTGGCGTTAACTGGAGGAGATATTGATGTACTGTGTATAATATGCAGAGTTATAGCATTGACCGTTACTTAATAGTATTCAGCATGAGGTAACACTTACCCAGTACCGGAATAATTTAAACCACTGCTCTCAAGAAGAACCATTTGTCACAGATCCAGACTAAAGCATCTGCTAACACACAGCTGGTTCATTTAGGAGTGAAGCTCAGCATGGGAACTCCCGACTGGTGTTTAACTGGCAGACGTCTGGTGTGAGGGCAAGTCGGAGGCCAAACAACCCAAAATATACAACAGGAACTTCAATTACAGTTCTGTTTTTGCCATGAAAACAGGAACTGATGGTTTACTTATAGATGCTGCTGGTACAGTAGCGGGATGATAGCAGAAGTGAGACATTTCTGTATATTAATAAAGGTGAAATCATAAAAATGGTTGAGACAAAATGGAGAAATGATAGCAGCTGTGTGTGAGTTCACAACATAAATTATACCTAAAATAAAATCAGCTGAGACAGTAAGGCAAATAAGAGCAACGGAAAGATAAAACACAATGATCCAAACTACATTCAACAGACTTAAGAGTAATGTGTGAGAGTTAAAGAGATTATGTTCCTGTTTTTGATCTCCACCAAACTGCAGCCCTGCAGATAAAGTTACCCTTTACATATGCTGAGCTGGCAACAGCAAGAAAGCTCCTAATCAATGAGAAACTTTGTCTGGAGTGTTAATCTTATCCTCAACAGTTCCTGAGTTCATCTCAGACAAAACTCAAACAAATGCATCCCTCGCCGACTCCTTCACACACAGCCGAGATGGGATTCAGCAGTCACAGAGGCGGAAGAATTGATCACTGTGGCTAAGGCACCCATTTGTGAAATGGACTTTTCAGATCAAACCCTCGGCGGGAGCTGGCACACAGAGGCATGGGAAGGATAGCAGCGGCTGACGCAGGGCTTTTTTACTCCATTTTTCAATTTGGTGGGGCTCAAACATTCTCCCCAGCCATCCATGGCTACACTGTGCAGTTTGGAGACTGTGAAAGTTGGAGAAGATTAATCTCTTGGGGGTGTTTTCCATTTTCTAACACCCAGAGGCGGTAATTT
This sequence comes from Epinephelus lanceolatus, assembly GCF_041903045.1. Taxonomy (NCBI): domain Eukaryota; kingdom Metazoa; phylum Chordata; class Actinopteri; order Perciformes; family Serranidae; genus Epinephelus; species Epinephelus lanceolatus. Next base: position 28,465,240 of record NC_135756.1, read on the forward strand.
ATACTGGGACCTTAGAGAGAGTCTGAACAGCAGCGTTTTCTGTGCTTAAGGGAGAGACAATGCTTCAGATTCAGCCGCCCAAAGAGCCGATGTGGACCAACACTGGAGGCAACTGGTAAAAGTTACAGAAATGATCATGATGAGGACACGTGGAAGAATAATAATACTTCATCCATCCCAAAAGGGAAGTTGCCCTCGAGGTCAGGGTCGGCTAAAGAACAGCACATTTCATGTATTTTATGTCTCACTTAAGGAAACTTTAGCAAGGTGTAGGCTTCCACCAAGGTTACATTAACAGGCAGTTCGGAAACTGTCCTGGGGCCCCAGAACTCTGGGATCTCTGCTTTATAGTCATTTATTTGAACAATTGTTCAGCATTATTCACAGTGAAAGCACAGTATCAGCTGATGTGATAAGGATCTTAAAGGGATACTGATGATCACTTGAATATTAGTTACCCTGTGTTACACTAAAACCATGAAGAACACATATTAGTTTATTTGTGTTACTCTGTGGCTTTGGTGAATCTGAACTAACCCTTTACAGCATCAAAGTCACACAATGACACAAACTAATTGATGAAGGCAATGGTAGACAAGCAGCCCATGCTAGAAAAACAAAGTTATCCTCACAAATCCAACAAAACCTGGGGAGAGTAACTGATACACAAATGGTCATTTAGGAAGAGAAGCATTCCTTAAAGGTGGGTCATGCCCTGCGTCAAAATCTAGTTTTACAATAAAACCGTCATGACTTCCTTTGTGCTTTTATGTTCCAAAGTCCAATAATCATGTGTTTGACAAAATTACTAAACAACAACTCTTGGACTTGTTGTAGCATGCAAAAAGAAGTACATATTGTACAAATACCAGAAGGAAGAGGGTATTTATATGTATCCAGCAGCTCAGTTTTGCAAGGGACTCGTTAATGCGCATAAAAAAACTTAAACAGTGGCTTCACGATTAGAAGATAGTCTCATCATATTTGGTTTTAGCTGAAAAATATTATCATGCTTTGCATCATGTAGATGATCTATGTTTGATACTATTTAATGTAATATTTACATATTTTATGTATTTCTCCCCAGTAACCAGCTCCTCTTTTCTATGCTGTGATATCATTATATTTTATCACATTATGTTGTCTTGTTATGTTATCTAGACTTAGAAACTACATTGAAGTGCTCAGGATTAGCCCAGAGCCTCTCCAGCAGCAGTAGAAAAGTTAGGATGATTAATATTTTCAATAATGGACATCATATTAAACATTTGATCAAATGAAATTGTGTTGACTGTGAGAAAGTAAAATACACTGTTCTCCAAAACAGAGCAGGGAGAATCTAGTCCTGATATCATCTCACGGCATACGGTTCAGCCACGATCCATCCTCTAACATCACTCCATCCATATATTTGTCATCCGTTGTCTTCTTAGAGATGAAGCCTGTTTAGAAATCTCAGTCACACTTTGGTTCTTTGGTGTAAGAACTTCAGTGTGAGAACATCAAGGTGGATGATTGGCCATGCATGATTTTGACATCAGAGACCTGAGACCATGATCCATTTTTGCTTAGGGTTAGAAAACTAGAATATGTAATTGAGGTTAGGAAAAGATTGTGGTCTTTTTATTGAAAAAGTCAACCAAGTGATAACATCAAACCAGTGTTCTATATAAACATTTCATCATTACGTTGATATGAAACAATTCTTTGTGTGGTATTACATTTCTACAAAATGTATCAGCCAATGCAATGTAGTTGTACAGTACAGGCCAAAAGTTTGGACACACCTTCTCATTCAATGCGTTTTCTTTATTTTCATGACTATTTACATTGTAGATTCTCACTAAAGGCATCAAAACTATGAATGAACACATGTGGAGTTATGTACTTAACAAAAAAAGGTGAAATAACTGAAAACATGTTTTATATTCTAGTTTCTTCAAAATAGCCACCCTTTGCTCTGATTACTGCTTTGCACACTCTTGGCATTCTCTCAATGAGCTTCAAGAGGTAGTCACCTGAAATGGTTTTCCAACGGTCTTGAAGGAGTTCCCAGAGGTGTTTAGCACTTGTTGGCCCCTTTGCCTTCACTCTGCGGTCCAGCTCACCCCAAACCATCTCGATTGGGTTCAGGTCCAGTGACTGTGGAGGCCAGGTCATCTGCCGCAGCACTCCATCACTCTCCTTCTTGGTCAAATAGCCCTTACACAGCCTGGAGGTGTGTTTGGGGTCATTGTCCTGTTGAAAAATAAATGATCGTCCAACTAAACGCAAACCGGATGGGATGGCATGTCGCTGTAGGATGCTGTGGTAGCCATGCTGGTTCAGTGTGCCTTCAATTTTGAATAAATCCCCAACAGTGTCACCAGCAAAACACCCCCACACCATCACACCTCCTCCTCCATGCTTCACAGTGGGAACCAGGCATGTGGAATCCATCCGTTCACCTTTTCTGCGTCTCACAAAGACACGGCGGTTGGAACCAAAGATCTCAAATTTGGACTCATCAGACCAAAGCACAGATTTCCACTGGTCTAATGTCCATTCCTTGTGTTTCTTGGCCCAAACAAATCTCTTCTGCTTGTTGCCTCTCCTTAGCAGTGGTTTCCTAGCAGCTATTTGACCATGAAGGCCTGATTCGCGCAGTCTCCTCTTAACAGTTGTTCTAGAGATGGGTCTGCTGCTAGAACTCTGTGTGGCATTCATCTGGTCTCTGATCTGAGCTGCTGTTAACTTGCGATTTCTGAGGCTGGTGACTCGGATGAACTTATCCTCAGAAGCAGAGGTGACTCTTGGTCTTCCTTTCCTGGGTCAGTCCTCATGTGTGCCAGTTTCGTTGTAGCGCTTGATGGTTTTTGCGACTCCACTTGGGGACACATTTAAAGTTTTTGCAATTTTCCGGACTGACTGACCTTCATTTCTTAAAGTAATGATGGCCACTCCTTTTTCTTTAGTTAGCTGATTGGTTCTTGCCATAATATGAATTTTAACAGCTGTCCAATAGGGCTGTCGGCTGTGTATTAACCTGACTTCTGCACAACACAACTGATGGTCCCAACCCCATTGATAAAGCAAGAAATTCCACTAATTAACCCTGATAAGGCACACCTGTGAAGTGGAAACCATTTCAGGTGACTACCTCTTGAAGCTCATGGAGAGAATGCCAAGAGTGTGCAAAGCAGTAATCAGAGCAAAGGGTGGCTATTTTGAAGAAACTAGAATATAAAACATGTTTTCAGTTATTTCACCTTTTTTTGTTAAGTACATAACTCCACGTGTGTTCATTCATAGTTTTGATGCCTTCAGTGAGAATCTACAATGTAAATAGTCATGAAAATAAAGAAAACGCATTGAATGAGAAGGTGTGTCCAAACTTTTGGCCTGTACTGTATATCAACAGGGTTGTTCTCGGCCAACTGATGCTTTATCTTATAATTATTTTGGTGCTGCTGCAGAACATTCGAAGAAGAATTATCTGCACTTGTAAAGTAGGACGTATGCAGGATTTATGCATCAAAAGGGACTTTGAGAAGTTGCTGCTGTGCAGCATTAAATATCTCTCTGCCCAAACTTCAAGCACTCTCACTGGCAACACAGACAAAAGAGCACCATACCAACTTTTCCTTTCAAGATGATGTACGAGAGATATGAGCACTTCAGATATTTTCTGCTTGACCATCAATTGTCTGAAGTTCATCTGGCTTGAAGCTCTGCAAATGTTTCTGCTGAAAATTTATCATGAAACTCTCACAAAGTGTCACCTTTTGCTCTCTTTTCTGTTGCACCTTTCCCAACTATCTGAAAGTTTTGGGAGAAGTTGTGATAGAGAAAAGGATAGCTGGATTGCCTGAGACAGCGATAGGACACTGCTTTTTGCCCATTAGACATTTTTGTCAGCAATGCACAGACTTTTTATCCCACTGAAAGCAGGAGGGCTCTTGCTGCTCTGAAGTTGCGTAGAAGATAAGTGTTTCTGCTTGGCCCAAGCTCAATGAAAATGTGCTTTGCTTCTGGGGGCCTTTTAAGTGGTTGATGTGGTTTCATTCATTCTTTTTTTCTTATTATTTGGAGCAGTTGGTTATTTCATGAGCCACAGAGGACTTTGGAGGAGTAGAAGGAGTGATCCTAGCATGGCTGCATAATACAAAGAAGAGGGCAAATACTGTGTGAGCATTTAAGGACTATATATTCTGCTTTTACCTAATTAATCAACCTTCCTTGGGTTTAATCCTCAAACAATACATGTCCACCTGGGGTCCCTCTTTACAACTTCAAAGCTGGTTAGGTCTTTGCTTCTGCTGCTGCCCTTGGCTTCTTTATGTAAACTCGGTTTTAATTCCTAGGAGTTCCCAATAAAGTTTTCAGACAACTATTGTTGAGTTCTGCTGCTGTGTTTTGCTTTCTAGCCCAGTTCTTATTACAAAGACAGCCAACAGGGTTTTTTGTAAGCAAAACATTAAACTTACCCTCACCCTGGGCCTCACCTTCTGGTCAGAGAACAAGCGTGTACCCCTTACTGACCCAGCACAGTGGACTAATAAAAATCAGACCTATTTAAAAAAAAAAAAAAACTTTACTCCCACTGAGATGTAGCAGAAGGGACTTTATAGTGGTAAGCGGGTCGTATTGTAGGTTGCACTCTAGCACTTTAACCATAAGGGGCCTGTCCTGCTATGGTCTCAGCTTCCCTGCAGTAGAAAGAGGCTTTAATGACCTGTTGTAAGGACCCCTCACTGTAACCCATTATCAACTGCAGGAAATGTGTGTTTCGGAGCTTTACACCTGCTTTTTAAGGCTGGTAACGGTAGACTGAACTTCCTGTGGATAATTATCACATTTCAAGTAGTAAACTTTTTTTGCTGGTGTTAGTTTTGATGACTTTTTTTTTTTTTGCTAAGGGGTTAAGTGTGTTAAGTGTAGCGCTTTTTTCTTTATAGCTAGATCAAGAAGCTAGAGGCACTCTGGTGGCTCTGCTGTACCTGTGAAAAGCGGTGCTAAATGCAGGTTCGCTGTAGCTGGGTTTTAACCAAATTTTCAGAAAAAAAGGGCAAAAGAAAATGCAAATTTATGTGTTGTTCCATCCACTACTGTTATGTGATTACTGGGAGTTGGTTTACCGTAATGCAGTGGGTGATGCTAATTCTACAGTTGGGTGCCACTGCAGAAGAGGGTGCAACAAGATACTGTAATGATAAACCACCAGTCAAACCTCAACAATGGTTTGTATGATGGATGTATGATAATGGAGAACACACTGGACAATGGTTTTGAACAGCCTCCAGAGACAACAAAGAGACATTGCAATGGCCTACGTGTTGACGATGTGTCATGACTCTACGTCATCACTTATTTGCTGAATCTGTTTCCATTGCACTAGATTACATTTACCTCTTTATCGATAAGCTAAGTTTTCTACCTCTGCCAAGCAGATTCTCAGATTTTTAAAATTTTTGACATTTCCACTGTGGCTATTTTCATGCACAAATTGAAAATAGGCATCAAAAGAGGTGGATGGAAATGCACCTACTTGTCTGTAGCATTATTTTCTTTTCTTGCTGTGAAAAAAAATCTTGCCTTGATTTCATTATGCCCTATAACCTCCCTTAGCGGAAACGTGAGAGGGGACCATAACACTTCAACATGATGAGTTTTTCCAGAACTTCACTTTACAACCTCCCCCCAATGAGATGCAAGGGGACTTCTAGAGAGGTTATTACAATAAGTAGGCTCTCTCAAGAAAAAAAAAAAAAGTTCCTGTATGCACATCAAACATTCAACTTTGTTTTTAAACCCACGCCTTGTAAAAGATAATAAAGACTGCATATGCCAGCCAACAGAATCTGGAAAGCCCTGGGCTCATTCAATTAGAAATGAGAGGGCAAACATGGCCATCTAATTTAACTCACAAACACACGCAGCACAATGCGGAGTAAGTCTTGAGAATAAGGCTGACGGAGGCAGAGAGTGAGGGAGAGAAAGATGGACTGAGTGAAGTGAGTGATGAAATGCAGCAGCAACAGTGATGGACAGAGTAACCCAATAGCTCATATATTTACAGACCCACTTTGAAATTCCAGGCTCAGCGAGTCACTTTACTGTTTTTAGTGCTGTGGTGGTGGCGGTGGTGGTGGTGGTGGTGGTGGGGGGGGGGGCACAGAATATAGAGCTGTCGGTCAGTGTGTCAGGCTCTCAGAATATTTCTGCTGCTGGAGAGGTCAAGGGCACACAGCTCTTTTATGTTTAAAGGGGAGCAGGAACAACATGGGGCCTGGCCAAGCACAGGTCCTAAACAACAGCTGCAGATATTTTCTGCTAGAATCATTGAGACATGCTTGTACCTGTAGGTATGGGATTTAATCAACAAGTCCTCCAGTGGCTACAACCACATAGGTCGTATGGTCGTTACCCTTTAATATGACCCACAGGAGTGTTTCCTACATTAGCACTCCAACCAGTGTGGTTGACATTAGCAAGGAGAATCCAGATTGGGGATCATCACGTTACTTTACATAATGTGACGACGGGATAGAATATGATGACGTGACATTATTTTAAGTATGTACATAACTTAGTAACTCAAAGTTGACCCTTGCTTTCACCTGAGACAGGAACAGCAGTCTGCCGGGTCAAAGGCCTTTGTTTGTTTGACCAATCCACTACCCTGTCAACCTCCACACACTGCCTTTGTCATTTTTTATACTATGTCATGATGACTTTGTTGTTCTTCATATTACATCACATACTCTTTATACAATGTCAGACAGACATTGTTGCTCTTTATGCTACGTCACCTGACATCCTCCTTTGCTCCCATCATTATTGCTTTGGTCCCTAAAGGTTGCTGCCTACGCTACATGTGAAAGGGTCATTCTTAAAATCAGAAAGCACTTTGTGCTGCATTCTGTGCAGGAAAGGTGCTATATGAATAAATAAAATACATAAATAAGTAATAAGCTGCTTGTACAAACAGCCTACATATTTTGGGGGAGGACAGGCTCAATTTTATGGAAAATCCCAATCAGAAAGAATGAGTTTAGGTTTTCGTAACCCAATCGTTCTCATCATACCATTTTTATAAAACACTGTAAATGGTACAAATTATCCATGACTCTTTGCATCAAAATATGCCATTAAGTTCCCTGTTTCTCAGGATTTATGTTAAAGTTCCAGAAAGGCAGATTGTTTTTTCACAATTGTCAATTGTAAAATAATTAGTGACATGGCCGGGAAGGCAAAGGGAAAATCCAGGGGATAATACAGGACATAGAACATAGAACTGTGTGTGTGTGTGTGTGTGTGTGTGTGTGTGTGCACGCGCGTACAGGTTTAATATAAATGTGATATGATGTGTAATGTATTAATGTTTCATGTTTGCCTGACAACTTCCCAGGATAGTATGTGGTACACTACCTTGGTTGGTATGATTTTTCTGCTGGAAAGAGATTGTAAGCAAAATCTTATGGTGGAAATCATGAAATTAAATGTAGTTAATTCTGAACACATTTTGTCTCTGTCAGTGAACACAAGTGCATCTCAAATTTTAGCAACAAACTCTAAAGGAAAACTGAGAGATTAGGTGAAAGTTCTACTCCTTAAACTAAATAGACAATTTAAAATCAGAGCTGTAACAGAGCTGTAACTGGGGCTGTTTTCCTTGGAGAAACATGGTTTTCACATGACAGCAACAATTTGCTCTCCAGATTGGGACAAGCTAGCTTGTGTATGTTGGCCACGTCTTAATATAGGGTATGTCATGTGTGCACTACGGGTGTCAAGTGGGACACATCACATGCAATGCTATATGCATCATCTGGTGTGTGTTTCCCTTAACACTTTTGCGTGCAATGTACAACTGACTCTTGTTGGATTCATACATGAACTTTGAGGGAATCTTGGGTTCCTCCTGCAGAGTCCAAATCAAGTGTAAAACAAAATCATAACAGATAGTTTGGAACTTAACTGTAATGTTGGCTCTGGCCTTGTGAGACAATTTTAGCATATCATTCAATTTGGCAAGCAGTCATTGGGTACAAAGCACTGCCGCAGTCATGGCTGTCATATAAACTATGTACTGTGTACCCTGGTGGTCGGGAGGCGAATCCCTCACTGGAGTTGTTATCCTGCCACAATCCACTTTGATGCCCTAATGATTGCCTATGCTGCCATAGTGAAAGCTGGAGATGGAGAAACTGTGCACACTGTCATGACACCAACGTGGTAAATTCCATTGCTGTGAAGTATAATAGTATGTCTTGGAAATGGGTTTTAACCAGTTTTTTGAAGATATTTGGTACTGTGAAGAAATGGAAAGCTACCCACAGAAGGTTGGGTGGTACAGGAGCCAAATGAATTTTCCAGGTCTAGAAATTAGAAATACAACAGGGAGATCCTTCTGCTGTTCCACAGATTCAATTAAGAGTTTAATCACTGTTTATTCTTCTTACCTTCTGCTGAGAGCCCTTGTACATTCACTCCTCTGGCGTCCAGGAAACTGAGGCAGGCGTCCACATTCTCGATCTGTGGAGAAGACGGCACACAGTCAGCACAAAGGACAGACACAGCAAGAATGTGACGATACTTAACATTCAATGAGCCTAAATGTCTTGGGGCAGAGGGCTCAGAGGACGGGGACGATCGGCCTTATTACCCATAAAGCACATCATTGTGTAGTTATTACCCAACCCCCACTCGACCCTGGGGTCCAGCTGCGTGACATACTGACTGCAGTGTGTCACCACCTACACATCCCGGGGTGCAGCCTGGCTTGGCATGTTGTACACACGCCCATATACAGTACAGGCCAAAAGTTTGGACACACCTTCTCATTCAATGCGTTTTCTTTATTTTCATGACTATTTACATTGTAGATTCTGAAGGCATCAAAACTATGAATGAACACATGTGGAGTTATGTACTTAACAGATAAAGGTGAAATAACTGAAAACATGTTTTATATTCTAGTTTCTTCAAAATAGCCACCCTTTGCTCTGATTACTGCTTTGCACACTCTTGGCATTCTCTCCATGAGCTTCAAGAGGTAGTCACCTGAAATGGTTTCCACTTCACAGGTGTGCCTTATCAGGGTTAATTAGTGGAATTTCTTGCTTTATCAATGGGGTTGGGACCATCAGTTGTGTTGTGCAGAAGTCAGGTTAATACACAGCCGACAGCCCTATTGGACAACTGTTAAAATTCATATTATGGCAAGAACCAATCAGCTAACTAAAGAAAAACGAGTGGCCATCATTACTTTAAGAAATGAAGGTCAGTCAGTCCGGAAAATTGCAAAAACTTTAAATGTGTCCCCAAGTGGAGTTGCAAAAACCATCAAGCGCTACAACGAAACTGGCACACATGAGGACCGACCCAGGAAAGGAAGACCAAGAGTCACCTCTGCTTCTGAGGATAAGTTCATCCGAGTCACCAGCCTCAGAAATCGCAAGTTAACAGCAGCTCAGATCAGAGACCAGATGAATGCCACACAGAGTTCTAGCAGCAGACCCATCTCTAGAACAACTGTTAAGAGGAGACTGCGCCAATCAGGCCTTCATGGTCAAATAGCTGCTAGGAAACCACTGCTAAGGAGAGTCAACAAGCAGAAGAGATTTGTTTGGGCCAAGAAACACAAGGAATGGACATCAGACCAGTGGAAATCTGTGCTTTGGTCTGATGAGTCCAAATTTGAGATCTTTGGTTCCAACCGCCGTGTCTTTGTGAGACGCAGAAAAGGTGAAAGGATGGATGCCACATGCCTGGTTCCCACTGTGAAGCATGGAGGAGGAGGTGTGATGGTGTGGGGATGTTTTGCTGGTGACACTGTTGGGGATTTATTCAAAACTGAAGGCACACTGAACCAGCATGGCTACCACAGCATCCTGCAGCGACATGCCATCCCATCCGGTTTGCGTTTAGTTGGACGATCATTTATTTTTCAACAGGACAATGACCCCAAACACACCTCCAGGCTGTGTAAGGGCTATTTGACCAAGAAGGAGAGTGATGGAGTGCTGCGGCAGATGACCTGGCCTCCACAGTCACCGGACCTGAACCCAATCGAGATGGTTTGGGGTGAGCTGGACTGCAGATTGAAGGCAAAGGGGCCAACAAGTGCTAAACACCTCTGGGAACTCCTTCAAGACTGTTGGAAAACCATTTCAGGTGACTACCTCTTGAAGCTCATGGAGAGAATGCCAAGAGTGTGCAAAGCAGTAATCAGAGCAAAGGGTGGCTATTTTGAAGAAACTAGAATATAAAACATGTTTTCAGTTATTTCACCTTTGTTGTTAAGTACATAACTCCACATGTGTTCATTCATAGTTTTGATGCCTTCAGTGAGAATCTACAATGTAAATAGTCATGAAAATAAAGAAAACGCATTGAATGAGAAGGTGTGTCCAAACTTTTGGCCTGTACTGTATATATACACAGAGACAAATATACAGTAAATTCACATCAACGCATTCCCCATCATGGGGACACTGGAGAAACACTCAGACAACAATACACACACACACACATTTGCACATAAACACAGGGCGTGTGGGTCAGCAGGGCCCACTTGAAGCCCTTCATAACATAGTCAACAACTGTCACCTCTGCAAAGTGGTATCAGTTTCACAAAGGCACACTGAGGTCACAGTTTGTACGGGGAATTTTTGAATTCATTGACTGCAGCTAACGGGTGGCTTCATCAGCATGGTGGCCAGCCGCCAGCGCCCCTCAGGAGGTCTTTTATGATGAGGTCAAAGGTCAGAGCGCTCCGCGTCAGCGCAGTGTGCCAAGGCCACACAAAGGGCAGGCTGGGCAACTCAGCCAGACATCCAGCGGGCAATGATGATTCATGAGCTGTGACTTCCCTCAGCTCGCTAAAGCTTTTCTCTCTCTCTATGTCATTTTCAATGCTATTTTGCTCACTGTTCCTGTGTCTCTTTAGTAGCAAGAGGGGGACTTTATAGAACCAGTATAATGAGTCATATATGCACACAGGCTGTTTGGATACTTGCTGATTTTTCTCTTACTCCCACTGAGCTAAACTTAATTGTCCTCCATGGCTTTAAAGGGCTAATGTGTATTTCTCTTACATTTTATTTAACTGAGAGAATTCGCCACAGAAAGCCAGAGAGCATGAGTGATTAAAAAAAGTCTCTTTGCTCCAGTCTTTTCTGCAATCTGACATTTGTTGGATTTGATCTGAGAAGAAACCTGATGCAGCTGATTCAGCCGTGAATTGCTGGAAGATGCAGAGAAGTCCTTTTCCCATAAATGTGTTATCATCACAACAAATAATCTCACATCCTATTAAACATGAGAAATGTCTGAAAATGACATGCATCAAAAAACTGATTTATTTTTCAGTGACTTGTACCGGTTTTGAAAGGCATGCACAAATGATGTCGTCCTGGTGACAGGTGTCGGATCAGAAAAGGCTTCTATGTGTCAGCAGATCATAGACCAATGACGTATTTTATCATTTAATTTGGAGGACTTATTGAACATGTGACAGCATTGCTATCAGGTGAGCTGTGTGACAGCAGACGTGGCAGCAAAAGAGTGAGGAGAACACTGAGGGCTTGAGTACACCATCAGGGGTAAAAGGGTGCACTGGATTTATTGCAGTGGGAGTACTATGCCATGTGTAGTGGCAGGTTTGGTAAATGGACTTTCATTTAAAAAGCACCCCTCTGGTCTTCTGACCACTCAAAGTGCTTGACACTACATGCCACATTCACCCTTTCATACAAACACTCATACACTGGTGGCAGAGTATACCCTACAAGGTGCCACTTGCTACTCAGTTAAACATTTACAAGCACTCGCACACCGGTGGAAATCGGGAGCAATTCGAGTTTAGTACCTTTTAATTGACATATGAACTAGAGGAGCCAGGGATTGTACAGCTGACCCTTGATCAGTGGAAGACCAGTTTACAGGGAAGATCACTGACCATGCATGTTCTTTCTGCACATTCACACTGCCCAATACAACAACATCCTTTACTATAGGCTTCTGAGCAGCTGATCATTGGATCAAGCACTTTGCCCAAGGGTACCTCAAGCACTGGCTAGGGATGGGAATCGGATGGATGAGACAATTTGAAACCAGCTCTCAACTGGAACCAGTTCCAAATGGTCTGATTCATCTGAATTGCATGCCTTCGAGCTTATCTGTTTCTCAATGCCGGCAAATAATGAAGTCAAACTTGTATCTCTGTGGGTGGAAACTTGTAACAAGAGGAAGTCCTTTTGAAGAGGAAGAAATGGTCCAGAGTGTGGCTTCAATTAATGACAAAAGATGATAAAGGTGCTGCTGTTATGATTGTAAAATGATCATTTCAAGTAAGGGTGTAAACATCAGCACTATGGTGAAATATCTTTGGTACCAACAAAACCTTAGCATTTCCCATCCCTAGCAGTTGCTGAATAAAAGCACTTCCTTCCCAGTCACTTTCTCTCCACAGACTGATGTGTTTACACTGGTTCTATCAACGGGGAGCCCTGTGGGACAACAACTCTTGACACAGAGCTTCTCCATCTGCCCGACACAACCTCCCTCTTCCCACCGCACACATTCTCCCAGCAGGCACCAAACCTCTCCTCACATGTGGTCTTCCATATTCTCTTCCCACAAAGACACTGACACATGTGTGCCCTGGTGCTGGCTTGTTTGATTATCCCACACAAACTCTCAGAAGTTTGTATGTGCAGAGACATGTGCCGAGCAGCATTTGCGAATACTCATTACTACAGTCTTAATTAGACGGAGCACGAGGACGATGTTGGGTGCAAGAGTTCTCAAAGTGCAATCGCCTGCCAAAATAAACAGCCTGTAGGCAGGGATGATATGTAATCAACAATATTTGTATGATAACAGTCATTTTCATCAAGGGACTGCTCAATTAGGCTCAATCAGTTTCAAATATTTACCGCACAAAGCTAGGGAGGCCCTGCTAAAGCACTTTGCATCTGTTCCACAGGCAGAGTGTGTGTGTCTCTGTGTGTGTTTGAAGGCTGGTTTAATAGCTGATAAAAACAAAAAGGACTCATAAACACAGAGTAAGTCTCTAGTTGGAGACAGATCTCTGTCTCTTAAAAGACAGGCATCACTAATGAAACTCATGCCTTCTTCCTTTGAGTGACACTCCAACCAAAAACTCTGAGGCTTTTAGACGAAACCACTGTTTGTTTTTAGGCGGCCTTAACTCTAAAATGACGTAAACAAGCGGAATAATGATTGAAGGCGTTGATGACGGCTGGGGCATTAATGTTCCGCAGGGTTCTGGCGATGTTTAACTGCTAGTTTGGTGGGCGGTTTGGCTTTGCGGCATCCTGTAACAGCTTCTCAAGAAACCGACATCATTTATTTTTCCGACGCAGGCTGGCATCAGATGGATCCACATAAGCCATTAAAAGCAATTTGGAAAAGGGCATTTTGATGAGGCGCACTTCACCCAATCATGAAGTACTTAGAGCAGGGGAAAAGGGAGCACGTTTTGAGAAATGACAGGAGGGCACACGTGCAACACTGCGCTGCGGGAAGGAAACTTGCCACTAAAGCCTGGAAGAATAATGATGGGAGAGCTGTTAAGTTTCTGTGATAATCAGTTTCAATTAAGCTATGTTTCATTTACAAAGCCACTCTACAAATCAAAATATCACGTTCCATCTGACACAGGCAGTAGAGCAGACAGAGGCTTGTACCATGGCTGTTTGACATGAGGCAAAAACTGCATTCCCTGCTTCAACCTGTCCTCTGCAGTCTCCTCTAAAATCACTGATGAGTTCACATTAATACTTCAGGAGAGAGGTAGAGAATGAGGAAGAAGACAGAGGGGGAGACCAGCTGAATGAAACTCTCCTGTATCTATTACCATCTTGTGCAGCACAATTTCTTAAAAGATACATTGAAATCACTCTATATTGAAACTGTGATGTCCTTGTAACCTCTGGTAGTTGAAATGACAAGAAAACATTAATTGTCCACAGTTCCTCTCAGGAAATGTGGCAGAAACTTCAGACACATATATAACTATTTCCAAGGTCAAGAATGAATTTTTTTGACTATGCTTAGTTAAAGAATCATAACAGGTGTTTTGCCACCCATTTTGAATCTTGTTACCTGATTAAATGGGAATTATCAGGTGGTAACCAGCATCATAGATATGAGTTAGAAGGGTCCTGCTACACCCGCTACTATGTGCAAATTTTTCAGTGCATAAATGCCCCTTAGCATAGAGAGCAGTTATGTTAAGATTCAATGTTACTTTCATTAGATTTAGGTGCAAAAACTATGCGGTTAGGCTTATAAAAAACATCATGGTTTGGCTTCAAGTAAGACCATTACATAATGTATGCCACATGACATGGGTCACATATGTCACATGACATATATCACATACTTAAAATAAATCAATGTTGACTTTTGGTTTCACACAGGACACAAACCCCAGTCTCCTGGGTGGAAGTCCTGTGTTCGATTCCCCCACCCTGGACTGACCACCAATACCAATGCTATGTCAGCTAATTATTAATGAAATAATGGACTGTACTAAATAAAGTTAATGTGACATCACCAACTGGTTTGTGGACTCTCATTCTGAAGCCTCGAATTTGGCATTTTGGTCATTGCTATCTTGTTTTTTTGGAGTCAGAAGCGACCATATTTGAACGAGAGGCTGGAGCTGTGGATGAGTGAGGGGTGGTTCTGACTAATGAACTGGGATGGCTCCTCACAGACAGTCACTCAAGAAGCTACACCCTTAAATATGCATAACTTTAAGCCTTTATAAAAATGTAACAGATGAGTGATAAACAAAATCTCCCCTTGTACAGCTGTGGAGCTGAATGGGGAAATTAACTATATAAACCAAAAGTGTTTTTTGTACCAGGCTGTAAACATGTTTATCTCTGCTGTAATGCTGGACATTTTAACACAAGGGTCTAGGGTATTTTCTCTGTTTTGGAGCCAGCCTCATGTGACAATACAGATTTGGCACTTCTGTAGTGGCTTCTCGGCCTCAGAGGTTGAGCAGGACCCTTCTAACCCATACTTACAATGCTGATAATCACTAATAACAATCGCGTACTTCTGCAAGTTGTAGCTGCATGCGCCAACAATGTTCAAATGCATACCATACAGTTTTAGATGTTTGAATGTTTTTTCTTCCTCTGTTTCAAGTTTGTATTCACAAGCAGACAAAAATCTATCTCCCCCATAAACTTCATTTCAGTGATATGATATCTTCAACAAACATGTATCCAGACATGACGTCCACTCAATTACTTCATGTAAGTTTAGGTTTCAAAAGTCTGATCACTAATTTTTTTTTTTTATTACAGAGAAATAGAATAGAAACCAGAGGGATATAAAATCAGCATGGTTGGGTGTACTATGATATAAAGTACATGTAATCTTAGTCAACTGGCTAAAACATTTAAAATCATTGATATGCGCTCTGGTGCATTGGTTATGAGTAGCTGTAAATTGGCCATTTGCAGTTTGTTTTTGCTCTATCTTTTAAGGTCTTCTTTTCTGTCTTCCTCCATTGAAACACTAGTGTGAACTGTGTCATTCTGTACTTTCAAAGCTGCATAGACAAAATTATATGTAAGTGTTCTCTGCAAAAATGTGACTCATCTTTTTCTCTGAGTGCACTTAAGATATACCTTTGGTAGACTTTCGGTAAATCTGAACAGCAAAGCTGTGGCATTTCTACAGTGCGTCAGTGTACTGTGTATTTTTTCCACCCCTAGTAAAAAGTGAGACATAAAATGAGACAGTAGTGGCTACATCTGCATGTTTGCAGCTTAATTTCCTCACGTCCCTCCTTGCCTTATGAAAGGCATGCAGGGGCCCGCTGGGCCTCTCTAAACATATCAAGTGACTGATGCATGATGGCTGGAATTGGAAAGTGTTATCCCTCAGATGCAACTGTCAAATACAAATGGGCCAACACCTTAATTACCACTTCCTACGGGACAGAAAACAACCCCCTTCAAGACAGGACTGGAAAAGCAAGCGTTAGCGCTTTACAGCACATGAGAACAGCTCGATAATTGAAGGGTTTTATTCCAAAATGCTACATATCCACTGGAAAATACATGCCACCTTAAATCCCTAAGTCAGTATTTCAAAAACACAGATGACTCGAGCTCCGCAAACAAACCTATTTCGTGAGTAAGTCTTGGGATGACTCAGATGACTTCTAGTTTTTCTTTCCAATCTGTTTTACTTTAAACCCAATGCTTATTTTCTGAATGCTGTCAATGTTTATTAATTCATTTTACACCAACATGAAGATTGCAATCAAATCTTGTCCTGGTGGTTGGAACCTGAATCACCAGTGGGGTCAGAGACAGTCATTAGAAGCTGCGGGTATTTTGTGTTTCTCCAAGAAACCAACACAGCAAGAGGCTGATTGGCTTTTATAGCATCTCTTTACACTTTCTTTTGCTTAAGGCTGAAATCAAAGTCTAGCGATGAGTCAGGAGAATCCAAATAAATCAAATCAAAATCCCTCACGTACAAACCACTTTGTCATCGTTTTAAGCCAGCAGATCAAAATCGATACTGACTAAAGCCAACAAAAATGAGTTTCGCCTCAGACACCCCCATATCATAGTTTGTCTTCCATTCAGTGCACATGGCAAGATGAGGACAAACTTTTGTACCTATTAACTCCTCTTGGCACTTGAAACTTAATGAAGCAAAGCTCATCAATCACAACACATAACCAGGAAGCTTTCAACAGGCAGAATATACTTTATTAATTATTGCTGTTGAGCTGCTTTGAAAGGCAAACATTTACACACAGACAAAGCCAAGTCCCTCTGCTCATTGCAGAGTAATGGCTCAAAGGTTTTGAAAATACCAAAGAGAATTATTTGAGTGTTTTGCCAATGAATAGCTAAGACTTGAAGGACATAACAGCTTAGAATACTGTCAGAATCTGAAGCCACTCGGCCTTCCTTTTACCAAACAAACCACTTCTCTCATTGTCTATCACCTCTCCATCTACCCTTCTCTTCAGACAGGGGGTCTGACACTGGTCTCGTCCCCAACACTCCATTGATTCCTCTTTCACCCTGCCCCTATCACTCTAAATGCATCCAGAGCAGACAGCTCCTGACAGGCGATGAATCAAAACGGATCAAATGGGACAGAGCTTTACAGCAGCTGATGGGCAGAGGGGCGGCTGGGTTAAAGGATCCTGTCTCATAATCCAGGGATCATCGCTCATCATGTCAAAACCCAAAGTAAAGAAACTTTTTCTCATCCGGCATCGGCTGAAGAACTGTTTTATGCAATATTGACCATGGTGGCAGTCCTCATAATTCCTTACCCTGACTGAAATCTCAGGACTGACTGAGGATCAGTCTTTCTTTAATCTTTGAAAAAGAGATAATTGCTCATTTTGAGAAACACCATGAGCGTTAACCTCATGCTGAACGTCATACATTCAGATTTATCTGGCCTGCTTCGGCTTCGGCTTCAGCTGACAAAGCCAATGTTTGCATTCACAGCAGCATATTATTATGAAACTGCACACCATAAAACTTTTTTGAACGCAAGAACGCCAAACTAAAATGATTCAATTCAAGTAGCCGGGGCTTCCGAGACAAAACAAACTCAGAGCTGATTTTTATCACATCATGCCTCATATTCATGTAAATAAAACAATCATTTTCTTTAAGGATTTGACTGGCTGTGACGCTCATGGTTCTGCAGTACTTGCTCAGTCAGCATATAAACACACATGATGTATTATCAACAGGATCTGCATGGCAACACAAGCCTATATCTATGGATGTCTCAATTATATATGGTGGTTCAATTTCAAATGTTTACAGCATCAAATAACTTGGAGGGCCTCCATGTGGCTTTGCGCATCTGCTGCACAGACGGAGTGTGAGTTCACATGTGTGTGAACCAGTGGCACAGAGAGAGAGAGAGAGAGAGAGAGAGAGAGAGAGAGAGAGAGAGTCAAACATGAGCCATCTCGTCGATCTCTGGGTTAATCTCTTTAAATCCTTCTTCAAGGAACAACTCAGATCTCATTAGCACTTCTGTTGATGATGTCGCCTAAAAAATAGCGAAATGATGCAAAGCACATGCAAAGATTGCCTTTGTTGTCATTTCATCTGTTCCCTTTTCTCCTCCTCTGTTCTCAATTCTATTTTCTACAGCTACAATAGAATTATGTGCAATTTCACAACAGCTAAAATATTAAAGTGAAACATGTGTCATCACAGCCCAGTTGGCAGAATAAAATGTTGACATTGTACATTTCTACAAACCACAGATATGTTACATTTGTTTGTTTCATATGTATGACATGTTTCAGATTACATGTGTATGAGTTTCTCATCAGGAGGAGGACACCTAGGTGAGGCATGTCAAGCTGTGTCAGTAGATAATCCCTAGCCCTAACATTGTAACCCCAACCTAACCTTAACCCCTGACCCTAAGAGAAACAGTATGCTTTCCTATCCTAACCAAGTGATTTTTGTACCTAAACCTATAACAACACAATATACACCACATTGTCACAGCATACAGTATCACTGGCCTTATGACTGGGTATTTTAAAAAAATTTAGCACTTGTAAATTCTCTTTTAACTCTACAATAGCACTTGGCTATTTTTTTAAATAACAAATCCTAGCCCAAACCTTACCTTAACCCCTAAAATTACGATATTAAGAAACGTAAAGTTTCAACATATCCACTAAACATACAGAATGTAACATCCATGGTTTGCATAAACACTGCGCGCTGGGGTTCTATTCCCCTGTTGGGAGTTATTTCTATTCACCGGCTCATTATACATTATCCCGCTTATTATATGGCTAATTATCAGTTAAATAAATAATTTGAGACAGAATGTTGATTAATTATACGATTTTTATTGATTTATAAATTAAATCGGGAGGAGAGGAAAAAAAAACTGCCGGCAACGGCTGAATCTGCACTACAATAGCTACAGGGAATCAAGAGAAAATGAAAAGAAAATAGCCCAACAATGCACATAGGCTATAAAGTGGACTTAAAGTTAAGATCTTTTTTTATTCTGGTAAAGGCTAATGTTCAACTTTTCTTCTCATTCAGCCAGTCATTAAACACCTTCAAGCCCCATAAAGTGCTCCGTTTGGTGTTTAGTTCATGTCTTTCTTCTTCGATGCGATCAACCTCCCTGTCATCCACAATCTTGTGTCTCCTCTCTTTTCCGTGCGCCTCTGAGCATCCCTCTTCTCCGTCATTCTTCTCATCTTCAGCCAGTAACCATGACTCAAGATTTTCTTGCTCACCAAATATGTAAAAAGTTATATCATGAAAATACTCCATCTTTGTATCTTGTAAATTATTATTTTGAAGCGGTAACGGCTACGTTAGCCCGATAAAAAAGTAACTGTCGTTAGGGCAGCGTCCCTAGCAACGCTGGGCTACATACCAACGGTCATTACACAGTAATATCAGACCTCTGAATGCCGTGACTGACCAATCAGAATACAGCATTTAATAGAGCATTGTAATAAAAACATTTATCCTGGTGACTGTGCTGATCATCATGGAGGTCAGCTTCAGGGATTATCCAGCAAGTAAGTGCTACCCTTGTATAAGGACGATGGACTCACACGAGACAGATTTTTAAAATATGGTCCAAGTTAAAGCACCACGGACCGAAATATCCTGACTTTTATTTCACATTGTGAATAGAGCTTGAAAACAAGAACCTGCATTTCCCATCTTTAGACTCGCCTTCTAGTCCATAATAGCCCTGATAACATCATCCAGGTTATTTATTCTCCCTGCAGAGCCACATAAAAATATTATTCAACTGCCGTCATGGGCTGAGTAGAAGTCAAAGTGACAAGTCAATTGAACTTCATACTGTATGTTAAACTGGTAGAGCACCCCTTTAAAGGAGTATTTAAGCATTGAAGTATTGCATTTTCATGTAGTTTAAACACCTACATCATATAACTGTTTACACAGACTGCGTGGTTCTTGACATGAAAAATTGGTAGGGTGTTCCTTTAAGATAAAAAATATTAAACAACTGAAAGACAGGGAAACTCCTACATGGCTTTGAAGTGTCTTGTTTAAAACACTGAAATACAGCATGCAAACTAATCTCAGTTGATGGCTTTGTAAGTAAATATAAAACAAACAGCTGAAAGAAGGTGTAGAGGCGTTCTTATTAATCTTCATATCAAAGTACATTAGAGAGAGTATGCAGAGGAGGATAAATGAGTGGAGAATGTTTTTCAGGGGCGAGAGGACCAGGATATATATTTCTTGATAGCTTTATGGCCCAGGGGAACAACTCGGCTGTCTTCTGTTTCTCCGTCACGTACACACTGTTACGGTCCTGTTCTGCCTAGGTGAACATCACCAACATGATGGATTGCATTACTGTTGACAGGAGACAAATTTCACCTGTCAGTCCTGTCTGAGGCTGTTTTTCCCAAAAGGGTCAGTGGGGTTAAGCTGCTGACTCTTGAAGTATCTGTTTGCGTAACCTGCTGACCAGCTATGATGCAAGGTGAGACATACCGCCACAGTCTTGCTGTTTCCTTTACGTTCTCAACTTTTCTGTTCTACTGTTCTGAATACAAACAAGGCAACGCCTTATTATCATGTCTCATTACAGTGTAGAATATTATGTAAAAACACCTGAAGCAGGATGACTTTTATTTTCTATCTTCAGGCTCTTTCGCTTCAGTTGAGCAAACCTAGAGGCTGAGCATGTAGTATTTTATGTTAACATACAAAAGCAATCCAAAGAAATCCATGAAATGACCATGACCTTTTTAACATTGCATTATGTGGTGTGTGGTGTGACGGCACTATAGAAACAATGCCAATGGAAAATCAATTAGGATCCTTTGTGATGGTGGACACACACATTCTTGGATAAAAACATCCCACAAGGGGGCATGGTTAATGTTACCACCCCACAGGTAGTATAGAAAACAAGACAGTCCACGTAGGGAGGAGGTAAAGGTGTGTGAATGGGTCATACAAACACAGGACTCACACCCAAGAGACTGCCGTTTGTGTCCCATGTCAAACTAAAATCCAACAATGACTTGTTTAATCTTTACATACTCATGTCCTTTACATAATGATGTCACTGATATGAAGTACTAATGTCCAAATACCTGATATTTTTCTAAACCCAACTAACTAGGTTCGGTGCCTAAGCCCAACTGTGTCACCACCACATAATTTAACCACCACGTAATGCGGTGTCAGTTGTACAAAATGATTTGTGATGTCACTCAAGGTCATCTCCTAAATGGACAGAGATAACTAGTCATAGAACCGGCTGATGACTATAAATATTGAACAGTGCAATGTTAAACAGTGATAACAGTTAGCAGCCAGAGATGCACAATTTTGCCTCAGAACATTTTTTCTGGGTATTTATTGGGACTCCAGATGTAAATGAGTTCAGTGCAGCTAAATAAGACTTGATGCCAGACTGTCATTGCATGAGAAAGTGTTTTCTGTTTGTGAACATGGAAAATTTGCTGATAAGAAGACACTTTTGGAGCTGCAAATGCATTCAAGAGGGAGGCTAGTCCTGAGGAAATGTTGGTTAGATGGCCTGATGTCGTCAGCTCAACAAAAACACCACTGATGGATGGGTTATAAAAAAATCAGTGTAGAAGATATCTGGTGAAGGTTTTCTTGCAGTAAACGGACAAAAAAATACAATAGGCCTATTATGTTATAGTATTATTGGCTGCTTCAATCATAATGTACCTGACTGAAGCTGCTATGAGACAATAAAAGTCAGGAAATGAAGCAGAGGTGATGTGGAGATAAAATCCTTCGATTGTCACATTACTCTTTTGTCTTGTGCTGTGGTGAGCAACTGTTGAGTCACTTTATAACACACCTTTATGATTTGCTGCAATGGTCTTTAGGCCCCTGCAGTCACTCAATGCTCTCATTGTCTGTCTCTCTCTCTGTTTAAACCTGGCTAGAGTCTCTCACCGTCTGTGTGTGTCCGATAAAACCATGCAGCAGATTGCACACCAGCTTTTCCCAGATGTTAAATATCAGATGCAGTTTCCTCTGCTGCAATGGGCAGTCAGCAGCGATAAATCAGGTGCAGCACCTGTTTGTATAAATTTACATTTCCTCCTCCCATATTTTGCGCCTCTGAACAGTAGCGTGGCAACCTCAGTGCGGCCCTTTAGTAATTAAGGACAAACACGAGCTTCTTTTACAAAGGAAGCAAGTAAGCACTGTATCCAGAGAAAGCTGGACTCCCAGGAGATCTTAGACCTCCTTTATCCCCTTGCTCTAATACAAAGCTGGGGTGATAAACAAGAGCACTCTCTGTGTAATGACTGACAGTTCTCAAAAGAGGCAACAAATGGGCATGCAAGTTTTGGGAGTAAGTGTTAAAAATAAATCCAAACAAAAGTCATCAACCCTGACTTTTCACGCAAAACACGGTTCTTGTTGTGTTCACTTTATGAGCCAGTGCAGACTACAGGCCTCTTTTTGTTCAGGCAGTGAGGAATGAGAGTGATGCTCAGCGATCACTTGCAGCCGTGACACTTGGCATGTCACGCTGCGGGTGGCTCAGGAGGGTGCCAGACGGGTCGGGTTTACTGAGGGCAGGGAGGTGGGTGAGAGAAGCTAACAGCACGAGCCAAGGTGGCCTGATTATGAATAAGCTGCCAATGGGTCCTATCATAGGAGGAAAAGAGTCAGAGCATAAAGAGGAAAGAGGATTTATCTTTCATTACCTATGCTTATATGTCTCTCAGCTAAGGGCAGAGGGAATTTGTAAAAGACCGACTGATTTATACTTTATTATGTACTCCCAAACTGCAACATTCATAGTGAATAAGAAGAGGATCAGAACAGTAAAGACAGACTGCAGCTGGTGCATCAGTCAAACAAACTGAGCTGGATCAAAGGTTAGCAGTCTTTCACTGCGCCTGCTTTAACAAGCCAGCTCATTGCTCCCTTAACAGAACATCTGCCGGCGTCGTTCAGCTATAATGAGTGATTAAAAGCTTCCAATTGAGCTACAAGTGACCCTGTAACGAGTCCCTGGGTGCTCTGCTCATGCTGCTAAACTGGCTAAACATATGAGAGGGTCAGTCAGTGCACCAGAACACACACCACTTGCAATAAAAAAACACTGGCGCTTGTGGAGGAACAAAGAAAACGATGGACCCCAAAGAAGCTTCACAACAGTCAGAGAGCGATGGGAGCGATGTTCACACCGTGAGAGAGCAGCTTTAACACAACAGCTGCTGAGGCAATTGAGCAGCCATACATTAAATCACACCATGAGTCCATGGTACTGGTTCTATACATCCTAATTTGGGGCATCACACATTCATCATGCACCCCTTTCAACACGTATTGCACCAATAATGAAACATGCTGACACAAGATATCTTGTTCTTTGACTGTATGCTTGTTGAGAGCAAGACAAATGTGTGTTGGTCCAAACAAGATATGGATGCATTAAATATTAACGACTTAAATATGAAGACAGATAAACCCCAACTGTTCCTGTTAAAGCTACACACACACACGCACGCACAAAAAAAAGGACATCTGCAGTCTAGGATGCTGCCTCAATATTATATGTTCAATGGTCTCTGTAAAAGCTCCCGCTCATGTGTTTATCATATATTTATACTGCATCGATTGTGCAACACCGAATAAAATTGAAACAAATTATTAAGGACAAGTTCCAGCTGGTGTGCAGACCATTCTCTTTAACATCTGGCAGTTAAAATGAGAACAGCGCCTATTTCTTCTTGTGGTGACATCTGCATGAAACCTCTGGGATGTCCTCTGAGAACCTATTTAAAACATTAAGCAAACTGCCAGCAGGTTTGGAAAGAGGAGGTTGGCAGCTAACGGAGTTCAACATTAACCTTGTCTAATCGTAAAAGAAAAAAAAAAAAAGAATTCGTCCATATCCTCAGGATGTTCCAAGACCTCAAATTGCTACCATAATATAACTAAATGCACAGCTTGCATTTGTCGCTAGCATTTGTTAGCTATTTAAGTTTGTGTCCAGTGCAGAATTGAATCACGCTGCAGGACTGTGTTGCTGTTGGAATTCATTCTAACTGTTGTGAATCCAAGCTAATTACAGCTGCCATTCTGCATGGAGCAAGCTAATGACCAACAGACGAATGAATGTCTAATATTCACTTCTTTAAGATGTTTTTTTAGGCTCCACTAACTCCAGAGGGAAATATCTTGATTTTTTCTAAATGCTTCACTATGCTCATTAGCTAATAGCTATTGCCTGAAATCGCAAATGCAAGTCAGTCTTAAAGTTCTCAGTTTGTTTACAATTTCCAAGGGGTGGTATCAATGCGTGGACCAAAGTGACTTTTTGATGCAATTGGACAGACTTACAACCAATCAGCGCAACATAATATGTAACATAGCACTGAGCGATGGACAAATGTAAACAGACTACAGTGTGCTGAGGTTAGCTGTAATAATGTAGCTTCAATATGTCTGTGAATGAGTTGTACTTCAACAGAAAGTACCACATCAGCTGCAGCCATCTTGTTTTTTTTTTTTTCAAAAATCACTCAACAGCGCTTCTCTCAGCTTCTTCTCAGCGCTTATGCTTGTCTCAGAAAGGCCTCATATTAGACGAACAGTTGTGACTGGCCCAGCCCGAGCCCGGCTGGCTGCAAACCTGTCTGAACGGGAGGCAAATTTGTAATTCCTAGGATAGCAGAGGCATGACTAACCCTACTCTGCATGTTCTGCCTCTGATTGGCTTATTCCTACATTCTTGCCCTAACCCTAACCAACCACACTCCTCTTGCCTAAACCGAACCAACCCAACCAACAAAGGCAATGAGGACCAGCCAATCTGAGGGAGAGTTGGGTGGGTCGTGCCTTCGCTATCCTAGGTTTCGCAAATGCGTGAATGGGAGGCTGCATTTTTTTTTTTTTTTTTTTCCCAAGGATGGCTTTCTTCTGATAAGCGTGTACCCATTGCTTTTTGTTGACTGGATGACAAGTGAAATTGTTTAGGGTTAGGGTAACAATATTAGGGTAAGTCAACAAGAGTAGGGGCAAAAAACCTCATGAACAAGAGGGGAATCAGAGGTATCTGCCAGAAGATTTGTTTTGTTCCTAGGCTAGTCTAGAATGGGTTTGTTGGAGCTTTTTAGCTAAAAACATGAGATGTATTGATATGACACTGATATAGTTCATGGAAATTAATATTTTGAACAAAATCTCCTTTAAAAGGATTTTGTTCTGTTGCTGCCTGTGACAGAGAGGACTGTCTTTTACTTGCCAGATTTTCTGTCTGACAAGGGAGTTGAATTTAAAAGCTTCTGGTCACAAGCTCACCTCTCTACCATGAAGGCATCCAGCCTGTGAAAAACAAGAGAGAATGAATAATACCCCCTGTATAGCTTTAGTTTCAGCAGTCTAAACTGCCATCTGCCTCTGCCCACTTTAGGCCACTCGCTGCCAATCGCTGGGCATGCACAGTGACATCAGGGATGTTTCAGAAGCCCAGAGTTCCCATCATCCATTTATCTGTGTATTTCCACACCAACTGACTCTCATAATAGGTAAGTCGCCTGACAGCCAGGGCTGGTGTACTCAAATCAACGACCTGAAGAAGCGTGTCACACAGATGCCACTTGGTTTGGCCTTGCAGGAACCCGGGCCAGTGACTCAAATTAGGAAGTCAATCAATTAGAAGGAGAGATTAATGGCGAGCCATGCTGATGATGGAGCATCAGGCCAGTGAAGAACATAGTACTGAGCGGCTCTTGCTGTTTGTCCTCTTGTCAAGCTGGTGTGCAGGCTGCCAACAGATGGGGCCCAGATGAGACTGGCGGACTTTTATAGTCTCCAAGAAACCCTAGACTCAATTAGGCCTCAAAAGCAGCACACCAAGCCCGCTTCTAAGGCCAAACTCTGAACAGTGCTGCTATTCTAGTATAAGTGGAAATTAGTAACCACTCCGAATAAGTTTGTTCAGTTAAGTTGAAAGATTTATAGATACTGACTATGTAGTGTGGTCATTTTTAGCCATGCTTGCAAAAGGCAATGTCAGTTTGTCAGTGTGTCCACCAACTTGGTTGAGACTGCCACTGTCATGAAATTGGGTACAGACATTCATGTCTCCCTCAGGATGAATCCTAATGACTTTTATGACTCCTTCTCTCTTCCTCTAGCGCCATTATGAGGTCTGATTTTTAATTTGTCCAACACCTTGGTCTATAACCAAATACCAGCACAACTAATGACATTCCCATCAGCCTCAGCTGCACTTTGCATTCACTGCAAATTAGCAACTGTTAACATGGTAACAACTGCATCACCAATCAAATGCACAAAAAAGCTACTGTCTCACTGTTCATTGCATTATGATGTTACAGTGTGGCACTTAAGTTCTGCCTTTTGCTGCTTTGAACTTTTAACTTCATTTAAAGGGTAAGTTTGGTATTTTTCAACCTGGACCCTATTTTCCTATGTGTTTGTGTCTTAGCGTCTAATGGGAACAACAGTGTTTGAGATTGGTCCAGTAAAGAGCGAGACTGCTGCAGATGGCAGTGGCGAACCATACGGGGCATGTGTGCACCATAAATTTATATCCACTGAAAGTACTTGTTTTTGCCACTAATAGGCTTAGATTATTATTCTAAGAGTCTGACAACACTATGGAAAGGATGCCTTAAGATATAGACATTTTGTGAAAGAGAAAGATCATTTTTGTTAAACCAGAAACAGTGCTGATAGTGCAATTGTCAAATCCACCAGACTCTGTTTAAATAAACAGTAATTTTATCACTGTAAAACACACATCATTCAAAGTCGACAGAAACAAAATAAACGTCACAAAAAACATCTTGGTTCATATTTCCACTGCTCCAATTATCACCAAATCTGATTTGGTTGAAATCAGCCCTTAATTCACCTAGTTAGATGTGAAAATTTTCTGATTATTTAAATGGAGTCTGGTGATTTTGGTGATGGTAATCTCTGGGGTGTTTCTGGTTCAGGTCTGTATCTGTAGGGATCCTGTGTGTCAGACACTTAAACAAGTAATCTAAGCATGCCAAACAAACACATGTAGTGGTTACATTGCGGTCTGTTTCACTGCTAGGCTGCAGTGATGGACCAAAAATTGCTGTTCCCATTACATCTTGACACACACACACGAAACAAGAAAAAAGTATAACACAGAAAAGCACTCAGCACTGATTTATTTGTCCTTTATATTTCTATTACAAAACCTTCCCAGAGCTTCTTCCTCATTTGAAACCATCTTACTTCTGACACTGCTATAACTGATTAACAATTTATTCACAAATGAGTGTGCATGCCATGGTGTATCCATCCAACAATCCAATGTAACATAAACTGATTTACCTTGAGATATGTGGTGCACCAAAATCTGACAAACTGTATCACTATTTCACACAAATGCTCCCTCAATGCAAATCGACAGCCAGAGAAATTAAATTGTCAAATCAAACTGGATTGGGACAAGAGCCAAGGCTGTATTCAGCTGATCTAAATATGATCCATGACACACTTTAAAAATCCAATACCACAAATGAAAAGCAGCAACAAAGGGTTGACTTTAAAATGGTGAGGAGTTTGATGTAATCTCTCCTTCCCTGCCCTGTTCTGCTGACAGATGTTGCATCTCTGCATCTTTGCATTCATGTAAGATTTTGACAGTGTTTGTTTTTCCCTGACATCCTTTGCTGAGGTCGCTAGAAGCTAAACACACACACACACACACACACACATACACATTCACACATTCAGAAAGTAAAACTGCACAGTCATCGTATTGCAGGGAAGTGCTCTCTGGTTTGCTAATGATGTCTGTCTATAATGAGGAGGATTAGTGTTGCGAGGCTTTAATATTTTCTGCTGAATGGGCCTCTTCTGGGTCCTCCGCCTGCCGCTCTCGTGTTTAAGCACGATTCTTCTGAGAAGCAAAAAAAAATAAAAATCCTTCAATCCATTCAAAAACCTGGGTGAGCATATAATTCCTTTGGATGTCTGTACAATTACGCGGAAACTGCACTGTCAGAGGGCGTGAGGTTTTACATGGGAGAGGGACTGCAGAGTGTGCTCTGAGGTGAGTGAGACATTTGAAGGCTTCACACAAACATCTGTGTGGGACCCTTAATCCACAGAATGTATTTATAGTTTTACATCACATGTATTTAGCTGACACTTTTATCCAAAATCCCAAAGTCAAATCCATCCAATGCAGGTATACAAGTAATCCAGAAGAGTTGAGGGCCATAGCAAGAAGTGTGATAGGAGAGGCAGTGGCAATCCTAGACTCCCGGGGGGCCCCAGGCAAAGAAGCCCATCAAGCACCCCATAATTAATAAATACTACCATGCATGTGCAATAATACCATAGCTGGAAGGGACCCCTCTTCTTTCAGTCTCCAAAGCTGCCTCACATCACTCTCAAGCCGCTGAATAAAATCCATGTTCTACACTTTCTGCCTCTACTCTTATCTACTATCACAAAGCTATAAAACAGCAGAAAGAGAGGTACTCAGTCCAGTGGAAACATACAAAACCAGACTCAAATCTCTGCTGAGTTGAAAGCCCCTTCTACCACGCTCCTGTCTTTCCTTGTTCTCATCATCTTCACTGGCTCGCTCAGTGGTTGCAGATGGTTCCTTCCGGGACCAAATATGTGGTCAAGGGTACGGTTCTGTAGACAAGCCCTTTTCCCAAATTCAGGAACAAATTCCCAGCAATCATTAGTTCCTACACCAATAAATCCAACCAAAACTATGTCCCTGAAACACACCGGCCACAAGCTCTGCTGGGAAAAAAATGGGCATGTTCGCAATTTTGACCAGTCTGACCGCTGAGAACACCAAGCCTTGAATGTGTGGAATCCCATTTGCATTAACAATGTACATGTATCTACATGAAATGAGGCCTCCAGGAAATGCAAAAGAAAAATACTTATTCTTCCATTAGTGGAAGCAACTACTGCACAGTCCTGAAAGTAGAGGTCTGACATTTGTAGATTGCTACACGTTTGATTTAACCTCAAGAGAAACATTAAGAAAGGAAATCTGCAGTATTAAAAGGAGTAAGAGCAGGGATTGGAGGGATATAAGTGAGGAATAACAAGCCGATAGTTAATGTGTGGTGGTGTAACTATAACTCCTTTTTATTACATTATTTCCAGTATAACTCAAATTAAGTTATGGGACAGCATTTTAAAAGCTGCAATATTTTAATCTACAACATCACATTAGCAATTAAGTGACCAAAAATTGACCTTTTAGTATTAATAGAGGATACCTGCACAGTATATATGCAGGCTTTTATTATACACTGTAACAGTGAGGAGATCAAAGGTCAGACTCTTTTACATACTGTTCCTGATGAGAGCAAATTAGAGCAAGTAGAGGAGGGAAAACTGGGGAAGCTATAAATTCATACCTCTCCAGTTCTTTGGCATTTCCCATGAGCCCTCTGAGTAGTCAAAGGTGATACCCTATGGCCTTATAATTATAAGGTCTATAGACCATTTAATGTATGACAATCAGTATTCAGGTGCCAATTGAGGCAGTGGAGTGGCTGGCTGGCTGGCTGAGTTCAAATAAACAGCAAATGTAGACAGTGCCAGACCCAGCACATTCAGGACCCTAGGCAAGACTGTTAGCATTAGCTCTTTGGTGAAGGGTTCCCATGTGTTTGATTTTTTTTTTTTCAATGTCAAAGAACACTTCTTTTGTGCCTAGGTGGCTGCCTATGTCTTCTGTAGGAAGATCTGCCACTGAATGTAGAGATTACCCAGCTCAATCTGACCAGTCATCAAAATGAATATAAAATACTTTCAATGCTATTTGGGATGCACCAATTGTGAAACTGTGTGCTGATACACTTTAAAATGACAAATTGGAGGATAGCCGACACCAATGTGTTGGTCTTTGTTGTGGTTTATTTTGTTTATGTTGTTATTCATTCCCATTTTTGCGCCGGGAAATCAAATAAATCTTAATTATGAAAAATAACATAACTGGTCTAAAGTCCTTCACTACTTCGCCCAATACTAGTTTTTACTAACTAGAGCTTGAACGCCTTATCATGTAACTTAATGCAATCTCTGTCAACAGTTAGTTCCAGCTACTGGCTGCTAACAGCTAACATTAACTAGCTCTCCTCCTGCTGATGTCAACACAGATTTGTTGTTAATAATGTAGCATTATCAGGGAAACAACAGGGTGGCGCGTGAAAAGTGAGTTTACTGCATCATTTTGTCCCGACGTCGTCCAGTTGAAGATCTCTGTTCATCCCAAACATGTTTTCAATTGTTCCCGGGAAGAGGGGATGACATGAGTCATGAAGCACTGCTTTTTAGCTTGCACAAAATGTATGTAAACAATTAAAAACATTGGCCACTGCCATCAGCAAATGTCACCTCATTTGTCAATAGGCTAATGGCAGTCAACAAGGCGAATATCAGCAGATACCAATCTGCATCCAATAATTGGTGCATCACTTAATGTTTCCGTTCATTTAAGTGATGGATGCAACTGGCACATTTTAAAACAAAAACAAATAAACTAAAACTTTGGAAAGAATAAAGGGTATGGATGAATTGTCTGCTGGTGGCAGATGTCTGTGAAAAGCCATAGCAGACCTTCCTTGGCCATTACTCTCACTGACTATCCACACATTGGCCAAGTTTTTCTGTTGGATTAGCCCTGCAGGAAATGACAGAACTTCAACTGACTTGTGGATCTCTTGCACTGTGAACACGGGTCTAGAGAAAAAGGGTGCATTACGCATGTAGATTAGCTGTAAAGCTTGCAGATGCTGGTGCCGTGATGCTTTCTGCTCCTCAGCTTCCAGCAGCTGCTCAGTTGGCCTCAGTCCACTCACCAGGCCGGCAGCGACCCACCACTTAGAGAAACAGGCTTGTGACTGCAGGATCACTGTTTCAAGTCCCAAAAGGGGGGGAAAAATCTGCACAGAGGAAGTAAATCAGACTCATCTGCCCCACCACTGACAGCTGCTGCTACTGTGATGTCCCTGGCCAAGGAGTTTAAGCTCCAGGTGCTAGGTGGACGGTGGCAGGTTTCCAAAATTCACAGCTAGCGTTGTCAATATGCAGCCAAAAGTTAAAAAATAGCTTCAGTTACTCTCGGGACAGAGGGAAGGTTGTCAGTAAGTAACTAAAGTTTCTGATGGATATTAGTGTTCAAGCCCATGGGATAAACTACCCTAACAAAATAGTTTTGCACTTAGAGAGCAATATGTTCATGTGTCATCACCGTGGTCTCTTAGGGTCGTTTAGTTCATTGGGTCTGGTCTGGCCAAGGGGGAAAAACAACAACATTGGCTTATAATTCTGGTCTGGTTCATGTTTATGCTAACTTTTTACAAATGAACTAAGAGCTGTAACAACCCGTACTTACTCCCAGGTCGTCAAATACTAATCATTTGTCACACCCCCAGGTGCATGATACCCACACGCAAGGCACCATTTACCATCTGTATGAGACGCACCCGGGCTTTCAACTAATTCCGATGTAAACCCATCTACAGCAATAGTAGACTCTCAGAGCAACTGATGTAGAATAAAGGGTCCTCCCTGCAGTCTGAGGTTGGGGTGCTGGATGGGTCAAACAAACACAGGAGAACACTGTTTCTCAACACTTCGCTTCAACAAACATCAACTTTCACCCAAGAGAGCGGCGTTATTGTCTCATAACATTCTAAAGCCAAACCCTAAAGTGCAGCACACACTGCCGCCGGCGCGGCGCTGTGGCCGTCAAGTGCTGCCCCCCCAACACACATTGGCAGCAGTACACAGCGGCACTGTCGACACTAAAGTGTATTTCCCACCCCAGCCCGCTAGGTGGCTGTACCTACACTAGTTGCCAACTGCTAGTAAGGGAAGAAGAAGAGGAAAAACTTTGAGGCAACAACAACTTGGATTTCACAGGTGAATTTCTTATCAAAATTGTCTTATTAAAAATTTTAACAACCAGAGTTGATACTACGGTAGCCGAAACGTACATAAAAGGCTTTTCTTGCAGCACCGGCCGCGCTGGAATTAGAGCAGTGGGCTGAAGCAGAGCGGTGCGGCGCGTCAGCCAGCGCCAGTGTGGCTTTGTTCATAGAATATAATGGAGGCGGGCGTTTTGACGTGTGGCGTATGGCAGCGGTGTGTGTTGCACTTAACCCTTTTCTAAACTTAACCGTGTGTTTTTGTTGCCTAAACCTAACTCTGTGGGGTTTTTTTTGTTTGTTTGTTATATTTTGCCTAAACCCAACGATGTGTTTGTTGTTGAAGGGGAGAAAAAAAAAAGTCAATCCGTGGTGCTGTACTGACGTAGTGCATTTATTTCCTGTGAAAACGGAAGTGTATCTTGAAAGAAGCATGTAACAGGCAGAACTTGATACGGTGTCCCAGAACGTCAACAAGCAAAGCACAAGCAAAGAGTACCTTGCACGTCGTATGTGGACGTGGAAAGTCCATGACCAAAACCTCAATATGTGACGAGGTAGGAGTGAGAATGTGTTGCTTATTTTAACCCGACCCATGATCTTTTCTTAACCCTAACCAAGCAGTTTTGGTTGCTAAACAATAGCTGGAAGTTTATTCTGAAAACACATTGTATGCATTTAACTAAAAGAAACTGACACACCCACAAGTGACGCTAGAGGGGTACCTAGAGTGTCATGATTTGAAGTGTAGGGCCACTGACTAAGTCTTGATAAGTTGGGAGTGAGAATGTGTTGAATGTATACATTTAAGGTATACAATGCAGGATTTTCCTAAAAACACTGTATAGACTGATCATGGTCAGGTGCCAGACTGTAAACAGAAGGTGTTAAGGTAACAAAATGCCAAAAAAAAAAAAAAAAAAAAAATCAAATATAACGTTACGAAACACCAATGGGGTTGGCTTTCACTTTCACTGGCGAGTGCATTTACAAACAGTAATCGACGATCCTACATAGTTTACCTTTAAGTCACATAGACTGAAAAGTCAGTTTTGGCAACTGTCATCTTGCATCATCAGCGCCACATGGAAGCAGTGGAAATCAAATTCTGCTGACTGACAGCAAGTCATGCTGCAGTTTATGTGTCGCAACTCAACCTCCTTTTATGAATGATTACAACCAAAAACAGGACCAAATAGAAGTTTCACTGACAGTAACAGAGATAGTTGCTGTATGGTTACTATGCATCACTTATTTGTTAATTAAGCATTCGCAAAATAAAGCAGAACACAAGCACACATCTTTTAAACTCCTTTTCAAGTCCTTATTGATTAAGAAAAATATCTGCACTGCTGTGTACATGTGTTACCATGGCTACCAAATCACTATGAAAATATTCCTCTCACAGATGCCCTATAAGATCGCTTTCTTGACAGTACATGGTTTTTCCAAACATTGGTTTTGCTGGCTGGCTGTCTTTGTGGATGTTATGTGTTGTTGTATGTGTCAGATGTTTCCTTCCTTTGCGCCCACACTTTAAGCAACCGTGCTTCCTCAAACTTCAGTTTCCCAAGCTGGCCGGACCCTCCGTGGTCAGAGCAGGTGGTGGATCAATGGGCTTAGTAAGTGACTGAGACAAAGAGCAAGCTGCACACACACATACACACACACACACAAACCCACACAGAGGTTGCTGGCATATCAAGCCACATGCTTGCAGTGCTGCTTGCTGCTCGCCCTTAGCGACGAGTGCGTCAGTCTGGACTCAGCTGTTTCCAGCCAGGACTAGAATTACTTAATGTGACAAATTATATAAATAAATGCACATGAGTTTATTTCTCCACAACAGGCTTTGACACTTTGAGGTCCCACAGTGACATTAGGGGACTGACATGACCTTGATATTTTCTTCCTTCCTGCTTCTGTAATGTTGTTTTTCTAACAAAGTGCACAGTCTGCTCCTATTGCAGCTGGACTTACCATGGAGGAAAAAAGCTGATTACTGTGATGAACGTGTGAAAGCAGTAGTAAAACACTTTCTGCTTTATTTCACTGATGGGACTCTTGGAAAGACTCCCCTGATACTCCTTAGAGAATTCATCAAATCTACTGACTTCTCTACAAACCAGCAGAAACACTGAAATACTGACATATAACAGGAGGACAATGTGTATGGTGCAGGGAGAAACTGCTCCAATAAATGTAAAAAAGCTGCACAGTAAGCCGTACGTACACATAACACAGCTTAAAGAAAATAGCTAAGAGACTGACACGCTCTCAGGACCGAACACACACTCCTCGCCCACAGTGTCTTACTAAAGCAGCTCAACAGCTTTAGTCACTTTTAATGGCAGGAGGGCAGATGCCAGGGCAAACCAACACTGCATAAACACTTAGTCAACTCTAGTTAAAGTGAGGGGCAATTATCTCACAATGACGACAATCAGCGGTTATACAGCCCGTCATCTCATTAACAGAGGGGAAAACGACACCGCCAGCATCGCTCAGCCGCATGGCAGCCAGATATACAGATGATTGAAAGCGGCATATTAAGTCAAGTACAGTAGGCCAGGGGTTGAACTTTTCGGGGCTCTACTGTGTTTTTGGTTAAGTGGTGATGTGGTTAGTACAGTCATCACCTCTCTGAGTAGTAAAGATGATGATGGTTTGCAAACAGTCGTTACCGTTGGCTGATTACAATCATGGTGTGCAGTTAACATGTAAAGCAACGAGTGACAGTTTGTCTTTGGTAGATGATCGATTTCAACTGTGACACTGTCTTGTGATATGTAACCTCATATAGATACACTACAGGGTTCAGTCTTTGTGTGCTTTAAAATTTTGTCCCTTCTGACCACTGTAAACTTTCTCTGACTGTGAATCAGTACAAGGTGCTCATTAAGGTGGTCCCAGGTGAGGGTGCATGGTCGGTGTTAGAAGAGGTACTAAGATCCTCTACTTGAATAAATGTACAACTATGTAAAAATACCTCATTAAAAGACTTACATGCACTCAAACTCATAAAACTTCACCTGCAAATGATCACTGTGTGTTACCTTGAATTTGTGAAGAAAACTTTGTTTTTCAGGCATGCCTCCGTGGCGAACGGAGAATCCAAAAAGGTAACATTCTTGATCATATGCATGTTTTTGCGAAGTATTTAGGACACGACTGGATAAATGAGACTTGGATAACATTGCACGAGTTGTGTGAGAGTTTGTAAACTGATGTTTTGATATAGATATGCTGTTGTTAAACGTTGAACTTATTGACTTCAATCCATTAAAAATGTTGCCTTTTTTTGATTCTCTGTTCACAGTAAAGGCATGCAGTAAAATCTGAGTTTTCTACATAAATTCAAGGCAACATGCAGCGAGTATTTGATATACAAATGGTCAGTTTGCAGGTGAAGTATTCCTTGAAGTAAAAGTACAAAGATATTATCATATAATACAATGAAACAGACACATTTTGCTGGAAAATGACCAAGGTATGTGACATTGCTGTAAACTACTGCATTGTTTATACTGATGCATCAATGCATAAGTAGCATAGACTTTTGGCCACATACAAGCTGCGTTTTAGGTCACTGAAAACAGACCTTCCTTTTCTAAAACTGTCCAAGGTGATGATGTTTTCAGTGCGGCATGTAGATAGAGAAAACTTCATTTTTGGTTCCTAAAGTCAGAGTATGTGCTGTCATCCAAGGCACTAAAAATGAGGTGACATTTTGTGCAGGATGGTGGCGGACATGGACAAGAAAGTGCTGGTTCCAACCTTGCTAACAGGACTTTTTACATGTTTACACATATATGTACAAGTACTCTTCTCCTATACTGAGGAACAGAGGTGTGAGAGTATGTTACAGAGGTCACTTCTCCAGGTAGCCTTTTGGTAACAGCTCTTTTAAGCTTCTGATTGGCAGATATTCCTTTTCTACTTTATTCCATCACTGGCCAACATGCAATGAGGGTTGGGTTGCTGCCTATGGGTTTGTCATACTCTTGACAGCTCTTCAGTTGTGTTGAACTGAGATTCTTTTAAAACACTGCTTGTGTGGAATGGATTTTTTTTTTTGGAAAAAAAAAAAAAAAAAAAATTCAATCTCAGAAATACTTGTGTTAATGTGGAGTAGAACTTAGGTAGCTTTGTCCAGTAGTTCCCAACCAAGGGGTCGGCCAACTCAAAAGTCACAGGATACATCTAAAGAGTCACAAAATAACTGACAGGGCTTAAAAAAGAAATAAATACGTTAAGATTTTGCTCCATAAATCTATAATCATTATTAAATTTAAATTAAACTTTGTGAAATATTGGATAATTTGTCTTTGCGGGTTTCAAACAGTTAATTAAAATTAAACCATCTGAGAAGTTAAGAGGGAGAATCTCTCTTTGCTGGCACTGCTAACAACTCAGACAAATCTGACAAGACACCCCACACAGACACTGCTTTGTACGGAGTCACAAGTCAAGTAAGCTGGGAGCCACTGGTTTAACAATGCATTGTATTATAGCAGCTCATTTGATTATCTAAATCCAAAAAGGGACATAGTCACAGCAGCTGTTAAACAAATGTGTTGAAGTAAAAAGTACAATATGTCCCTCTGAAATGCTGTGAAGTAGAATTATAGAGAAGCAAAAACTGGACATAATCAAGTAAATGACAAGTATCTTACAGTTGTACTTGAGTAAATGTACTTAGTTACTTTGCATAACTGGAGTAATGTGTAAAGCTGTAACTTAGTCTAATGTCTTGATCAATGGATCCAAAACAGAATCTTGAGAACAAGCAGGGTACATTTTTTTTACTCCCCAGCTCTTACCAGGTGATTCAGGAATGCATTTTCAATCACAGGTTTGTAATATTGACGGTCAGGGGATGTTAAGCTGTTGCCAGTAGCTGTGGATGAGGGCATCACCTGAATGTAGTGTGATCTCTGCATGTCAATACTAACTGCCTGTAATCCCTGTAGTCTAGAAAGTTCATTACTGTTGCTACACATGTGAAACATCATTACAGCTTAACAGTAGAGCAGTCAGTACTTCAGATAATTCTCTCTTACACAGCAGTGCACTGAAAAATGAATGAAGCTGAATACAAAAGTAAGGCTGAAACACTCACCATTTGCGACTGGCTCCTGGGGCTGCCATTGATATCCTCCACCTTCTCATTCGCTGCGTGAGAGAGGAAATGAAGAAACGAGATGTTTACTGTCCTCCCATGCTGAACTTTAACATCCCAACGTCCAATGACTTTTGAGTTCAGGTGCACAAATCCAGCAGGAAACCTCTGCTGAGGTTAGCATAGGGGAGTGTGTGTATGTATGTACACGCATGTGTATGTGTATGTGCATGTGTATGCGTGTGTGGGTGCAGAAAGATGCAGGAAAGGTCTGGGAAGCAAAGCTGCCTAATTCGTCAGCTGCCGCCAGAGAATTACTGACAGGCCAGCTTGGCCTCATTGTCTGCGAGCGGGGAGGGTAAAGTTTCATCCAACAGGGAGAGGGAGAGAGGGAGAGAGAAGTTGGGGAGAACAAGAGAGTAAGGAAGTTAGTCACGGGTTAAAAAAAAATGAGAGAGATTTAGGGAGACAAGCAGCATCAGTGAGAAAGGCAGCGTATGTAAGAGAGAGGAAATTGTGTTTGTGTTTATGTGTGTGTGTGTTTGCGAGAGTGTGATAAACAGAGAGAGGGAGTCCCAGAAAGAGTAGAGATCAGAACAGTAATGGAGACACAAAGAAAAAGAAAGAGAGAGAGAGAGAGAGAGAGAGAGAGAGAGAGAGAGAGAGAGAGCAAAGACAATAGACTTAAGAAGAAGAAAAAGAATGCGTGAGAGAAATGTGTCTGAAAACACACAGAGCTCAAATTGCGTAAGAGCCAGTGCTGTTGCAAAATTAGTCATTATTTATTACCATGCGATTGATAATGGGTTCAATAAGCAGTCAGTTTGGAGGCATTTACTGACTCCATATGACCAATTTATGATCTGGCATGTGTACAATTAGTGCATATCACGGTTGTGTCCCACCTCTATGATCAGGGTTGGATTTAAAACTGTATGAAACCAACGCTGACTGTTTGTTTTTCTCTATAGATAGATATCTGCATGTGTCCAGAATCTGTAGGAGCGGTATAATATTTTGATATCGAAAGCGTTCTCGTTTCAGTTTGCAGTGTGAATGGTATTGACCAATCACTTCTGAGCAGGCTTTGGTTGCATGCAAAAAAGCAGTCTGTGTAGAGAGCAAAAGAGGTGGAATGCATTGACTGAAACAAAATCTCAAAACCATTTTTCTATCTTCTGACAACAATCAAGTTTTTTTTATTAGCTTCTGTTTATAGAAACTAGTTGTCAACTCCATTCTCATGGCTCAAGTTTCTTATTAGACTGTAGACACTGACGAGCACACGGAGGAGGAAGTTCTGGCCCAGATGTCCACTGGCAACTCCGGAACCTCTAAAACAGATTGTCCTCAGATGCTAAATCTTTTTTAGACTGATTGCCAGTGGGCTCCAAGATGAAAACAATTTCGCCTCAAGAGGCAGTGAAAAAGTCCCTCACGCTGACCCATCCATACACCCTGATCTCCTCCCTAACAGATTTTTCAGACCTTCAATGTCACGCTGCTTCCATCTTTGCTTCTCACAACTATTGCAATTTGCATAACCTCAAGAGGTCCTTGTCAGTAAGTAAACATAGGTCATTTTGGGCATTTGAACCCAATCATTGCTAATCTGTGTGGCAGTAAGAGTCCAGGTGACATACATTTCGTCAGCTGCGCATGCCTACAAGGGCAACTCATCCACACACAGCCCAAAATTCATGACTACGCAGGCTGTACATGTGGACTCTACGTGCCAACAAACGTGCAATCACCTCTCTGTATGTAGACGCCCAAGGTAGTAAAAAAGTATTATTTTGAGCGTGTGGTTGTTTTTCTGGTGAGGTCAGTGTTGTACCTAATTTCCACTGCATGGCTCTGCTCGACTGTTGGTACCAGGTCCTTTTCTCTATTTCATCTTCCACTGCAGATGGTATCCTGTCAGTGCAGGCAGGTTCTCAGCTGATCGGTATTAGAAACGACTCATGAAACTGCACTGAAAACATCTCTAAAGCACCACTTGCTGAATCCTTCCATCCGAAACCAAGAGGATTGTTTGCACTTTGTCAACTGTATGACATAGTGTACATAGTGTATGGTGTAGTTTTGGGCTTCCATTTTTTAAAAATCTTGGTCGTGAATAAGATATTGTGGCTGCTATTGATGGTGGCATGGCCATATAAAAAAATGGGAGTTTATGGAGGAAGTTCCGTGCCACACATGTGGCTTTTCTATTGATGGTTCTCTCTGAACAATCAGTGGTCTGCAGTGTTTTAATTCTACCTTTTAGAATTGGCTCAGCTTGCTTGGAGCCCTGACTGAAATGCAACCAAAACCATAGAAGAATAACTTGAGATGAGTAGAGTCATTTGGTGCCATGCACTGGAAGTGCTGCATTAGGCAAATAACTTGGTAACCAGCTTCAGAGGCACTTGAAGACGCATGTTTCCTTTCTGGTGTAGGATGGTTGCCTCCCACCACCTCCAGCTGCTGCACCAAAACGTTCCTAACCAGTCTGCTGACAGGGTGTAATCACGTTACTGTAATCTGTTAGTTAAGTGGAAGGCAAGAGAAAAAGGGAAAGGAAGATTAGAGAGAGGAACGAAAGGCATGAGGGGGGAGAGAGACGAGACAGAGACCTAGAAAAAGTTCCACTGTGAGGGAGTGAAAGAGACAGACGGAACTGAAGAGAGACATAGAGACATTAAAGAGGAGAGAAAGAGAGAGACAGACAGAAAGAGAGACAGAAAGAGAAGTAAACTCTCTCTGGGGTCCAATCCGAGACACATTCCCCTGCACCCCAGGGTGTCAGAGTCATAGATCTCTGCTGCCGCGGCACCCAAAACAAGAGAGAGCTGCTGCGATTTGGCCCAAATATCAGACTGAGGAACAGCTTCCCTCCAACTCACCACAACAAAGACCAAACATAGAGTGTGTGTGTGTGTGTGTGTGTGTGGGTGGGTGGGTGGTCGCTTCATCTACCAGATAGAACGAATGAATTATAGACATGCAGTGTTTTATCACTACTGATAAGACATGGATTTATTCCTCTTTGCTTTATTAATATTCTTTCTAAACACTGAAGTTCCACATGATGTAAGACATTATACTGCTTTGGTAACAGAAATATGTCATGATGATTATCCCATTATATTACAATTGAATGTATTTTAGGTGTAAACTTAATTACTCGAGCGCAAAGAGAAACAGAAAGCTGTAGGAGGAAGATGAGAGATAGATGATGGAATAATAGATGAAGAGGTAGATAATAGAGAAACAGTAGACACAGGCGTGGGCGCATATTTGGATGCCTACCTATGATCTGGATGATCTGTGCCAGCAGGACTCCATCGGTGACGTCCTGGCTCAGGTCCTTGATGAGGCGCTGACAGCCAGACTTGGCCAGGTAGTGATTGGCCCAGTCTGTGTAAATCTGTAACGACAGAACAAAACATCCTGTCAATGTGTGTGTAAGAAATAGAGACAGAGAGGAGGTGTGTGTGCATATCCAACACGGCGAGGTTTAACAGCTTTTGGTACAGTAAATCCAAAGTAATGCAAATCATGAATTACAGTAGCAAAGACTCAACTCGCAGGACTTTTTAATGTCTAACATGGATCACTCTGATGTAACTTCATAAGTTCAAGTCCCAAACTTCAAGAAACAACTGAAGTTTTGTATTTGTTCATTGAGACAGTTGCACTTTTGGCTCTGCTTCTGAAGACTACTTCATCCTGACAGTCATTTCTAACCTGACTTCTTCTCTATGCAGCGCACTGCTCTGCCTCTCAGTCCGTGGTTAATGCTCTGCCAGGGAGCGCTGTCCAAACACTTCCCGCTCCCTGCACATCTCCGCTACTCAAACACAAATATTTCATCAAGCTTTGGCACTCGGGGTGGGACGGAGAACTACAATGTTTGTGATCTTTCTCCATGGGATTCATAAATGATCCCAGCAAACACTTTGACATGAAGACGAAATATGTGTTAATGTGAAAGACTGCACTGACAAATCCCCAAATTATGGACAATGCACAATCTTTCAGATGTCTGCTGGAACTTTTCTCATTTGAACTTTTGTAAGAAGCACGTAGAAATGAAAATGCCACAAGTTCCTGGAATACTTAAACACAGATAACAAACAAAATACTAGGAAAGACAAAGCACACTCAACATAAGTCCCAACAATCTCAAAACAGAACCTTTCCAGAACTTAAAATGAATGACTTTTACTATGAACTGAGTCTGAATAAAGACAGTTGCAGTAACAGGTGGGTTCACTTTCCCAACTATGTTTCTAAACCCGGAAGAGCAGCGTGTCGTATAATCTTTTGTATTGTCACCTAACCCTCTTAACAGCCGCTTTGTCTTTCATTAGAGCCCATAAGCCGACTGATAAGCGACGCTTTGTCTGGCGGGCGACAGACTGATCTCGACAGCTGCTGCGGTTTCACCGGGCGCCGAAAAACGAAAGATGTGAATCACATTGGGCTTCCAAGTGCTTTGCCCCATGGAAGCAAGACTCTACAGAAAGAATCAGGTTCTTTCGTATGCGAATGGATCAATTTTTCTCATGAACTCGAGGATGGAAGAAGCTGTGAAGGTTTAAGGGCCAAACTCTATCCTGGAAATACTCATTCAAATACCCCAAGTATACCTTAAAACTTCACGCATGTATTTCCCCCCCCCCAGTCACCGAACTTTCTAGGATTTCCTTCCAGACCTCTCTCTCTAAGAAGCAGACAGCACCTGGAAAATGACATGAAGTAAAAAAGAGATCTGGTTCTTCCCACTGTGCGGAGGGTACGTTTGATACAAATTTCCACAGACAGCCGTGGAAGAACATCTTTATTCCTGCTAGGCTTGAGTTGAGATTCTGGGACCTGAAAAAATCTGTA
Source organism: Epinephelus lanceolatus (assembly GCF_041903045.1). Classification (NCBI taxonomy): domain Eukaryota; kingdom Metazoa; phylum Chordata; class Actinopteri; order Perciformes; family Serranidae; genus Epinephelus; species Epinephelus lanceolatus. The sequence goes on from NC_135756.1 coordinate 28,507,230, forward strand.
CCAGCCCATATAAAGACACTAACTGCTGCTCTGCTGCCTGAAACTTTTCTTGTTATCCCTGGATTTAAAGAAAAAAAGCAATGCAGGCCTGAGAAGCATGAAGGACTTTGAATGGTGAAAATCCCCTGAGAAATGTAAGATCTTCCATGAGGATGGGGGGTCTACAACTTAAAAAAGAGTCCCTTAATGCCAAGAAGTAGTCAGATGTAAAGTCCATAATAAAGTGGTAAAGGTGTGTTTTTCCTGAGGTGTATCTGCACTGTACCTCCTGTCAAACTGCGCGGCAGAACTTTAACATCTTCAGATTTTGTGCAGATGAAGTTTCTATAACTAGCACAGGCTTCTCAGCATCTCGAATGGTAGACATTTCCCAAGGAATTCCCTCATAAAACTTGTTTCTCATGATGAAATAATCCCATTTTCCCCTCATTTACCTCACACGCTGCTCACAATTAAAAGCATTTCTCTCCCGCTCTTTTTCTTTTTCTTGGAAGAGGGACATTTGCTCCTTTAAAGACGCCGCCTCTCAGAAGTTTCTATCAGTTGTGGTTTCCCTTCAGCGACTTTCTCCGTGATGAGAAGCCGTAAAGTGCAAAATCGAAAAAAAAAAAAAAAAAAAAAGAAGAGAGCCGTCATAGGGAAAGTACCACTAAACCTGCTTGCAAAAAAAGAAGCATATGCACACAAATACACAGGGCTCACATCCACAGACACACTGAGAGACACACACCGCAAATGCAAACCACATCCCATCAGGGGGCAAGTAAACAAACAGGAGAGCAGAAGGATGGAGAAAGTGTGTGAAAGAGAGGAATTAAGAGTGTATGTGCAGCTCCTGCTGACAGCGACAGTCACATCAGGCTGCGGGAAATTCCACCAAGGCTTGAACACAAGCTGCTGGACTGCTAAGTTCATCAGAGACCTGGGACGAAGAGGAGGAGGAGGAGGGTTTGATCTGTTACATTGTTTCAGCAGCCACCTCCTGCTGCCATACATCTCTCTGTCTCTCTCTACCCTTAAAAGGGAGCAGGGACAGAGGATTAACGCTTCTGCAGAGAACCTGAGTAAAGACTCAACTCTCCTGCCAGCAGCACTCAGGTTTACATCCAAATTTAGCTCAAACGTTAAACAAATTTAAAAAAAATATGCAGAAGAAAATGCAAATTAATGTGCATTTCCATCAACTGCTGTTATGCAAATATTTGAGTTGAGTGCATCAAAATAAAGAGCTCCAAATTAAACATGCACTTCAAAATGTTTCTGGGAAAACAGAAAGGATCTTTCAGTCACTTCCTCAACACTTGTGAAATGAGCAAGTAGGAAGTAAGGAGAGGAGATAGACACCTAGTGAAGGTTGCGATACCCAGAGGATGAATTCAATTTGTGGCTAAAGTAACCAGCTGCCTCGGCATCTGCTGCAGCTCCTGCAGGGATATGATCCCAACAAACATAAATCTTCAGGGCCACACACAAGCTATCCAGCCTGGAGGTCAAATTTTAATTTGCATTTGATTTGGAAAGTTTGTGTTATGCAGTGTGGTGTTGGTGGATTAGCAGCGTTTACCACAGCAAGACAACACAGCTTCACACCGGCTGACAATCAAAAGAAAGTAAACTGAAGCGACTTTAAAATTCCTCTCTGGGCAAACACACTTCCCGTCTGCAAACACTTGTCTTGCTGAGTGGAACAAAGGCCCCATATAGGAACCTATAAAGGATCAAACAAGCCTCTGATGGTATTCACAAATAAGATTTCACCCAGGCATGTTGTGCTTACAGATCTGCCTTCATGCCAGTTTATAATGTTGTGCAAATTTCCACTTCACAAGAGTTAGCTCAAAGTTAAGGTCAGACAGATTAAAGTAAGCTACTTTACATTCATAGATCACAATTTGAGTTTTGAACTAAGATCCCAATAAAACCTTGATAAACTAGTTTAGGTTTCTGTCTTGTGTTTTTTAAATAAAGTTAAATCTTATCATCATATTTCATACACAGATATTTCCCAAGCCTGGTTAGATGCTTTAGCTCAATGTGTCATTTTAAATTTGTTGCCAATGTTGTGGTTTTGCTGATGTTGCTGACATGTTTTTCAGAACCAGGGGACACAATTTGCATAAAAATGTGACCTGCTTTTCCACTGGACTCAAACAGCAACCTCCAGGGGTGAAAAATGAACCAGATGGGGAAGTGCCAAATATTGCAGTTTCTCAAATGGCCACTTGAGGCTGGCTCCAGAAGCAAGTCAATCCCCAATGACTCCAATGTTAAACAGCCCAATTTTATAGCAAAAATAAATCTGCTTAAAGTCTGGTACAAAAAGCAGTTTTGGTCTCTATAGCTCCGTCAGATCCACCCCCCACTCTTCCGCAGCTCCACCGACTTTTGGCTCCAAAACACCAAGACGGTGGCTGCTGAAATGCCGAAGTCAACGCTTCATGCTTTGATTAATGCTTAAAGTTACACATCATTAAATGCAGGGCTGCTTTGAGTGACAGGCTGTCTGCAAGGTGTCAAGGCATTCTATCAGTAAGATTCACCCCTCGCTCCTCTACAGCTCAACCCTCTCATCCAAATAATGTCACTTCTGGCTCTAAAAAAACCAAGATGGCGATAGCCGAATTGCCGAACTTTGGGCCTCGAAACAAGAGTTCACAAACCAATGGCTCATGGTTGGAATCTATACTGATTTGTTCATAAAAGCCCTTCAAATAGCCATATGAACTGACTTAAGCAGTACCAGCAGCTGTGTTGTCTTCAGTGTCATTAGCACTTAGCCATGCTGGTGTTGTGTTGGCATACCAGGTGCTTTAAATCCTTCAGTGCCATAAAACAAGAGTCCTTAACTGTCGCATGTATTCAAACTTTTAAGTTGCATACTGCTGCTACAGTTCACTGTTCATGAAAAGTCTGAGCATGTTCCATTAATGTGCCCATTAATGCACTATCTGTATTATATTGAAACTGATTAAACAAACAAACAAACAAACAAAAAGTTATCTCAAACAAAGTCTCAGAAAACAGCCAGTTTCTATGTCTTACTTTATCATGTACCAGCAGACGAACATTGAAATTCCACCACAGAAAATCAAAGTTATTCATTCACAACTTTTAAACCCTGTTTACCTAACTTTGTGACAGCTCACCATAACGCTGAGTCACCTTCTGTTTGTTTAGGTCCAACCTGCCCACTCTGGAACAGCTTGTGCTCCAAAATTCACTTTCAAACTGTCAACTTGTCGAAACAACGCCACCATGTTGGCAGACACTTTCAGGGACATTATAAAGTTTCTAGCCAAAACCTCTTTTTGGTTGCTTTATTGTTGTATAAACTTAGTCTGTACTATTGATTCACAATTCTTTGTATAACACAGAAATCAAACTGGATGGAAGAAATGCCAGGAATCGGAAGAAATCTGCCAAAATGTATGAATCATGGAGGTACCACTTTGAAACCTTTAAACCACCAACTCCTATCTGGACATTTTCAGAAGTCCTTCGCCAACAGAACAGTTTGAAACATTGCAAGAAAGGAAAAAGCTTCAACAGAGCTCAGACAAATCAAGGCAAACATGAGAGCAGGAAAGCCTCAGAAAAAAAAAAATACGTATTTCTGTTTCTAAACCTCAACTTCAAGTTTAGCTAGGAGAAGGTACAACTGGCTTTGAAGCATGTTGAAGCCTGCAGGTGTTACTGTGATGTCCTGGGTTCAAACCTGACCTGGGACCTCTGTCACCTGTCACCCCCTCCCATCACTGTCTGGTCCCCTTTTCTCTCTGAGCTTCCTTACAAAGTACAAACATCAAAGAAACATTTTCAAGAAGCCTGCCTCCTGTCTCTGCGTGAGCGCCGGCTCACTGATCCACTCACTTCATGACTCCTCAGTGGCGCTCAGAGTTCAGTCTGTCAGCCTCCTGCACTCGTTCACCTCTCCTCTCTGAATCCCAAATCGCTCTGGGAAGCAGAGCCAGCGCTACGACAGAGGCAAAACATCAGCAGTAACGCCACCTTCAGTGGTGCTGACTGAGACTACTGACATCATAGAGACACACATGCTGGATGAGACAACACACACACTCTCACGCACACATACATACATGCACATACAATCTACAAATCCCCCAGCTAGTCATACACAAGAAAACACACATACACAAACACACACTGAGCCCCCTCCACTTGCCCACCCTCCTTCCTCTTTCTTTCTTTCGGCAGCCAGCATCAATCAGCAAAAGTCCAGTCTCTGTGCTGATGTTGTCCTCACTGATGGCACATCTGTCTCCCTCCTCTCTACCTTCTCTGCAGATCTCTCCCCTCAGCAGCGCTAACAAACAGCCAGCTCTTACCCCAGAGCAGATAAACTGCCTTCAACAGTCCTGATCACAATGCAGTGACTACAGCTACGCAGGTATTATTGGCAGAGCCTGCAGTGGCGCTGTTCATCCTCCGGGGGGAGCAGAGTAAAAGGAGAGAGATGGGATGCTGGAGTGAGAGAAGGAAGTCAAACTGTGCAGGACTCACTAGAGTTCCCCCTGTATTTATCAATTCAATTGAATGACTGTTAACGTATGGCCTCTTTAATCAGGGCATCATTCCAACGCTGTCTAATAAATTAGGAAGTTAATTACATCCAAGGGGTTTGTGCACATATACAATCACATGGAGGACATTTAGCTGTGTAATGCTGTTTGAAACAGGCTAGCCGGGAGAGACGTCTCCTCTGTGGCTACACTGGCTCCGAAACCTCAACTTGGCACCGGCGCCGCTCCCGCATGGGTCCTAAATGTAATTAAACACAACATAAAGCTGCATTAACTAAACGAGCGATGAGCCAATGGAATCGATGGGGCTGTGATGTGATGAGCTTCCTCCATTATTCTCTGCCTCGTCTCTGTGTCTGGGTCATGACAAACTGGGAGTGATGGAGGGATGGAAACAGCATAGATCGAATGGAGGGATCACTGTCAACTAAGTTTATGGAGAATGGTGGAGAAAAAAAAAAGGAAGGAAGTCAAACTCAACAGAAAATCTGTACGGGCTGTGCTGTTCAATTTACAGGTGATCTCTGGGGAAACCAAAGTCAAAGAAATGAGAATTTGGCTCTTTTTTTTTCTTCTAAATGTGTGAAAGAACAATCATTGCTACGTTTTGTAAGGAGTACAACTTCCATTTTAGTACACTCAGGGAAATTAAAAACACAAAGCTGTAAATTCTACTACAAATAAATTTGTGGTTAATTTGATAGAAAGATCTATGCACTTCATATACAAACATGAAACCATTTACTGTCCATAATATGGAGGACTGATTCTGGTACAGAAGTTGAGTAATTATATCCTATATTTTGCTCATGGTCACACATGAATTATCATGACAATCCCATCTGACCACTCCTTGAACACACATAACTATTGCCTATGAAAAAGCACCAAAAGAAAATAAAAATTACAGTTCTATAAGATGCCACGTCTGACACAGGCACAGAGGGGGAGGGCCACTGACATGCTTCAGGCTGGACAGAACAGCTGGGCGCTATCAAGAACATTTGGTGTGAACCATTCGACTGTTAAACATCTACAATACAATAGCGGTACAATACCCCTGGAGCCTTCACTGACTGCCTACGTTACAATCTCAGCACAGGATTGGCAGATACGGCTGGCCCATCTCTGGCAGCAATGCGCCAAAATCAAACCTGGCAGTATTGCAGGTCCATGCAGAGAGCTATCACAACTGTTCTCACTGCCATATAAGATACTGACCTGAAGCCATGATCCATGTGATTTTGATGTATATTATGCGTATTTATTGATTCTGATATTTGTTGTGAACAGTAACTTTAAGATTTTGTTTACATCTGAATGCCTCAATGAGGTGTATAATATAGTGTGTACAGTAATAGTTGGTATCTATGTATGTAGCCTAATTCCTGGGTGCAAAACAATTGCAAGTTCTATTTGTGATGAAGTTAAAGATCTATGCCAAAAAACTGTAGTTCCTCGAATGGCCACTTGAGGCTGGCTCCAAAAGTGAGTCAATCGACATAGATTCCCATGTTAAAATGACACAAATGCCATTAAAATGCCCAACTTTACAGCAGAAATAATATAACTCACTCGTTTACGTTCTGTTAAGGCTTGAAGTTGTGCATAATAAAGGGTGGGACTGTTTTGAGTGACAGGCTGTCTGTGCATAGAGTCCTCTGCGTCAGATCCAGCCCTGGCTACCCAACAGCTCCAGCCTCTCGCCCAAATATAGTCACTTCTGGCTCCAGAAAACCAAGATGGCGATGGCTAAAATGCTGAGCTTGAGGTCTCCAAATGGGAAGCCACAAACCAATTGGTGATGTCACGGTAGTTACGTCCTTTATTTCATACAGTCTATGCTCCAGACATAAGACATAGAGATACTCAGCTTTGAATAACAATCAGTGTCTGATAAGTTTTTATTCTATTGGCCTTTAAACTAGCGGTGATGCCACATAATCGTGCTTATATGAACATGCCTTAGACTCAGATCTGAGAGCAGTACAGAGAAACTTGTCCGTTCCAGCCGACAAATGTGAAGTCAGCATTCTAGCATTGAAGTCTGCGTGCTGCACAATGAAGGTAACACATTCAAACAAAGTTACAAAAAGCAAAACACATTTTTATGTGGAGGGGGACTTTACATAATAAGAATTAAGTTGAATGAACATGGTAGAAAGTTGGCTAGATCAGGGATATTGCAGCTCAAGGCCTTGTGGTACTTTGCAAATTGGCAACAGGGAGCCAGTGAAGGAAGACTGTGGTAATAATGTCATAAGCTCTGGCTCGAGGAGCCTGCTGAACTTTGAATAAGTTCAACTTTTCCAAAAGTAAAGCTGGTGCGATTGGACAGCTGTGCATAGGATAGTACTTTTTAGAGGAAGAAAAAGCGTGAATCCATTTTTCTAGGGTCAGTAAGAGAGATGAATTGCCTCATCTTGGAGATATCTAACTGTGAGCATCTGCTGCTTTCAGAGTGTCTGGTGAAGAAGAGGTCCAATTGAAAGATAACTATGAGATTTCTGACAAAACCCCTTCGAGGGCAGGAACAACTGTCTGTGTCCAACTATATTATGGAAGCACCTGGAAGCCATTTCCACTATATAAACCTTTTCTGGTGTTTCCTGGGATGAGTCTGACGCATCTCTGTTCCCTCAGAAACCATCATTATCTTGTCCTGGGAGCCGAATAGAGAGGCCTCCTTCAAACCCACCTAATCCTGAGGTAATAGCGGCAGGCAGCTATCCAACATGGCTCTACTCCAATCTTGCAAACACCCAAGTGGGGAGTTTACTACGGCAATATACAAATCGTACACTTGAAGTTTCCTTGTGGCCTGGCGCTAGTGAGGAGGGATCAAAAATAAGAACTTTATTTACGTGACAGCGTTCTCCACAACAATTTTAACAGGCAGGAATGGACCGCAATCTGGAGAATATGAAAGGGATGAGCGGGGAGCACCTTTGTTGCCGTGCCAACTGTCAATCGCAGCCAAGTCTGGGTGTGTCTGTTGGAGGATTTGGGCGCAAGAGGAGATGTGTCCAGTTGTGTTTACAACAATCATAAAGCAGCTTTACACACAGTGATAAAACACTAATCGAATGCAACAACAGATGTAACATAAGACGAATTAATGTGAATAATCAATTTATGCACGTGAGAATAAAAGTGGGGCTTATGAAAACACACCAATTTACTCTAATTTTTCTTTCCAAAAACAAGCTCCTTTTACTCCTGAGCCAAAGTCTTACTCACCATTTCCTGACAGCCTATTAAGTGTGCATCACTGTTTGTTTGGCTTATTTTTTCCAAGGAAAACTGATTAGCATGTTGCTTTCAAGGTCCTGCTGCATATTCAGCCAGCTGCATATATTTATACCAATGATTCGTCATTGTGCAACTCAATCCAAGAAGCTGGACATACAGGTGCCTTGGTCGTGGGCACTGGAGTAGCTGCAGCGCAAGACAAAAGTGACTTTCATGTATTTTCCAAGCTATTCTGGAAACCAGCACTTTCTCGCTTCCTGGCTGGCACCGACCGAATGACTTCACTACGATCAGCAGATAACAGGAGAGAAGCGCACGCTGCTAAAAACTGAAACATTCAGTCATTGTTCGCTCATGCCAAGCCACTTTGTCGTTCCAGGGGAAATCCTGAGCAGAAAATGACATAATTGCATGGCTGGGAGAAGTTTGGACACACAATCCAAGTTGGATGTGCTCGCACACGTCAGTCAGCGCTGATCTGTCGTGGTGAAGCAAAGACTGAAGGCCAGGGAGTAAAAAGAGGGAGAAAGAGAGAATGGTCAGACAAAAAAAAAAAAAAAAAAAAAAAAAGAAACAACAGCTCCAAAACAGCAAGAAGACAGATGAGCACAACACAATTTGGAAACAGACAGCAGCAGGCAGACAGGAATAAAAAACAGACGTGTTTGTTGACCAATTTGATAAACTATCAGTGGTTACAAGTGGCAATTACAGGCAATCATACGCCAAAGCAGCAAAATTTGAAGGTAGCGCACGGGGGAACTATTATATGTAGCAGCTTTCCATTATTTTTTTGCCAGGAAAAAAGCTAAAATACCTCATATCATTTTGTTTCACAGAGCCAGCCTGGCACATGAAGGACGCATCTAAATCATGGCTATATACCAACTATAAAACACAGCGCACAATGTAACCCAATGACTGTGAACATCAGCATCAACACATCAATTTCCTGCCGACCTCTAACCCACACAATGAAAATGTATGAAGCAGCATAGTTGGAGGAGAGATGCTCTGTGCTGTACTGACAACAAACCAAGAGTAGTTAAAGTTCAGCGGCTGGTTCATGTTTATGTGATGGAAATCCATCAGATGCTGGCCGACTCATTTTATACAACCTTCAAACACACATCCTGAAACACAAACACCCTTCCTCCCACTGCCAGTAGCCTTGACCCCAAACCAGAGGAGCAGAGGACTAGATTTACACTGTCTCCAGGTCCAACAGGTCATTTAGTGTGCACAGCTATAAAACACAGAGGTGAGGTGGTGAAAACTACATTTAAGTAGTGAAATATAAAGACACAGAGGAAAATATGAGAAATGTGTTGATAAATCGTGCCAGTGTGTCATTAAGAAAATATTTAAAAGAAGCTAATGAGACTTGGAGTGTTGGTTAGTGAGAATACACTGTACAAGATGGGGGGATATGTTATCTTTAAAAGAAAATAAAGGTTAGATTCTTTCAAAAGAAGACGACGCCTGCATTGTTGCTCTGAGTGTTTTACTGTCAATGCAAAAATGGTATTTGTCATCCTGGTTACACCCTAAAATATCAATCATTTCCATTAACAATATCAAGTTTGAGTCAAAACATGACTAAGTATTCAAAATGCCCTTATTTTGGAGGCGTAAAGAAATTTGGCAATATGCTTCCCACATCAGACTAATGTTTTTAATCTCCCTCCGTTCTCTAAATAAAGGCAATTCATCTATATTTCATCATGTATAAACTTCAGCCATATGTTTTAAGATTTTGGAATCATTTTATTCTATCGCTGTTATTTAATCTGGTCCCCTCCACAGTATGTTTTATGACTGAGATAAAATATTAGAAATCTCATAAATAACCAAAACCAAAGCAGTGTGTTCAAGCCATCATCTCTGCTCTTAAAGCACAGACATAGAGACTGCAACAGATGCTGAAGTAGTCTCTCTCTCTCTCTCTCTCTCTCTCTCTCTCTCTCTCACACACACACACACACACACACACACACACACACACTGCATCCACACAGCAAGGTTTATGAGACTTTTGCAGTATCTCACCTTACCATGGTAACCGCAGCATGTGAGGCAGCGTCTGTCTCGCTGGCTCTGTGGCCTGCAAGCCAGACGCTGCCACCGTCGTGCTGGTGAAGGACACGCACACATTGGCAGCCGCACACAACCTCACAAGCACTCTGAGCCCTCCACGCCTCTCACCTCCCTGTCACACCCATTCTGTGTTTCACAAAAATCTATATCCAGAAAGCGAAAGGAAAACAATTAACAGTCATCTTCTCGGATTCACGTCGACTCTGGCCAGTTGAGATTAAAAAAAGACACGTAGCTCTAGCAGGTCTTATAAATAGGCAGCAGATAACATTCAGTGTCTCAGAGGAGCCTGTGGAGAGCCCTGTGTTAATTAGCTCTTTAGCCGCTAAGTCACAAGATGAGCTCCTTCCACATGCTTACATCACACACTGCATCACCTCACTGTAGTGGTGACAGTCCTAATTGAGGGCCTGTGTGGAAGAGAGGCAAACTTTTCCTGCTCGGAGGCGGCCTTAACAAGCGTCCTGGGGCTTCCGGCTGACACCCGTCTATTCGGGGATGCTGCAGGGCTCTGCAATCATTCCTTCAGACCTCCGCAGGCTCCTCCCACTCCAAAAACACACAAATAAATCAGGAGGCGAGCAGGCTACCGTGTCATTAGCTATAACTGCTGCAGCGAGAAGCCCTGCCAGAAATACACAGTTACAGATGCACTCAAACAGATCTTTATCGTTTCCCCACAGGGTTTGAATTATTCTCCAAAGTAATTCCAACAAAAACCAAATCATGAGGACATGATCTGTGTTGGTGTGACTCAGTGCTGGCCTGCACAGATTAGTCACACTTCCTCACAGCATCTGACTGGCTTACTGTTCATTAAATCAAGATGAGTCAGCGGCTGAGTTTGACTAGTTGTGGCTGGTTGGCAGTACAGACCAGGCTGAACCTGATTTGGAAGCACTTTCACTGACAGCAACTCTTGCTTTTGCCACTATAAGCCATCCTGCCTGGACAGTGATGATGATAAAGTTGATTTTATTTGACAGGCTTTTTACCAAATTATGACAAGGAAAACACAGAAATAAGAACACGTGGGGATTGTAATCAGGCCTGTGCAGACGGCAGGTCAAAAGGTTGCAGAGTTTTGTAGACACATAGTCATATTTACAGCCATAAGCTTATGGTAAACACTGTATGCTCTAAGCCCACAAAGCAATCAGCAGCTCGCCAACTGCTAAGATCTTGATCAGGTATCAGCCCCATTGGACGTATCTGGCCTTAGTTGTTTGTGTAAAAAGCTCATTTATAAGCCCATTTATATGCAGTACACAACACATGTCTGTTTGGTTTCAATCGGGACTGCCATCTGCTTGTTGAGAAACAAATTAATGTAGATCGCTAGATTAATGGGTTTTTGATTGGGTGCCGGCCAGACTGCCAGGAGCCTGGGCCGCGTTTTTTATTAACAAGCCTCTCAGAGGACGAGGACAGGACAGCGACACTACGCCCAGCCACTTAGCGAAGCAGCCAGACTGCTAAACTGCTGATTGTTTTGTGCACTATTGATGAGCAAAGTCTTTAGCTTCTATCATAACACACGATGATGCTTGAATAGGAGAGGGTGTCATTTGTTTCAAGTGGTTGGGTTTTACTTTGGCTAGAAGTTGTTTGTGAAGGCAGAGTGAAATCAATCACTCTGTCTCCATCCATCATTTAAGACATTTCCTGTTTGCTCCATCAAGTCTTCAGTTATTCCAATTCTACCTGACATTGTTAAGTGAAAGTATAAACCATCGTGATTGTTGTTAAAGAATAATTCCAGTTGAATGTTCTTGTTATTGTCACAGTTTTGATAATTGTTTATATCAGTTATAATAACTTTAACAATTAAGGTATACAATGGCTGAGAATATGAGAGCAATAAGAGGGTCTTCCCCTGGCCACGTGCTAAAGGAGCTGTATGTAACCGTAGAAGGAAAGTTGATTTTTGAGTCCATGCCCAGGTTGTCAAATACAGACACTTTGGATTGGAAGTTCCGTCCCGCAACCAACCCCAAGTGTTGGTATTTCACAACCGAGGAACATGGATGACAGTGTTGTAGTGGTTTATGAGGTGGGTTTACTTCTAGGTAGACTACAAAGAGACACTTAATCACAAAAAGATGCAAAACAACTACAAAGAGATGCAAAACCATCAAAAGATGAAAAATGACTACAACAGGGCACACAAAAAGGTGCAGAACAACTACAGAGGCCTAATACCACAAAAAGATGCAAAATGACTAGAAAGAGATGCAAAAAAAGATGCAAAACAACAACAGAGACAAAATAAAAGAAAAACATAAAAAGATGCAGAACAACTATAAAGAAACACAAAACTATAAAAAGATAAAACAAACGACTACAAAGAAACACAAAAGATAAAAAACTAAAAGATGAAAAATGACTACAAAAGACACAAAAACACAAAACAAAGTGTGTCTCGCTCCTTTGAAGGAGAGGTGGTGGGGTCTTTTCATATCTGTGCCCAGGGGCCCACTGTCTCATTATCTGCAAGACTCCATAATCAACTATCTTTCTCCTGGGTTACATCCAGCACCTTTACACAGCACCCTAAGAATACAAAATTGAGGCATCTCATGTCATTGTAATCATACAGTATTCAAAATGAAGTCTGCCATTTATGAAATAAAATGTTCACAATTTATTTGAAAGGTGAGGGGCAAATATTCTGTTAAATTCCCTCCAGTTGTAAGAGAAGGCTTAGGTAGGCTACATAGGACTTGAATCAAAGACTCAACACTTGTTCACCCACTCTCAATAAAATGTTTTCCACACCGCGACCAGCAGAGGGCTCCACCACACTAACCCTCAGCCTCCTCATCCAGCAGACCGACTTTGCCTTTTGTGGAGCCGCTGCCTGGCTGCTGAAAAGTGGCCGGGGGTCGGTACCAATGAACTTAATGAGTCATTCAAAGATCATCTGTGAATCACTGTTTGAGAGTGAAAGCCAGGACGGCCGGCCACTTCAAATGCAGAGTGGCTTTGGCTCTTTGGTTTGTAATGAGGCATATTTCCCTCTGTGCTCTGCAGCCATAACCTATAAACCAGATCCCCCTTGCCCAGACCTCAAGGGAACAGATTACTGAGTACTGACAGCCAGAATGCATGAAATGCCCCTTTAAAAACTTTTAGAACTCATTTTTATGTATATATATATCATAGCAATTAGGATACAAGTGTTGTAGGAAGGATGGTGATTTAATTTCATATATGCTTTATTTGTACATTATGAAAAGAAGTAGTTTGCTTTATTGTGATCTCAGATTGAGGTTTATTTACTTTTTTTTAGTTCCAACTTAGTCAGTGTTCGTACTATAAGTGAAAGCTGAATATAGCAAAACAGAACCTTTAAAAAAATGCTTATTAAAGGTACACCACTATCAGTTTACTCATCATAAGGGATAATAATCAACAGAGGCAGGACCATGTCAGTGTTTTGCAAGTCACAAGTAAGTTTCAAGTCTTTGCATTCAAGTCCCAAGTCAAGTCCTAAGTCATAAAGAGTTTTTTTTTGTTGACTTGCTGGGAACAAATAGGATTAACGTTAGTTGATTAAGGAATTAAAGAGAAATTAAATGATTTGTAGCACATATGTAAAAATAAAATACTTTTTGATCTATTGACTGGGAAGGTATGAAGTATTGCCAAGTCAAAGGGCTCCAAATCCAAGTGAAGTCATGAGCCAGTGGTGTCAAAGTCCAAGTCCAGTTGCAAGTCTCTCTTGATTTTGTCAAGTCAAGTCTACAGTCTTCATTTGTGACTAGACTCCGACTCACGTGCAAGTCATGTGTCTTGCATCCACAACTCTGCTGTTCAGAGTATTCAGTGAAAGATGTCTTCTGTGGATCTGGCAAAAAATCGGCAAGTCATCTTGGGGCATGAGGTTGGGCATTCATCATTCAGGGAGGGTCTAACAAAGAGACCATACTGAGTAGCATTATGGGAAATGTAGGGTCTGTACATTATGCATTATGGGAAATGTAGGGTCCATACCAGACACCAAAAGTCAGGATTCTTGGCCCACCCTGCATCAATTTTGACCATTTCTTTTTAATCTGTTCCTCACAAGTATCCTTTAACCAAGTACCACACAAGTACCCCTTCAACTTTATGTTTCTCACACTGTTACCCAACTAAATGAGGTTAGTTTAAGGGCTAACTGAACACTGAGGGCTGCCTGGGGCAGGAAGGGGTTAGACAGTTTTGCTCTACTACAGCAAAGCATGTGGCATTCATTTTAAGCAACAACTGCTGTGCATACTTAATGATATTGGTAATCCATGGAAATTAAATTGTATTATGAGCCTCCTTAAATAGTCATATTTTAATCACTATTATTTTGGGAAAAACAGTTTGCTTAATCAACTCAAGTCCACAGTTATTAAGTTTATGACCACACCTGGTACATTTGAGGCCTGCAACTAACACAATTAAGACAAACACACCAACTTACATGTGGAAATATTATTTTTAACTTAGTTTTCAATTATTTTATTTCTCCCATATGCCCTCCTCCACAGGGATAGGTAAATTAATTTTCCTCATGGCTTCATACAGTAGAAGCAAAGTCTGGCACATCACACCCCTGTCTCCCCTACTGTTTGTTCCCCTGTGTGAGAGAATCATCAAGTTTTCCATGACCTTTACGCCCTCCTTACACCCACTACAGACATTACTTAATTAATGTGGCAGCATACTGTGGAGGTGAACACAGTGGAGGAAACACGAGGCATGTGTGTTGCTGAGTAGGGAAGAATCGGGGGGAGATTGGGGTCATGAACTTCAAGGGTCGGGGACTAAATGAACCTCATTGGCTGCCTAATGGTGCTGTCATCAGGGTCAAAGAGGTTGTCTGACTTCCCTTCACTGAAGGTCTTCTTTAACACCAGCTTGTGCAGGGAGCTCGGTCATAATGCTAAAGCCCACATGAGCTGCCAGCGGACACAAATTGCCTTTACAACTCTTTCTAAATTTAAATAGCTTAACAGAGAAGTTTTACCCAGTTTAACTTCAGGATGAAACCAGGACACACCAAAAGTATCCAACAGAAAGTAAGACCTCCACAGAATTATAGAAATAAGCTGATATGGGTTGCCAAGCAGATGGGAATGTTGCCAGACTGCGACAAACCAATTTCACACCCTAACCGGCCTCTACCACCAAAAAAACCCTCTCACACTTAATGCCAGAGCATTGCCAGTTCTGTGCTGGCACCAGTAGAGGGACCTGCAGACCAGAAAAAAAGTAGTCTTGATCATTAATTGACTCATTCCAGTGATAGTGCCACTAATCCCCCATGAGCTCAGTCAAACCTTATTCCTATATGTGATGTCACTGTGCATGGCAGCAGCAGAATTAGCCGTTTATTGCAGGCTTATAATGAGCCACTACCTGGGGTGTAGTAAGTATAACCGCTGTATCCTCATCTTTACTTCTTCCTAAGTCTGCAGACTGTACTCTGATGGGGATCATTCATCTAATCTCTCATTTTACTCGATTAGCCTTTGATTGAGCTGTAGGAGAACTGAAATTAAAAGGTGTATTTCACAAAGGAGACTTGGTAACAATCTCTTAAATTGCCGATAAACACCTGCATAAAACAACTTCTAACGATTAGAAACAATCCAAAACAACACTCCTCATAGTGACTCATCATCACCCAGAATAAGAAAATAACCCAAAAACACAATGACGACCACTCACCCCAGACTCACCTCCACTACCAGACAGGGAGTTCCAGTAACAGTCCGGCTTATGCAACCAGCCTTCAAAGAGTTACATCAAACACTATGTAAAAACATGGGTTAAATAACGGTGCGGTTAGTTTGGCTGCTTGTACCACATCAGCCCTGACAGTTACTGTAAATGCAGTGTGGATGTGCTAAACATCTGGGGCCGGGGGTCTGTGAATGGGCCCTGAGTCACAGGTGACTGCTGCTGAGTCACAGAGTGTGGTTTACTGCATGTGTCTTCTCCTTTCACTCGCTAACAGACTGTGAGTCGCTCATTCTTGCCTCGTGTGTCACTGTTACCATTAGCCTTGTGTTTTGTTTTTTTTTTCGTCTGTCATTTCTTTCCTCACTCTCTGGTGATTGATTACACCTTCACGTGTGGGTTGTTTTCTGTGTTTTGATGACAAAGGCTTTTCCAATTGAGGCTATCAATCAAGGACAACTTCTGTTTCTGTTAAAGGAGTACTTCACCTACTAAATGATCACTTGTATATCAGTTAGTCATCCCATGTTACAGTGGAACTATAAGGAAAACTTGTTTTTCTCACATGCCTTTGTGGTGAACCAAGAATCCAAAAACTGAGAAAATTCTTTATGAATTAAAGTAATAGGGGTCCACGGTTATCAACAGCAAAACAATATCAAAACATTTGTTTACAAACTCTACAGCAAGTCATGCAGTATAATCCAAGTCTCATTTATCTAGTCGTATGCTCAATACTTCCTAAAGACATGCATTTTCGTGAACATCTTATTATTCAAAACACCTCTGCAGAAAAAGTCTCACGCAAGGACAGGTAGCGCTCCTGGGCAAGCGTGTGCGTTTGAACTCTGAACAATGGAATGCACAAGCAGAGTTCAAACGGACACCTTTGTCCAGGTGTGCTACTGTTATCACGGTTTGTAAACAGATGTTGTGGCACAGTTTTGCTGTTGTTAAACCCAGCCCCCCTTTTACTCCAATTCATCAAGACTTATCTCCATGTTTGGATTCTTCATTCACTTTGGAGGCAAGCCAGAAAAACTAAATTCTGTTCTTGAATTCAACATAACACAGGATGAGTAACCAAAATTAACAGGCTACTTTGGCTGCAAGTAACACCTAGTTAAATTAGTGATTAGGGTATTTTTTAAACATAAATGAATTAATCTTTAGGCCTATAAATGTCAGAAAATCACATAATAGCTGGATTATTGCTTCATTATATAACAACTTGAGTTTTCTCTATTGTTTTCATTCCTTTTCCTCTGGACTATCTGAACAGGCTGTAATATGCAGCTGTTACAACAGAGGTTAGAGTTCATCCAGTCCACGCTCTGTCAGGATTTCCTTCTTTTGCTTTTTTTGAGAAGAAACGACCCGAGAAGCTGCCTCGGCCAAGTGGGAAATAGCCCCGTCTTGACAGATGCATGGAGACTGGGCACAGCCAGAAACACACTTCTGCCAACACTGTGTTTCCCATTGATGACTGGTGACATGAAACAACAGGAGGGGTCTCCTTCTGCATGTGCCTCTCTATCACAATAACACACATGCACACGCATGGCCTTCCACTCTCTCAGTCACCCCACACAGCTACAAAAACAAAGTCCAGACAAGGGAAAGACAGTGTGTGCGCAAATGTGTGTGCTAAAGAGGAGAAAATGAGGCAAGAGGTAACTAAAGAAGATGGCTAATGTAAGGGTTTAAAAAGAGGGGAAAAAGTGTGTGTGCATGAACGTGCAGAAGTCAAAAATACCATGAAGACATCTCTCTTTGAGATATTTTTGTTGCATTAACCCCAGAGTCAAAGTTATACCGTGTGTTATACAGTGAAATAACATCAATAAGAAACTGAAGTTCAGCAGAATTTGGGCATACGCAACGTTAAATTTGAGTTTTTGAAAACATCTGTAGGAGTAGGACTACGGACAAACACCTGCTCTCAGACGGACTGCGGCGTCGTGCAGGAGAGAGAACCAAATGAAAGAAAACAAAAGGAAAAAGAGAAGCAGGTTTTTATGAGTGAACCTGCAGGACTTCCAGCCAGGGCAGAAAGAAAACACGAACAGCTATTTTTGACCCGAGTCAAGTTGACGAATGGCCTCGGACTTTCCAATTCCCTGTGACTTTGTTCCTTCTGAGTTCTATTGTTTGGCACTGACACGGGGCAGAAAAAAAAGTAACACATAGCCGTTGCTGCAGGACACTTGGGCTCACCAGTTGCTGCAAGGTCGAAGTTAGCCCTGCCAATTTGCTCGCATGCAACTTCAAGTGCATTCAGACGGGCTCAGTGTGCGAGGAGCGACTTTGTACCCAGGAAGAAAAACGTCATCTGAAGAGAGACTTGTCAGGATCAGTGAAGGGACGGAACCTTTTTTCCTCTCATTCCTCTTCAGCCTTTTGTTGTCTGGAGGGGAATTCGAGACGCTGCGTTGAAGAGGAGGCTGCAGGAACTTTTTTTAACATCATATCATGCTTGAAAATCTCAGGGGCTGTCATCACAGCACTTTTAAAAGCTCTTTCTAAACTGAGCATTAATAGCTCCCTCCTTTCTGCTGCAGTCCCGTTTAAGCTGGGCGCCTATTAGCTTCCCTAATTACCAGGGATCTTCCAAGGAAGAACAGGAGGGGTGTTCTGCAGATGGGACCCAGGGGTGAGGGATGGTGTGATCAGGTTACAAGAACCCAGTGGCTGACAACATTATTTATGACCCATTCCTAATGGATTTAGAGTGACAGCAGTTTCAGTCCACTGGCTCGGTCAAAGGCAGAGACAACAGAGAGCTAATGCTCAGGAAGGTGACAGACAGCTTTGTAACTGACCCCTCTCGGTTTGGGGGAATGTCAGTGTGTGTGTGTCTGTGTGTGTGTATGAAACAGGGGCCTGAAAGTTAGAAAAAAAGGTGAACAAGAAGGAAGAAAGGTTAGGGGAGGCGGTGCAGGGAAACTTTTCTTCTCTCCGAGGAGCAAGAGTGACGGAGAGAGATGTGTCTGGGACGAGACAGCGAGCGTTTTTCCAGTCTATTTGCCCTGCGTCTAGACCCAGAGTCAACGGGACAGGCCCAATAAAAAGGCAGAGCAGACACAGGGTTAGACAGAGTCCAAAAATACTGATGAAAGGCTGCACTGTGGAGTAGCTGAGGACACTTGACTCCAGTGACAGCCATCAAGAAAACTTGCCCGTCCTCAATTTATCTTCCAAACACTCACTACAAGCACGAAATGCATCTGATTCTTTCACTAAAGCTTCAGATGAAGCCGAGTAGGTTTATTTAGATGTAGGATTTTTTTGTGACAAAACCATTTTGATACCTTGCAGAGATATAGTCCGAGTCATAGTTTTACAAGTCCCAAGTAAGTCTTGAGTCGTTGCACTCAGGTCCCAAGTCAAGACAGGCAAGTCTCAAGTCAAGTCCCAAGTCAAGGCTATAAAGTCCCACATCAAGGCTGAAAAGTCCCAAGTCAAGTTTTAAGTCAAGACATGCATGCCCTGAGTCTAGTCCCAAAGGAAAATGTATTGAATCGGGACAAATTTTTTAAATGTCTTTGAGTGTGTGGGACAGTATCAAGTATTTTCAAGTCAAAAGTCAATGGTGTCAAAATCCAAGTCAAAACGTTTTTCATTTTGACAATTCCAGTATAAACTCATCAAATCTGTGACTTGAGTCTGAGTCCACACCTCTGGTACCTTGTGATAGCTGAAAAAAGAACATGAGACAGGAGAAAAACCTCTGTAGCAATGTACATCTTTTCAGGCTTTGGAGGTGGACTTGAGCGCTAACACTAGCTACAATACAGTAAACAATCCCCCACTCTTCCATTAGCTTCCATTAAATAGGGCAATTAGAAGTCTTAAGCAGCACAGAGAACAAACTCCACAGTTTCCTGATTCCTTTCCAAGGGATAAATACATAAATTAAACATTAAATTTGGGTGCTGAGGATCAAAGTATACTGTAAGAGTGTTTGATGTAGGCACAGATTGAATGTGCATATTGTAAAGGAAGTGTGTGTTTTCTGACGCTGATTAATGTACATGGAGTTTTGACCTGGCTGGCGTTTGATAATCAGAGTCCAATGATCAAAAGGACGGTTGGACTGTAACTTTCTGCGCTGTCGAAAGGCATGACCATGGGCCTCCTTTTCCCTAGAGATCAGGAAGCTGAGTAAGGCACTGAAACTGCAAGGGCTAGGGGTTCAATTCCTACTAGGGTGTGTTAGAAATGTATGCATTCATTACACTAAAAAGAAACTCAACCTCACAACCCTGGCGATTTTCATGTCATGTCAAAAAAGGGATTATATGCTTTCTTCAGAGTTGATAAATTACTCCACCCTCCACCAAGAGCTTAAAAAAACTATTCCACAACTCAAAAAAGCATTGTCGTCAAGGCTCTGTAAGGCTAACAGTGTAATGAAGAGAAAAATTACAAGCACACACCTGCCAGGTCACCGCTCCTCTGACTCAGAGTCAGCACAGTTACACTCAGTCCCTGTGCTAAACACTGATTGATTTGTTTTGCCTTATTTAGCTGAAAAAACCTCCCCAAGAGGTGCAGAGCTCCGACCAGACACTAGCTAAGCAATCTGGCTTCATGCTCCCAGAGCACACTGCAGCACACGCCAGCACACACTGTGCGCAGAGCCCAGGGGTTTGGCGTTGCTGTAGATCGATTGTTTGCCCAGCAGAGAGAGCAAATTATAAAAAATGACTGCGTGTGTTTTGGTGTGGATGTAAAAATGGCTGTGGAAGTGTGAATGTAAGAGTGTGTCCTGCACTTTCAGTGCTTTATAGAAGTTATTTTCTCTAATCTTTCTAAGCTTTTTTCCCATAAAAAATTCTGGACCATGTCCGCAGAATCAGGTCTGGACATTGCCCAGACTCACTCTATCACACATGTAGGACACAACAGGAACTCGTCTGTATCACACGCATTATCACCTACTGGAAATACTCCTGTTTAAGTGAGGGTTGGCGCTTGGGTAGAACATGCAGATGGCAGGACATGATGCATAAAGTAGGCTGCAGAAATTGCAGTGTTTTGTTTACATACAGCAGGTCCGTAATTTGGTCATAAACACCCAAGTCTCTTGCGGTTCCGTGAATTAATCTGACAATTTTGATGACGGCCCTTACCTACAGAAGTTTCCAAATCTGGTCATCTGTTGAGTAAGACATTTTTGTGGCATCTTCCTGTAAATGACCCTACTCCCTTACCCTAAAAAAAGCTTGGAGTGACCATCGGGCATTTCTGGCAAATGCCAGATGTGGCCGACCCACCTTGTGGACCACAAGGCCACCACCAGCTATGTGAGAAAAAAAATGTAGGAAAAAAAACACCTGTCAGCCACATCCACCCTGGTTTTGGAACAGCTGATCTGATTCGAGGTTACACATTTCCAATATTGTCATTAAATCTCTTATACTGTAAGGCAGGTGCAGCAGTAAAGACAGTTGTCCCCTCCCCCCACCCCCTCAAATGGATCTCAGAGACAGACAGAGCGGTGTTGAATGAACATGAATTGGATAATAAAGGAATGAAAAAGCAAGACGCTGGAGCGGAAAAGGTCAGAGAAAAAAAATCTTGAGCCTGATGCTGGAAAATGTTTTTAAGATAACACATTTATTATTAAAAAAATAACACTACCATCTGATGCCAGTGCCACGCAAAATGCTGCTTGCTGCAGCAGTGATAAGAGTCGGCCAGCATCAAATAAAGAGGAGGACGAAAGAGTAGTGTACTCTGGACAGATGAGCAGCAGCAGGCCGATTCCAACAGAGAACATGGGCAGAAGAGGAGGCCACAGCTGAAGATGAACTGCATGACTGATTCATACATTTGCATTCTAACATACAGCTCCTTCGGGTACCAGTCAGAGTTGCAGTGCATGTGTCAAAGGGGCTTTACATTAAAAACAACAGTTCACAGCAGATTTTGTACTGCATGCACAGGAAATCTATAAAAGCCTCATCTGTATATTCCACACAGGCACACATAGTTAATTTGTCTGGCAAAGCCACTGTAGAGAGGTGTTTCAACATCGATATGCAGCATAAAGCCTTAACAAACATAAGACCTCGGGGGGAGAAACAAAATCCGTCCCAGAAAAGACGAGACCTTGAAGCGTGTGGGTAAAGTCAACTTTTCCAGCAGAGTAAATTTCTGTGCTGCTAGCAAAGCCATTAGGAAAGCATTCGGTCCGACACGTTTCCACTCAAAAACAGCCTTTTTTTGTTTATCAAACATTAGAGAGTAGCGTGAAACAGTTCAGATTTCAAATGTGGGTGGCAGATGGAGATGAGAGATGAAGAGTCAAAACTATGGCAGAGAAAATGGATGAAAGCCTTTGCTTTCTGCAACTCATTTAAAGTTTGGAGATTTTTAGTTTATGGAGGCAAACAGTGGCCTGTTGTGGGGAAAATGGTACTGGCATCGTACCAATCTCCAAAGAAAAGGGTGAATTTGTTTGCTCTGAAATGTCAAGGTCTTGGTCAAACAAGAACTTGCAGGTTGAAGTGCTGCACTAATAAAAACTTCATGACTTCATACTTGACTTGGACTTGCCCCAGCAAACTTACAGTAAAAACTAAACCTCTATCAACAGACACAGCATACACACTAGCTGTAAACGTACATGCACACATTCATCTGCAATATCAAAATCAAATCAGCAAACTAAATTTTACAACAGCCCGTGCACACAAAATGTATGTGGAAGGATGATGGAGGGATGAAAGGGGAATAGACAGAAGTAGAGATAAGGACAGGAAGCAATGAATCCTTTATCAACACTCATCTTCCTGGCCAGATAGAGCAGAGGAGAGATGGCGATAGCGAGTGTTAAATATCCAGTCAAGTGCCGCTGCCTGCAGTGAATAACAAGCAGGTAATCCAGCCACATCTGCAGCCCCGCTGGAACGAGAATAATGCGGACACAACCAATAAGTGGCTGTTCTGAAGTAATAACCTGTCTCTTAAAGTAGCCTGCAGTTTAGCAGATAAAGTGTGCTATTGAGAAGTGCTCCAGGAGTAAAAAATCATTATCCCAAGTTCATTATTCAGCGAAGTGAGAAATATCCAGCTGGTGTAAGCGATATGATTTGGTCTACTTTGAAGCAAAGTTGCTCACTAGTGTTTTAATTCCACAGAAGTGTTCAAATAAAGGCAGTATTGAGAAGCCAGAAAAGAATCGCTTTATCAACTCGAACTGTCGTGTTGCAACATATTGTCTTTCTGATAAAGGCCCACAGCTGCTTTGATTTGAAGACTGACCTTTTTGCTGTAGTCTCAACAGCAAAGCCAATCACCACGTTCTGTTGTCAGCCAAAAAACACTTGAAGAAATACTTCACATCAGTGCTTATTTTCTTGGATCAGGGGCCTCATTGATTGTCTCAGACCAAAATCACTGCAGGAGACTGGATTAGCCTTTCAGTGCTTCTCACAGGCATGTTTTCAATTGGGCTGAGCTATGGATTACTGTCACAATCGGTTTCTGAATAGGTTTTATTCGTTCATATTCTTGTCACATCTAGATTCTATTTTTTTGTTGTATGTACAACTCATAGCCCAGATACTTGTTGACTGGGAATTTGTCAAGCCAGCAATCACACCATCTACACCTCCGCCTGTATTTCACTGATTGGTCCATCTGACGTCAGAAAAGGTGCGAAGGAGATGGTTCCAGATGCAGTTTAGACGCTCTTTTTTTGAGACATACTGATGCCCTAAAAATGATTGTTACCTAATCTTGAGGCTGTCTTGTAGACAAATAAAAAAATCTGAATATAACATTTTGGTACCTTTATTATTTCAGTCAATATCATACTGAAAAACAATGTACTCCTTAAAAAAATAAGTTGAATCAAATGACTATATTCAACAATTCAACACACCCTATTCTTGGGACTGGGCAGTAATCGAGCATGGTAGCACTGATTGGTATCTGGGGTTAGGAAAAATGTAATGAAGCCACCATGTGCAGTCTGCTGTCTGCACTGTATATAATGGGCACTTAAAAAGGGCCTTTCCATTGGCACTTTTGGCCGCGGTGAGTCAAGCCATGCCACGTTGATTTGTGTTTCCATTACCAGCTTAAATGAGCCAAATTATGCCGAGTGGAGCCCAAGATGTGCCATCTCCGGTGTCGGGCCAACAGTGCGCCTGACTGCCTCCAAGTGGGTTGCATTGACGTCAGATGGGCGTCAACACTCAGTGACAATTCAGCAACATGTTTAAAAAGCCTTCGCTGCTATTGCAAGATATAGCATCACACACAGCTTCATCAGTTTGAACTACGAACTAAGAGAAAAGAGAATGGCAAGAGCTTGGTCTGTGGATGATACCCAAGCTCCGTTTGCTGTTAAGAGTGAGAACATTGTGCAGGATGACTTGGCTGGCACAACAAGAAATTAGAGGGTCTTGTGAGACATTGTGAGCAAGATGAATGAGATGGGCATCTGGCATAGATTCCTGCAGTGCTGAAAGGAAATTAAAAAACTCCAACAACAGTCCAAGAAAGTTTTTGAACGCAATAACACAAGCAGTACGGACACATTTTGTAGGTTCACAAACACGCGCTGTCATCAGTTAAAGACACACCTTGAAGCTAGTAGCCCTGTTGTATGGAGACAAAAAAAATCCCTGCCATGCTGGACTCATCAGTCAAACCAAGTCAATCCAGCACACCTGCACAGAAAAGGGCTAAAAGACTACTTAGTAAAAAAACACTACACATAGGGTGTGAGGAATTGGGAAGGGGCAGGGGTGGGTCAGTGGGTTATGTTTACCCCAAGGTCCACTAAGGCAAACATAACACTGTGTGATTGACAGGTGATCGCTGGGATATGCAGTGCAAACAACCATAACAACAAGCACCAAGCACCAGATATTGGGAAAAGTGGAAAAAGTTCTGAGGATAAAAAAAAAAAAAAAAAAAAAAAAAACATCAAATAAAACCTGAAGATGCTGTCAAATATAATGATTGCTGTACTTTGGTGGCACACAGTGGGGATTTAGCATAGCGATGGACAGAATGTTCTGAAAATATACTGTAGCTTTATATCCATGGTGTTGCAAAATGCTGCAAAACCGTCTTTGATCTTGTTCCATTACAGGAGCTACTCCATCTCCCCTCCTCTCTGCTCTTACAGTAACATCCAGAGCTGGCTGTTAATATTCTCCCTCTCACCTCCCTTATCTCAACCGTCTCCTACTTCTTCTTCTTCTGCCTCGGCTTCTCCTCCAATTTCTCTCCCATTTTCACCTTCCTCCTCATACTTTCTCGCACATTCATCTTCTGTTACCATTACATCTTCCTCTGCCTTCTCTTTATTCCCTCCTCCTCTTCTTCCACCAGACAAGTGATCACAAAGCCATGCATGTACCCAAGTGGGATACAGAGGGAGGGAGGAAGGGAGGGAGAGAAGTCTAGTCTCGCCTATGAGACAGAGGGAGATGATGAGAGAATCAGGTGCTTTGTCTGGATGACATAATGTGACTGAATAAGCAAAGTTTCACAGCTGGGCTCTGGTCAAAACTGCAATATATGATTGCCTGCCTGTCTTTGCACCTTTTACGCTGTCACGCTGTTCCCTTTCCTTCATATCATTTTCTGTTAGAACTCCATTTAATAAGCACAGTATCTTCCCTCTCGCAATCACCTCTTGCTCTTCACTTCTTCCTTTATGTCTCCATCCAGGCTAACGTGAATGAAGTCCAAATTCCGATAGGGAGTTATGGTTTAGACAGCTCAGAGAATAACAGCTCAACAAGAGGCAACAAGGGAGATCCCAGGGTGTGTTTCTGATTTACCTCCCCAGTATAACGAGGCCGCCCCAGAGGCCAGGCAAGCAATGCTTCTGGGAACAGATAGCAATTCACTTTATTCACGGATGGATCCTCGATCGAGACCCCGAGCTCCCTGAGCTGCAGCTGCAGATTTGACATATAAATATACAGTATAACTTATGCCATTTCTTGGAGGCTATAATCCAAAGTGCTTTTCAGTATGGAAGGTGGGGATCCAGTGGGAATCAAAGTCCCGACCCTGTAAATCAGCAAGCAGTTTGGATTTCTCAAAATGAAATCCACCCTTCCCATAAACCCCTGGCCTTGCTCAGTTTGTTTAAAGAGCAAGGAGAAATATAAGAGCTGATGAGAATATTGTGATAAGAGTAGATATACACTCTGGTCAAGTCAACTGATGTGAGCTAATACTTACAAAGGTGCTGTAAAGCAGTGAAGCACAATTCAGTGTAAAATGCAGACTAGATGCTGGTAAAGACGAATAAATTATTTTTGGATAATGTCCTTTGTTTTAAGTCATTGTAGAAGATAACACAATCAGCCTACCAACACCTCGAAAAATCTTCAGTTACCATGTTGTATCTCATTTGTTTCATCTAAGTAATGACCAAAACATGAAAAGAGCACATACGTTTTTTTTATCCAATTTTTGTGGAATATGCCCATGGGAAAGTACAGATACAATAACAACACCCAAAGGAGAACGGCCAGACTGGTTCAAGATGATAGAAAGGCAAAGGTAACTCAAAAAAACATGCGTTAAAACCAAGGTATGCAGAAGACTGTCTCTGAATGAACAACACATCGAACCTTGAAGCAGATGGGCTACAGCAGCAGAAGACCACACCAGGTGCCCCTCCTGTCAGCTAACAACAGGAAACTGAGGCTACAATTCACATGGGCTCACCTAAATTGGACAATAGAAGATTGGAAAAAGGTTGGCTGGTCTGATGATCCTCGATTTCTGCTGTGACATTCAGATGGTAGGGTCAGATAACGCACCAAAGCTCAGATCATCTCAAACTAGTTTCTTGAGCATGACAATGAGTTCACTGTACTCCAACGGCCTCCACAGTCACCAGATCTCAATCCAATAGAGCACCTTTGGGATGTGGTGGAACGGGAGATTTGCATCATGGATGGGCAGCCGACAAATCTGCAGCAACTGTGTGATGCTATCATGTCAATATGGACTGAAATCTCTGAGGAATGTTTCCAGCACCTTGTTGAATCTATGCCACAAAGAATTAAGGCAGTTCTAAAGGCAAAAGGGAGTCCAACCTGGTACTAGCAAGGTGCACCTAATAAAATGAATGTATTTACCTGCTTAGCTAGCCTGAGTGTCAGACTGAAGCTCCCAGAACCTTCAGTCTGACATGGCTTCCATTGAAGGCGATTTACAAGGGGGAGGGAATTTGATTTTTTCCCTAACCAATCAGTAGAGATCAACGACTCACCCAGAATCTGACGTCATTAGTATCCATACCTCGGGGGTGCCGAAAACAAGCAAGCATTGCCCGTTTAAAATGTCTCCGTCGTCGTGCACGCCCAGCTGCATCGCCGTTAAATCCAGTTTAGCAGCTTCCTTAATTTGGTCCTCCATTAACACGAGTAGTGGCGAAATACCTTGAGAGCATCATTAATGTGGTCTGTAGGATCTGTAGCGGTCGCCATTGTTGCTATCCTCACCAGTTACCCACCGGCGTACAGCTTGACATCAGCGTGGCGCTGATTGGCTAATCGCTAGACCCGCCCCCGGCGTTCATTGGTCCGTCCAGCGTTTGGACAAAAAATAAATCGCAAATTCATTGAAGTATGCCAGACCAGAGATGCAAGCCTACTCAGTTGAGTGGGCGGGGTCTATGGTCTGGAACCAGGCTACTGCTTAGCATGAGAATGGAAATTCTCATGAAACTTAAAAGCTAACAGACATGCTCTTTTCCACACCCTGCAGTACTGAGCTCTTATTTTTTCTGAGCAAAGAACTAAAAGCTTTATTTATTTTATTTCAGTAGTGTCATGCTTGACACAATGAGCTGCACTGGACACTTTGTGGTTTCTCTGCAGCTGATCACATCGTAGGTCACACTCCTGATTCAGAGTGTCTGTCTACTGAGGCACCTTGCTGCCTTCAGTCACTGCACTGTGAGCAGCAGCACAATGTGTCTGTGGCTTCGCAAACGTGGGTGAAAATGGGACTGTGTGCAAGACAGAGTTCCTGCAGTGTCTGGCTTCACAGCAGTTAATCCTAACAGCCATGGTGTGTGTGCCAGTCACTTGCAATTTAAAGTGACTGGCTTGATGTAGTATAGTAGCAGGCATGCAGACCTTACTATGCTGATTCAAAATGTTTCATGGCAAAATAACCTGCAGAGGTTGCAGGGACCCCAGTATACAGTAAATTATGCACTTTTCTTCTTGATTATTACCAAACATTGCAAAAAAAAACAAAAAACAAACCCTGACCATTTATCATGGCGATTTTAATACTTTGCACAGAGACACATCTGTTGAAGAGTTTGCCCACTTCAAACTAAATGACTTGATTCTTGTAAAAACCAGCTATTTCTATCATGAACTCTTTTTCGTCCTTGTCCTTCTGTTCCTCTCTGTGCCTTTTCCATGCCATCCATCATCCATCGAGGTCACCGCAACCTTTTGACTGAAATTTTCTTGGCATCGCATAGAAGACAAAAAATCATTCATCAAGGCAAAATTTGAACTGGCTTTGATGGGTATACGAATGAAGGAAAAATCTGCTTTTGCAAAACTGTGATGATTTCTTTTTTTTTTTTTTTTATAGAAAGCGGGCAACCCCCTAATTATCGCTTAAACCCAGAATGTTCCACATGGCTTTGAGGCCATGTGACGTCAAGTCGTGTCTCTCTTTAAAATGAGACTAAATCATCAAAAAATATAACAGTGAGTCATTTTCACCGATAAAAACTGCTATCCCAGGGAAGGCTTTGTAAACGATACACTCTTCTCTCTTCACTCTTCTTCTGGAGGGTTTAGAATGTGTGGGCCCCTGAAACCTTAAACCCTGGGCCACTTGTTTTTTGTGGAGCGTGTCAGTAATCCCCCCCCCCCCCACCCAGCAGGGAGAAAGTGATATTTTGCAGCCACGGGGGAATTACCCCCATCACCACAAACCTCATCTTAATACCCTAATATACAGAGGATCTTCTAGGAAAGGAGGGGGCGGAGGGCAGAGACAGAGTTGAAAAGAGAGATGAAGTGAGTTATAGCAAATGAAGCAACTTTTCTTCAAAGACAGCTCACAGATCAGTTTGTAAGGACAGAGCAGGAACACAGCCAGCTGGTGCACGTGCATTCACACGCACTCTAGAACGTTAAGCTCTAATTTTGAAATGTCTCCCTCCCCCCTTGTTATTTGTCAGCAGGGTCAGTGGCTCTGATTGAAGTGGAATTAGATCCACTGCTGCTCTATCTGGTGACCAGTGCCCCCGCTGGAAGCAACATCTGGCACGACTGGTTTTAACCTTGATTGCCCTTTGCCTCCCTGTCTTGCTATAGTGAGAAACAATACTTGTGGAATCACTGCTGCTGAGTGGAAATGACAAATTTGAAAAAAATCTCTATATATTGCAAAAAAGTTGGAAAAGTTAGGGGAGGTGGAAAAGATGATGCATCAATAAGAGGTAAATGCAACTAAGCACAATGGGAACAGATTCAGCAAATAAATGACGACGTACAGTCATGACATACTGTCATTGCATTGGCCACTGTAAGCGTTCTTTGTCGTCTCTGCATGGCTTTTACCAGCCTCATGCACACAGGGCTTTAACCAGAACTCTTAAAACAGCACATAGCTGTAATATCAGTTGTTGAAAGCTCTCTATTTCCATTGTCCGGTGTGCTCTCCATTATTATACATCCATTGTTCTCCTTTGTTTGAGGTTTAACTCGTACTCTTTTGATTACATCAACATCTTGCGCCCTCTTCTGCACTGGCACCCAACTGGAGAATTCGCACCATCTACTTCTTATGATGATGAACCAACCCCCGATGTTTTATAGTAGTAATGGATGGAAAAGTGCATAAATTGGCATTTTCTTTAGTCAATTTTCTGTAAATTTGGTTCAAATTTGCACTACATTTGATTGGAACCCCAGCAAGTTTCCGGCATCTTAGATAGTTGGATTGTAGGCTGATAATACTTTGGTTTGTTTTTATCCTACACTCTTTTTTTTACTTACACATGGGATGCTAAAGACAGGTTATAGGATGAAAGTAGCTCAAATATTAAGAAAAGGCTTTGAAAAAGCTACTTTACACTCAACTGTGCATATATGCACCACTAGTCAGCATCTGATCTCTGTAAAACATTCAGTGTTAAGTGGATTAAAATAAAACCCCTGATAAAAATGTAACTAAAAACCTGTTACCCACAGCCAAATCAGATTTACACTATAACTCCTCACATATGGTTCACAGCATCAGTGCAGTGCTTACATTTATGTCAACATCAGCCTGCACTGCATCATGTCCATCACACCCATATGAGAAAACGCTTAAGCGCGTTGCACTGTTTGTTAATCCAAAGTGCTGGTAAACACGTGCCACATTTCTCAGCACGCCTCTGAATGCTGACACTGCCAGGAATGTACGTCATCTTCA
The DNA here is from genome assembly GCF_041903045.1 of Epinephelus lanceolatus. Taxonomy (NCBI): domain Eukaryota; kingdom Metazoa; phylum Chordata; class Actinopteri; order Perciformes; family Serranidae; genus Epinephelus; species Epinephelus lanceolatus. The sequence continues at coordinate 28,537,286 of NC_135756.1, forward strand.
GCTCCTACAATACCTAACTAGCGGTGGACGTAGTTCCCACAGCCAGAGTGACCTCAGACTGGTCAGGTAAACACCCACTGACCCTCGGTACACAAAGCCAGCTATTTAGTGAACACAAGGCTTGTCAGTGCCGTCCTTATCTCGAAAAACTGCGCCTTTGAAAATGCATGACCATGCTTTTCTAATGTTTGGCGTACAAATGCATGAGCGCACTGCTCAAATTGCACCTTTAGCAGTGAGGTTTATTCAATAAGGGTTTAGAGGACTACTACTATGATTACTGCTTTTAAATTGAAGCTGAGAAAAGTGTTCTTAAAGGATTAGGGAAGCATCTGAAACTGCATTAAAACCATCAAAGGATGCTAAAGCTTCACAGTCTATACTATAATAGTACACTTCTTAAAGTCATGGTTTTATTGACCGAAAAGTATTGACCATGCTAAATAAAATAATATTAAGAAAGGAGAGAAAAGCCACACACTCATAATCAGAAACTGTGACACTGCATGATTAATACATTCTCATAGGTCCAATTTTTCACCCCAGTAAGTGCAAATTGTTGCACAAACCTCTACAAGAAAATCAACTGTCAGTTTTGGATCCTCAAGCTCACTGTCCATCGCTCCCACACCGTCCAGCTTTCAGCCAGACGTTTGTCTCAAAGTGTTTCTGTTTCCATCTTGAGCTGTGCCAGCATGCACACCTCAGGGGCTGACCTTCGGCCCGAACCATTTGTCAAACAAACTAGTAGTAATGCCTGTCCAGGACTGGAAAGGTACCTCACCTTAGCCCCGGAGGAATGCGGCTACAGCATGGTGGAGAGTTGTGCAACAGTGAAGCACATCAAAAGCTGATATGGTCAATTACTTCTGTAAAGCCCTAAAGACTAAAGGAGAATGAGAGTGCCTTAGAGTTTTAGAGGCTGATGTGAGAGGTGGCTTACTGATAGTAAATGTCCCAGCGCTAGTATTAGTCATAGGTATATAATTGTGCAACGACTGATTGGTGATCATGGCCTAAATTACAAATAATGAGGAATGAGGGAGAGACAAAGAGAAAAAGAAAAACTTGCATTCAAGTCCATTTCTTTGTATTTATTTTTCTTGCCTACTGTGTTTTACCCTTGTTTGAAGGGCAATTTATTTCCAGTGGCACAAAATGACCATAATACGTCTGCAGGGAGCCAAAGGGACTGTTGATCGATACCAATGACCCAGTGAGTTAGAAGCAAAGAGGGAGGCAGTGACTGTTGTGTCTCTGAACATCAGTGCATCCTTTTCAATCCATACTGCTAGTGTTCAAACCAAAACTATAGCCAGTCACAGAAGGATCATACCCGCCCTCACACAGTTGATTTGTTCCAGGGCATTTAAGGTAACAAGAGAACAAGAGAGAGGGGGATCAGGAGGAAGACAGGAGAATACAAATGAGGATTTGATTTATTTTGCCTTGGGGGAAATAGATGGCAGGTACCTGTTTACTCTGTGGAGAGTATTAAAGTCCACAAGAGTGGTTTAAAAGTTTTGGCCACAATCAAAACTCACTTTGTTCCCTGAGAATAATTCATAGAGGTGAATTTGTCTGGGTGGCATTGGTTCAAAGTCATTTGTAAGTTGATTTTGTGGCAGAAATGGTGGAGATTAAATTTAAGGTAAGGTGTTTTCATGTATTGAAGGTAAAGCAAAGCTTTTTAATGGTTGCTCCTGAAAAACTGATCTATGTACTACCCAACCCCAAGAGACCTGCCAACAGCGTCCTGCAGCGGACATTCAGGTACCAAGCAGAGCTTGGTTCTTTGGTTGTTCTATCCTGTCTTCACCTTTGATGACGTAATTTGATGACAAGCATTCTGGCTTTAGCATTCTCGCTCTCTCTCAGGGTTTGTCATGAGGGACAAACCCCCAGCTGGCCTGAGTGCAGCGACAGGAGGATGGAGCCTCCTTTGGAACAGCTGAGCTTATGTCTGTGTATGACTGGGGTAAGCTAGCAAACAAACATCCGTGACCGCTGGTAAACACAATTAGCATGCCATAAAAGATGAATGGCGTGTCTGTGTAATTGTCAAAAAGAATTATGTGCTCACAACAAGCTGGAGAAATTTCACCTATGCAAAGGCAACGCTGTCAAACAAATTATGGTTTAACAATAGTCATCCTGTCTTTCCTTCCCTGCATATTGAACAAAGTAGAGGCAAGGGTAAGCATGTTTGTTACACATCATTAACCACTGTATCATGTCACATTGCCACTAATGCTCTGAGACAAATCTCCTTTCCTCCAATGTCACCGATAAGCTTCCTCTATCTCTTATCTCGTATCTCAACTCCTAAACAGAATCAAACATATGCCTCCGATCCCCGCTCATTAGGATATCAAAGTCTTAATAAAGGCTCTTTATCTCTTCCCAACCAGACCCAGCTAATTGAATCCAGAGCTAGATAGCGATCTAGTAAGTGTGTCAGTGGATTAGTAGGGCCTGTCACCAAGGTAACCCAGTACGAGGGGGAGGACTGAAGTTGCTTCCTGGGTTTTTGTTGCTTCCATATGACTGCAGAACATCCTCGCTCAATATCCGCCTGATAACACTTCCTTCCTGAGGCGAGCGTTGCCACGGCGCAATCCCTCATCTCTCTCAATCTGTGTCAAGCAGGAAATGAGACCGGCTGTAAAACATGACAGTTCACTGACTTGAGACCTCCTTGTTGCCAGGCCATTGTCAGCCTGTATATCTGATGAAAACAAGAAACTTTTAATTTGGAAAACAAAACACAACCCTTGGTTTCTCTGTCTCTTTGTGAAGCTTTCATATCCTCCCTTTATTCTGTTTTGTTTGCTCCCTTGATTTGCCAACTCAGTCTCCTTTTGTTTGTATGTCTTATATTCCTGTTTTCCTTCCTTTTATTTGCTCCTCCGCTCTGGATCGGATGATGTGAAAGCAAAGCATCCGCCACTCTGCAGCGGTTGCTGGCAGCCTCGGTTTGCCAAAGACCTTGAAATGTGGTGAGGGTAACTTTGACACAAAGTCGTGCGGCCTGCCGAGATCAGGACCTTGAAAAATTGAGCTTTAGCGGTGAGACGCAACAAGACCACTCTCGAATGTCTTGATCCCAAGGCGGGGCAGCAGCCTTGTCTGGAGTGTTGGCCTTAACTGGCCACAACACCAATGTATGGTCAAAGAGATTTTCAACATAAACTGCCCTATGAAGGAAACGTTGTTTCATCCATGTCCTCATTCTTCTTTGGTGACAGTGTGTCAAGGATTCTTTTTCCTTGGGCTTTTGGTGTTTCTTAGATTTCTTAGATATCAGACAGATGTTGGAAATGTACAAGGCGCAATTTCTTGTGCACCATAGGATTTTTCATGAGAAAAGCTACCAGACACAGAGGATTTAGATAGCTTTCATGAACTAGCCACATATTAATTCGTGCTTAAGCAAAATGGCAGCACAAAACAGATATAGATAGGAGATGCACATATGAGAATGTCACAGAATGACTGGGAAAAAAACATATTTTGAAGTCCCTTTTCTGACGTTTACTGTTCAAGGCTGGTTGATTCTGGAGTTCTGATAGTTCAGGTAAATCACTAAAAAGACCTTACTAATCATTAAGGCTCTGATCTTTGCCAGTTCTCTCTCTTCCCAACATTTCCTTTCTCATGAACTTCGACAGTGTCAACTCCCGCTTCTCCCTGGGGCATCTTCCTCCTCCTTCTTTCTCTTGTGAGAAATGGGCTTTTGCATGCTCAGAGGACGGTTGCAACACAGGAACTCCTGCTAGCCGAGGCAATCCCTCCTGGATTTCATTTCAGTGCTAGATAGAGCCTGACAGTGGAAGTGCATCTTGGGAATGTGCTTAACTGGTGAATCTGGAGGCCCAGAGCAAGATAAGGAGGATAAGCTAACGGCTGGTCTGCAGTCTTTTGACTTATTAGTGCTTATTTCCTTTTATCTGGCATACTAAAGAGAGCTACATAGAAAAGATGCAAAGAGTTGCATATTCAGCCAAAACAAGTGTGCAGCAAGTGCCTTCAGTGATTCATCTTTAAATACTATCTACCCTCAGCTGCTGTGTTGAGCCACCAGGTGCAAAACCTGTCTTAACTGGGATGAGCACACAACAACAAGCCTGGTTTGCTTGCCACTGAACTGGATACGAGCCTGTAAAACACATGAAAAGGCTACAGTGGGGAGGTGATTTGAAACGAGCCGGGTGGAGCTGGAGAGCTTCCAAACAGGTGCTGCTGCACCGACGTCCCAACAGGAGGCTGTAGGCGAGGCAGACAGAGTGTGTGTGTGTGTGTGTGTGTGTGTGTGTGTGTGTGTGTGTGGTGGAAGCTGGAGAAAGGTTTTTATGGTTATTATATTATCTTATCCTCTTGGGAACCGGTCCTGATCTGCTGCTTCCTGCTTCAGGGGAAGTGAAGGGACGGAGTTGGAAAGATAAATGTGGCCTAGTCAAAATGATCTTGTGCGAGTGTGTGTGTGTACATGTGTGTGTTTAGACAACAGCTATGTCTCATATTTTCATATTATACTTCTGCAAATTTGGCAAAATAAAATGTGAATGCACACACTACTTTTACGCACAAGAGAACAGGACAATTTTACATTATTTATCAAGCACCATTAACATTATGGAAGGTCTTATAGGCACTGAAAGACTGCAACCGGCTGAAACTTCTCCTGGTTAGTATTCCTTAAGTGTTCATTGTTCAGGATTTTTTTAACAAGAGCCGAATTATCCCCAGAGGCCTCCTCCTCTCCAAAACAAACCAACCAAGTGATTTAAACTGGTAAAAACACTGAATAAAGCATTTTCACGTTACAAATCAGTGTTTCTCCTATGCTCTTTGGCACATCACGCCAGTCCAGCACATGCTAATATGTGTTCACCTTATTTCTGATCAAAACTTTCAGGAGGATTAAACCAGTATAAAACACTGGATTAAGCAGTCTCATGTTACAAATCAGTGTTTCTCTGACCGTGTTTGGTTCATCGCTGATATGCTGCTAGCCTAGCACCTGCTAATGTTTGCTCACCTTTCTTAAGAATTAGACGTTCAGGGAGTTAGAGGTCTCTTCACCTCCAAAACAAACAGACATGGCAGCCAACGTGAAAATGCATGTTTTTTGTTCTGGGCTACTGTAGAATCATGGCGGTGCAACATGGCAGATGACACGGATGAGGACTTGCTCCTCAACATCTCATTCGAAGGTAGTGAAAGCACAATGACTCTTATTTTCAGGTGATTATACACTAAATAAAACAAAAATTTCTGCCATTATATTCCCCCAGATCCTACACACCTTTAAGGCCGCAACTGAAATGAAGCATAAAAGAGGAGGATGGAAAGAAAAGCTTTAAATGCTTAGAAAGAGATGAAGAGAAGAGCATGCAAAGTGCGCAAAAGACTGGTTCTGTCTGTGTTACTTGATCGGAATCTGGTCAAGAAACACACACACACACACTAAAAGAAACACACACTTCAAAGCTGTGAGGTGGTTTGAGGCGTCAGAAGTGGACTGACAGGTATGGATGTGTCAGTTATTGTCAGAGGGCTTCATGTTGAGCGCGCAGGTGGGAATCTGAGGAAACCAAGCCGACCACTGGAGGAGACTTCAGAAGAGGAGGCTCTGAGGAGAATGTCAACATCGACAGCCTCCCAAGAACACACACACACACACACACACACACAAAAGCAATAACCGCAAATGTTAAGCTTGCCTTTGAGGTTTAACAGGGTTCTGTTGCTGCCAGCACACTCACACACCAACAATAAATCCAAGTGCCGGGATTGTCTTTGAGGTGTGTCTCATTTTGTCTGCTAGCACTCACATAAACACACACATACATACGATAAATCCAAGTGACACGGTTGTCTTTGCGGAATATCTCATTTCACCAGTTAGCGCACACACAGCTTCAACTGCTATGTTTGCCTTTGTGGCATATCTTATTTCGTCTGCTAGCGCTTACACACACACACACACACACACACACACACACACACACAGATGTCTGAGAGGTATACGATTGTATTTCATCTGCAAGCATGCAAGCGCGCACACACACTCCAGAGGCTATGACTGTCTTTGAGATACACCTCCAGACTCTTCTCAGAAAAAGACAAAAAGTCTTTTCTAAGAGTTCTGGGCTGAGAATGGCGGCCTGTAAACTCAGGTAGCATCTTGGTGTCTCTTCAGACAGAGACGTCAGACAGCTCTCTGTCTGTCTGAGCATGGCAGTGTTCAGACTGAAGCTCAAGAGGAAAGATACTCAACGACACACGCCTACACAGATGCTGACTAAAATGATACAGTCGTCTTGCTTTACTTTACTTTTCTCAGCTTCAATGCACACTCTTTCTTTCACGTTTTGAGTCGTGCAAAAAGAGTGTTACAGTAAAAAAAAAACATCTGAACACCTGGTAAGTCTTATTAAAAAAGATACAGTCTAAAACTTTGGTACAGGGTGTGGTCCCTGAAACCTTTTCACAGCATGTGAATTTGCCTTCTGCGTGTGTGACTGAAGTTTCTGCAATGGAGCAATAGCAGTTTACTTTTCCTCCTTCTTCTTCCTCATCTGATAACACAGCAAGTTAAAAGGTTATCTGTCAGCCAGATCGGACTCCAAAAGAAACTTCTAGTTGTGTCTCTGTGAGTCCAGACAGACGTTGGCCGGCCAGACGGGGTCCTCCTGACAGGCGAGTTATTCCTGTTGCTTCCTGCTAGGACGAGCCTCGACCTCGCAAACATCAAAGCGGAGCTGAGCTCCTATGTTGCCGGGACAAGGCCACTGAAGCGAATCCGCCAGCTCCCACACACATGCATGATAAAGTTTAGATACAGACTGATACAAAAAGGCACACACACACAACCCGTCTAGATTATGCCAGCATATCTTCATTGTTCAGTGGTGTTGGTGGCAGATGAAGGCAGTAGGAGTCACGCTCCCTTTCACAAGATGACAGAGCAGCATTATCAGTGGCTAAGACCCGAAAACTTTGACTGTATAGTTATGAGACTTACAGCTTGGATTCAAAGATGAAATAAGTCTGCTTAACTGGGCACTTTTTACTGTTCGCTTATCAGCAATAAGCATTTTTTCTCTCCAGCTGGACAAGAAATAGTCTGATAAGCAATTAAGAGCAATTTTGTTACAGAGCACTAATTCAGCCCAGATGAATGACATGTCTAATTGCGTTTAAAATTACTAAATAAATGCACGAAGAGAGGTTTACACCAGTGGTTGCTCTAAAAGACAGCAACAAATGCTTAAGAAAGATTAGAGTCCCTTTTGAGGAGACACCCTAAAATACAGGGCTCAATTATAATACACACAACTGAAACTAAGGGTGATAAATGGTTCTGTAATCACAGAAAAGTCATATGAAGAAGAACTGATTAAAAAAAGTAATAGAAAAAACCCCTAAATATTAAAAACAAAGGAGAAAGGAGCAGAAAGTATCTTTTTCATTAGAGCAACCAGTGGAGGAAGATATGAGAGACGAGAGTGCAATTTCACAGAAAGAAAAACATGAAAACACTACATTAACCAGAAGACTTCTCCAGCCACGCACGGCAGTAACAAAATAGGCTGCTATTATCATGATGAAATGCTGAGCTTATGAATCTCATAAGCGTGTGCAAATATTGGCAAACAGCACAGATACTGAGACGGGGGAAAAACTTGCTTAATTATACATTTTTATTCCACGCTGACACAGTTTGGTTGCTACTGTGACACTGACCAGAGAAGAGCTCAGGTCTTAGCAATTGTGTCTAAACCATTCACCTTTTGTCCACCACCTATAAAAGCTTAAATCAACCCAGAAGATATGTTGGCGTTGTACAGTACATTTCTGCAAACCACGGATATGTAAGATTTGTACATTATTATGCAGCGGATATGTTTAAACTTTACATTTCAACAATGCTGTGGTTAACGTGTGGTTAGGTTTAGGCACAAAAAACACTTGGTAATGGTCAGGAAAAGATCAGGTTTTGGCCTAAAATGTCCGGTTTTGGTGCCACAATCAGGGCTGAAAATGCTGCCAGTGTCTCGCTGAAAACAACCATTTTTGCTGTTTGTTGGTTTTGAAAAATGGTCTGCTGGTATCTGCTGATTGGGGCAGCTGTCTCACCGTGTCACACCATCCACCATCCCCTACTCTTGTGGATCAGAAACTCAGCTCATATTCATGTAATCAGATCTACGTCACTTTAGAAACATTGATATGATACGTATAAAATGTACAAATGTAGCATATCGGTAGTTTGCAGAAATGTACAATGCAAACATTTCTTCTGGCAACTGGGCTGCTTAAAATGTTGAATAATGATAAAGTGTGCATAAAACAAAAGTAGTTTCAACAGCTTACTGCAAAAATGACCAGAAAGGACAAAGGGAAAGAAACAGAAGCCTTAGGAAGCAGCTGCATGACCCGTTTCCTAATCAAACTATTAAGATTCTTATTTTCCAGTAACAGAGAATTACCCTTTCTCCATTTTCCTGCCCTTGCTCCCATCACCATTTGCCAGATAGCTTTTCACAGTTCATGAATATTTCCTTTCCCTTTAGGATAATGCGGGTTTATTACAACTTGGACCCTATTTTGTAGTTTTGGCTATCATTTCTATCAGTTATGACAACACTGTACGCACAAAAGTGGTTGTTGAGATCTGGGAACATGGCAACGATACAGCAAAGTCTGATGGGGCAAGAAACACAATGATGGGATAGATTGTAAACATGCAAACAGCTGAGCCAGATCACCTAAACCACAACTAGAGTAGGTGCAGTACGTCAAAGTTGAACCAGGGCATCAATCTGTAAACATCTATGGATGTTCACAATTGTCAGTTTGGGTAATGACTTCACCGCTCGTCTTATACCCGTTTATACATCCGCCCTATTGGACAACTTTTTAGCAGTGTTGTTAGATCTCAGCAGTTAACTTGGTGAGTACAATGATAACAGGAATAATGAGCAAAGCTATAAAAGTAAGACCCAAGCTGCAATAAATCAGAATTATCCTTTATAGTGATGAGGTCAGTCCTTGTGAAACAGAGGCAAAAGTTGACCCCCCCCCACTTTGAAGAATGAATAATTTGCATATAAAACCCAACAGCCTTGTGTGTCTGTTTATGATAACTTAATATTATGCATGGAGGATGAATGTTTTATTGCATTATTTATTCTCCATCTGGTCCTATCAGCTCATGTTTGTGATTTGTTGTGTAGTTTTACTGTGCTTTTTATTAAATTTATTCCTCATTGAGAACTGAAACGAACTGTGACGTGGATCAGACCTGGTCAGAGAGCCAAGTCGAAAGTTGATTTCTTTCCATGCAAAATATCTGCTAACTGGCAATCAAAGCCCTCTTACATTCCCACTATAAAAACTGACCACTGAAACAATTACAACCACATCTAAATTAGCCCCGCTGCACCCGCACTAAAAACACAATCCATCAAGAAATGTGAGGGAGAGCTGCGGTCTGCATTTCCTCACTGCTTAATGAAATGCCTGGATACAGTCTGAAACAGCTCCAGCTCCTCTGAGAAAATCTAGAAAAAGCTATCAAACAGAGGTCACTTTGCTTTGCACAATCTCCCCACATCAGTGATGTTTCCTCACAGATGCCAAGATGTCTACCTCAAATATTCCAATTAAAACTAAACAAATCAATGCTGTTGTCTCTGTATTACTACACAACAGTCCTGTAAAAAACTCCCTCCGCATTCTTGGATGTTTTGCAAAGTGACAGAACATCTGAATACGTGCCATATGCTTTATGATATGGGATCAAAATTTAGTCATCACTGCTGCTGTTTATTATGCTGCTTTGAAACTGTTTCCAAGAAAGCACTGTGTGAAATGCGCCTCCGGCTGTGATGACAAAGTCCTTTGAGGCGTTGGATTTTCTTAGTACACCTGAAAACTTGCATAATAGGGATGGAACCAGTGTCAGCAAACATCATCAGCGCTTAAGTGTCCTTGGAAATGACAGTAATCCCAAGTCAGGTTCAGGGGGTTCATACAAATTAGTGACTGGAAGAGTGTTGAAAATAGAAAGTAACTCGATGGAAGGTAACCTTCATAACATCTTATGAGGCATGAAAAAACAAGACTTATGCCTCATTTTCACTGCATGATTCGGCTCGACTGAACTCACTGTTGGTACCAGGTACTTTTCTCTATTTTGCTTTCCACTGCTGATAGTACCCACTCTGTGTAGGTGGAACTCCCAGCTAACTGTCACAGTGGTGACACATGAAACTCCCATGACATCATCTTCAGTGTGACTCTTGCTGAATCCTTTCATTGACAGCCACATAGAAGAACATCTGCATTCAAGTGTTCGTCAATTGAACGGTATACAAGTAGTGTAAGGCGTTTGTGCAGGATGTCCAATGTTGTGCAAGTGATGACTCTCTTTGACTAATCAGTGGTCTGCAGTGTTTTAACTCCACCTTCTAGTATCACCGCAGCTCGCTTGGGACCTCGACCGAGTGGGTACCAAAAAGTACCTGGTATGATCCAAAACTTTAGCTTATGGAAAACAAAAAAGAGCAAGTTGAGTTAAGTAGAGCTAAAGCCAAAACATTAGCATTTAAGCTAGCATCTTTGTGCGTCTGTACTAGGTGCTTTTAGCTAAAGGCTAATTTTGACAATCCCAATTACAACATGGTGGTGTAAAACTGTTAAAATTTGCCAGTTAGCACAAAACAAAAAACTACAGCAGATGATATGGGAATGTCAATAGTTTTGGATCATCATGAGTGTACCATTGAGTGTCCATGGTAATTCATCCTATATGGAACAGAAGAACACTGAGAGGAACAGAGGTAAGAGAAAAGTTCGAAGTCATTATGATTCATCCTCTGGGCACCATGAATATCTTTACCAAATGTTAAGACAGTAGTTGTCAAGTTATTTCAATAAAAGCCAGGAATGTCAAACTGCTGGTTGCGCAAGAGGAAGAATCAGGAGATCACCAATGTGAGTAGGATTTATCCTCTGGGGACCGTGAATATGTCAGCTCTTAGCAGACCACCCGTGCATCTGCCTCTCTTTCCCTCTCTTTCTCTTACTGTCTCTCAAGCGCTCTCTCAGCACTTCAGTGTCTGGTCTGCTTACAGCTTCAATTCCATGTTTAGCTCACTGAATTGAGCATGGCTTTGAGGTTGCTAATGTTCCATGTATCTGCCTTCCCGAACCCACAGTGTCTTGTCTGTGTGAGTGAGTGACTGTATTTCTTTGAACCATTAAGTCAGAAAGTTGGAAATACTGACTTCTTTAAATGAATAACACAATGAAGCAGCCCTCAATGTGATTATTCCAAGTAGGAAACTTTCTCCGCCCAACTTTCCTCAAATCTTACGTCAACACCTGTAAAGGCTAAACAGCATTATTTATCACTTGTTTATATTGCTAAAAGTACTGTAATTGTGTTCCACACCGAGCAGTTCAGTAAAGCTTGCCAACAATCTCAAATATTATTGGCCCAATATATTGGTGGTGGTGTTAGTTAAAGAATTTCTTAGAGGTGTCTTTGTTTCCCTGCTTTTTCTGAAGTGGTCCAATAGAAAATGCAGAGGTTGCAGATACTAGCTACAAGCTGACCATTTCAAACTTGTTTCTCAGAATGGAAGGCAACAAGACAGAAAACAGAGATTTTTCTAACAACTGAGGCACACTCATAATGAGGGAGCAACAGCCGGTGGGCAGTGTTGTGGACAGACAGCGGCAGGACTTCCAGATAACTTGTGCAGTGTTTAAACGGCAGCCCCCAGGGGTCTGAGGCTCCCAGCAGCTGACCGGTGTAAACAATCTCTATCAGAGGACCCTGGTCTACTAGCGCACAGAGCGGACGACCACCCTTGAGTTTTTTATGATCCTCTGAGCATTCAAAGTTCCAGACGTTTGGAAGAGCCCGACGTTTTTGTGTTTTTTTGTGCATCTGGCCTGAGAGATAAATAAAAAAAAAAAAACACTGCTGAAAAAGACAGGGCTTTTGAATTTAGGTGATTTACAACAAAAATCTGTTGCACCATAAAAAACGCCTCTTGGGCCGTGATGTGTTTGCAGTGGGTCGTGAGGAAGATTGGATCCATATCTGGATTTTTAAACGTTTTTATTTATCCAGGGAAGGTTGACTTAGCATGCACGCATTTGCAGCAGTGCCTTACTTCATACTCACAATGTTCCACTCTTTCACGTCTGAAGGCTTCATCTGTTGGCCAGCAGAGGACTTAGAGGTCCAGTGCCTTGCTCAAGGGCACTTATGCAGACTTAAGAGCTTTTTTTTTTCAACTTCTCCATCCCAGATTGAAACCACAGTGCCTCTGTGACCTCTGGACTGCCTCTTTCTTAAAGCTTCAGCGACTGAATGAAGAGACTAGCTGTGGAAAGTGTGTGCGTGTGTGTGATGACGCTTGTGTGGTGGAAACTGAAGGTGGAGTGGAGGACAAATAGTGAAAGAAAGAAAGGAGAAAGGAAGAAATCTGCTTTTTCACAGTGAAATCTCTAAGTTAAAAGCTAAAGAGGAGGATGTTGACCGGATGCCAGTGAGTTAAAGCGGAAGAATCGCCAACTCCTAACTGCCTCAGGGTGAGCGTGACTTATCGAAGCCTGCAAAGAGTATTGATACAGAAAAACGTGTGACCGGTCGGCTTTGCTGACGGAGACCTCGTGCAATTTTTCCAGTGAGGACAGATGGAGGCTCGCCGCTAAAGAGAACTTACTGGGAAGCCTGTGCAGTCCTGACGCAAGAGGGGCATAATTCCACATGTCACAGAGCATCAATAAATATGTTAAAATATTTAAACAGATTTCCCCTAATTACACCCCTCCTGACCTCTGGATGCGACGCTGCCTCTGGGCCGACCACTTCAGGCTCGTGTTGAAACAACCGCAGATGTAATTCCTCACGTTAAGCGTCCAAGTTCGCCCGGGACGGTATTATACGGTGCACCACTTGACATGGATGGCAGTGCTCACCAGCTCTGCTGCCACTTCCAAGGCAAACATACTTTTACCCAGTGCGGCTAATGCTCCAGCCCAAAACATTAGCTGAGGTGTCTTATGCTGAGGACAGACAGAGTGCAGCCACTAAGTAAGCTGGCTGCTGTCTCAGCTCGGTGCTTGGGCTTGGCAGATTTGAGGACAGTGGTGGAAAATGTACCCATAATTCCCTACTAATATTCCCCCCACCTCTTGATACACCGACTGTCTGCTGACAAAATGACTCATTTAGGCTTAAGTGTCCCTCTTTCCTCTTAACACCTTGTCTCTCATGGTGGTGACAGCTCCAACTAACGCTAATACTTAATAAAGTTAAAAATTACTTGTATAGTTATTATACATTAAGATTTTTTATTCTTGTGTACTAATCTGTTACGCTGTTTCAAGTAAGGACAAATGGAAAAAAAACAAGGTTGGATGCACAGTTTCACTCAGTTGGAACAGCTCTATTTGAAATACCCGCTTTTAATGCTAATCTGATGTATTTGTCAAACTACACTGAAATGCTACAAGGATAACAAAATGTCACTTTCATGCAGTAAGAGGAGTTTTTTGATAATGCATCTTTGATTCTAAAACAAAGGACAGAAGCAGGGCGGTGCTTAGACCTCAGCAATACTGCAGTTGTTAACAGCATGCTGCAACACACCCATTTACACACAAACACTATCAAACTGATCAGTTTTTCCCCCAGTCACTAACTTGAGTCATGTTCCCACTGCTCCGTTTGGAACCGTTACACTTTCAAGATTAAAAGTTTAAGAGAGCATGCAATGCGAGGCCTGTTGCTGCAGCCAAATATTGCAAATGTCAACTTCCTGGCAAGCACTGATCACCTTTAATCATCATTTTGTAACGGCACTTTCCCCCTTCAGGCTTGAGCAGAATAATGGTAGTGTTGGTGAAGCCTTCATGGTTGTTTGCAGCTGTGATATTAATACAATGCATACAGTAATACCTTCTGGGCAGAGTGTCATGTGTTGCTCTCTAGATAAAGCAAGCAAATTGCCTTTGTAAGTCACTGCCAAGTGTCGAGGTCTTGTTCTCACTAGGGCCACCAATGCTAACGCTACAGTGTGCTCTCACAGCGCTGCAAGGTGCTGCTTTGACATTTTCACCGCAACATCTGTGAAAATGTCAGATATTAAATTGAGTAATCTCCAAATCCTGGGGAATGTTTGCACCTAGCCTTCTGAAGGGTAACTGTGGTTTGAGCTAAGACTTTGTGGGGTTGTTTGCAGCAGTTACTGTATATGTGGGCTACTATAAAACAAGCTGGTCATTATATCATGACCACTTTAACATTGGGGTTTTCATGTAACCAGTCAGGGCTTATTTTGCAATAATGACTGGCTTACTGGACATTAGCCTGCTGCGACACAGCTACTAGCAAAAGGCACTGTAGTCTAAACTCTTCTTTATTAAAGTACAGGAAAAGTAAAATCTGAGATTTTTTTCCAAACATATTTCAAATGTATAAAAATACTTATGGAACAGACTAGGAGCTATACCGAATTGAATTTTGGAGTTTGACTGTCAAACAGTTTTTCCCCATTAGCTAGGGCAGTCCTGAAATCATGGCTTCATAAGGCTGTGGTATGACAAACTCATATCACATATTAATTTTTGCATTACCTGGACTCTAGTGATCTACAGAGTCATCTGGAGCTAGCACCCGTAGGCTAAACTGTAAAAGAAACGTAACCATAGCAGCATAAGCATACGTATACAGACTATATACACACCTTCAGCAACCTGTTGAGTTTACAGAAGAGGCTAAGCGCTATGATCAAGGCTGTTCTGGCTTTCCAAAGTTTGACTGCATAACCTGCAGTTATTATAAAAACACACATACACCAGAACCATTGGGCCATAAAATCCGTTAGCAAGGTGGTGTTGAGCATACGAAGCTGTAAAAATGTCTACATGCTGCTATGCCAAAGGCAGAGGAGAGAAACTCTCCCAAAATGGGGTGAAGTGGGTTGGTATTAAGAGTAAACAACTCTGCTATTAAAGAGTTACAGCCTGGGCTTTGAGCGCCAAGTGCTACTTTGGAGTGGAGACCTGGGAAAACAAGGCTCTCTCTCTCACACACACACACACACACACACACACACACACATATAAGAGCTAATGTACAATCTTCTCTCTTTTTCACACACTCACAGTCCACTCCTAATGGATGCACATGCAGACATACAAATGTACAGAAAAAGGGTGGATGCAAATTTTAATTTCACACATGCATGCACTGTATGCATGCAAATTGGTGGCATGAAGTGTATAAAATGTAAAAGCTGGAGTTCGAGTTCCTTCAAAGACATTTTACAAGGCAGAAAACCTGCAGCAACCACAAAGTTGAACTTTCCTGCCTGTTTGAAACAAATGCAAATATTAAAACTATAGTGTGTTAGCATCATGCATATTGAGGCCTCACCTGAAATCTATTAAAACCCAATAACAGAAAAGTAAATGGACGAATGAGAAATAGGAACCTCAAGTTCACATAATGGACAGCACAAAAATAGCAACCTTCTACAGAGCAGGAACAATAGTCAGTCCTCAGTACTGACCTTTCAACCTCATAAAGCGTTTTGGGAATAGGATAGGATAGGAACTTTTTCATCGTTTTAAGAGCCCCCTTTGATTTCGTCTGCACTGTAAGAACTAGGAGCAATTGTAGCTTTTAGAACACCATTTTAAAGGACGTTTTAGTTTCTATTTTATAATAGGTACTCTCCCAGCACAAGCGGAAATATGAGTGATATAAGTGATCAAACACGTAAGCAAATGCAACACAGTTCAACTGCCATTTTTAAAAAATGCATTAGTCGCACAAACAACAAACAACACAAAACAAAAACAACAGCCGGTAATGAAAGAATTGAGGAAAACAAAGACAAATGGACTTACAGAGAAGTCCAGACTTTACTGAGCATATATGCAATACATGCAATTTTGAGTCATTAAAGCGAAATATAGAAAACTGATAGCCGGCCGATGTCACTTCAACGCTACTATTGGCGGGAATGCAAACAACTAAAGGCATGTAGTTCTTGGTGGAGCCCCCAGTAGGCAGTTCCCCCCGCATGCAGTCCCTAGAACTGTTTGGTCTCAGAACGCCTGTGGAGTCACCTGTGGTTTGGAGTGGGCCTCCAAAAAGATATTTACAATGAGAAGTAGTGAAGCAACTCCACTATCAAATGGGATACCATGTGTGCTGACCATTTTGTATGTGGTATAATGTCATATTACCATCCTGTTTATCTTTATACTTGAACTATGAACAAGATGTTGTTGGTACTTTCTAGGGTATTGTGAATAGTCATTCAATGTAGCAAAGTTACCTACTGGGACACCACTAGGTCAATCTACAAGGGAAAGGAGGAAATGGGATGCAACTTTATCATCATAAACTTTGGGTTTTACATTCCTCCTCACCATCTCTTTTCAAGTTGGGTCAGAGCAATCATCTTCCTGTTAAATCTAGCCCTGGATCTTCTTGTCAAACCCGCCTTGCAGTTTGTCAGTAGCAATTACCATTGTCAGTCCTGCTGAACATCCACTGTACTCAATGTATTTTAGGAATTTTCCCTCTGAGAGACTGAGAGGAAGTGACTGCTGGGTGGGAGTGTAGCCGCCGTTGGGCCAACCCAGATATCAGTCATCAAGTGGAGGTTTGTTGGATGGGGGAGAGAACATTACCTTTCAGCCCAAAGGCCATATCTCCCTCTCACCCTCTCTTATGTGTGCCGAAGAAATGTTGTATGAGATTGACCATCAGAACAGCCAGAAGGCCCCCTTGGACCAGCCCTTCCTCCTCCTGCTCATTCAACACATCTGGGGAGCAGTATAGCGATCACATGGAGAACTCAAACATCCTGGTGAACAGCCCAGTCAGCACAAAGAACGGAGCACATGGCCTTAAGTGTAGTAAGTCTGCCTCGGGTCTGCCAGTTCACAACATTAAGGTTTTCCTTCTGGCGCCTCACACAAGGAGCCTATACCAATATATGGGACTATCGTAACAAATCAAGTTCAAATATTTTACTTGAGACTGATGCTGACCTCTGCAATAGGCACTGACTCTGTTTTAATCCAACACTGCCCAAAAAACAGCAAATGAGAAATATTCACATTTAAAGCCATTGGACAGCTCTTCTACTCTAACGATGAATGACTGGCAGATCAGTATCTTGCAGTATCTGTTGGTATGCAAGGCAGACTGGCGGAGAAGGACATTTCATCTTTCCCACACTTCTGCTGTCTGTCCAACAGCTTCTCCCTTTCTCCCTCTCCTCCTCTCTGTGGTCTGGGCTATTGTATAACGCATACTGTATATACTGCTGCCTGTGCCAGAGGATCCCTGCCCCCTAAACGCTGTAACTCAAGCCTCCTCCCCAAGACTAATGGCCCCTGTCAAGCTCACGGAAATGAATATCAGCCAGCGCTGATCTGATGACAGTGAACGAAGAAGGGGCGATGTTTGCTGGTCTCCGTACTTCCATAAACCTACTCGTATTCATTCAGACACTTCTGTGTGATTCACTCAGCATTGCTAAATGGATGGACTGATTGGCAGGGGGAGGGTGTGATCAAATGTTGGTCAGAAATATGCTCCAAGTCAGTGGTCACCAAGGATGCTTGCAGATTAAATATGTGCAAAGAATGGTCCAAAATGTATCTCCCTTTTGTGATCTTGCCATGACCAAACTCCCAATCCCATAAGATCAGCCTGGCATATGCTTTAAGACTTCTACCCTCAATCCACTTACTCTCCTTCCTTTTCTGCTCCATTGCAACCGAATTCAAATGGCTCAACTCCAACTGTAACCTACAGAGTAATATTTAGTTCCTTAAATCATGGTGCAAGGCAGTGTCCCTGACACAGCTACCACTATTTCCCCTCTTCCCTTCAGGCTCACACTTTTCCTTCCCACCCTCCCAATTTCCTTCCCCCACATCCTCAGCCCCCACCCTCAAGGTATCTTACCTTCAGCTCTTCACTCCACAAGACCAAAAAGAGGGAGCCAGATGCAGAGGGCGATTACGCTTTAAAACCTGAATGAGGTGCTTGCATCTGCTTCCAATCCAGAGGCAAGTTAACTCCTACCATCCACATCTTCTTTGAATAAATACTGCATAATAAAGACAACAGTGCTGCCACTCACCCTCTCTTCTCTGAGTGGTCAGCCCTCTGCCTAAGTGTTTTCAACGCTCGTACTTCCTTGTTCATCAAGGTTGAATGACCTCTTTCCAATCAGGACAACAGAGTCACACGACAGCTTGGGTCATGGGCAACTCATCTTCTGCTTAAGTACCTTGCATCAGCCTCTCCACATGAATCATATCCTCTTGACTCACTCTAATTGCACTCAAATAATCTTTTCTATTCCTCTCCTTGACCGTTCTCTCCTGAGTATTTCTTTTCCGAGCACTCCACCCTTAAATTATTATTGTCATCAAATTATCCTTCAGTGCTTCCAATTAACCGAGGCACTAAACACTGCAATAATTAAATCAATTGTTAATATTGTTTGTTTTTCCAAGGATCAGCGCATCACTTGAAGTGACACTAGAGGCACCATGGTGACCTGGAGGTTTAAGGTATTGACCATGGGCTGCAATGTCCCTTGTTCAAATCCCACAGGGGACCTTTATTGCATGTCATTCACCAACTCTCTTCCCCAGTCTTAAATTCATCTTTTTCCACCCAACCAAACTTACTCTCCACAACAAAATGTGAGGAATTTGCAACATTTTTTAATAGCAAAATTACCACAGTCAGAAAAAATAAAAGCTCCTTGAGCATGGCAAAGATGTGTTACCTACTTATATGAATAGAACCTCTGATATGTCATATTTTGCTCCTGTGGACTCTACAACCCTTGCAGATGCTGTGCATCAGCTCGATTCCTCCACCTGTTGCCTGGATCCAATTCCAACTAGCTTTTTTAAAACTACTTTTAGCTGTTTAAGCACAGAGGTACTACAAATTGTTAACTGCTCCCTCCAGTCTGGTGTTTTCCCAAGTGCTCTTAAAAGTGCTGTTATAAAACCATTGTTGAAAAAGAACAGTCTAGATCCCTCAGTTTTAAGCAACTACAGACCAATCTCAAATCTCCCTTTTCTTAGCAAGATCCTTGAAAAAATTGTGTACAGTCAACTGCATGATTACCTGATAACAAATGACCTATTTGACGTTTTTCAGTCTGGTTTTAGATCTCACCACAGCACAGAAACTGCCCTTATTAAAGTTTTAAATGATCTCCACTTAAACATGGACACTGGCAAGCTCTCAACCCTCTTACTCCTAGATCTCAGTGCCGCGTTCGACACTGTAGATCATGGGATCTTACTTGACAGATTGCATAACTGGGTGGGACTTTCCGGTCCTGTCCTAAACTGGCTCACTACCTACCTACAAGACAGGGATTTCTTTGTGTCCATCGATAATTATGCATCTGACAAGGTTGCTGTGACCTGTGGGGTTCCACAGGGCTCAATCCTTGGTCCACTCCTGTTTAATTTATACATGCTTCTGCTTGGGCACATTATACAGAAACATAATATACAATACCATAATTATGCAGATGATACACAACTCTATATCTCCCTCTCTCCTGATGATTTGAGCCCTGTGGAAACACTACTCAAATGCATCGATTACATTAATACATGGATGAACCAAAATTTCCTCCAGCTAAACAATGATAAAACAGAAATCATTATCATAGGTCCAAAAGCAAAAAGACAGGAACTCTCAGCCATTGTTTGTTCATCTTTTCTCAAGTGCAAAGAACATGCCAGAAATCTTGGGTGTTGTCATCGATGCTGATCTTAACTTTCACTTTCACATTAACAATGTCACAAGATCATCCTTCTTCCATTTGAAAAACATCTCAAAAATCAAAGACTTTCTGACAAATTCAGATGCTGAAAAACTGGTTCACGCATTTGTAACAAGCGGACTTGATTATTGCAATAGCCTCTTTTCCGGACTCCCTCAAAAATCCATCAAACGACTGCAACTTATTCAAAATGCTGCTGCACGTATTTTAACCAGAACTAAGAAATATACACACATCACCCCAGTTCTTCAGTCCTTACACTGGCTCCCATTGAAGGCCAGAATTGAATTTTAAATTCTTCTTATTGCCTATAAGGCACTGAATGGCCTTGCCCCAAATTATATTAAAGAATTACTTGTGCTATATGAGCCAATGAGAACTCTCAGGTCATCAGCTAATGGTCTCCTCGTTGTTTCCCGTGTGCGCACTAAAGCTGGAGGGGCAGCATTTAGCTGCTATGCTCCTAGCAGATGGAATGCCCTTCCAAGCAATGTCAGAAATGCACCAACACTGAGCTCTTTTAAAAGTAAACTTAAGACATTTCTTTTTACCACTGTTTTTAACTAGCCTGTTAATTGGTATTTTTATTTGTCACTAAATACTAGAATCACTATGCACTTTAAATAAGATGCGTCCATGTATGCTTGCATACATTCATTTTCTTGTTTGTTGTCTGTCTGCGTGCTTGTAAATATGTGCTCATATTTTATGTTTTAATACATGTCTTCTGTGAAGCACATTGTGTTACGTTCTGTATGAAATGTGCTTTATAAATAAATCTTCTTCTTGTTCAGTGTCCTGTCATCGCTCTACTGTTGGCTCTAATAAAAGCATAAAATGCCCCAAAAATACAACTAAATTAAGAAAAGAAGCTGACCTGTTTATGGAGTTGGCCAATGTCTACAAGGAAAAGAAATCTTACACAAGATCTGTCTTTGTTGTGCTTTAGATTGAAAGGCTAAACCTTGTCCATCCCTTGAAGACATCTGTATTGGAAAGTACCATACAGCAGAACAAAAAGCCTCTTGTCTTATATCTCCAAAGGGGCAGCTGACTTTGGTCAGACAAGCTATTGGCGTGTGGCCCTTTAGCACGTGAACCCTGGTAGCTGCTACAAGGAACCTCTTGTCCTCACATTACGACTCCAGTAATGAGTCTCTTCAGTCCAAGATGGCCGACAGCCCTTCCTCATCATTAAGGGATTATGAGGGAAAATGTTTGCTCATTTGCCCAAGCTTTCTGGACCACCACAAATCTGCCTTACGGGCTAATGTATGACCTGAGCCCTCAACCTATGCACTGATCACTGAGGCGATGACCTTCCAGTGTTGACTGAGACAAAGATTCTCTGTGTATATATTCACCTCCCTTACCACGTCAGGAGGGCCATTACATCATTAAGAAGATTATGCTGAAAAATATGACCCTTGAGAGTGAGTGCTATTCATTAACAGCAATAGAGAAGAAATTGTTCCTTGTTTGGCAGGAAGGAAAGACATCAACAAAACAACAGACTCTTGTAAGCTTTGGCAATACCACTGTCCTCGTTGCAGATGCAACTCAACAAACCCACTTCTTGTTTAAGTGACAACAATCGAGGCCGCTGGGTTGGGAGAGGAAACGAGCAGAGCTCCGAAAAAGCCTCTGAGGATGCATCAACAAAAAAACCCAGGGTTGTTAAAAACGAGTATGAGCTTTCGCATGGGAGCAACAACAACAGCAGCCAGTAAATAAAACGAAACTCCAATGTGTGTCAGGAGATTTATCCTGTGAGAAAACTTGCTCTGGCCCAAACAGCAGAGCTTTGTTGGCCATGTGGGGAGGCCAATGGAGGGAGGAGAGGGAAGAGAGAAAGCAAAAGGGGAGGGTGGAATTAGACTTTAGCTCCCCACCTCTGGAGACTCTGTCAAGGGCCGGTAGTTCATGTTTAACACTCATTAATGGCAGAGTTAACACACTTTATGGGCAAACTTAATATAGCGGAATGGCAGAGGCAATAAGGTTGTGATGTTGAGGCGGAAATGACTTTTTTTTAATGGAGAGGTGCTTTGCACTTTGGTGGAAAAGAGGCCCACCTGCATCCCAGGGGAGGAGCAATACCAAGACAACAGAAGGGCAATAGAACGGCCCTGAAACTGAAGTGTAGAAAGCCACTGTGGGATCAATGTAGATCATTCAGACCTGGCTTTCTGAGAGTCTGGACCTCAGATATGGTCTAATGTTGTTACAATGCGGTGCATGGAAAAATCACTCATTCATTCTCTAAATCTGCTTGTTCTTATTCTGGGTTGCGGTGATTCTGTGTGTAACCCAGCATACAGTAGATTGCCATTAGTGTGATGTTTAATCATACCTATGGGTGACTGAGACTCTCCAACACACTTAACTTACAAGTCTGTAAACTGTGTGAGGCAAGGCACTTGAACACGGTGTGAACACAGAAACCACATAAAGAAAGATATAAAGCCAGGAATCAAGTCCAAGTTCTTCTCGCTGTGAGACGGCAACATTAAAAACTCAACTGCCAAGCCTCCCAGCACTGAAAAACTGCTTTATAATTTATATTACTGTAAAAGACCTCATTTCATTTTATTTCATTTTTATTGACACAGACGCACAGACATAGACGTGCACCCACAAGGCTCCAGTTGCAGCTTTGCAACATGCAGTTTCACACTCGATTTACTGTTACCAAAAGGCCATGGACACATCAAATGCTGCCACAATGCTCTGCAGACAGGCCAGAGGCTAGAGGGGTCACGCACCACTGAGCTAGCCTATGACCTCATAACTACATTAGAGTCTGCCTCGACCTGCATGATCTTTCCGCAACTGTAAACCTCCTAGAGCTGCATCTCAGTGTGTCCAGCATAGCTCCAGCCTTAACGAATAACACTAGAAAGGACATCTGCCTTGCATTTTAGAATTAAAATCTATCAGGTTTTAAATATTACACCGCAGCTATATTTAACTGAGATATGGAAATAATAGTTCTTAGAACTAATAGAAGAGCCAAAAAGTTTCATCTACAGAAAACAGAGGTGCCAAAGTGTGTTTTTGTGCTGTTTTTAATCCCTTAAAAATGTGTCTTCTGTTTTTGCTTCTGACTAAATTTAACACCTGTAGCAAATGACAGGACCATCACTAAAACAATGTAAATCCACTGCAAGGGTCAGGGGCTTGATCCAACTGTTACCACCAACCAAACAAACATGCACATATGCTACCTTCAATGCGATTTGAGTAAAAGTTCCATCAAATGCACACATGAAAATCCCACACTGAACGCTGCTGCTCAGAGTAAACATACAGAAATATATGAGAAAGAGTAACGATTTCCATTTGGCATTTTATTGGCCCTTACATAAGCCTCGCAGAGACAAAATGCAGAAAATAAGAAAAACCGACATGTCTGGATTGAAAAAAAAAAAGTGGAAAAATAATGAGAACATAGATGCTGGTTGTGGGTAATGATGAGTCTAAATGTGAGGGCTAACCACTCCAAAAAAACATGTGTGCTCGCTCTGTTAAGCACCCTGTAAAAGCTCATGCCAAGGGAGGGTACAGCAATGAACCACCACCCAGTATCCCACCAGAGCGAGCTTTTCATCCAGCCATCTGTGTCTGAGGGCTGGTTTGTGTTTTCTATTTATTTATCAAAAACATCCAACAGTCAACCCTTAAATGTAACCTACGGTTAGATGATTGATGCTGTTTTTTGGCGGCACTCTGTTTCGTATTCAGACTGTCACAAACATTCACACCTGGGAGCGACCAACTGAAACCGCTGTTTTTTTAAACTGATGAGCTCTACTGGAGCAACTGGAGATGAAATTTGCACTGGAGTGTCAGATTTTTCTAGCATGGCCTAGGTTTTGAACTAGCAAGCATATGAATATGTCCAAGTGGATGTCATCCCCATAAATACACATGAGTGATGGAGTGCTACATGAAGACGAAATTTTCTGCCAAACTTCGTACAGTTTTTGTCGTTTCACATGACAGATTTCTGTATTTGTTTTTTTTTTCTCTGAGCTCTCACCGGTTTAAAATAGACAGGGCTTAGTTGGAAAAGGGTGATGTCACATAATTCTGTGCATCAGTCAGGACTTAGGATTTAAGGGGTTAGCTGGGATTCACCAAAGTCACACAATAACAACCTAACTAACTGATTGAGGCAGCGGTAGACCAGTAATTCCCATGTTCTGTGGGGTAAAATTACTGTTTTTGTCAAGGAAGTCTGGTGGCAGTACACTGCTTGGCTTCGGTGACAGAACTTCCCGCTTGTCCAAACTGGGAGCTTTCTGACGGCAATCTACTGCAGGTACAACTGACAACAGCTCATCATTCAATAACCTAAACTATTCCTTTAATAAGTCTATTTTTCTGAACTTCAGCTTGGTTTGCAACTTATTTAGTTGTCTTTGCTACTCTAAATTTGACTGAACTGACTGAGTGCAGGAAACAACAATGTTTAAAAGCATGAGGACATTAAATCTGCGTGGAAATCGGTTCTGCTCCTTCAGCCCATAAGTACTATTAGCCCGTACATTTAAGTGCATATATCTGTCTAGTCACAGTTACTCTTTAAAACACCCCTCTTTTTCCAGGTGCCTCGGAAGTGCGTAGAAATCATGTTGATAGTTAGTGATCTACTGCCGCTGCTGTGTAAGCCGTGAGTCAATACCACAGGGACCGCTCGCTTGACTCATAACATAAGCAATCATTCCCCATGCATGCCTAAAAACAACACATCCACAGAGCGATGCCGCTTGTTAGCATGTGCTATGGGATATGTTTGGGTGTTTGCTCCCTGTCCATGCTTGGTCGGACACTTCTGACACCGGTTGTTATGGCTCTCCCAGATGTTCCCTTGCAGCTGCCTGGATCACCATTAGACACGCTGCTGAGATAAAGATAAAAAGGTGAAAGGAGAGCTAGAGGAAAGGGGAAGAGAAGAGAAGAGAAGAGAAGAGAAGAGTGACCTACTCGTTGAGCGGAGGAAAGGTTATCTGTGACAGCTGGAGAGACAGAACTGGGCCAGGTGTGTGTTAACTCTCTCCTACTGCTTTTCTCATTATGAATATCACAGAGGAAAGGATAGACAGAGAAAGAAGAGAGAGAAAGAAAGGTGGAGGGAAAAAAAAAAGGAAAATGACAAAGCGAAAGGGGGGGATGGGGGGTTAAAGGTCAAAGGAAAATACCAGTAAGTGAGTTGGAGGGAGTGGAATGAGAGTAAGGCTCCAGTGAGGAGAGACAGAAAAAGGAGGCCAGGGAAGGACTCAGAGAGGAATGCTGGGAATGGGAGAGAGCAGAAAGACAGTGACAGAAGATGGAGTGGAAAAAAGAAGTGCTGGGAAGATGTGAAAAGAAGGGACTGAGGGAGAATAAAGGACAGAGAGGGGAGAACGGTAAGAAAACACAGCAGACAGAGAGACCGCTGACAGACAGCTGAAGAGAGACAAATAGGGGAAATCTGAGGTGGAGGTAAAGATGATCTGCCACTGCTACACTCTCAAAACATCCTCTCTGTGTGCATGTGTGTATGTGTCTTTTCCTAGTAACCCACAGTAACCTTATATGAGCATCAGGTGGGTGGAGTGTCCAGCATGTGGACAATTCCGACACAGTACAGTGCCAAAAGACTCTCGCCTTTAATAATACTTAATTGACAAAAGAGGGGAAAAAGCATTTAGCACTTGCCTTAAACTGATATTGACTTTTTTAGGTGGCAAAAATACATTTTGTTGCTGACTCTCCACAGCAGTAGAATGCTTAGCTCCCATGTCGACATCTACTGTAAGAAATATACTCTGGATAAGTACCCCATACAACCCCACTTCAAAAAATCTGAACTATCCCTTTAGGAAGGTCCACATTTGAACACTCTTCTCCATCTACAGTCACATAATGTTTCTTCAACATAAGCAACAGCATCAGATTAATGTACATCACGTATAATATGTAAAAGACTGTGTCACTATCTCTAACGCATGCCCCTTTTGTTTCTCCATGTTTGCATTTCTTCTTTTATGGCATCAAACAACAAACAAGCAGACCATCCCTCTCTTGGATCATTTAGCAAGGCTACCTTTGAACTAGCAGAGAGCCTGGAGCAAGTGTGTGCGTGCATGTATGTGTATGTGCTGCTAGTGCCAAACCAGCCTCTTCATGAGAGCAGGGTAGCTTTCTTCCACACACATGCACATGCATGCATTCAATCAGCGCCATGATGCCTCGCAAAAACAGCCTTAGAAACATCAGAGAGAAAGCTCAGAATAAGATGAGACAATAACAGGGCGCTGGGAGGCTTTGTTCACTGTAATCTTACTTATTTGTTAAATTATGGAGCCTCGGGCCAGGGAGAGTGTTGGGAGACCTAAAAACCCAGGTGCAAGCTGCTGTGATGCAAGTGTATTTGAGCAAGGCACTGAATTTCTAACAGCTAAATCGGTAGCTTCATTTGAAATTCACCAGAAATGTGAGGTTAAAATCTTTCTTTAATACAAAGCCATTATTAAAGAAGTGCCAAAATTTGCTAATTCATACCTCTAGTAAACAAGAATGAAGCCTCAGCCATCATGGGATTCTTCAGAATAGAGTTCCTACTTTAAATGTTTCACTGCTGTTCTCATGTACTTGAACTTGTTTTGCACCGAGTCTTATTTTTCTTGGTGTTTTGGAGCGAACACACTATGACTGTACTTCCAGGGGAGGGTATTTTTAACCGGTGTGGCCGTACTGTAAACACCAGCCGCTCTGTGTGTTCTCACTCCAAGATTTAAACACCACGGCCGACAACAGACTCCCCGCGGCACGGAAGGCAATGAAATAGTGTGTGTGAGACAAAAAGCACAGGGAGAAGGAGGGAGAGAAAGAGCATTGGAAAGCACAATATTGTCTCAAATATTTTCCCAATTCCGACCCAGGGGTCATTAAGGAATCTCAGCAGTGTGGGGGGATGCTGCAGAAGTGGACAGACTAATGCAAATAAAAGTGAGTGAATCACATTAGGGGTAGTTCTTCAGCTGCAACATATGTTAACCTAATCGTATTTTTCACTTTTCTTTAATTTGATAATCTTATGGTTCAAAAATCATGTGTTTGACCAAAAATCACTGCCATGTTTCCAACTTGGATCAGGCCAAGTGAGCTGGGGTGGACTCCCCTGTTAACACATTATTTCTGATTGGTTGAACAGACCACAGACTGTTGAACTCCATAATCCAAATGGTACCAAAGCTGCTAGGACAAACAGCTGCAGAGCTGAGCAGCAGCAAGGACATGACAAAAAGCTGCAGTAACATACTAGGCCTGCATCCTTTTGTTATGCGTGTCAGTGGTTTCGACCAAGGCAATTTACATGCCAACTCTCATGTTATTCTATACTTAAGTTCAAGAAGTTGTGGTTCCCTTTTCAAGAATGCAATTTAGAATCAATGAGAGCCTAACAACCACTCCAGTCCCATCACAGCGTGTTTTAAAAATCACTCCCTGACCTCGCTGGCTGGAAGAAGTACAAATATAGCAGCGCTGCGTCTCCTGCTCGTTAGTGTTCACACCTCCTTCACAACGACAACTTGTCTTCCAGATATGGAGTCCGGCACACGGCAAGTCAGACCACCCATGACTAGGACACGTTCAGACCCATCCTATCCAAACGCCACCCCTCCCACTGCTGGAACAAGTTGGCCCCCTCTCGCTTCCCTCTGTTCTTTCTGTTGTTTCAGCAGTGTCAGAGCCACTCGAGGGGGGAAGAGTGAGAGCTGAGCGAGAGCCAGGAGGAGAGAGCACGCTTTGACCACTGACGTGCTGGACAAAACCATAAATGCATCATTGCTGAACCTGTGGTTAAATGTGGTTCAAATTACTTGTAGACAAATTATCTAATTTTCCACAAGTTTTCTTTTAATATTCCTCCTTTACATCACTCCAAATGTTGAGGTCATAACAGATGCAAATGCCACTGTAATGGATCTAATAAATATAAATGCTGATTTTAAGTGACTGTGATGGCAGTATTAAGTGCAAATGTCCCTCATGCATATGAAAGCAGTCTTTTTAGTTTTATGCATTTGCACATGGATGGTATGATCAAGTCATGCAAGTCCATGTTTATTGTTATCATCTCATTCTAATTTTGTCATAATTACATATTGCATAACCTGAACTGCTGGGGCAATGCCACACAAAATGAGCCTCTAAAAGGCTTGACTGCTTTACGGAGAGTTGCAATCATTCATATGTTGAATGCATGAAATCCTTGCATGCAGAACAAAAAAAACAGAAGAATAAGTGTGAAAACTATAAAAGACCAAAAAAAGAGAGAGAAAAGGACAGAAGAAACACACAGTGACAGGCCCATCCAGAGAAAGACAAAAAAGGGAAGCGGAGGTTTGTTTACATTCTACTCACTCACTCAAACTCACTGGACCCCAACATCATTCCCTGAGGCACTCCACCTCACTTTCCTATTTTGAACCCACACATGGTGTTGCCTAGGGCGTTATCAGGCCAGAGCAGGAGATGCACCAAACAAGAAAAATATGCAATAACAGATTCTGTGATCATTCTCCTGAATGTGCATACACACACACGGAAAGAGAATCAACAGGATGTTTTTTGTTCTCTGAGTAAGTGTGTCTGGCACTTGTCCGCACTTCCGGCAAACACTTGTGTACTTATTCTTGAGGAGCAACATTCTGGGATAACATTTCACTGACATCAGAAGCCAGCAAAAATAGCAGCCTGCGACGGTCACGGCTGGTGTATACAATGAGATAAAGACACATTCACCATGTAGAGAATGACTCCATTCTGTTGACATAAGAGACGGCATGGCAGGTTAGACCGACGGCAGAGAAAGATAACTTTAGAATCAGTTTACACTAGGTACTTCTGGTATTGTAAATATCCCATTTGTGCATTTATCCTGCACCCAATTATTTCTGAGAACCTTACTGAAGGCTTTACAGCTATACAGCCATTGTATTTTTAACACAACTCTTGTTAAGAGACCTGTAAAAGGAAGGCACAACTTAAGTTTCCCAAACATTTTGCTTTTGTGGATAGAGCAAGTAAGTGCACAATAAAAAAAGGGACTGTGGTGACACGAAGTGCTAAACTAATTGGTGTTTGGAAGCTGACCTGACCAAGTCTTCACCATACTGGGGAGCTTGATTCAGTAATTGGCTGTATTCTCAGGGGCAAGACCAAAAAAGGTGGAGATTAGAAGAGAAGGCTCGTCACTGGGGTGTCATTATAGTGAATGTGGTGCTCAAATCAATTGCTGGAGAGCATCAAGGAGAGGAAGACATAACTTTAGATAAACCGTAAGCTCCCATACAATTCTTCAAGGATGAATAACGATGAATCAAATAAACATCATTTGTTCTTCTGCCATACTGTAGATTTAATAAAAAGGTGTGATGCAATTTTTCGGCTCCACCTCAAGACGAACTCCAAATTACCCCCTAAATAAGTCCCCAGGCTGTGTGATTTGGACAACTGCCAAAACTCTTGATGCACAAGATAATTCCCCATCAGTGGTGGTGGCGCTGACACTTCATTAAAGCGCGGTCGAGTCAGATAAGCTCTTCATTCCAGCTCGTCATCCCGCAGTGCCAGAGGCAGTGACTGATGTGAAGTGTCAGCGGAGAGTACAACAGGAAGAGCAAACGTCTTGCCTTGTACTTGTCTCTATCATGCAGGGGCTGAATGAGAGACCCTGACAGCCTCAAATTAGAGATGGATTAAGACGGGAGGCCTCAGAAGAGCACAGGTATTGCACAACACTACCAAAGAAACTCAAGGCTTATGCTGCCACCTGCCAATGTGTGTGAGAGCTGTGCAACATGAACATCAGTCATGAAAGTTAGTCAAACAAAACTTGAGCAAAGCAAAGTAATCAGCTGCATCACATTTAAAGTGATGTGATGCCATCAGAATGTCTACAGTAAAAATGCGCTAGGATTACAATTAGCAATAATTATAACAACAGTTGTTACTTGAAAGCTGTGCAGTATATGCAAGTATTTGAGGAGGACCTATTATGGTCATTTTCAGGTTTCTACGAGAACATGTTTACATGCTTTAATAGTTAAAAAAAAAACAAAAAACACACAAACAGCAAAGGAATGGCAGACGTGTCCATACTGTCGTTCTTACCCTAACCCTAACCAATTCCACTCCTCTTGCCTAGACCTAACCAATCCAACCAACAAAGGCAATGAGTACTAGCCAATCATAGGGAGCGTAGGGTGGGTCATTCCTTCGTTATCCTAGGATTTGCAAATTTGCGCTGGGAAATGACTGTAACGGAGAATAGCAGCACTTTCTACTTTGAAAAATCACCAATAAAAGCTTCTGAACACAACCAGACATGTTCAAGCAGGGATATGATCTGAAGATTATATCTTTCCCTGATGTTAGCATGCAGCTACATGTAAGTTAGCAGTGTACTTGCAGCAGGGGACTGAAATGGAGAATAGCTGCACTTTTTACTGTGGAAAAATTACCAATAAAAGCTTCTAAACACAACTAAAATATTTCAGCAGGAATCTGACCTAAAATCAGGGAGATAGTACCAGCACTTAACCAAGTTTACATGTTTACCTGACGTTAGCATGTAGCTGCATGTAGCAGTGTAGGCTACGTAACATAAACACTTGCAGTAACCTGCCTGGAGCAGAAGACCATATAAGAAATCAATCACATTGTGATGTCATACTGTGGCCGTAAGTGGTAGAAAGATTACTTCTACAAAAGTTTACCCCATTATTTGAAACTTTGTCCACATTTAATATTATTATTTAATATTCATTGTAAAACTTATAGACAGAATATCCATCCATTTCCATCCTGCTGCTAGCCATACTTCATTTTTAATGGCCAGATCACGCAATATTAAAATACCCAACAACTGTGCTTTATGTTCTGTGGTGCCCTTCAGTATCCACAACAACCCAGGTTTTAATTTGTCAGTAAATTTGCTGTCATGTAATGTAACAAAAACCTGCAAACAGACAGAAACACACACAAAGGCAGACACAACTTGTGGACACTCCCATGAAACTAGGTGCAGTTTATTATGGAGTAAACCTGAGGGATTATCTATCACACAATACACACAGACTGTCTGAGATTAGCTGCAACTAATTCTGAATGCTGTCCAAAATTAACCTTGTCTGGGCAGCTTAATTGTGCCCTTTACACACTGTTAGACACCCTGATAGCACCATGCATCAGTTCCATGCATGTTCTGTAGCAGATGGAGCCTGAGTGCAGCAGTCACACATCTTCCACCATGGCTACATCTGTTAAATGTGAAACCTCTCAATCCAAAACTGGTGGATGGCCTTCCATAACAGACTGAACTATGAATCGAATTCGTTTCAGCCGAGCTTGTCTTTCACTTGGACATGATTCTCTTGGACTTCCTCCTTGGCTTTGCTCAAAACAACATCAAGCCTGCTGTCTTCTGCAAACACCACACCAAAGAAAAAACAAATCCCTTCTTCCGCTCTGCTTAGTGCTTAACCCTCTTATTTGTTTTGGTTGCTCTTGTGTCGTGTTCATTCTGCTGGCACAGGAATAATGTCCGGGTACCGCAATGCTGGTTTGTGCACTTTCGGCTGCTTATAATTTAGGTAATGTAGGAGTTTCAGTCTTTTTACACCACTTTGCTGACTGCATGTTGTTCTGCACGACAGCCATAATAAAATAACATAGAGGTAATAATAAATGAATGTGTCAGGGGTCAAACAGTCATCTGATTAAGCTCTTTATTGACCAGACAGGTGGAATTTTCCACCGCCATGATTTCAAATCTAAAATAAAACAATCGTTCCAACTTCGACAACCACCACCCAGGTTAGGATGTATTCAACCTCAGGCAAACAAGCCAACACATGCTGACTATTGTATATACGGGGGGTTTGCATGTGCACAAACAAGCATGCAGTCATGCACTGCACACACACATAGTCCTACGCTTGATCCCGCTTGATGATAGGACTCCAAACTAAACAAGGAGTGTTGGTTAATGTGAAGGAATAATGACAGCGTTTACTCCACCTTCTCTCCTCTGAAAGCCTGGAGAGTAAAGCTCTTAAGGGACTACACAACACAATCAGACAGACTAATTACCCCCTCCATACCACCCATTCCTCACCCACACCGACAGGCTGGGGCAGGCAAGAGTTCGGACTGCCTACGAGCTTTCCAAGGACAGGGACTATAGTCTGTTGTGCATTTCAGGCAATTTAGCTGATGCTCTATGCACCTAAATCTTGCAAGCCACCATTAAGAAGAGGGGCAAAGGTCAGCGCCACAGCACTCTTCTGACATTTCTGTTACACAGAGGATAATGGAGTCCTAAATAAATTAAGAAAGGGACAAGTTGAACACAGGTTGAGGAGTTAAGTGTGGGGAAAGCCTGCATGAAGGATTTCATTTTCAGAATATGATGGGAGATAGATGTTGACACAAGTTATATCGGCCTTCAGCATAATTTTCTTCAAACCCAGATTAAAAGAAAACTCTCTGTTAGAGCCTTTTAATGGACCAAGCAGGAGACTTGTAAGATCCCAGTTGTGTTAACAAGCTGAAAGTCAAGCTGAAGTTGCCAGTTCAGCAGCAGGTTAATGATGAACCCCTCTTCCTACCCCATCCCTTGTAGTCATCCTGCAGGCGATTTGGACTCAGTCGTGGACACGCTGGGAGGATTTAGAGGTAAGGGAACGCTGACCTGTGCTTTGATGT
This sequence comes from Epinephelus lanceolatus, assembly GCF_041903045.1. Classification (NCBI taxonomy): domain Eukaryota; kingdom Metazoa; phylum Chordata; class Actinopteri; order Perciformes; family Serranidae; genus Epinephelus; species Epinephelus lanceolatus. The sequence continues at coordinate 28,569,931 of NC_135756.1, forward strand.
CTGTGGCCCACATTTCCTTTGGGTCACGAGGAAAATCAGCAGCTTTGTTCAGTATCAAAAGTCCAAAAGCCAGAAAAAGACTCAGGGTCAGGGAGTCTTCCTATTTTTTTTTGTGTGTGTGTGTTTTTGTCTATGTTGAGAAGTCTTGTAACGGTAGAAAAGAGAGGCGGAGGAGAAGAGGAGGAGGAGGAGGAATCAACTGGCCAAACAGGAAAGTTTCAGTTTGTGCTCTGACAGTTGTGGATGTGGGACGGGCTGAGGCGCTGCTGAAACTATTTGGCGGGGAGTTTTGAAAACTCCTTCCTTCTCAGGACGGAGGGACCCCGCCTTCCCTGCTGCAGCCTCAGAAAGTGAGCCAAACATTTCTGCAAAAAGGAAAGAACTTGGCACAGCCTGCGTTTAGTATGGGGAACCACTTAACAATGATCTCTGTGCATCTGTTTAACCTTCTGCAACATTTTGTCGCTGTTGCGGGTATTCAGAATATGCTCTGGGAGCAAGGGGGCAGTGCCGGTAATCTATCTGAAATATTACCCTACATGGGAGATGGAATGGGGAGAAAAGCAGGAAAAAGAGCATATTCAGACTGTGTTCCCCTAATCTTTGAGGCTTCTCAGGTAGCAGCTGTTGTATTAGTTTTCCCTCACATAAAGGAGCAGACACGGTACACTTCCCAGGTAGGGATCTCAATAGCCTTGACTAAAAACACACAATCAAAACCCCTAAACTCTCCTTGACTGCCACTAAAACACACACACACACACACACACACACACTGAATGGGCAGCAGGATGAGGTAATACACTGGCAGAGAAGCATTACTCATCTTTTTTCCCCTTTTAGTTGATGATCAAAAACTAGCGACATCATCCCACCGTAGCACACATGACTCATCACCATGTGCCTGAACTCAGAGCGAGACAGACACCTGCTGACACCAAGAAGGGAAAAACAGCATGCCAGACTCTAAGAGAAAAAGACACTGTTGGCTCTTTCATCCCTGACACCTGTGGAGTGTCACTATGCTCCCTGCACACACAAATGCACTAAACAGACACGCAGCACTAACCTTGCAGATCTTGCTCTCCTCTGTCTCGGCTCTGGACTTCCCTTCAGGTGTCCTCTCCTGCTGGTACTCGGACTTGATTGACAGCTGGCAGGAGAGCCCCGGCGGGGCGCCCTCACCTGCCCTGAGCTCCTGCTGCCGGGCCATGTAGCCCTGCGAGGTGGCTGCCCTGACCGCGCTGGGGATGGGGAGAGCAGTATGCACTGGCTTGGAGCCCACGGCGGAAGGTTGCCTGAGCTTGGAGGCTACACCAACCACCGGCATGGTACTTCCCAGGCACAAAAATAATAACACAGGAGTGGGAGAGGGGTCCGAAAAATGTACGCCGAGGAAAAAGAAACAGATCTGCAGTGATCCCTATTGATGTCTGGCACAGGAGAGGAAGGAAAAACTAAAAAAAAAAAAAAAAAAGTAAAGAAAAAGAAAAAAAAAAACAGTTGCCTCTCAGACTGAGAGGAAAGCAACTGCACTCATTCTGTAGCCTACAGCAAGCAGGACTCACAGAAACTGAGAATGCTTCTCCTTCCTCCTGTTGGCTCCCTCCTCCTTCTCCTCCCACAAGCAACACTCCTCCCTCCCCTTCCCTCAATCTCCCTCTCTCCCTCTCTCTCTCTCTCTCTGACAGAAGTGGACCACAAAGTCAGCCAAAACAGTTCAAGGGGGCGTGAACTCCAAAAAAAAAAAAACGTGATTAGTGAGACCTGGTTGTGTGTGTGTGTGCCTATGTGTGTGTGTGTGTGTGTGTGTGTGTGTTCAGCGCTCCCCAACACAACTGTCAAAACAGCTCTCTTTCTCTGTCCCTCTCTCTTGCTCTCTCTCTCTGCTCACGCTAACACTGAACACTAGAAATAGACGAGCTCTCTGTGTCTACATCTGGAGCTGCCCCTCCCTTTGATGAGAGAAATAGTGAAAATGTGAGAGGGGAAAAGCCCTCAGAGTTATACAAAATAGAGAAATCTAAAAAAGACCATTTGAGGGTTGAAATGAGAAAAGGAAAATTCCAGTGTGAACAGCTGTTGGAGCTGTCTTTGTGAGGAAAAAAAATCTAACTTAAAAAAACCACGACAACTTCCAATTAGGGACCAGACTGCAAGTTTTTGTTGCTCAACTGGTTTGTACCGCTGAGCGTGTTGTTGCAGTGGCTGCACTTTGCCAGAGAGTCGGAGAGTATTTGATCCCTCTCATAGTAACTCATGCCTGGCCATGCTCACTTTTTCCCTTTATTCTCCCTGAATGGAAACAATGAATGAATCTTAAAAAAAAAAAAGCCTTATCAAGTTGCAGAAATAAATCTAATTGGGTTTTTTTTTTTTAAATAATAACCTAGTAATATTATGCATGCATCCATTCTTCAGCATTTAAAATTCAGAATCAGGTGCCAGATGTCTTAAGATTCAACATGAATGTAGCAGTAGTAGTTATATTCATTACACACTAATGGAGCCTGGAATCATTTAGCAATGTAGAGGCCTCAGCACAGTAGGCTGTAAACCAGGGCTGGCATGATATCAGATTCTCACTACACGGTCATCATGGCCAACAGAATTTAAATTTTGAATTTGAAAACACTCCCTCACTGGTGAGTTAGGGCCTGTCCCAATACCCACAATTCCCCTAGAAATACCCGCTTGCACTTGGTTGTGCATGTTCACATTTAGGCTAGTGGTGTCCCAAAACAGAACTGAGGTAATGGAAATGGTTTCCAACACTTAAAACCCACCCTAGATTCCAAGGGAGCCCCTACCCACACTTACAACGAGGTGGGAGATGAAATTTGGCAGATTGGCTGATTGGCAGATTGGCTGATTCAATAGGCAGGATCTGAGCTTCTCTCAAAACTCTCTTTTTCATTCTCTACACAACTATCTGCAACACTTTTCAAGTGCACAGCTGACTGCAACACCATGAAAGTGATTCTCGGTATTCCCAGATATGATCTATTGCATCTTGCTCCTCTCAATGATAGCCAGCTTTTTGTCTCACCTTGTCGCCATGTGGAATAGGTATGAACACTTTTCTCTTAAGACACACTTGGATGACCTAGCATCCTGAAATATTTGTATTTGATATTTGTATTCGATTGGGAAATTTCTTTGTAGAATAAGAGGGCTTAATTCTCTGCAGTGCATTTAGAGAGCTGGCAGATGCTGACTAGCATTAAGCCAGTTTTCTCCATTAAAAATAGGACAGAAAATGCTTAATGATGCGTGGCTGTATTCATCTTTGACTAAACGAAATTAAACTGACAGAGTGCTGCCAATATGAATAAAGCACTCTTCAGAATTAAGTCCAAAGTTAATACATTATTAATGGTTGGTAAAAGTGTGTAAAAGATCTTGACTGAAGTAACCAAATCGGAAATGGTTGAGGCAGGAGGAAAACTACAGCAGAGTAGCTGCTGAAAGTGCCCACAAAATTGGCTTCGGGCTGCTTCTCTGTAACAAGGAACAGAGGCTGTATCAGTGTCCAATGTAAATCACACTGGTGTGGACAGTAGGAGGCTGACAGCATCTCTCACAAACATGACAACCACAGCAACAAACAAAATAACTGTAAATTCTCTTTCAAATTGAATAACAAATTGGACATCCTGAATATGAAGTCTATTCAAGCCTTTTATTCTGAGTTGTTCTGTTCTGAGTTTGTGTTACAGTTTGTTTTATTAATGCAGGACAGATACAAATCTGTGGGAGAGGATTTCTTCAAAGACTACAGCTTTGGGTACTATATGTATTCCATCAAATGTTTTGTTGTTTGGCGAGAGAAGGATGAGCCGCACTGCATTTGGACTGCATTAACTGGACACATTATGACATGTAGCAATATCTCCCCCCTTTTTTTCTAAGGACTTGCTGCTCTGTGTGAGACATAAAAGGGAGTGAAAGTTTTATATGGAAAGGCTCCATCTGGTTCAGTTTAGAGAGGCGAGGAGATGAGCTGGAATCAGATGGGGCACATTGCAGTGTCACGGCAAACCGGAACTTTTTAACACGGCACTGTCCAATAAAAAAAGCAGGGGGGAAGGAGGGAAACTAAACACAGGGCTTGTCTCACAAATGTGATCTTACCACAAAAATCACAACACCTAAAACGTATCTCCCTCCATCAGGCCTACAGGCTCCCTTTGTGTCCTGAGTCTGACTTGTTCAAGAAGGTCAAGGTCAAATATTCCTTGTAGAAATCAGTTAAGTATGACATGATTACTTTACACACCACTGCTTCCTCTTCTACTCACTTTCATACTGCCTCAGTGCCTTTGACAGTCAATTGCCTTAATAGGGACGCTGCTTCCTCCGGCCCAGAATAGCACCAGCTACTCCAACATGTTTTCAATCATGCACCAGGGGCTATCATGACAAGCCTAAAACAACAGGATACCACGTGAATGAATGGCGCAAGTCCAAGCCCGACTTCTACTGCTGCTGCCTGCCGAGCTGCACGAATTTGAGCGTACTTGGCGGGCATCCAAGTCTGCCTGGAACTGTAGGGAAACCCGTCTCTGACGAGGTCCTGTCCCGGGGGTGCTGAGTCGAAACAAGCTTACACCAAACCTCAGAGAGATTTTAAGAAAACCTTTCACTTCCTCTTATTATATTTAAACTTTTTGGGTGTAATCACCTTACGCTGCAAAATAAATGTCATGTGGGAATGAGAACGTCTCTGCTATCTGCAGGTAAAAAGGCCAATGCTGTAATACGGTGCTGAAAGTTCCTCGTTTAACAGCCACAAATTGCTCCAAAGTCAACATCGGCTAAGCAGATATCAGGTTCACTTCCATCCTCAAACATCGCCATGGGCAGGTCAGCACCCTTATGTTTGGCTACCGGGGCCAACCACTTCTCTAAAAATAGTGTAACGTCAACTGTGTCATGGTTGAAATGTGGAGAGAATGGAGTGAGGGTGAAGACTGGAATGGATATCGCTGGGAAGGGATTAAATGTTCACACTGTATGCTGAATGGCTCAACTTTTTATTTTCATCTTTGAGTGATATTTCAGGATATGTGGCAGCCAGACTGCAAAGCAATCAGTGAAGCTTTAGTCAAGACCACCTCTGTTGAGTCCAAGTCTATTCCAAGATTAGATGCTGTCAAATTTATAGAGTGAGTCTGAACAATTGGTCGCAACCAAGACAAGAAAAATACCACAGCAAACCAAACAGTAATCCCTATCAAATATAAAATAAATTACTATGAACAAAGATGTAGCCCGACATATTTGCAGCAACACAACCAATCCCTGCAACATCCAACTAACTGATATACAAAATTCTGAACATAATTAGCTCTATGCATCCAAAAGGTAAAGACAAAGACCATTTTTCAACAAGAGCTGAAGATAACTACTTGTTAAAATGCCTTCGTCTCATTCTGGCAAAGACATGAAAAAGACTTCACCGCACCTAAATTTAAACCCCAGTGACTATTCCTGTGTAGGCTGCCCAGCAAAGCTTCCCTAGTCTAGGTTTCCGGTAAAAAAACCACCACTAAATATCTGGTTGAGAGGGAACACATTCCAGCCGAGGGAAGGCAGGAGGTGGAGGTGGAGGTAGCGGTCAAGGAGGGATGGATGAAAGCTGGGAGGCTGACATGGTTGCTAAGCGCTGCTCTCCACAGGCAGCTTCTGACACAGTAATTCAGCGCTGTGTGCAAATGGGTACACTAAGGCCTCCTTCAAAATAATAGTTTTATGTGTGCTTATAAGGGATAGTTCAGGGTTATGTGGGGTTGTAAAGGGAACTTATCTATTGCAGTCAGTGTTTTACATACAGTAAATATCTGCTGGCACGCCTCCAGTTCGGAGAAGTGGAAGGGATGCCAACACAGATGCTAAGGAATGCACCACTGTTGATTAAAGGGAAACAGCAAAATGTATTTTAGCTACCTAAAAAAAAGTTCTACCTAAACAAATCTATAACAGTTCAAGGGGAAGCTATAATGAGAGTATTTTCAGGACTTTACTGCCTGTTCTTACAGGAGAGCTGTTAATGGCTTCAGTTGCCCATCTATGCTCTTGTCAAAACCACCAAACTCCACTGACAAAAACTGTAATTTTGGCTCACTGAACAGGGGCATGGATGGATTACTGAATGAGTCCAAAGTGCTTGCTCCTATGTACGTGAGGTGGTGGAGCCCTTTGTATCTGTGCCCCATGCCCATTCACCCATGGACACAGGAGCTGCTGATTTACCACTGCCTCGCTCAGTTCATTTGTCTTATTGGGTGACTTTGGTGAATCCAAACTAACCTCTTGCTAAAGTTACACAATAACACAAATAAAATGAACTGATCAAGGCAGTGGTAAGCCAGCAGCTCCCGTGTTCAGCGATATTAAATTACTGTTTTTCTTAATGGAGTCTGGCACAGGGCACAGGGAAATGGAGATCTGTGTGGGTACAGGCGTAGCTGTGGCTCAGAGCTAGACCGGGTCGTCCACCAATGGAAAGATCGGCGGTACGATCCCAGGCTCCTCCAGTATGCATGTCGAAGAATCCTTGAGCAAGATACTAAACCCCAAATTGCTCCCGATGGTTGTTCCATCGGCGTGTGAGTGTGTTAACACTGAGTAGCAGGTGGCACCTCGTATGGTAGTCTTGGCCACCAGTGTGTGGTGTGAATGGGTGAATGTGACTCATAGTGTCACTGAAGCCATTAAACTAACTGCTGTAAAAAGCGCTTTGAGTGGATGACTAGAAAGGCTTTGAGTGGATGACTAGAAAGGTGCCATACAAATGCAGGTCCATTCACCATTTACGTGACATCCTAAAAAGAGAGGGGGGAACGCAGGGAGTACCACCAGTTGGTCCAGGAGCTTCGCCTCCATGATGGCCGTTTCCAGGCTTTTTTTTAGGATGACCCGGGGCAGTTTGAAAACCTGATGTCTATCGTTGGGCCGTATAGCTCTGGGTATCCAGCAACCACTACCCCCAGTTTCTCCTCCATTGTTTATTAACTGTAAACTTGTTGTCATGAGCACCACAGAAGGCCCACGTCTCAAATCATCTGATTGGACAATGGGAAAAAAGATGACAAAAGAGATGATGTGAGGCGCTTTTCTGCTCTTTGTTGAAGTTTTTTTCAGAGCTCTCTGGCAAAAACACCAGACGCCTAGAGAGCAGAAGTGTGAGGTGCATCGCAATGCAAAAAACACAAGCAAAAAGCTCCATTCTCATTAAAAACAATTACAAAAAGCCGTATGATCAGGGCCTAAAATATGTTTTGCTGCTGACCCAGTCCACAGCAGTGGATTGCTTAGCTTCTGTGTCAGCACTCTTGCTTGCTTCTCCAAACTGGGGGCGTGCCGACCGTATGTAATACACTGACTGAATAAGAACCTCATACAACCCCACTTAAAAAGATCCAAATGATCCTTATAACCTAAAGCTTCTAACAGCAAGTGTCGTGCTAAAGTCTGTATCCCTCAAAATGCACCACTCTTAGTTGAGTCTGATACCATCTTTGTGATGTTCATGCCAGTGTTGTGGTTTGGATACTGATGGAAAACAAAACAAGTCTAATAGCAGTTGAGTCAGAAAGAATAGCAGATATTTCTGGGATATGGAATCAATAATGTCATATGTTTATTATCTGTTCCAGGCAGTGGGTGAGTGGTTGGTAACCTGCACTGGTTGATGTGTGTGTGGTTTATATGAAAGATACCGCCCAGGGTCACATGACATCAGCGCTGAGGTTGTGCTGACTGTGAAAACAAACACGCCCGGGGTGCTGGAGATAAGAGGGGTCAAACACCTTCTACCCTTCCAGCATGCACACACACACACACACACACACACACACAAACACACACAATCACACGTAGAGTATAAACACACACCCCCGGGAAGCTGGCGAGATAGTCACGCACCTGGACCTGTCAGCACTCTGAATGCTATCAGTCAACCGCACGTCAGACAACATGGAAAATAAAACAAACACACACTGGCGCTGGCACATGCACAACAAAGAGGTGCCTGAGCACAGGGAGGCATGTAGGGCGGCTCAGTGAACACAGGCATGTGCCATTAACATACATCAAGCATGACCTGCGGGGACATAAACATACATTCACTTTCATCTTCTCTCTGTCTCTCTGGTTCAGGATTCACAGATAGATTCCTGCTCCTCAGTCAACCTTTGGCTTCTCCGCGGTCAACCACCCACGCAAAAAAACATGCATTCATCCAAAAACATTCATGGGAAATCTCTCCTCATTTCCCACATCCTCTAGTTCACATTGCAGATGTTAATATTCAATTATTTGTTGTTTTTTTTTTGTTGGTAATCTAGGATGTAATTAACGTTATCAGTATGAAGTGACCCTGTGTGTTGGACAAATCTCACTCAGACAAAACTAAAAGTATGCGTTTGAACAGCACTTCATTTAATCATTTACATTCTGATGAGCATCCACATGGGTAACATGTATTTTCTTGTTTCTTCAACAGCTACTGGCAGGGATTGCTGTTTGACTGTGTTTATCTGTGTGCTTCCAATATTGGCAACAAAACAAAAATACTCAAATTCTTTGCTCAAGTAAAACCACTAATGCCACAACAAAATAAGAATCCATTCAGAAGTTTACCAAAGTATTAAGCACTGGAAGTATGGTACAAGTATTTTGATATTGTACAAAGTCAAAGTATGTCATGGTGAGAAGATGGAAAATGAAAAGAGTGCAGACGTATTAGTTGGAAAATGCACCTCAAGAATCAAAAGTAAAACTCTTCATTCAGAAAAATGACTCCCACGATCATTCTTTTGGCTCATCAGGGTGAACAATAATAATAATACTCTTCCGTTTTGAATCTGTAATAAGTAAGTAAAATTTATGTATATAGCACTTTTTGCAGACATAGGTCACAAAGTGCTTTACAAGGGCTATATACAACATACAAGAAAGAAAATATAGAAGATAAAGGGACTACCTGAGCCATATAGTTAAAACAGCAAAATTATTTGAACAGTACCTGTCTCCGAATTAGTGAAAAACAGATTTGGCTGTTCAATACAAATATTCAACTATATTTTGATATCCTTTTTACATAAAGTGTTTGAAAGTTTGAACAGACTACAGTAGGATATTCAGGGTGACAGCAATGTTCACAAAATATAGTAAACAAGGCAAGGTAGCCCTCTGAACTAATGCAGGCTAACTATGCTAACGATGGATCAGAAATGTGCTGCAACATATTTTGGCGACACTAGATACCAAACAAAAGCCAGAGACTGTATTGTATTAAATTGCTGTGAGCTGTAAATTCACCGCTTCTTTTTTTTTTTTAAGAGATATTTTTGGGGGGCATTTTTAAGCCTTTAATTGATAGGACAGATGAGCATGAAGGGGGGAGAGAGAGAGGGAGTGACATGCAGCAAGGGGCCACAGGCCAGAGCCAAACCCGGGCCGCTGCGGCAACAGACTCACTCAGACTCACCCTGGGTCTAAGTCAGCAGCTTCCTGTACAGGAGAGCGCTCACTCTGCAGCTACATCTGGGGATCAAAACATCCGCAAAAGCACAGTCCGGACTAATTGACAAAGGAACAAAAAAAACAAAACAAAACAAAAAAAAATGACGGCACAACTTGAAGAATAATTTTTCATCATTAATCAGTAGCTACTGCTGACAGATACATTAGAAGCGTAAAGTACATTATTTATAAAGTTATTTACTTGAACATTTGCTCATTAGGATATTTACTCTCAACTTTTGGTTTTGCAGCTGTAGGCTACATTCACTTGTCCATATTAATCTCTCATTCACTCATTCACGTATATATGCATTTGGTCACTCCACACTGCATGCCTATATTTATTCACTTGTTCACCCATTCATTGTTTATTCACTTGCTTCATTCCAACTCATCCATTCACTTATTTTTAACTGCTTTAAATCTCCCACTCATTAACTTATTAATATATGCATTGTTTCACTTAGCAATTCCCTAATTAATTCACCTAATTAGTCATCCATGCTCCATTAACTACTCATTTCAATTCAATAATTCACTTTTCACATTTGGTAGTTGAACGTACCCCCACCCCCACCATACACTTTCCAACTCCTACATTCCGTCACTCTCCCATTTATTCACTGAGGCATTTGTTCAGTTACTCGGTAAGTAGTAGATATGTTCTCCCACTGTTGCTCCAACTTACTCCCAAGCAATGATGTCAAAGTCCACTATAGCTCATATTACAAGTTAAATAATACACCACTTCTGGGGTCAGAACTTGGACCCAGAATTACGCCAAGAATGTTTGTGAGTCAAGAGAGTCATTGACACTAGTTTTGGTTTCCATCCCATTGTGTTGGAAGAGTTAAAACAAAACAGTACACATCATTCCCGCTCTGTGACACAAGGATGAATTGATACTACAAAAGGGGATGATGGAGGAAATGGTGATGAAAATACATCCTTTTCATGCAGCTACTCCTACATGCTGGGATGCATGACAGTACTCACAACTGCTCTTTAGTTTTCAATGACAGGCTTCTATCATAGAGAGAAAATCTACCACATAGACAGACATTTTGGGTGACATTTCAAGCACCAGAGTACCCCTCAAAGTCAGCTCTTACACATCATGACAACTGCTCCTTGTCCTGTCAAATACAAACACTCAGCTTACCCTTACATCACAAAACATCACTTTACAGTCTCCACTGTCAGAGCTCTCCTTGCAGTCCCTCAGTTAAAACACTGCACTTTTACACTTGACAAATTGCAAAGGCCATTGACTTTCACTCCCCGTGGCCCAGTCGGAGTAAATCAGTCCCATTTACAACCATCGCATTCCTTTCCCTTGTGATTCTCTTTGGTTTTCCCCACATCCACACTGCATCCCGATGTTTCCCCTCTTGTGAAAGACTCGTGTCCTCGGCGAATCTTGGATTTCACAGCTGGAGTTGATAAAGTCCTAAAGTGCTGAATGGGAGTCTTCCCTCAAAAACAACAAGCAGCAGAGGGGATTTAGCGTGTGGGTAAGCTGCTCAAGAGAGGGCACAACACAGACTTACGAAAAAGAAGAGACTTACCCCTACAATAAAGAATAAGTGTTATGAAATAGTTAATTGAGTTATTTGCCTAATATAGACTTTGACTATTTAGTTATGGTACACCAGAGCAGAGGTAACACCCTGCATTAATGGTGGAAATGACTCTTTGATGCAACTCTCTTCACTGCCTCCAAGCCTAAAGACTCTTTTGTCTTTTGATTGATTAATTTGTTTAATAAAGTGTACTGTGTCATATACATCCGTACCTTGCCCATTAAGGGCTTACAACACACCACACAGCATTAACAACCAGGATGGCCAAATGACAAATCAGAATATAAAGTTCCACATATTCAAACAGAGAACATTCAGTTTCCTTGACAGACATTTCCTATTATAATGGAGACAGTGTTCACTGTCTTAGTTGCCACTCATTTCCTATAAATATAATTCTTTCCAATAATAAAATCTCCTCATTCCCCCAAGCACATCCTGTAGGAACATCTGTCCTCTGTGTAAATTACATTATATACATGGTTCTGTGTATTAATCATCTTTGGTTTGATTCCAAATTTCATTCTTCCATTGCTCATGGGTATTCAGTAGTTTTTGTTGACTATACAGTATTCAAATTACAAGGTTATATGAAATGTAGATCAGAAACAGAAAATACTGCAGTGACTTCTCTTGTATGTATTTTCTCAGTTAAAGATATTTTTGGTCAGCCTATCTTCTCTACAATTGGACAAGGTGGTTCCACAGCCTCACTATTTCTCTCATCCCATATCCCCTTCAATAGTCTACAATTGCTCTAAATGGTTTGACTCTGGGTGGCATTATTATCAGGGGCTTCCTTAAAACCCCACAATCATGCAGTAGAAAACAAATTGGCACCAATCATTGAATCATAAAGTATTGAAAATCAAGGCCAGGACACCATTTTTGTTTATTTATCAAAGACCCCAGTGCTCTACCTGTGGATTTTAAAAACTTTCTTTCCACTGTATGTCTCATATTTTCATTAAAGACTAAATAATTTTTAAATAAGTGCTGTGTACTATGAAGACACTGATCCAAACTAAAATATATGGCTGTTCTGCTGTTCATATTACTTGCTAAGGGGCTTTTCACACCGAAGTCTGGACCAAGGTTTGAACCAAGGTCCTCATTTTTGTTACATTGTATCCATCTGATCTGGTTTGTTTTGGTTTTACTTTGCAATCATGCAAGCGCACTAAAGAACTTTACATACCATACCTATGCCCTATCCTCATCACCTGGGTGAGCTGTGCCTCCCTGTACTTGACACCAGTGATTTTAGTTTGGATAAAACTAAAAAGTCCAAAAGTCAGCACCAAACAAGGTAAGTGTGAAAGGGCCCTCACATTATAATGTGTCTGCAATCAACACAATGTCATCAGCATATAACAAGATACTAAAGTTAACACTTTCAATCAGTATGCCTAGATTGGCTTGTTTGATTTATTGGGCTTAGTCGTTTATATAAAGGGCAAATAAAAGATCTTTATTGATCCAATTAAAAGCTTTGTTGAAACCAACAGAACAAGTAAACAAATTTTAAACTCTTGATATGATCAATGCATGTCCTGTTTTTTCCTAAAATCATTCTGCTTATCTATCAACACACAGTAGGTGATTATTATGCTCTGTACAAATGGGAAGGAATGGAAATAAACAATTGAGACAATGTGGCACCATCCTCCATTGCTTTAGTGTCATTCCAGGCCAAATTCAATACCAAACTCATATGATATGAATGTTGGCGCACTTATTTCTATTGTTAGTGAATTATACTTTGAAATGACAGGTCAAGCACAACAGTCATCACATAAGGGATGAAATTATCAGATGAAATTTTAAGCTGGTGTGGCTACAGGCAGATATCCCAACAATAACAACAGGAGACATTATTTCATTATGATAATGAGGCATCTTTTTGGTATTTTTACTCCTTTGCAAACAAAGAAACTGCATGACACACTGTTATGACACTGGAGCAATGGAACATAAAGAAACCTTGTTCCTTGTAAAGCTCATGTTCTAACAGTATTCTGGTTTCTGATTATCTTGGTGCAGATGCAGTATGTCCCTGACTCTCCAGTATCTCAGCCACTATGAGTTCAATACCAACTGACATTTTTTTATTTTTAATCACAGTGTGAAGAGTGTCAACAACTTGCCTGAGAATATTTCAAGTTGAGTCTAACACTTTCACAACTAAATTCAGTTTTTCACTTCTACTGAAAATATAGTTTTGGTCTTTCAAATGTCTGGAAAAGTGCATTCATTTGTAACAATATCCTAAAATTTTGGAGCTTCCCAATAAACACAACTGCATCGATCACCACAACAGAGTACTAATTCTGCCTGTCATCCTGCACCCAAGGTTTCTGTACATATACATTATGATATGCTGACAACTAAACCAATTTGAAAGCAGATGTTGAAATGCTTCAACATGCACCTGAAAATCACCCAACGTATAGAGACAAGATGAAGACAAACTCAGCTCAGAGGTCACGGCCATTCAGCTCCACAGGAGACACACTGCAGGAAACTCTGCCTCAGCCAGCAGGAAGACCCTCTCAACAGTCCTCTCACCACCTCTGGCATGTGGACTCCACTGGGGACAGATTTATCATACTGTATCCACAGAGTGATAAGTTTTATTTTGGGGGGTCTAATGAAAGCCTGTGTTGGATTCTAGAGTCAGTTCATTGTAATTACAATAACTCAATTAAAGCTTTAACATTCCTCTCCTGGTATTGATTAAACCCCTGTAAACTCATCTCTGTTCATCAGAATTACATATTTGTTTTTTTTGTTTTTTGTTTTTTTTTTCATTAAAAATAGTTTAGATAGAATTCTACACAGTAAGTGATTTGGGGAACTACTTCCCCCTTGTCACCAAAATTACCAAAATGTGTCCGTTTTGTGTACCTCCCATCCCTATCAATCCTCCGAGTTCAGACCCAGATGCCGTCCTATCTGGACCCAGAGCTATAACCCATTTATTACTGAGATTTTTTTAGTTAGACAGAGTGCTTCTATTTTAATCAGTGCAGTACTTGTGGCACTGGTTTAACAGCCAGGAACTCACAAAGCTATTGCATGTTATAAATCATCTCATGTGACACTTCTCAGCCAATCAAACCAGCGCAGACACAAGTGAGTGAGATGCACACGTCAGTCATTCCTCCCTGTTAAAAATTATGCTATTACCTACTGACTCCACACTTTTACCTCATTTAGGATGCACAGATCTATAAACATGCAAATAAGCCCCCACTTCTATCTCCATAACTCTTGTTCCTGATCGCCAGCTCTGACAAGTTGAAGTGAAAGTCAAACTTAGCTTGCAAAATACCAATACGTAGCTGCACCTGCTTCTCCTCCGATACCCCTCGTTTCACTGTAGCTATATGCTTATGATATAGAGAGCCCAACCTTGCATGTTGATGGTTCCTTTGGTTTGTGATGTATGAAACCCTGGCTGTCTGAATCCGTCTTTTGAGACTACATTGGTGCATTTGCAGTTCCAAGCTGAAAATGTTCAGCCATGGTGCTGGCTGCTTAGTTTGCTCATGCTATGTCTTGTAGCACATATAAAAGCACCATATGGACATGTTAACAGGGTTCAACCTTGATTTTCATTGGAGGGGGTCTATAATTTAGCCTTGATATTAGATCTTATCTCTTGGCAGATCTAATGACACACATGGGCTCAAAGACAACATAAAAAGGGACCCCCACTTATTTATTATCACTACAGTCAACACCTTTATAATATCAACAAAGGCAGAGTGTTTGAACCCCATAAGCTTTCGCCAAACACCAGACAAGTGTTCTTTATCCCCTGAGTAACTAGCTTAAGCCTCATTACTTTCAAATGTGTGTTAAGGCACACAAAGCTTTTAACCTCCATCCCCTGGGCTGTAAATAGGGAAAGCTTGTTGTTTGCTCATCTGATAAACACATATTGGTGTCATCTGTGGCTGGCCTGGGGTTGCTTTGAGTCGCCCTCATTAGCACTGAGGCTCGTATAATGGTCGCTTTAACGCTGTCTGAGAGCACCGGCTGAGAGCGCCGTCTGATTAAAGAAGAGGGTTAAAAGCTGCCCGACCGCCTTCAGCCGTACCCCTGGAAGCTGGCATGCTGTCAACATGTCCAGATGTGAGCGTGATACAGTGCACATGTACTGCACCTATGGGCTCTCATATATACAGTACGTACAGAAATGTATCCAATTACATGAAAAGACACTACCAACATTGCATGATAACACACACACACACCAGAAAAAAAGCCAGTCTGCATTCACTGTACAACGTCTCATTATGTTTAATGTCTACTCAACAGCACTAGCTTGTTAAAGATGCCTTTAAACACAGCCTACAGCACTGTACTATACATGCTTACTGTCTTGTAAACTACACGCGGTCGTTGCATAAGTTTCTAAGAAAAAGCAGCTGGCGGGCGTCTCTGCTCTGTTTTGATTTATGGTGCGATGAGGAGGGGGAGAGGGGAGCGAGGACAGTCATCTAATTGGTACACTCTGACCCGCCAAGCAACAATTCAGACGTTTTCTGAGAGATCCAGATCCACCTCCACAGCTGAGTCGCCGTAAGCAGGAAGCATATCTACCTATGACTGTGTGTGTGCGTGACAAGACAGTGTTGGCGGTGGGAGTTCCTCTCCTCTGACACAAATGTGTCGGCTGTACATCCTGTTGACTGGCGGCATATTGAAGCAGATGGGACTTATGGGCCCGCTGCTTCATGACTGCTGTACATGAGATTTGTTTGTTTTTTTCATAAAGTTGTTTGGTCACTAAATCTTCATTCCCCCAACATGCAATGTATAAAGCTAATATGATATTTAGGGTCTTTTTCAGTGTGAGATATTGGTCTAAATACTGTTCCAGAAAATAAAAAAATCTGTTGAAAACTAATATTTACATAACATGCACACTTCAGTGATGATGTTTAGACATTTTGGGGTTTAAACCTGTTTCCTGTGGCCGTGTTTTGCAAGTGTGGCCTATGCTGAGCTGCTTGTGGCTACTAATGTGAGGCTAGTGTTACAACAACAGTGCTGAAAAACAATAAGGAACTAAAATTACTCCTTCACAGTTGTATGGCTCTGCGAGCTAGTCAAGTTGCACTTAGGGTTTACATGTCTGTACAAACATAGATGTGTCACACACATCTTCCCCCAAGCAGCACACAAGATCTATGCAATCAGCACAGTTTCAAAGTGGACACTCAAGATTATTGTCACCAATTCAGTATCTGATCTAATGTCTCCCTTTTTATTCCTGAGTTATGGCGTTGCATAATAATTACATAAGTGTTTTTGTAGAATAAATGATGTCACAGTGAAGTTGACCTTTGACCTTTTGGGTATAAAATGTCATCACTTTTATCATTACACCCTGTTAGACCTTTGTGTGAAATTTTGTCATAATTAGCACATAAATTCTTATGGCCAAAAACATGTTTTGTGAGGTCACACTGACCTTGACCTTTGACCTCCAAAATTTAATCAGTTAATGGTTGAATCCAAGTAAATATTTGTGCTGAATTTGAAGAAATTCCCTGAACGTGTTCTTGAGCTATCATGTTCACGAGAATGAGACAGATGCAAAGTCACAGTGACTTTTGACCACCAAAATCTAATCAGTTAATTGTTGAGTCCAGGTGGACAATTGTGCCAAATCTCAAGAAATCAACTCAAGGTGTTCTTGAGATACTGCATTCACAAGAATGAGATGCAACATCATAGTGGCCTTGACCTTTTACCAATAAAATCTAATCAGTCAATTGTTAAGTCCAAGTGAACGTTTGTGCTGAATCTGGAGAAATTCCCTCGAGGTGCACTTGAGGTATCACGTTTACAAGAATGAGACAGAATGCAAGGTCACAGTGACCTTTGACCAACAAAATCTAATCAGCTCATTGCTGAGTCCAAGTGAACATTTGTGCCAAACTTTAAGAAATTCCGTCAAGGAGTTCTTGAGATATAATGTTCACAAGAATGGGATGGACAACCTGAAATCATAATGCCTGTGGCCACATCCATTGTAGGCACTGAGGCAAATCAAACGAACTTAAAAGCTAAACTGGCAGCTGACAAAAGATGAAACTTGTGTTTGCAGCAAGAGCTGGTTAATATTAAATGTACAAGTGGGATCATCGCTGATGCCAACAATCTCTGCATTAACAGAGACTCTAAATCTCTGCTGCTCCTCTTTGTCGCTTATCTCCCTTCCCCTACTGTCTCCATCAATCAGTGAGATGCTATACCAAAGCCTCAGAGCCAATGCAGTGTAAAGTGAGTGTGTCTGACAGAGAGAGACACACACTTCTTAGAGCAAATGAGTGAGAGAGAGAGAGCAAGGAACAGAAAAGAGAGTGTGTGTGTGTGTGTGTGTGTGTGTGTGTGTGCGTGTGTGTGTGTGTGTGTAGAGATACAGAGAGAGCAAATGAGTAGCTTTAACGTGAGCACAAAATGAGGGGTAAAAAGTAAAGAGTGTTTACTCCTGTGTACGTGTGTATCTAAGGGTGGTCCAGCTGGTGTGTTTACACTTAAGGCTCTTTTCGGTGTTTTCAGTGTGTTTGATGACAGCCGCTGAAAGCTTAATGGCACTCTGTCCTGCCTGGACCCTGGTTATTACAGGATTCTCTTACAGTCAAACGGCAACACAAGCACACGGTTTTATCTTTTTTTGGACCAGGTTGCAAATACAAAAGATCTTGTTGGTGCTGAAGTTAGTAAAACTGAGCTTGTGAGGAAGAGAGTAGTAACAACAAAGTCAGGACAATACACAACTGCAACTGACAATTACATAATGCCACAAGTCTTCCCTGTAATACACTTTTAAAGATGCAGTTATCTGCAGTGGATATTGCAAATTTTGTTTACTGCGGCAAACTGCCTAAATACTGGAGACCTAACATCTTGTTTACATACGACAGTTAAGAACAGGGAAGGTCCTTTAGTTAGAAAAAGAAGTAAATATCTGTAGTGTAAAACCAAACAAAATGAAAAAATATTAATATAACATCAATATCCATCCATCTATCCATTCATTTTCATCCACTTACCCGGGTCCTAAATATGAGGGTTGAAATAAAGCCTGGATGTGTTGACTATTGGGGTAAATAAGGTCTGAAACTAAACCATAATTATGTGGTTCACTAATTGTGACCAAAAGCAGATAGTGTCAGCCAAACCTAAGTTATGTCTAAGCTGTTTTATCCGCCAGTATGCAGCATGGACTGAAAACGAATGAACTTAATAGTTCCTCCTGTTGCAGAAAGGTGGAGGAGGTGAGGATTTGAGTGACAGCTGCTGCTATCCTTTTGGGAAAGATTTGGATTGAATTGGAAAAGTATGCGATAGCCAAAAGTGCTTGCATTATCCTCTTGTGCAAGGCATTTGTCCTGTAATCAGCGGTTCATGGTTTTATTCTTTAGTGCATGTCATATGGTGGAACCAAATTATTGTATTGTTACATCAGCTAGTTCAAAGCACCATCTGGATACTTATAGTTCTTTAAAAGCATTGGTTCTGGTGTTAATAGGCGGCTGCTGACGAGCTCTAGTGTCAGCTGTCAGTTATCTGTTGCCCAGACTACAGACAGGGAATGCTAATTTCATTCATCGTGGTTGCAAATTAGGTTCCTTTTAGGGGCAGCACATGCATGCACTGTACACACTTTGTAAGTTATATGCCTCTGTAAAGGTACAGTATCCAGGTCACCAGGCACTGGAGGTCTCAAACTCAAAATGTATTAAACCACCACATTTGAGTGACATAATGGCTGATGTAAATTTGCATTAGAAAGATATATGTTGCCCTAGGTTGACTGCTTAGGTGGGGAGTAATTTCTAGGTGTGTAATCATAATAGATTGAATTGAGTGCACTAGCACATGAAACATTGCTTAACAATGAGAACACTGAACAAAAGTAAGAGCAACAGTGGCTCAATAATTATTGTCAAGGTTCATATACAAAACAATAGTTATTTGCTAGTCACTATTATTATCTTAAACCTGGGGCATTTTATACTGCAAAAATTAGGAACGATGCTCCCTTTTGGAGGGTGGGTTACAACCGGAGGCAACAGTAGGGGAAACACTGAGTACAAGCCGAGTTTGTCTCAGTTTACCCTACTTCAACTCTACTGAGCCCCTGTTAATTTCAGAATCTGGTGTACTGACACATGCCTTGCAGCTCACAAGATGCAGCATGAAACAAAAAGCTAAATGGATACATTCTCTAAGTGGTGCAGGGGATAAGACATGGTTCACCAGGGGCCAACAGTGCAAAGAAGTAAAAGTTTGCAATGCAAGATACATTTTTAAAGTTCTTCAAATTATAGCTCCAACATGATCTCAAACTACTTTCTGCATTCTTCACTTCAAGTCACAGTAAAATTAAAGCATCCGTAGAAGCACTGAAAATCATCCATTCACAGTACATGACAGGGGAGGATGTTATGGTAACAATACCTAAGAGTGGCAGGCTATATAGGAACATCTGTCATTTAACAAACTAGGTGAACTGTCTCAGAACATTTCCACAAAAATAAGATAAAGTTCTGTGCCACCTACACAGTATAATGGGTGTGGCTGTGAATGCCAAGCATGTGTCTGAATGTGTCATTGACCAATCAGATGTTAAAGGAACACTCATTTAGAAACCAATTACTCATCCCATGTTTTGTTAAATTTGGGAAGAAAACTTTGTTTATTTTTGCATACCTCCACTATGACTGAAGAATACAACAGAGAACATTCTGGTTGATTGGTAATAAAGGGGGCCAGCTCTCACACAGCTTGAGCAGTATAATCCAAGTCTCATTTATCCAGCTGTATACTCAGTACTTCCCAAACACATGCATTTTCCCTAAAACCTTAGTATTTAAAGCAGATTTTCAATTTAGTTCAGGGGCTACATACAGTTTGATGACAAGTGGGCCGGACCTGTGACTTTGTGTTAATACAAAGTCATGGCGTTTATAATGCGTCTGTTCAGAACATGGTGGCTTATGTTGGTACGTCTTTTTTTTTTTTTTTGCTAGTTCATAGTTTCAATCTTTCGTGAGGTGGTTGTTACATTTCATAAGACCAGGTGTGTTTTCTAATGCATCTCAGGAAACATGCAGCTGTGGTCCTTGTAATGAGGCATTATTACATGAAGTATCAAGTAACAGGCTGTCAGAACATTCTAGTAGTTGACGGGTGATGAAATTGTCGGACAAGAACATCATAGGTTCTATATAGCTCATCTGTATCGTACAGTCCTCCGAACGGCTGGATGAGATCCTCTGGTTGGTGGGTGGGGTCTGGCACATGTGCTATACGTTTGACACTGATTTGGAACATTACAGCATACACGCCTGGGCAAGTGTGTGCGTTGAACTGGTGAAATCCATTCAGGCCCAGGCCGTGCTACTCATTCGTGCATGTGACTTTTGATGTGTAAGTCAGGGTGCAACATTATATTTTTTGTCTACTGGCCAAATGGCTAGTAAATGTTCATATTATACCATCCACTCAGTAAATTCCTGTTTTTTTGTTGTTGTTTTTTGGCTGGTGAGCGAAGCAAATCTACAGGCACTACTGCATACTACTTGCATATTTTACTAGCATTTGGCTCGTGAACGGTGCTGATTTCTAAGTAAAAATGCATGTGTTTATGAAGTACTAAGCATACAACTGGATAAATGAGACCAGGATAATACTGCACAAATTACATGAGATTTTTAAAATAACTGCTTTGATAAAGTTTTGCTGTTCTTAAACGCAATCCCCTTTTACTCCAGATCATTAGGAATCTTCTCCATCTGTGGATTCTTCATTCACGGTGGAGGTATGTGATAAAAAAATTTTCTTCATGAATTCCACTTAACATTCAGTGAGTCACTGATATACAAATAATAATTCTGTGGATGAAGTTTTTCTTTAATAACATCATGTAGCATAACCCAATATCACAATAAATCTCTCATATTTGCATGTGGAGGCCATTAATTAGTCAAAACCAACCCAGTTTGAGTACCATGAACTCTGTGTCTGAACTCTGTGGTGGGACAGCAGTAGAGTAGTAGCAGTGGAGAAGCCATTTAGTCAAAGTGATCTAGCAGTGGGGGAACTCATGATTTAGCAGTGGAGTAACAGCTGGCGCTACAATGTCCCAACACTCACGTCCCAAACACTACTGTGGATAACCACTGGCAAGAGTCAGTATCGACACATTTCCTTAACACAGATCCGGCAGGCACTTACATGTAAAAGTCATTTGCTGTGCAGTTACTAGTTCCTTGATGTGATTAAAGGGCTAAATTGACTTTGAAATCATACCCCAGAGTAACACAGACTTTATTTTTGTCTTGTAGCAGTGGAAGTAAATCAAATTGAGGAGGAAAGAGCAAGTTGTGGGGCTGCCAAAAACTTCTAATTCCTTCCTACTTCCCTTTATTGGCTCCCTGCCTCCAGTCGAAACAGAAATCGCCATGTGCAGATCTGTCGGTTTGGCTCTCACAGAGTTTAGACTTTGATTACTCCGGGAGTTAAGGATTTCTTTTTCAGGGAGGACATATCTGAGGGTGCAGTCAGCTGGCTCACAGCCAATTTCAGGTTGTGATTGGCAAAAATATACCAACGCAATTAAATGAACACAAACAGACGTTAGTCAGTTTCCAGTCATCGATAGATAAGCAAACACACTCATCTTTATCACATTTTACTGTAAGTTATGTTGCCTCAACACTTGTGGGTTCTGGGCCTCTTTCCATTCACTTTTCGTTCAATTTTTCCCTTTGGATTGCACAAAAAGAGGATGAAAGGGAGGGGGATTTGCTAAAACAAACCTCAGCATGCCAGAGGTGATGGTGGTTATTGGGAGATCACCGCCACATGTAACAGTTTCCAATGTCTGTTGATCATCCAACTGACAGCAGCAATAACTCACTGATATCTTTACCTCACCTTGACCTTCCTTAGTGGATGTGAGGACAAGTATTTTCCTCTCTTATCAACATTTTTGTGGATTTTTGGGGAGAGGTAAAAGAGCATGCATACATCAGCACACTCGCAAATCACTTGAACGGGTCACTATGCTTGGTTCAGTACAGTGAGGATGACGCTTTGGCCTTTCTGTGGCTCCATTCAGACTTTAGAGCTGAACATGTGGCTAAGTGCTGAGAGCCTCTAGCATGAAGCCCATTTCTCTTGCACAAATCGCTCTGATGAAAACCAAACGAGGGCTGAGAGAGGCCAACGGCCAGCCAGTCAGCCAGTCAGTAAACGCCCCCCTCACCCCTCGCTACCCACCCCTCACCACCACATGCACATTGTCCAATTAAGGTCTTCTACTCTCTGCTCTGTGCCCAGGCAGACTGCCACATGCTGCCAAGCCCCAAACAGTCTGGTCAGGGGAGTTAATCTCGCTCTCTGGGCCTGACAGGCCACGGTGTGTGATGCTGCCCGCTCTGACACTCCATCATCAGTGGGTGGGCACTGGCGCGTGGGCACAGGGCTATAAAAGGCCTGGAGGAGTGAGATCTATGGCCCCCTACCCCTCCTGCCGCTGTGTTTGGACCAACTGCCAGTCTGAAGAGAGTGTGTGGATGTGTTTGTGTGTGCGTGCCTGCCCTGGAGCGACGTTGCTAGACTTTACACTTGCTACAGGATTGCGAGCAGTGTTATAACATATTGCAGACTCCTGCCAGTGAACCGTAACACTGAGCCGTAACTTCACTTTAAATGAAATGTCGCTCTGCTGTGAAAATGGCAATGGTTAACTGGCTGGTAAGTTTGCTGCTGTATAATGTAACTGGCTCCTTTTAAACTTTTTATTGAGTTATCTGTGTTAAGCAATTCTGCATGGAGAGCCATGCAACAGCAAAGCACAAGGAAGTATATTTAACAATACGCTTAGTCATGGATGCAAGTAATCTATTAACAGAATTATCCAAAATGCCTTCAGCTATATTCTATGCAGTTCATTTCTGGGAAAACTGACAGAGAGGTGGAGAGAAGGGGTGTGAAGAGTGCCAGCTAAAAGAATAGTTTGACATTTTGAGAATTACTCTTATTTGCTGTCTTGCCAAAGGTTAGATCCGAAGACACTTACATATCTGTCTGTTTATGATGAAGTTGCAGCCTGTTAGCTTGGCATTGAACAAAGACTGAAAACAGGGGGAAATAGCTAATTTGAGTTTTTCTAAAGGCAACAAAATCCACCTGCCAGCACCTGTACAGCTCACTAACTGACATATCTTGTTTGTTTCATCCATACAAAAACTTAAAAATAATTTATGGTTTTAAGGCAGATTATGTGCTGGCCTACTTGTCAGTCAGGCACAGTGCAATTGCCTCGTAACCTCACAGTGATTCTTTTTTGAGTCGCCGAACTCTATAAAACTGCAAGACCAAAAGCCTTAATTTACACCCCATCTTTACTATTTACCAGTCAGTTTTAGAATTGATTCCATTTTTAAAGCACCTCATGGTTTAGCCCCCCACTACAATGCTGAGATGCTGCCCCCCTATTAGCCAGGATGCAACCTCAGATCCTCAGGCAGGGCTCTGCTGGCTCAAAACAAAAGGTGACCAGGCTTTTGCAGTCAAGGCCCCTCAGCTCTGGAACTTCTTGCCTGAAGGTCAGAGCTTTGCAGAATCAGTGACATCTTTTAAATCACCTCTTAAAACTTGTCTGTTAAAAAATTTCAGACAACGCAGCTATCATTTTAGCGGCCAGCGTCCACACTATAAGTAGCAAATGTACTTGTACCCATCTAAGCGCCAATGGGAGTGTAGGTCCTAAAATGGGGTGTGGGTCAGGCACATTGTTGGCGCTTTGCCATTTTGAGGCAGCAGAAAGCGATCGTGCCATTGACCAGCAAAAACCTGGTCTAAAGTCAATGGTGCTGTATTTTCATGCTATTTAAAGGGTGCATTATTTAGATAGTAGGATGCACCTACAAAGGCAGGTTCACAACACTCTGCTTGTAACACACACAGGGATGGTCGGATGGGATGCGGGTTGGTGAAGTAATACATCATTAATGAGGGGAATACTGATGACATTCTCTAAAATGTGAACACAGCAGAGAGCAGAGCAGAGCTGCTGTCTGACTCCCCATTAAGAGAGACAGTGTGTGCATTTACACGCTTGGAGTAGTTAACCTTCATTTATTATTTGAGAAGTTACAAGTTTAGTTTTAGTTCAGTAGTAAACATGCCCAAAATGCATTTGTGCCATTCACTTTAGAACACTTCATACTGTTGAAATAGGGCACTATATTGGTAAAATGTCACATGAATGCTTTGACCTAGCCATGCAAATTAGCTACGATCTGATTGGGTAAGAACATATGTAGCATGCTAGCATGAATGTGTGGACTTCTCCTGTATTACTTTATGTTTGAGTACATTTACAACATACAGCACTCAGGACCTCGACAACTAATAAAGCTCATGATTGGTCACTTCTCAAAAAGTTACATAAAATTAAAAATAATATGTGGCTCGGTTTCAGATAGGCTTTTATCATAACTAATATTCTTACAGAATTCTTACAGTTTTGATGCAGCCCTTTTAAAACCTACAGCATGTGATACATTTTAGGCATTTTTATGTTTTATTGCCATGCCAATAATCTCCATGCTGACAGCAGTGAAAACAGCACTGCAGCAGTTCGCCAGGAAAAAAAAGTGTTGCTTACTTGCAGAGTGATTGATGCCGCTGTAGGGCTAACCTGAGGGAACAAATCACTCTTCCATTCTTTCAACAGACCCAAATGCAAATGCTATCTCAACATCAGTGAACTAGGGCCCAGTCAAAGTGCACTATTAGCAGATCACTTTGCAGCTATAGAGAAAATGAGCCTGTCTGAGGACGATGATGATTGAGTGACCCGACAAGGAGTCAGTTGAGCCTGCATGCCAGTGCACATCCATTAACAACTCTGTTCTCTTGAACCAAGAGTATATCACAGCATGATCTAGCCAAAATGAAACGGTTTAGGATTATATCATGCAGGCTGGGTAACAAAAGATGCAAGCTATTCTTTGTGGCATCTGATGAAAGTTTTATTCCCTGACCTGTGGAATAGAAGGAACCACATTTTCAGATTTGGTTTGACCACTTCATGAGCTCTAGGCTTGACATACTCAACGAGACTGAAAGAAGTCTGCCTCAAGTCTGACAAACGCACTCAGTATCACTCGGGGTTATCTGATCTCGTTGCTGTAAATCTTTGAGATACTGTCAGATACAGTATTGATCTCTATCTGCCTATTTGGTTTGCAGAGTTTCCTAAAACCCCTTTGAGAAACAAAAAACGAGCTCAAGCCGCCAAGATGGGCCTGGAGCAGAAACACAGGATGAAAGCCAGCCACAGGCTCACTCCTCTGACTTCTCGGCTACCGCTGTCTTTTTGTATTTATCAAGGGAAACAGCGGTGCACTGCAGGAAAGTTTTCCAGAAGTGACAGTGGTTACTGGTAAGTCACAGTCGGGTGCTACAGTTTCCTACAGTCACTGTAATTAGATCAACAGCAGAGATGACAAGTAGTCACATGTGTGTGAATGTGCACACGGATATTAGCATTATAATATCTTCCATCCATAACCTGACTATAGGCTTGGATTCCCCACGTCCTGAGGAAGTCATTACTGGCTACTGGTTGTTTCCAACCAAAGCCTGGTGGTGATTATATCTTTTCATAAGCAGAGAGATGGTGGAACAGGTTCTTTTCTTGGTTTTCCTTCTACACACAATGTTAAAGGGACGTTTCTGCACAAAATCAAAAATACATCTTTTCCTCTTACCTCTGTACTATTTATCAGTTAGACTGTTTTGGTGTGTGTTGCCGAGTGTTGGAGATATCAGCCATAGAGATGTCTGCCTTTGCTCGGCTTGTGGTGCTCAAAGCGCCAAAACATTCATTTGAAAAACATCTTTTTCTAGAAGTCATGACCCGGTTACTCAAGATGATCCACAGACCTTGTTGCAGAGGTGTGGACTTGAGTCACATGACTTGGACTCAAGTCAGACTTGGGTCATAAATTTGATGACTTTAGACTTGACTTGACAAAATCAAAAACCTTGCAACTTGACTTGGACTTTAACACCAATGACTTGTGACTTCACTCAGACTTGAGCCTTTGACTTTGAGAGAAGAAAGTTACAGATATTTTTCCATCGCGAGATGAATTAAATAAAACAAGAAACTTACAGAAAATACCTTTTGTTGTGGTTAATAGTACTTTATAAGATGACAGTACAATGTCAGCTCTACTTTCTACTAATGGTTAAGCTCAGTTGCAATTGTTTTAACAAACTTGTTTAATAAAAAAATAAAATTTTTAAAAGGATTCATGATTTTTGTGAATTTAATATTTTATTACTCTGTTGTTAAAATGGCATTTAATTTGGTGAGAGTGCATTATGACTTGTTTTGAAATTAAAACTCAATTAAAGCTTAAGACCTGGGACTTGACTTGGGACACACGGTCTTGACTTGAGACTTGACTTGAGACCAGAGTGCAAAGATTTGAGATTGACTTTTGACTTGCAAGTTGATGACTTAGCTCCACGCCTGCCTTGCTGTGAGCAGTTTCACGTACGAACTATATTCTTTCTACCAAACTACACCCACCAGCCATATCACCGCGCAGAAGTTTGCGTCACCTGCTAGCTCACCTAGCACCACTGAGCTGGCTAACGTTACAGCTTAGCTGAGGGCATTAACATTAGGTAAAATAGTTCCTACATGGAATTGCTGTTGAATGTTCAAATTTTTTTTCTTTCGTTTTTTTTTTTGTTTTTCTTTTGGTGCTTTGAGCACCACAAGCTGAGTGCCATCTAGTTCCCTTATACTGGAGAGAAGGCAGACATCTCTATCTAGACTAATAAACAGTACTAAAGGTAAGAGGAAAAAATATATTTTTTTGATTTTGGAGTGAACTGCCCCTTTAAGAGATGCTGCTGGGGAGAGTGCGGGCTGCAGGGACATGACTGTCAAGAAGAAAAGAAGCAATGGAACTAACTGGTGGTCGAGCCCAGTGGCTGCTCTGCTGAGCTGCTGAGCTCCATTTTTCCACCCAAACAAATAACGTCACAGCACCTGTCAGAACAAATAGCACAGCACTGAGAGAGAGCAGTGTGGCCTAATAAAGTACATACACTTTACCCGTCTACTCTGCACACTTAATAAAGGAGACGTGGAGAGATTCAGTGGTGCATAAACAGTGTAGTTACTCTGGAAAGGGAAAGAAAAGAAGATGCAAATCAGGTAAGGTTCACGATGGGGTGATGCAAATTACCAAGCCTCCTCAAAAGCATGACAAAATGATGCATCCATCCATCAATCCTTTATCTTATATCCACTTATCCTGTGAAGGATCAATAGCCTTAGGTGTGTGTGATGACATGAGGAGACAGGTGTTTGTTCAAAACAACAATGACGGCTTCTAAAGAGATTAGTACAGATGCTGCATTAGCATCAGTTATATCACAACTGGAGAGTTTCTTCATTAAAGGAGAACAAAGAACAGCAATGACAGCTTTTCTCAATGGAAAAATTGTTTTCTCTGTTATCCTGACTGGCCTGTGATAGAAAGTGATAGACAGATGGTTCATCCAATCACCTGCCAAGTATGTTTTGAAAGTGCCTGCCCTTTTCCAAACAGCTTCTCAGATGGTTCTGTGTAACAAACCATCTCCTGCGTCAGGTTACCAGTAACCTGGACTTTCAAGAACATGTAAGGCTTTAGTTCACCCCCTCATTCCCTCTATATCCAAGGTTTTGGAAATACACTTTTAAAAAGGCAGCAGCAAGATGAATATCATTGACATGTGCTGTTTAATGGGCTATAATTGTTGTAAAACCCAAAAAATGCAGTAAGTGGGACGAATATTGATTTTATCTCAGGTTTACATGGCATCACTTTCAAATATCAGTATCACTTAATTAATGGCAGGGCTCGATCCACAGCAGGAGGTCAATCGATTGGATCAGAGGGTGAGGCTAACAGACCAGCACCCTTCCCTGCTGCTCAGCTCTCCAGTGCAGCGTACTTTACACTCTCTCTGCTCTGTCAAGTCAACCCAGCTCACTTCTTGATTCTAACCTGAATCAGAAACTGGGAGACACAGGTGAAAAACCTGGCGGAGATGAGACTGCAGGACACAGTGCAATCAGTTCTGAGCTTTTTTTTCCTTCTGAATATTGTCTGTATATTACCCCCTTGCAGGGCTTATCTTAACACACATTAAAGCTTTTTTTATTCCTGGTACCTGGATTTACTGCCACCGCCTGAGGCCCAGAGAACAGTGGAAAAAACTGAACCTATAACAGGCATATCTTAAGGCTGCATCTCTACATATGGGTTGTTAAGTTCCTATGGAAAAGAGCCTATGCACCAATAAACTAGAGAAGTGCACTCAGCAGACTGCAGATCTCTGCCAGACAGACGCGTTCCCTCCTCAGCTGATCGCAGCCACTCTGGATAATGCTTGTGATTTCAGCAGATGCGCTGCAGCGCATTTTATTGGGAGACAATAGCATTATGAGAATGAATTTATTTTTAATAATGAACACACAGCCACAAATCTTTGACCCATCTCATTAATGACTGGACTTTGAACGATATTAACTTTGGCTGTTGCAGCACAACAAAGTAGGAAATGATAACAAACACAATCGAAAGAAAGAAAGAAAGAAAGAAAGAAAGAAAGAAAGAAAGAACCACAATGCTCCTGGTGTGGTATGATGGCATGTGAAGGATGGGACAAAATTGGACTGCAGCTGGACTGTGGAGCGCTGCAATTCGTTGAAAAGTCCCGCCCAACAACCCCAAAGTCAAAATGGCGGCAAGATGACAAAAAAATGGGAATTTGTTCATCTTTTATCATTCCTAACTTTGGTCAATCATAACATATTGAGTATAAAATTATTCTGCAGATGCTACAGTATAAAATGAGAACAAGTTTTTCTATACATGTCAGTTCGTTAGTTTTGCGACGAAGGCCCAAATTTGGCCTACAACAGACGGAAAGGCTTGTTGTTTTAAGCTGAGCTGATTTCCAGAAAACATGCAGCCTCTACCAGCTCTCTGAGAGGAGAGGATTCAGCAGTCAACAATGATATAAAACAGTAAATAAAACCGGGTTTTAACACTTATGAATCACCACAACTACGCAAGGCCCTTGAGCATACAGTACAGTCATACATGTGCACACAAAAAATTAGGCTGATTGGTCCAGTAGTGAGTGAGTGGTCTGAGATCAGCTGCGGACAGACAGATACACTCACACATGCACAAAATCACTCTCACACTCTCTCATGAATGCACATGCACGACCAAATGCATCATCCCCTCGAGGCTTACACCTGTTGGAGACCTGTTGACTAATCAACTGCAGTATACTTCCTGTACTTAGAAAATAGAGCTACTGTGACAATCGTGATAGATTTTATACTCAATATTGTGTAAAATCCAAAGCCAGTTTTGAATTGTTATACAATAAAACTGAATTAGACAAATATATATTATCTTTCATTTAATTAGCAGCTTTCCTCTGCTTCAAGTAAGTGGGAAACTTATTAAACTGAGCTTTTGATATGTGAAATAAATACTTAATGGAGCTGCTGCTATTGAGCCTGCCAGAGCGAATGTAGGTAAGGAGAGTCTGAGTTGGTGACGAGCTGCTCTGCAGATTATTGAGTTTTCTGGAGTGGAATAAAGTGCTTCACATGGTAGTTTATGAAATTGAACATTTTCGGTGCTGAGTCATGGTTAGGCTTGAGTGACTGCTCAATGACTTGTAAAGAAAATGTGTTTGTGTGGATGTTTTCAATGCATTTCTGTCCATATTTGTGCATGTGTAAGGACTTTTTTTTGTCTTGTGGGGGCACTTAACAGTTCATAACCTTTGATGGCTTTGTAATGACTCTCTGCTCTGCCAGGGGAAGGAAAACTGGAGTTGAATCCAAGCAGCGGTGGAGGGATGGAGTCACATCCTCCCCATAATTCATAAAGAAACATTTGTTGTATTACCCACTTTGAGACGCAGGATAAACATTCATCACCAGACCTTTGTCAAATTTAATACAGTGTAATACCTTCAGCATGAAGAGTGGATTGGAGTTTTACCTCAGCACATATTTCTCAGAGGCAGAGCTGCTGTAGTAACAGAAATAACCTCATTGGCTGAGTTAAGCCTCAGTAGGTGGAGCAAAACTATTTATTTTGTCCCTTCTCTCATTAGATATAAGCGATATAATGAGCTCAGACTCCAGTAAGGTACATGATTGGCTAAAAAAAGCACAGAAGGAAGGGGTAACATCCCACTATGGGAAGTGAGCAGAGGCCTTAGCATCCCGCCCGCCCAGCTTGAGAGCGCTCCCACGACTACTGGACTGTGAAATTACCACAAACACGACAAGAAAAAAACGAAAACACATATTTCACTGCCTCTATATTGAGGGCCAGGAATGTTAATTTCACAAACAAACTCCCCTCCAGATTCTGCAGTGCAGAGATTGGGGCATTAGCCTTTCTGTGGTTTCTGCACAGGGACAGAAAACAAATAAACTCCCTGCTCTTGAAAAATGAGTCGGGGAGGCCAATTAGAAAACACAACTCGAGCTTGATGGAGATGCCAGAGGCAGAGAAGTGAGGTGGGAAGGTGTGAGGAAATATCTGGCAGAGTCAGGTGCTGTCAATCAGACTTAAAAAAAAAAAAACAGAAGGCAATGAATAAATAACAAGCTTGATAATGCAGTTTGTCATTAAGCGGAGCTTTGTGGAATAAACTGTGGACAACTGCGAGCTGAAAACTGACACACCAGCTGTAATTAAATGCACATAAGGATTTTTATTCCCTCTTTTGGGGGTTTTTAACCTTGTTGTTTTTCCTTCGTGCTCCAAGACATATTCTTTGCACGCCTACTTGAGCGTGAGGTCAGGCGGTGAGAGTGGCCAGGTTTGGCTGAGTGTTCACTGTGGGGACGATGGGAAACCATCTCTCTCCTCATGGCTAATACCCACTGGAGCCACTGTGCACAGCCACTGTGAAATGGGCCTGATAGCCCAGATGGGAGTTGGGGGGTTGAGGGGCATGTGGATAAGAAGGGTGAATGCTATTGGCCTGAAGCAGCAGGCAATAGGCTTCCGAATATTTGTAAAAATGGTTCTGGAGCACACATACTCATTATGTTAATAGCCAGCTCTTAAAGGCTGACGTATGGACAAATCACTGTGGTGAAACAGCACCGGGACTGACGGAGGTCACAGAGTGCGTCCGCAGGATCAGGGAATCTTCCGCATGTCCTGATTTGACCTCTTTATTCCATAGCAGTCATTTTGGTTTCCCCCTGATTCCTTCTATTTTATTTTGTCCCATAGAACAATTTTGCAAATCACCTAGTTTACAAGGATTACGTTTCCACTAATTTTGTTTACCTGAGTGGGTTGAGTCTGGCAACATGTCTACAGTCATGAATAAGTATTTAATCACCCCCCTTTCTCTCCCTTCTTCCATCTTTCTCATCATTACAGCAGGACCAAAGAGGGTGATCTTTATAAATATAATGGTTATGACGATAGTGAGGTTAAATCTAAAGCACAGCTGAGTACCCACATCTTCAAAATCACAGTTAAGAATGTGCATGTTAGTGTTACGACTTGTCTCAAGAGTGCTACAATTCATCAGTCTGTCTGTTAATACAATGTCAGAAAATTGTTAAAAACCATAATCACCACTTCCCAGAGTCCAAAGTGACGTTGTCAAATCCCTTGTTTTGCCAGAGTGACGGTCTAAAACCCCAAATTATTCTAATGATAGAAAGCTGAGAAACACAGTGAATTCTCACATTTAAAGACATGGAGCCAGAGATTTTTGGGCTTTTTTAATATCAGCCAAGTAGCTAGAAGAAAATGTTGGCATTGTATATTTCTGAAAACCACAAATATATAATATTTGTGCATTTCATACATCTTCATTTTTATAAAGTGACGTAGTACATAAGATAACCTTGTCATCTGGAGGTGGAGGGAATGGTGGATGGTGGGTAACCTAGGTGAGATGCATGCCAAGCTGCAGACCATAGTTTGAGACCAACAAATTACACAACTGGTTGTGTTTTAGCGAGTCAGTGCTATGTTTTCAGCGGCGTCTTATGCTCCTAATGTGGGTGTTTTGCATGACCCGTCACCAGCGGGAACAGTGCCACAAAAAGCAATTGTTAACCGAGACATGGCTAGCTTTCCTGTTGGGGTTGTGCCCCCAAAACCAGGTACTGTAAGCCCAAACCTGATCTTTTTCAAACCATAACCAAGATGTTTTTGTGCCTAAACTTTACCACGTTAATCTCAATGTTGCTGAATAATAACATGGACTGCAGAAACGTACAGTGCCAACATTTTCTTTTGAAGATTAGATTGTTGATATAATTCAAATCTCTTAAATGAGGCTGCAACTACTAACTTTTTTCCTAATTGAATAATTCTGAAAATTTACACATTTAATCAAATAATAGCTTGGCGCATAAAACATTGGCAAACAATGAAAAATGTCATCAAACGTCTTGATTTGTCTAGGGCAAGGCGATATGGAGAAAATCAAATATCAAAATACGTATTATCAAATACCTTGGTATTGATATTGGGACAATATTGTAGGGTTGACTGGTGCTTTCAGAAAATATTTATACAGAGATTTTTGATAAATAATCAACAATAATTTGGACATAATGACTAATTGGGTAGGGGCAAATAATGAAACTGCTAGAACAGTCTGGTAAGTCCAGAAAATGACATCATTTGACTGTTATCCAGCCTTTAAAACCAGGAAAAGACAATGCTTATCATCCAAACTCAAAGAGTCCAAAGTCTAAGTGTCATACTATAGTATTAATATAAGATTGATATAATAGCCTGGAACTTTCAAATATTTTGCATTTTAGGAGGTAATCTGCGGTATTTTTTTTTCAGCTCTAGACTTATGATTAATTAGTTATTCAATTTGTCAATAATTACTTTATTGTCAGTTGCTTATTAGTAATTGTTTCACACTAGTATCACACCAATGTATCTTAAATCAGTTGGACTGTCTGGCTGAAATGACCTTTTCCCAAATGTATATAATTCACAGAAGATAACCCTCTAAAGTTTGAAGCTTGAGAGACAACATTAAGAGGAAAGAATGAAAGAAAAAAAAAAGCAAAGTTAAAGTAGCAGGAAGGCTAACAAAGGCTCCCAGCCATTTACACTGTGATCTCATATATTAAAGTAACTGAAATGAAGTCATTCATGTGGCACTACTATATGTGTCAACTGGGGGCAAAAGCAGAAATTCTCTCACAGAAGTTGAAAATCTACACCATCTGGAACTCTCCCTGAAGTTACAAGTCAGGCACAAGCTCAGCACACTTGAAATAAGTGTCAGCGCTGCAGCACTCTGAGCTTGTGCAGCCTGCATGGAAAAACACAAATCTCTCAGGTCCGTGTTAGCGGCTCTCAGTGGCCCACTGAGGTGTCGCAGAAAAGTGAGAGCTGCTGCTTTGGGGCTCGAAGCCAAGGGCTGCCCGGTGGGACCTGCAGTGAAGTCCACACATCAAAGCAGTGCTGCCGTAAGCTGCTTTTTTAAAGTCAGTGTCTGCATAGACTGTCCCTCTGCTCCCTGGACTGTGTGGATTTTGTTCTTCAATACTGCCTTTCTTCCTCTCTCACTTCGTTACTCTCCCTTTCTATTTGACCCAAAGAGGAAGAACAGGAAGAGAGAAAGAGAAGGAGAACATAAGGTAAGAAAAAGAGGCTTCAGGAGGGCACAGCAGCAGATCAATGACACTACAACAAAAGAGAAAAAGGCAGTCCCAAAGGACAAACATCTGTTTATGTGTCCATCTTAAGTCTTAATATGCTCATAGGCCTTTTGGGGTGTTCTGATGACAGCTTGCTTGGATTCCTTTAAAACATCCCATATCCATAATGCCAAAAAAGAAAACACAAGTTTCCCTGACATCTTGGGAAAGCTTTTGAAACATTCAGACCATCTTTGGACAACTCATTCAAACCAGACCAAGTGAATTCTTTCAAGGTCACCAGCTTTAGTCACTAGCAGGAAAATGATTAGACTGCCACGTAGAACTTAAAGAGATACTCAACCAACTTCAATCAGCTTTGTATCATAACAATGTGGATAGTTTGTGTAAATGAAATGTGGTAAACCTCCCTCAATCTGACCAGCGCCCAGATCTCCCTGCTCCCCTGCTAGGGAAACTCCACCAGATGACACATTTTGCATTATCTGGTGGAGTTTCACTGGCTCTTGGGCTGCTGCTCAAACTACAGATTGTATTTCTGCTTTTTTGTATTGCCTGCCACCCATGCTGCCACCATGGACACAGACCCAGATCAGACCCGCCTCTCTCTCTCTCTCTCTCTCTCTCTCTCTCTCTGTCTCTCTCTCTCTCTCTCAAACTAAGACCAATATCCTATAAAATGTTGAAACTAGGCATTGCTGATCAAATATAAACCTAGATAAACATGTTTTAGCTAACTGTTTACCATTAATACGAGGTTGTTTGTTACTTGCCGGCCGCCACTCTGTCAAACACACATGTTTGCATTACATCACCCACCAGCAGGAGTGTTGATTTGTCTGATCCGGTGCAATGCATCCCGGTAGTTGTAGGTTTTTTACCTCTTGAATGCCACAGCCCTTTTTCTCTGGTCATAAAGCATCAATTTCAAAACAAAACATATTTGTGTCTTTCCACTACATAGACAACCTAGTTTTATAAAAAGACCATCTCTCCAATGGTGAAATACGTTTTTAAGGAATCAGTTGACATAAGAGAATACGATTTACACAGTGTGAAAGATTAGGTTAATTACAAGATTTACTCGTTCTCTTCGTTACTGATTCTTTGTTCAGACAGTTTCCGATTTGAAATCATATGTAAAATTATGATTCTTACCATTTTAGACAGTATTTTGTTAAGACAAAGTCCTTGTATGGCAAGTTTTCAAATGAGATTTGATTTTTTTTTTCTTAAAGAAATACTTCAGCCATAAAATGACCGTTTGTGTATCAATTACTCATCATGTGTGATGTTGAATTTGTGAAGAAAACTTTGTTTTACTTAAATACCTCCAATGATAAATACAAAATATTGTGCATTCCATTAAGCAGAGCTCAAATGCACACACTTGTTAGGCACGCTCTTCGACTTTTCATGACACTCTTTATGCATCAGTGTTTTAAATTGTACATTTTTAGAAAAAACACGTGTTTAGGATGTAATAAGTACATGACTTGCTAAATGAGACTTGGATTATACTGCATGAGTTGTGTCTGCCTTTGTTACTAGATGTTTTGATATAATTTTGCTGTTGTTAAATGTGGCCCCCATTTACTCCAGTTACTCAGGACTTTTCTCAGTTTTTGGATTCTTCGTTCACCGTGGAGGCATGTGAGGAAAAACTATATTTTCTTCCCAAATTCAATGTAACAAGGGGTGAGTAATTTATATACAAATTATCATTTTGTGGGTGAAGTATTCCTTTAACCCTTTGGTCAGGACCTCCTCCATACTGATAGTGTACCACATTTGACATGGTCCTAACAGATTCTAAAACTTTAGCTCATATGTAACTCTTCTTGCATAATATGGAGGAAAATTTAATGCCATTCAAATAAACGTATATGTTCCCTTGAGCACCACAACAGACACAGCACAGACACAGCACCACCAGGAACAGTAACTACATGAATGAATTAGCCAGAAGGGGAGGTTAAAGTCAAAATATGCTTTCATTCATCACTTGTCTTGTGTTCATTATACACAAACAGTATTTTTTTTAATATATGGTCAGGACATCTTAAGTCTGACATCCTTTAAAGATATCTGTTTCAGTAGGTGTTGAACCCCAGATATGTCGAAATGCCAACCTGTATGCCAATCTACTTTTGCTCTACATCACAATTCTTGAGCTGAAAAAGCCTGAGGTATTTTGTAAAAGTTAAATATTAATAAGGAAAAAAATCTCAACAACTGTACTTGCTGATGTTTCCCATCCTGTCCCAGAAGGGGGCATGTGTTGCAGACAGACACAGCTTTAGTGATGAGGAGGGAGTAAATGGATTAGTCTCAACTGGGTGCTTTTGGATCAGCATAGAATTGGAAGCTATTCTCATGGGAGGGAAAAAAAGACATCATATATGTCATTTATCCTACAGCATGTCCAACGGTGATTATAGCCTATATTGTGGTTCACTGGTTGCATAACTTTTTTTTCTAATCTAGTCATGGGACTGTGTGTGTGCCTGCACGGATCTACAGTAATGAGCCAAAAACAAATTAGGAAGTAATTTTGACGCCTTGCTGCATTCTCCTCCTTCATTTACATTTCTATCACATACAAACAAAAATATGTTGTTGTTTTTTTTTGTTTTTTTTCTCGCTCTCCAAGCAAAGTAATTACCGTTGACTGGGAGGGGATGAGGCGAATGACCTTTCTGCAGCGGCACAGAGTGGGGCTGCATTTCACCGTCTCTGTCTGTCATGCAGCTGATGTGTTTTCTGTTATCTTATTGTGGACGGTTAAAGGACAACGTGGCCACATTTTAAATGCATAAATCACTCAGCCATAAAACTCATTACTGAATGCATGAGGACAGTGTGTGTGTGTGTGTGTGTGTGTGGATATTGTAAGTGTGTGGTTTTGGCCCCTGACTCTGGATTCTTCCAAAAGATTGGAATATGCTCTTTGACAGGAAAATTATCAGCCTGGTCACCAGAGTTAAATGATGGAAATAATTTAGAAATTCAGATCTACCGTGCATCAGTGGTGAATTGATTCTGTCATTCCCAAAGGGCCAATAAACATGTATGACAAGCCAGATGACATCCAGCTCCAAGTCAAATCATCCGCTCTGCATGCATATAATAGAAGGGACCTTTTTTTTTTACCCTTACATTCTCCAAAAGCTCTGTCCCAAAATCTAAGGTCAAAGGTCATGAGCAGGGTACAGATCAGATGTTGACAAAAATAAACTGGCAAATGCCTTTAAATGATAGACGGTTCACTTTTGCTCCTCAGCAAATCTGTCAGAGCAGGAGACAAAGCTTTAAGTGATTTTCTTGTTCTGTGTCTCTGCCCAGGACGCTCTGCTCTGAGTATCTTATAATGACCAGTTGGCCAACTTGTATATGATTCTGATTATGGTGCTTGGACGCCGCTCTGTGTTTTGCTGTTTATCCCGGCCAAACCTGTGTGTGCCAGCTCAAATAATGTCCACCCCGGTTGAATAACACAGCATGAGAAAGTTCGACATTTCAGCCCGCCTATGACTGATGTGTCTCCTGCCGCTCTTTTTCTCCCCCCTCTGACGTTCTCAAATGTACATTTTTACATTTTGAGTGTTCAGCTGACAGGCCTTCGCCGAGCGCCTCGCAATAATTAGAAACTGCTAAATTAAAGGAGGATTACGGTTTATTACAGCTTGAGTCTTATTTTTGTAGTTTTGTCAACCATTTCAGTGAGTTTAGTCAGCTGGCAGCATGGAGTAGTTTATACGTGAATGTGGAGTACTTACAGCGTTGATAATTAGCCCTCCCTATGTCCCACCCCTTTTTGCTCTGGGCTCCAAACAGTTGAGCAAGCTTGAAACAAAACCTCAGTTGACTTTCCTGTTATACTTAGATATGCTACATTCTAGGCTTGTCTATGCTGTCAAGCCAAACCAAATTTAGAAGATGGTTAAAAGATGTGACTGAGAGACTGTCACAGTCTTTATGGACACATTACATTGTATATAGTCACAACTTAAGTTAGAGCTACTATTAGCAAAAGGCTAGCCAACTAGCTAGCTAATGTATGGCTACATCAAGAGCAGCTAGTTTAATTCAGATCACCAAGGTCAGCGAGGTTCACTTCTTCCTTATTTCTGTGGTCTCATTAAAGAGATTTGGAAAAAGACAGGTAGGTTGTTTGCTTTTTGTTATCTATTTTTAAGATGACATGAGTAATTGTTAGCTGCCAAAGATTAAGCTAACGTTCCTTTGTTTATATTGCCTCTGTAAGGCTGTGTGCCACCCTGAGGTAAATAATGTAACTTTCTACTGTAAAAAGAAACTAACGTTAGGTCCGCAACATGGTCTGTAGTCATTAATTAATACACAGTGTACTTTACTGACCCGCAGAAGGAAGAAGGGAGAGAATATCCAGAAAATATCTAATACACACAGCACCTGGCTAAGCAGAACTGACATTAGCATGTTTCTTTTTGTCAAGCTTGTCCTACTTAGCACTAGTAACTTAGGAGAGTGGGACTTCAGATAGGTAAATTGGTGTCTAGGCTCTGACCTTGTCACGCCCCACAAGGTAATACCAAAGTTAGGACAGCAAGGAATGGTCAAACAAATGACCCTGGGCAAGTCTCTGTGGGCCAATCAAAAGCACATTCCTGGTGGTTTACTTAGTAACATTAATTAACAATGTTTCTACTGTTTCCTTTGCAATTGTGACGATGAAAAAATAAATGAATAAATGACTGTCATATCCTATTTAATGTTGGCGTGAGAAGCCACCTATGCCTTCCAGTGAAGCCATTTTTTTTGATCTGCTTAATTTCCCCTCAAAGGGACTCAGAGCCTACAGGTGGGCACTGGGGTGGAGGTGGGGCTTTTGAATTACAACATACACAACAGCAGTTGGTTGCAGTAGCAACAAGTGACAGCATAACTTTCAGGTGAGCGGTGTGACAGCAAGCATGAGACAGAAGAGTGATGGGGATGGTTTAAGTTCACTGCCATAATCAAAATCGTGCATTGGTATATGTTTCAGTAAGAAGAGTATTCAGCTGAGGACTCAAACTGACTGCTGGAATTATCTGCATGCTTCGCTTCATTTACAGTAAACAGTGGTGAAAGAAGTAGTCAGATCTTTTCCTTAAGGATCTGCAGGGATCCTGTGTGTACATGATGTATTCAAACAATACAGTTTTTG
Source organism: Epinephelus lanceolatus (assembly GCF_041903045.1). Classification (NCBI taxonomy): domain Eukaryota; kingdom Metazoa; phylum Chordata; class Actinopteri; order Perciformes; family Serranidae; genus Epinephelus; species Epinephelus lanceolatus. The sequence goes on from NC_135756.1 coordinate 28,609,049, forward strand.
AAGTATTCAAAACATTTTTTGCAAATGTTTAAGCTTTTACTAGCATACATTGAGGTCGGTTAATGGTAAATACATCCAAATTCCTTCGGTTTCTGTATCACAATATGTGTAAATATTGCCAAAAACTTAAATGTTGTTCTGGCCATCTCTAGGGTGCTAGGCAAACAGTTAATGAATAAAATATTTTAACATAAATGATTTCAAGGATTCAAGAATTTGTTGTGGTCATTATACAACACAGGATTGCAAAATGATATGTAGTTGTAGCTCCTTCCATGCTATAGGTATTTAATATTTATTAGAGCACAATATTATCTATAAAAGAGGCAATAAAATACTGCAGCACAAACTTGTTAAAAGTAGAACTAAAGGAAGAAATAAAGAGGAAAGCTGCTGCTATTACTGACAGATGATGGCCAAAACTATGAAAGTTAAAGTGGGCAAGCCAGGTAGAAAAGTACAATATCTTTAGCCCTTGAAAACCAATGTGGGGGGGAAGAGAGTTAACAGAAAGGTAGAAGGTTTTTCAAGGTAAGGAGCACACCAAGGCCAGCACAGGAGGAGAATATGGAGGGGAGAGATATGATTCAGCAGTGAGAGGGTGATGTGAGGAACTGCATAAAGTTTTCAGCCATTCTCGCACATAAACTCACACACACACAGACGCTGGTCTACCAATCAAGCAGGGATGGGAGATAGCGCACACATACGGCTCTCTCTCAGGCTTCCAGCATCCTATTAACACATGAGTGGGGCGATTTCTTTTCCTGCAATCCCAAAAATAACACATTGCATAACACTTTCTCTCCATACTGCTCCTTTTTGCTAATATTTTGCTCTCAGTCTCCCTTGCTCTCTCTTTTTATACATTTACCTGACATGCAGAGACTTTAGGTAGGAAATGCTGTGTCCTGGCTCTTGATGAAATTTGGAAGTGCTGCTTTTTTGCGTTCAGCCAAGCTGAAGAGGACAGGTAATTGAGAGCAGAGTGTTGGCTGGACTCGTTGTAATGAAGTGGATGAGACTTGGAGAAAGAGAGACCAGTGAATGTCTACTACAAACATTCAACTTGCAAATGCTTATTAGCACCGAAAAGACAATCCTGAGTATTATCTGAGCTCAGGGACCAGACCTGAACTAAATGCAAACTGATTTACTACAACCTGGCAATTAAGACTGGTAGACAAACCTGGCAATCTTGATAAGACAGGCTGCATCAGCTCTGCCAACAACAAGAGGTGGAGACTGAGCAACACTTCCTGCTTCACTGCAGCCAGAAGAGCTAAGTCCTTTACCGAAACAAAACTCAGATGGCAAGAATTCCACATACTTTCATACAAAACAAAATTAAACATGTCCTTGAGGAAAAGTCTGATGATAGTAGAAAAATATGACTGAGAAACACATGAAAATGTACTGACTTCCTTTAAAAAACAACCAAAAAAAACTCTCTTTTCCTTCCTACTACTACTAATACATTTAAATGTTAAATGTTATGGATTTCATATCTAATATTTCTCTTTTTAAACCTGCACTAATTTTTTGCTACTTGAGGGACAGCAAGAAAAACAAGTTGTTCACATAACACTGACCTATCATCCCCTTTTGATATTGTAGAACTATTATCAGAGTAAGACTCAGACTAATTATCAGAGGTGGAAGACTCGACTCACTTGATTTGACTTGAGTCAGACTCGAGTCACAAATGTGAGGACTTAAGATTTGCTTGACTAACACTGATAAAATACTCAACTTTACTTTGACTTGGTATTCATGACTTGACAGTTGACGTAAGTAGGTATACTATGGAGGATTGTCTGTTACTGTTTGAAAACAAGCTTGCCAGCAATAGTGAAAGTAAAAGCCAACCCCAGATTTACTCGTTTGCCGTTTCGATACCTCGTCGCTACCTTTTTTTTTCCCCACAACCTCGGTTAAGTGTTGTGGGGGCACATGTCCCTAAATGTCACAAACACAGAAAATAAGAAAACACAGGCAGAGGGCAGAGTCTCTGCAGAAAAATACACCACTGCACATGTCCATCCATCCATCCATTCATCCATCCATCCATTTTCAACCCCTCACCCAAGCACACTGAGCACAGTATTCCAGATGTCCCTCTCCCCAGCAACGCTTTTCAGCTCCTCCTGGGGGACCCCAAAGTGTTCACAGGCCAGATGAGATATGTAATCCCTCCAGCGTGTTCTGGGTCTGCCTGCTACCAATTGGATGTGCTCGGAACACCTCAAACGGGATGCGCCTAGGAGGCATCCTGATCAGATGCCCGAACCTAGGGATGTCCCGATCTGATATTCAGATCGGTATCGGCCACCGATATTAGCAAAAAACGTGCATCGGCATCGGATCGGACTGCATGGAAAAATGCCGATCCAAGAACTCCGATCCAGTTTTTCACGGAGTCCGATCCAAGTTTTCCGACCAGCCCAGCGCTCCGCGATTCAAGCAGTCCATTCCAGTGACCCGCTCCAGCTCTTACTATCAATCCACCAGACCAGAATGCAGACGACAGAGACACACACGGAGGGTAGGAAGAGTAGCGGTCAATTTAGTTAACTGACTATTTGTTTTCTGCTCTGGTTTTTTGAGAGTGATATTTTTATTTGGTTTACACTCTTACTGTTTAAGTAAAGAGCACTGATGGCATTGTTTTGGGCACAATTAGTGAAATTGGAGCCATGGATGAACTATTGTTTGTTTAAACAGTTGTACAATATTGTGTGTGGTTTTTTGTCCCCTCTGTTGGTCCCAGGAAACAGCAGCACCAGGCTGGCACTGACACTGCTAAAGTAACTGAAAAGGAAAGCCTGCATTGTTTGTTAAATGTCAACAATGTCTTGTGGTGTTAATCTATTTTTTATTTATTAGGGGGCCAAAGCACTAGTGTGTGGAGTCTTGCTGCTATTTTAATTTCAATATTAGACATTTTAAAGATTTCTTGTGTTGATTTATTTTATATTTATTAAGGGGCCAAAGCAGCCAAAGCAAACCAGCTATATTTTTTATTTAATGTTAATGTTCAAGTTTAAAGTTTGTTTATTTAACCCTGTTAACAATAAACCGGTCAGTTTCTCATACCAACTGTTGTGGATCATTCTAACTAACCCGATTAAGTAGTTGTTCTTGTTAGAGTAATATCGCTTGATCAAACCTTTTCTAACATGACTGACAACAAAATAAGTGAATATGTATAATACATGCTTGGATCGGATCAGTATCGGTATCGGCCAAAACTCAAGGCTGTAATATCGGTATTGGATTGGAAGTGGAAAAAGCTGGATTGGGACATCCCTACCCGAACCACCTCAACTGACCCCTTTCTGCGCAAAGGAGCAGTGGCTCCACTCTGAGCTCCCTCTGGATGTCCGAGCTCCTTACCCTATCTCTAAGGCTGAGCCCAGTCCCCTCCTGAGGAAACTTATTTCGACTGTTTGTGTCCATGACCTCATTCTTTGTGTCAGTACCCTAGCTACCTACATAGCTCATGACCATAGGTGAGGGTTCAGACATAGCTGCACACTTCTAGTGAGTCATAAGATATGACTGAATGGGACAATGTCTGTATGGGTCTAAACATGAAAATCCTGCATAGTACATCTTTAATTAAATATCTGCATTTTTCTAGATATTGGAAAGTTGCATTTTGTTTTTTAACATGATTAGGTGATTTCTAGTGTAATGCATGCAAACGTAACAATGGGACATGGCATACCAGCAGAGGCCAACACACAAGGCAGCTGTCATGGAGCAGGCTCAGTGGTTAAGTGGGTAGTTGATGAGGTGGGTGTCCTACTAGGTAGATGGATAGGTCACTGAGGAGGAAGTGGGTACACTATCCTATATTTCAACAGCTTTTTGGCTGGCACGTGGGTATACTGTAAATGGCTAGTAAAAAAACATGTGGGTTCACACAAAACACATTTTCAAGATTAGGGCGAGAGAGAGAACAGCAGTATGCAAGGTCTGCAGCTCAAAAAGCAGTGAAAGCACCACAATGGTCAACTTTATCCATCACCACACAACTCACAAAGAAAGGTGTTGGTATGTAAATGTGTCTTTTAAGCTACTTTATTAGCTTATCGACTGGTCAATCATTAGTGAACACAAGATCAGAATTTCATATGACCTGTGAGTTGTTTGACCTGAGCAATGACTTAAATTGTCTTGCTTGACTTGTAGCAGGGACTCGACTTGCTTGATCCTCACCACAGTAACTTTGGGACTGGCTTGAGACTTGAAGGGTAAGACTTGAGACTTGTTTTTGACTTGCACATGTGTGACTTACTCCCACCTCTGCTAATTTTAGCATACAGCCTGTGTGCTCATCAATGCGAGTGACTCCTTTCACACTCTACATAGTCATGTTGTATATTGTACATACATTTACATAGTGCATATGTAGTGAGGCATTTTTTCCCCTTATACTTTAAATGATTAACCTTACATTTAGTCCTTGAACAACTTGCTTTGATAGTGCTGTACTCAGTTATGGTCATGTTAATAATGCAGTGTCAAGAAATGCTTCTACAGTGTCTTCAGAGTCAAAGAGAAAAGAGGGAGAGAGTTTGGGTCGGTACGTGTGTATTCTTGTGAGCTTGTGTTATTTTAGGAGAGGGAGTCGCTGATCTTGTGACAAAGAGATGGAGGGTTGAAAAAGAAAAAGATGAGGAAATTAAAGAGGAAAGTGATGATGGAAATAAAGAGAGAGAGAAAGAGAGAGGTTAATAGGCAAGTCAATGGGGCTTTACAGTGCCAGCACAGTCACTTTAGAGACACAGAGAGAGAGAGACAGAGAGTCAGTGGGGATTTATCAGCGTAACACTTGAGGCAGAGTGAGAAAAGCTGAGAGAGAGATTGAGATAGAAAGCCAGACAGTCAGTGAGCTGTTTGCATTATAGCACTTGTGGAAGCCAGCGAGAGGCCAGTCACATTCAGAGAGAGTGAGCCAGGATATATCGAGGATAAACACAGCTACATGAGCCTCCTATCTCTACTTTGCTAGGGAAACAATTCTAAATGGTACATGATTCAGTCTTTAACTTAATCCATTTTTACATTCACTATTACGTTACCGGAGGGAAGGAAAAGGAAGCAAAAGAGGGAATGGAGAAGAGAGGAACTGAGAGAGCAGATGGAGCGATGGGGTGCAGAAGCAGCTCCACTCACTGAAGTGAAAAAGACAAAGGGGGAGAGACAGAGTGAGTGCAAGAGCAATGGAGGTCGTACACCCTGGGTCTCTCCGAACAGGGAAAGTGGAAACATTAGTTCAGGGTGATTTGAGCAATTATTGTAAGAGTGACAGGACGTGCCACTGCACACAGGAACAAGTCGCCCTTCCACGGGTTGGCTACACATGTCCATCTTGTGCTAGTGACCTTCACACGTGTTATGGTGGTATTTTAATAACAGCAGTTTGCACAGTAAGCCAAACATGCTTACTCTCTGTATGTCTCTGCAGTTAAAGTAACATGTCAGACTAGTAGTCCAATGGCCTAGCTTTGTTGAATTGCCAGATGTCTATGGGATGAAATAATGGGCCAATCCCATTTCTCTTCTGTTAACCTTCCCACTTGGTTTCAAGCGCACTCGCCAGATAGATTCCCCTCAATGACAAAGGGGTAGTGCTGAGGGGTAGGGAACTGTACCTACGAATTGGGACGCCACTTCATGCAAATTAGCATAACAGACATGTTCACCTACGTACGTCACACGTATCGTTGACGTAGGCTTCTTGCACTGAAAACTCTGTAGATATTCATGTTGGCTACATCGTGAATTAGCGATTTTCAAGCATTCATATTCTAACTCAACACTTACAGATAACAATGCATATGCAGAAACATAACACATTCTGACATATTTTGGAATTTTGGCATGCTTATTTGTGAAAATAGTACTATAATTGTGCAATGGTTTTCTCATGGAGGCTGCCATCTTCCTGGAAAACTCGCCTGACTGAACAGTTTCGCAATGCATCCTGGGAAGTTTAACCTTCCCCTCAGTTGAGATAGGTTCGTAAGTGTGCATTGCACAGCCCTTCAAATTAAGTGAGAAAGGCTGAAAAGCACTTCCCTAAAGTTTGGGACACCCTAGCCCTTCGCAGGAAAGCGCAAAAACAAGGTCTAGGGCCAATTTTGAGGGGAAGTGTGAGTATTGGGACAGACCCAATGACTGTATTCAATTTTAGCTGAATAGACAAAGACAAAGGTACCATATGCCACTCAGAAACACTTTACAGACCAGAATACTAAAAAGGGTAAGAACCTTACCGATTACAATCATATTCAGATGTTGGTATATTGATCTGAAAGGCCTAAGCAGAAACCTGAGAGGTTTAAACAGAGGTAGGTGTATGACTGGAAAATGCTGATAGCTGTAAGTGATTCATGGTACATGTATCCAATGATAAAACAAAAGCCACTCTCTCTAACCAGCATATAGCTGTTGGGACTTCCCCTCTTATCTGTCAGTGGCCTGATAAAGAAATCAAAGGGGCAACTCAAGGTCAAACTATTGTTTCCTCTCCTCACTCCCTCACCTAAAACCTGTTTCTCGTTTCCCCTCTGTCCTTCCACGAGATGTTTCACTGGGGTTTAATTCTCAACTTTTAGATAGCTTTACCCTTTTGCCTAGTGGGTGGTTTTCATTTGTTTCCATCTGTTTTATGTGGCTTTCATTGAAATTACAAAGATCCCCCAAAAATCACATTCCTCTCTTTGAGCCAACTAAAGTCCTGCACTCTCTATAATCTGCTTTTCACCTCTTGATTTCAGTTTTCATGTAGTTTTCTTCCTCTCTTTTCTATTCACTCCTACTTTTTGTTTATATTTCATAACTAAGCTGTCATATATTTTTTTAAGGTGCTGACTATTTGCCTGCTAACGACTTATGTAAATGATTGTGCACTGCCCTGCTGCACTCGTAAACTAATCTGAGAGAAAGTGTTTCTACCTGGCATACTCTCTTCATCTCCTCAGCTTCCTCCATCTGTCACCGTCTGCGGTTGTTTGAGAAAAGACACAACATTGCAACCCGACTCACTGGCTCTGTGTGATTTTGTAAGACTGGATGATTGGGGAGCAACCCGCTCATCAATCACCAAACCTCGGTCAGAGACATTCCTGCTGTAAATATTAGGTGATTCAATATTACGCTGCCCTCATTATCTGCTATTAGGCTGAGAAGGAACACACAAATTCTGACTCTGTGGCCCCCAAATCCTGTCTGGGCCCTAGATGAGGAAGTAATCACTCCGCTACATCGTCTGAACATTTTCAGTACAAGAGAGGGCAGCTCACCACCAAAGCCGCACCAGAATGAAAAGGAGCAATTAATGGGCAAAGTCATTTGAGTTTGATAGTTGCTTTCAGCTGTTCTCATGCCTTTGCACCATCCAACGGCACTGGAATCATTACTGATGAGTCGACACACTCCTCCACATTCCATATATCTACTTTTGTACCAGCACTGATTTACTCTGCAGTTTGCCCTCAGTTTCCTTTGATTCGCTCAACTTTCCAAGAATCTGCTGGCTATCATGCACTCATCTTTAAACACATAAACACTTGTACTTTGGGTTCTTTTGTCTGTAGTTTGGAGCTGAAACAACACCTCTAGACACTTGAGTTACTTGCTTACAAAACATCATCAATAGAAATTATCAAAGCCTTGTTTAATCCATATAACTACAGTGCACTATGTTTTGCATGGATGATTACTACTGTGGTACAAAGCACTGACGCTGTGGACGGGTGATGTGATGATGGTGCCTCAAAACAGAAGACGTGATTTGATGCCACAGGTTGCAGAATGGAGGAAGAGAGAGAAAACAGTGAGGAGCAAAGAGAAGAGACAGGCTAGAGAAATAAATCAATATGGTGACTGGTTAGTCTCTCACATATTGACTGCAGGATTGTTTTTCTGTATATTTTCTTGAGCAAAACTTTGTTAACCTAGGGATGTAACCACATAAAATATAATGCTGCTGCCCATTTGTGATTTGTGATGTTAGGATATACGCATATTAAATGGACTGAACAGTGACAGGAGCAGCTGTGAGATAGAAGACAGAAAGAAAACAATACAGCTGTATTTGGGTGGCGCTGCAGTAGGAATGACTTGCATTACACTTGACGTTGGAAGAGGACTTGTGCAACATGATCTAGCCCACGGCAACCACGCAAACACCGAAGAAGATGTGTTTAGGGGTCATTCATCGGTGTGTAATGAGTTTGCAGCCCCCCCAGTGCTTTCGGAATGGAGCAATCCTCATTCATTAATATTTATGACAAATCCTGGCTGGTCGCACCCTGACTGTGTGTCTGTGCTTGACAGAGTCGGCTAAACGAACCCACACAAGTAGCAATTATTTCCTGCTGCACCTCTGCTGAACTACTGCTCCACCTCTGAGAGGAGCTGTTGGTAAAATTTAGATTTTTCCAACTTGAAGTACATGATTTTCATCACTCAACAACATTCAATTTGAGTCTCAGAGTTAGACAGGGATCAGGCAGCGGGGGCTTGCAGTGATATTGCAGGATAGTTGAAGGATCAGTGCAGCATGGGGTCAGGGTGAAGGATTAATACTACCGCTGTGGCTCCACACACAAACACAAACACACATGACCCATTATTCTCCTAAGTTGCTGCGCACTTCCTTTCCAGCAATATATCCGCGGATTTATGAGTAGACCTTGAGAACATGTAGCTGATTGTACTTTTTGTTATGCTTGGACATAATGGGAGATTTGGTACAGGAGGGAGGGTATAGCTATTTCCATACAATAGCACAATGAGGCACTGATTCAGACTCACTGTAAGCAAAGGGAAGCAAGACATCCAAGCAAAATAAACTTAATCTCATTCATGGCTTCTTGTGTGCATTCCTGGACAGTGATTTTGTGCAGGTTGCACACACATGAGCGTCTCATCTACACACCACATAACTCATTTTCATCTGATTAAAATCAAAGTGCAATTCCATGGATTGTAAAAATCAATAAAACAGGCAATCCGGGTGAAGACTAAACACTGTGTAAGATGCATAAAAACAGCATTTAGCTGACAGAATTGTTTGGGAAACCCTTAAGCAAGCAGACAACCTAAGAAAAACAAAATTCATACAACTGGAAATAGTCAAAATCAACACAGATCTCATCAGTTTTTAATCATCACGATTGACATTCTGCTTTAGAGGTCGAGCATCCTGCAGCTTACCTGCTTGGCACGCAGATCTGCCTTGGAGGGCATGTTAGGGCTGGCAGCAGGGGTCACGGGGGCACTACGGCTGCCCCTGGCCAACATCGCGCGCACAGATGCCAGCCACTTCATGACGGTGAGGTGGGGGAATTTCACCCTGGCGTACCCCAGAAAAAGTGTCCAGAGGGGAACACGAGTCAAACGGAGCCTGGAGGTGGATGGAGAGAACCGTGTGGAAACTACACCCAGGGTTTTTGTTCACTGGTAGGTTTCTGTCTGTGAAGCATCACTTGGCTTGGGCGAGGGGTGTGACAGGTCTGCTACTGCCTCACACAGCCCATTCAGTCCCACTGATCCTCGAACACACACATTTACACACATACAAACCGTCAGACATTGACACAGATCCAAGCGTGCACACTCTTACAGTTTATACAAGCATACAAACACACACTAATCCTACAAACATGCACGCACATGGATACACACTACCCCCACCCACCCACTACCCTAGTGACACACAATCCTTCCCCCGTCACCATCTGTCACTTTCCCCACTCCCCGCTGCTCTCCGGCCACATTACTTCAGCCCTAACTTGCATTCTTGTCCCCTACCAACACACACACACACACACACACACACACACACACACACACACACACACACACACACACCCCTCCGACTGTGTCACATGGCCATCTGACACGGCAGAGATGGATGGCTGGCATTAGTCCATCATTAGTGCTTCACATGCAGGTTGAGTTGTACATGTGTCTGTGATGGAATGAGTGATAGACAGATGGATGGATTGATGGTTACTGCTGATCAATTTATAGTTGGATGGGAGGAGTTACATGGCTGTATGTGGATGTCTGCTGATTTATATATGGTGGGATGATTGGTTGGTCGGATGCATGCATGTGGATATACGGTACAGCAGATTTATACATGGGTGGGAGGAATGGATATATGGTCTGATCTCTGATTGATGATGCTGATTCAAATGCAATGTCACTGCTGACTGTTGGTTTTTGCAGGCATATACTACTTCAGAAAGGTCACTCTCTTCTACTGAGAAATACCATTTTCCATTAGCAGAGAGCATTGGTGTCTGCCACAGTGTCTTTTTTAATACTAAAGTCCTTTAGGCACAGGGGACATGACAAATAAATGACACAAAAATGCAAAACACTCGCCTCATACAGTGTCTGGCAGTGATGCAAATCTGCAACAGTTGCAACACTTGTTCAGGACAAGTGTTTGATACAAATAGATTCAAATGTGCGACAACTACTGGGATCACAATGGCCCACAGCAGCATCTGGCAGTCTGTGTGAGGTAACCTGTTGTGTGGCCAAAGCTACTCTGAGCTATTTTATTGAGTTCTAGCAAAATGCTGAGTGAATTTGAGTTCCCTCTGCTGAAAAGTTACGCAGTTTTTATGTATCCTTTATTGTGAAAGGTAAGAACGAAAGGAGTAGATCTGGTATGCCCTGCTTTCGTCAAGATTGAAAGGAGTAATAAAGTTTGCCGTCTTGGTTTGGACTACGAAACTTCCATGTTGTTGATTTATAATCCTCATAAGTCAGCCCACACAGAATCTATGCTTGCAGAACTCCAACGACACCTCTGCAGAGTTTCCGCAGGGACAACAAAGTTCTCATAAATAGTGTGGCGCTATTGCATTACAAGCATATCCACAGATTTTCATTCAGGATTAGTGCTGAAAACAGCAAGTTCCAGTTAGGTTAGCTGACAAGCACAGGGGCAGCATGACTGGTTGATGCATTTACTTAAGGTGCAAAAGTTCAGAAAAATTAACATTGTCTGAAAAAAGTTTTTTTTTAACCGCATAATATTCGCGCTCTGTGTGAAAGTGCTTATGACAAAGACAACTGTTAAAAAAAATATATTGACGTGCACATTAACTGCGGGAAAAACAACCTTCATGTGTAAGGGCTTTAGTGAGAAACGTTCAAATTATTGACATAGTGTCTTTAATTTTCAGTTGGGTAAAAATCCTAATGAGTTAATCTGAAAAACCTCTCAAAAATCATCCACAAAAAATGAGAAAAAGAAAAACAGAATGTTAGATGTACTGTTTGATTTATATATAGCAATGTTTTATTTTCTATGAAAGCACTTGATGAGCCACCACAAAGCTAGAAATTCTACACATATTGGCTTAAATATTCACTTGGATAAAAAAAAAAAGATACCCAAACATTTTAAACTTCTTCCCCAACAACACTTTCTACAAAAAAAATCGAGGGATATAAATACATTTTGAATTCCAAAAACTAGTGTATAGGATGTTTCCAAACCACCACTTATGGATTCCATGGACTGAAAAAGTTCAATGAAACTTACAAGGTACTCTCTGTAGTTTTGGTCTGCCCAGCCTTTTGTTGTCTCACTGTAACATTAATGAGTTTTTCCCTTTAGTGCTTGTTCAAGTAGTTGTGCATACATGTGCTAGCAAAGCACACGCTACGTAACTCATCAAACATTGCACCATAATGTCTCTATGGTCAAATTGCAGCCTCCAAATAATACCATTAACCCTTTGAAAAAATAATTCTGCTTAATACTGCCAAAATGCCACAGGCAGAAGATCAGCATCGATACAGTAAAAGTGAACTAGCTGCATTTCAGGCCTTACACGGGCAAGCCTCTGGGGATATGACTCTTATTTGTCCTACTGTAGCAATAACACCAGAGGGGGGCTTCTCGTGATGCTGGGTTTGGCTGCCTCAGTGATGTGGCTTCATCAAAGTAACCACAATAATGGTGAAAAATGTTCTTACAGATATCCAGGGTTTTATACAGCACTTACAAATGCATGTGTACAGTATAAGAGGAATTCCTGCCGAGGAGCACATATGTAAAAGAATAGAAACAGGGAGAGAGGAGAAAAAAAGCTCTCTGGTTTACATAAGATTTGGTATAGGAAGCAATGGGAATAATCAGAACAAATGGAATGCATGTTTGAGCGATTGCTTGGAGTTAACCACGCAATTCTTTAAGTCTGTATGACTGGGCCTTTATGAAAACCACTCTGATCCCACAAGACAGCGCTTCATGTTTTTGAAGTGACAATCCTACAGATCAGAATAGCAGTGCATAGTAACAAATGTCACAGTGTTGTACATTTAGAAAGAGGATAATCCCCCCGCAGGCTTTACATGGGGCTGGACGGTGTTATGCTGGCTGGAAGACACCCTCCAGACGAAACATAGAGGGGGAAAGTGTGTGGCTGTGTGTTAGTGTGTGTCCAGCTTGGCCTGACGTCCTGGCTGGGAGGGATATGGCCATATGTGGAGGCCAGGCGTCCGTCTCTGCTGGTGTCTGTGTCATACTGGTGAGGATATGGCCGAAGCTTCCACTTAATTCATCTCTTAATCCGGCGTCTCAGGGTGGCATTGCACATGGCACGGTGTGGCTGCACTGAGACAGGAATGCTGCAATTGACCAACACAAAAGCGAGGTTTCTGAGAAAGGAGGGAGAATTAAGACATCGAAGAGGATACAGAGATCTGAAGTGACAAGCATAGCCTACTTCTGATGACTGGTGAATCATGACTGAGTGTGTGTATATGCATCTCTGTGTGTGTGCATAAGAGCGTGTGTGCATGTGTCTATCTCCAAACAAGGAACTGTGCCTTTGGGGAGACATCAACTCTGTCTAATCTCCGACTGCGAGACGTTTCCAGTAACAAACACTGAATCATGCAAAACATGTCACTGAGCCAGGGTACAGCCTCATCTGCAATGCTCTCTGCTTTCATGCCTTGATTCGTAATGAAACTTCTCTGTCGCTGTAATGGCTTCAATATTACAGTGGGAAGGATACAATTAAACCTCAGATGAAGCAAAACCCAACAATGGCTCTGACATGAATATAGCCGGAGGCAGAGTGAAACACAACAAGTGATGTGCCTGTTTTGGTGGGCGGTTGGATGGGAAATAAAAGTCGTGTCAGTTGTGGTTTGTGAATGAAGATATTTTAATAATGAAGACTAAAATGCACACATGTTGCACATTCATAAAATTAGTTACTGGTTCTTTAAAATTGCATAAAACAATAGCAAATAAAATATATTGATGCAATTGGTTATGATGCTCTGCATAACAATGTCTAACAAAAGAAAAAGAAATACCATATAAATCACCGTATTAGTGATGCACTAACCCCACTTAGAATCACATTTAGTTTTACTGATAGACTTTATACATGGTTTATGTGTACAGTGGCAATTGTAAATCAGAATATATAGTGACGCAGATGCATATTCCTAAATTAACATGCAGGGACAGTGTCACAGTGTTTGAATCCCTGTGTAGCATATGCAGCTTTTAAGCATCCTGTATGCAGCCTGTCAGGCAAAACCCAGGGCAAGAAGATAAAGGTAAGACCTGACACAGTACTGATTGTTAGATGATGCTGCATTACCATCTTTAAAGATCCAGTGTGTAGGATTTGGGGGATATATTGGCAGAAATGGACCTTATAATGAGCTGTTTATATCTACATAAGGAGCAGATCCTGTCCACAGAGATTGCAGTGTTGCACCACCATGTTTCTACAGTAGCAAAGAACCAAACACGGGTTCCAGGTAGAGCCATACAGTTTTTGTGTTGACCACTGTAGTTAGCAGACCCTCCGCAACTAGGGCATCTGAAAAACACAGATTTTTTTTTTAACGTGAAACTCACATCACACATTAAAAACATGCAGAAGATGTATTGTTTCAGTCCTGAGTAAAGTCTGCAGGGTCAAGCTAGATGTATGCTTCCTGTAATGTCCCCAGCACAAGGATGCATTAGCTAAAAATCAGGTCAACACGTTTTTTTGAGTATAGCCCGAGAACTCTGCAACTTGTCGTGGCACATTGTCGTGCATCCCCCAATTTTTTGTAAGTAGCTACACTTATCAGGCATGACTATCACAAAGGTTGGTGAAAGCAAAGAACTTAAAGAAGAAGTAAAATAATCATTTATTGCTTACAATAAATTATCTCAGGGTTTTACAAATTAGTTTAAAAACAGGGGACCTTAAAAACTTGCATTTGAGTAAACATTTTGCCAGTTGAATCAAATTGTTCGGAGAATTCTCAAGTGTCCAGACTTTGTTCCATTAAAATACATGTGTTGTTCCAATTATTTTAATTTATTTCATTGCAGGGATTTTATAAAAGGGATAAAGTGTGTCTACAAATACAATTACAATTCCTCCTCAGCACTGACTGTTGCTGACTACTTGCTTCCTCACAGAATATTTTGTTGGTATGCCCCCTGGCCTTTTGGAGGACACTGCAACAAACAATTTGTTGAGCATTAATGCCTTTGTGTATGCTCGTGGTGTGCATGCCATTTGTGAAGGCCCGCACGAGTATAAACAAGGCTTTAAAACAGCCTATGTGTAGCCTGAAAGACAAAACCCAGGGCGTCCTATGCCATCTTCTAAAGCTTAGTGTAGGAAGCGCACTGCAAGGTGACCTATATGAAACATTTTATATCAACTGAGAGCTTCTCTTATCTGGATTATGACAGCTGGACATTAAGAGGACACGTTTAGAGAGATTTTAGTGAGTAAGTGAAACTAAAGCTGCAGTGGGGGGCCGCAAATACAGGATTTAGAAAAGTGAAGGGACATGTCCCTCCTGACAATGATGTCCTTGACAGAGTCACTAGTTAGAACGGCTCTGCAGGGTTGCTGCAACTCCAAACTTAAATCAAAGTGGTACTCTGACTTATTTTAAGAGGTGATTGTATACGCCTCCAATATCAAAGGAGCTTTAGCACTCAAAAAAGCGCAGCCTGCAGCTCACTACAACAGACTGAGAACTGCATTTCATCTTTTACAAAACACTTTATCAGCCACCACAAAGAGCCGTACGACAGAACAGAGGGCCCAAATTTATAAACATTAAGCTTCAATGTAAACCACACTCCCTGCGACACCAGGGGTGAGGAGGAGGATGGAAGGGGAAGGATACTGAGGTACAGTACAGGGACAGAAACTCACAACATGAGTAGGTTTTTAAAAAAATCATCTTTTATCTTGATGTTTTGGCAATAACGTCCTTTCATGTCGGGCCAATAAAGCTAATGTAATTGAAACTGAGAGCAAAAGATGCAAAGGAGGAGGAGGAGGGAGGGAGAAAGGGCGGAGTTACGAATGTTTGAGCGGCGAGCTTTGGAACTCCTCCACATTCCGTCCTGCTCCCACATCCCTCCCACGTTTTCAGCGCTCACTCCGTGCTGAAATGCCCCAACGGAGACGGCTGCTTTCATCCAGCTCCAAGCGGCCCGGGAGAAAATCAAGAGGGCTGTAAATGTCTCGGTGTGAGAGAGGCATTAAAACTAATTCCCTGAAGACAGAAAGGGCTTTTCCAGGCGGAAAGCAGGCGGGACAACACTCTGAACTCCACCCTCAGACACAGCAGCGCTGCATATGGGGACCGTTGTCACCTTTGCACCACATCCCTTGCTACAACTGGAGTTCAAATTCCTTTGGCTAATCCAAAACTTTGCTAATATGAAACAGAAGTGAATTTAATGCGCAAGAAATCTTCATTGCTCAACAACCCTGATTTTGCGGAATTGACAGAAACTACCATCCACACTGCAGATCTGGTGGTATGCTTTAGAGCTTATAATGACGAAATGCCCTGTGCCTCTGCCCAGCACAAATATCTTTCCAAAAAAATCTAAAGACAATATCAAAACTTGGAGCTAAGTTCCTCTCAGATGACAGAGAAATGTGTCCCATACAGACTGTTGGCATTTATACCTGTGAGGGTGCAATGCAGCCACACTGTTACACTAAGGAGCTGAGAAGAAGCAAAAAGAACAAAGTCAGGAAATCCCAGAGGGTGCAGGGGACACCGAGAGCTGTTAGTCTGCATCAATGCCCAGTTTCCCTTCTGTGAGGTCTCTGTACTTGTTGTTTCCTTTGTCGAGGCTGTTTTCACTCTCACTGTAATCTGGTGTGGTGACTCTAATCATGATGATTCCATGACATTATGAACTCTGAGCAGGCTAAAGTTAGACTGCATAATCACAAACATGAAGTTGTTATCATTATTCTTATCATCACCATCACTATAATGCGCAATGATTTATGACTCAATAGTACCAAAATATTTGTTAATTGAGTATAAAGTCAGACTCATGCTAACTAAACAGATGTGACCTGCACAAGTGTCTGCCATAGATGTATAATAATAACTACCAGATACCAGATGCCAAGATGGTGCCTACTCATTTCAATGGAGTTGTTCGCCTAGCGCATAAGGCCAAAAGAATTCTAGCCTCTGGGTATGCGGCCCACTGAATACACATAGTCGTATTTCTCCCGTTGGCCCTGGCCGTGAGTTCCTGCCCAGCTCATACCTTTACATTGTGATGATGTCACTGATTTTCAAACCCATTTCCTTGGCTCTCGGAAAGTTTGTGAAATATAAAACCTCCATTGATCAAAAATTCATCATAGAAAGATTCATAATTTACTTTGTTTGCAGTTTAAAGCTCAGTTCAGACCAAAGATTCACAACGAGACGAGCTGAAACAGGCAAGTATTTGCTATGCGCCACTCTGCAGCATTCTAAAAACCTGCCAGTTCACACCAATGCAACTAGATGAGATGGTGTATCATCTCTATGCAACAACTCTCTTTCCCACCATTTTGACTTCCAGCTTTTCAGGTGTATTTTGTGGCTGAATATGATTTGTAGCTTCTTAGAATATGAATGAGGTTGGTGATAGTGAGACACTGGCTACAGATGCATTTGTAGTAGTGTTGCAACGGTGATAAGTATACAAAAATGAGCATCAGATGGACTGTATTCATAATAAATACGCCACAATAATATGAAAAACCCAATTAATCGGTCACTGAGAATGTGTGTGTGTGTGTACGTGGGGGCATAAGCGCAAGCAGCAACAGTAACCCATTGCCAACACACTGGCACACCCTGAGGATGGAAACAGAGGAAGGAGTAAGGAGGGAGCACCTGCCGCAACGAGCAAACACGTCGTCTGCGGCCATTTTGACTTGACCAGCTGATTTCACTACAAGCCCATTGGCTGTTGAAAGAGGGGATGTGCTTTATGTTCTACACCCAGCTGCCAACTATTTGACCAGTATTCGACACCATGAGCAGACTTGAGGCAAGTTCAGACCAGACAGTTCAGTTGTGTGACTTACAATGGCACGAATACATTGTTGTATTATTCCCTTATTTATTTATTTATTTATTCTTTTCCTTTTTTTAAAGGGTGTTTTTTCTATCTCTGTTGACATTATGCTTAAGGAAAAGAAGCATGCCAATACAATGCTTTGTTATCTTTGAAAAGTATGCTTCATTATAAAAACAGAAACAAACACAGAAAAAGAAAGGCTGGATGTTGTTTGTGCTGTTTCTCACTGCAGCTGACTCTTATCTTGTGTCTGTCTGTTTTCAGAGAGACATTCATCACCTGTGAACTATAGTTTGCATTGCAAGGGTAAACAGCATCTCAGTCTAACGGAACTCATTCCCAAGTTTCTTCAATGGGTGATAAATTACCCATGTCACCTGAAGTAAAATGCAACTGCTCGTATCTTCCACATGTTCCAACAGACACGCCCTCCATATAAGCATGGCTGAGATGGAGCAATAAACAACCCTGGGCTTACAGAGCAGCGTGACAGGCTGAAAGTATGGCAGCACAGGTGGAACTGATTGGAGGATGACATACAGCAGGGTCAGAACAGGCCACTACACATGCATATTGATACAGTGAAGTGGAAGAACTTTAAAGTAGTGACCTTGATGAGAGGACTTCATTCTGAGCCAGAGGACTGGTGTTGCTGCAGTGCAGCGCAGCTTGGCTGTAGTTATGGACGGCCCCTCTCATCCGCTGCCAAAGGATCCAGGGGCCAGCAGGGACTTGAGACGTTTTTGGAGGGCCTCTTTTTTCCCAGCAACAGCTTTTTTGGAATGAGGCAGATGTAAACAATTACTGAGCAAAATGCTCATGACGGGGAGGAAACAGAGGGGGGATTAGCTGAGTTTCATCTCCAGAGTTTTGGCATTAATTGACACACAAGCGAAAGCAGAGACGCCTTTTTTTTTTTTTTTTTAATATGAAGGAAAGGACCCCCTTCACATCCCCTCTTTTACTTTGTAACACACAGATTCTGGCTCAGTCAGAACAGCACCACAGCGCTTTGAGACCCCCAGTGAAAACAGCCCGAATCAGCGGTTTCTCCTCACATGGGGGATTGTGTCAATCAAAGGGGAAAAGAACTGAGGGTTTTAGTTGTGTATGTAACAGACAGGAAATCTAGCATTTGTGGAAAAAGGTTCCAGTCGGACAGGTCCAATGATTCCCCAACTTTATCCAACAGTAAATCTTTCTTCTGTCTTTGAACTTGATGAGAGGGGCTAAATAAAAGTCCTGCACTGAGTCCAAAGACAGAAAATGAGAGAAGTGAAAAGAAAGGAATGTAGAAGGGAAAGTTATTCCCAGGGAGGGGAGAGAGAGAGAGGGGGACTTTGAGGACAGACAGAAATGTGACCTCCAGTGATGTGCCTCAAAATCTCCATAAACCTGGATATAAAATTCAGTGAAGCCTATCGTTCATGATATAATATTCATACAGCAATACACCTTTGGGATCAGTACAACCTGAAGGTTAGATAAACAGGCTTGTTGCCAGCAGGTTGCCAGTTAAACCAGCAAAACACTGTGGTTGTACAGGGCTGTGAAACAGAAGAAGTGCCTTGCCTGATTTCTACATACTTGGTCAACATTCCCTGAATACACAGAAGTTACGAAAATACAAAAAAAAAAAAAAAAAAAAAAAAAAGGCAGATTTCTTTCATCTCCTTAAGTGGCTGCTGAGCACAACGCAATCCCAGAATAGATTTTGGGTAACGACTCCCCACACTGCCTGAATAATTTATCCCTACTTTTCCCTAGAATGAGGCTGGGAAGTTTCTGCCAAAAATAAAATCTCTAGTAAACACGAGCTCTTTAATATGTGTGTGTTTAAAAAAAGATAATAAGTGGGCATTACAGGGTAGAAGTGCTGCCTGGCATTTTGGCAACCAGATGTCTGGTTTATGACACGATAGGGAAAGGGAGGCGAGAGAGGAGGTCACGAGGTACATCGGAGGACAACAGGCCTTACAAGCATGCCTCCGAAATGGCTGACACTGTACGTTTTGTTCTCTAGGTGTGTGCTGGCAGTGGATTCAAAAGCCTACAATACATGAAGCGGACATGCCAGAATTATCACACACACAGGAGTAGGCATGTGACTTTCAGTTGGAGCTGTAGGCGACTCGGTGAATGGCAACAGAAAAAGATGTTTTGTCAAAACAGAGGATGAAAAACACTACTGCATTGTTTCACTGCCAACTTGGATGGGCGCCATGTGTCTTTCTACCACCCGCAAAGCCTTGACAGTAAATTGTGTCTGATTGTGAAGGCAACATCTCGTCAAACAGGTTTGCCTGCTCGTCGCACTGCGGAAATTATCCAAAAAAATGCATTGCGAAATTCATCTGGTATCTGACTGTCACAACAAACATGAACCTGCTTCCGCCAGGATTGAAATATGATAAGAGTGGAAAACTAATCGAGTTTCAGGTTCAAAAGTTCAGATTCATAGCCTCATTGGCAAGCATTTACCCAACTGAAGCACTATACTAGTATCAAGAGTGCTTCTGTGGTTGACCTTGACCTCTGACTTCTTTGAGGATCAGGTTAAAGAGAAAAGGCTGAGGTTTAAGAACCTGAATGCAAAGAGCAAATTTAGAGTTTGCCTCAAAAATGGAACATGCAAATTGTCTCTATCCCCTCCATTGTCTGCATCAGCACACAGTTGATTTCCACAATAGTTTTATTCTTCCATTATCCACCAAGTAAGCTCTTCTTTCATTTGAATTTTGGCATACAATTAGTCATGTCTCTGGCTGTCATCTCGTTTTTCCTTTTGTTTCTCAAAGGTTTTTCTTGTTAGCAATGTTTCCTTGAGCCATGTTTTTAGTCTCTGTGGTAACTGTGTAAGTATCATCATAGTCAATACTGTCTACATCACTCCTCATTAAGAATGAGGTGATATGCAATTCTATCAATAGCAGTAAAAAAAATTACTCACAATAAGTTGACTTTGGTGATTTTCCATTATTGGGATTAATGTCAATATTGCTTGCAGCAGTACCAAAGAGAGAGACTGCTGGGAAACCAACGATGACAGAAACGCTGCAAAAACAGGCTGCATACACACCAACCTCAAACATGCAAAGGATCTTAATAAAGAATTGGCACAATAAATATAAAAAGATATGATGCCATTTTAATACCAGTACCCTTAAAGCAATTCTGATACCCAATAGAGTACTTGATTTGATTTCCATAATGTGAATGGAGTCACGTGAAGTATACTATAAAACTTTAATTAATAGCCCAGGCTTTAATTTGCTTTAATCACTGAACTCAACTGGTGTATATGAGACAAATCTTAAAAACATATAAATTCCAAATCATTCATTTGATCTAGCTCCGACAGATGGCACATCACGTTTTATGGCATATGTACCCTGCATATTAACACAACACCTCTTTATCCTTTTAAAACAATATTGACATCTTGGATTCATTTCTATTAAAATCCATCTTGGTTCTTTTGATCAGTAAACCCTTACAGACTAAATAAATATAAATAGGAATGGACATATTCAGACTGTACGACTAATGCAGAGGTAAGTAGTCACCACCCTTTATCATCTCTCTTGTTGACCATGCCTGCAAAGCTAAACGAATTATGCTTTCATGCTCATGGTTTCAGTAAAATTAACTTAAGGATTGAATTGTGGAGAATCTAACTAAGCTAATGATGTGTAGCATTTTTGCACTGACAAAAGTTTAAACACTTGTATGTGCAATTTAAGCAGCTAACTAACATCAGCTCAAGCAGGTAATATTGGCTGACAACCTGGTAAAAATGAATTGCTTTGTAGCATCAATGGCAACCAGACCTAGTGTCTATTTGAGATCTGCGTATCTTTGTCAGACGTGTTGCCACACCTGTTTTGATGGCATCTTGGCACGCTGAACCGCTAACTCTGTCAAATACACAATGCTTGACATCACCAAACCCCTGGTGCAAAAAGGATCAAATGCATGTATTGTTTGACTAGAGACATTTCGATACTATTTGGCACTGGCTTATTTCGGTCAATACCTCAGAGGTATTGAATACAGACACCCAGATGTACATTTTAGTAGTTTAAAGTATGGCTTTTAAAGTTTTGTTGTTTTTCACTAAAAAGGACATTCACTAAAAAAAGATGTGTGTCCTATCTGTGATGCAATACAAATGTTTGTTTCTTATCAAAATGTAAGATAAAGTGATTCCAGTATGTTTTAGTGCCATTATAAGAGTTTTAAGAATATTTTGATGATTGTCGGGATAATATTATGAATTGCAATTATTTTAGCCAGGATAATCATGACATGAAAATTTTCATATCATCCCATGTGTACTCCTCATCTATTGTTTAGCACTTTGCATATAAACTTGTTCTGGTAGAAAAGAGTGTCTCAATGCTGACTAGGTCATGCTTGACTAGTTTTTCCATATAGTACAGCACAGGGATTAGACAACCTATCCCTCCACCGTGCATTACAATCTAATTAATCATAGTGCAGCCTGACAATTCAATTATTGTTCAGCTTGTCTCTTCGCCCTCCTGTTTGTTCCAGAAGCCTCTGCGTCCTTGTCTGATTGGTTCCTACGAAAAGGTGCAATTTGTTTTGATGTTGACATGAGCTTTTCAGCTATGCTCTGTTTATTCACACATGAATAAAACTCTTGTCACCCACAAACCACCAGATGTTATTTGCTGGAAACATATGACCTAAGGATATTTCCATTGTGTTGTGGGTGAGAAAACGGTGTGTTTTTTTTTTTTGACCAGATAAAGATAAATATACAGCAAGAAGCCACCAAAAGAATTAAAAAAAAGCCACGGCATTACCAAAAAGTGAAGAAATCAGTGTCGAAAACAAAATTTGTCGATAGCAGATGGGTGGTATAAAAGATAAATCGTTGCAGACAGAGGGAGGAAAACAGGAAAACAGAACCATTTTCCTTTTCCTGTTGCATATTATTTATGATAAATTCAAACCAATGTTTTGTGTTTTTTTTTTGTTTTTTTTTTTGCCAAAATGCAATCTAACTGTAATGTTCTATTGCTCTTCAAAGTGTCAAAAAAGGTGCAAAAATGCAAACCAAAGTCAGTGTCTCACCATAAATGACCCCCTCCAAGCCAGCATATAACATGGACAATGGGAAGCCCACCTGAATGTTTTGAAGTGAAGTGCCTCGCTCAAAAGCCCTTTCCAAAAAAAATTTGTCAGCCACCCCAGAAGGGTGTGACCCATCTCTTTAACCCATAAACTACTAATACGCCATTTCAACATTTGAAGTTGGACGTGTGGCCTTTTACTTTTAGCTCTGGTAACTGTTGAGATCCACCAAGCAGCCGCAGACAACCAATTTAAGGTTAGTTGCCTAAATCCCCAACTATCCCAAGACTGAGGGACATTCTCAACCTTTCGTCCCTGCCATCCTGAGGGCTTTACCAGTAATCTTTGATCACACGGTCCCTCTTCTGTAACATCATACCACAAAGGCACACAGGTCTCATACTGGCAGCCATAATGGTTTTCCCATGGCACGGACACAAACAGACACCAATATAGCCTCATACACAAGCATGTGTGGTCCTGTGTTGACTTCCTTTGTGTGTTGCTGTTTTCCTTTGAGGTAAAGCAGGCATCCGCAGGAGTGAATGAGTTTTTAAGTGGCTCTGGTGACTTTGTGGGACAAACAAGCGGCAAAGGTCCCATCCCAGCACCCAAAACCTCAGACTGAGCTCCACACACGGCAGGAATGTGAGCGAATGAGAGAGTGTCTGAGTCAGCGCATGCATTTTGTTTGGATGTGACTCTTTGGTATGTGTGTGTCCTTTTGATTTGTGTGTGAGTGCATCAAGACTTAATCAAGCCATTGTTCCTGGACTGAACGTTGAGGTTTTTGCAACTGTTGATATCACCAGAACAGCAGAAATATATTATTTTTATTCCAAACATCATTTTTCTGTTTCCCCTGCTGACATGAGGAACAAAATCCTCACCATTTACTTAATTAGAGGGGTGAGCTTTCACTCACGCATTGTGTCTCTGAAACGTTCGGGCAGCTCTGAGCACCGGGCAGCTGCCAATCGGTAATGAAGAACAAAAGCGGCACATCTGCTGTGGCTTTGGCTAGAGAGTACCAAGGCAGCCTCAAAGCAAACTCCAACCTTTTATAAGAACCATAAAAAGACCGCACTCAGTGCTGGGATAGAAAACAAGAGGGGAAAAAAAATCATAATAATAATCTGGGTAAACAAAATCTGCTGGCTGTACAGAAACACACTCAGATGGAAAGTCGACGGTGCTCCAAGGCAACTAGAGGACAACTATCGACGGGGCTAATCCACGGGAACGTAGAAGGCAGAATTCTTCCAACAGAGGAAACTGGACACCATCATTATATCTGCCGTATCTGCAGTTCTGGAAAGAAGGAAAACACGCAAACTAGACTAAAGTCTTTTGGCTTTTGAAAGCTCCAACGTGTCAGACAGATATCACGGAATGAGCAAGTCCAAAGAATTACAGCACATGAAATATTCTCTTGGAGATGTGGGTTTGGCTTATCAGAAGAACTGGAAGGCTGTGGCATGATGTTACCCATCCTGTACGAGGGATCAATATGATTACAAAAGACAGTTTCTTTATAAATATGTTCAACAGTAAGGTTAGATAGGGAGAGAAGAGGGTGGAACAGACAGAACTAAAGTTTGGCTCTTTGGAGACTAAGGCAATCAGGGTCAAATAACTGAGAACACAGCAATAGTCGGCCATGTCTTGAAGCTGATCCCAGTCTGCTTCAGCTAATTGACAGACTGGTGTCGTGAGGTCACCGACTTGACAAGAACCAACAACTTACATTAAAACCACTGTGCTAAAGTTACTAAAAGCTTCCCAAATGTGGTAACTAAGGCAAGCATCTGTTGTTTTGTGACACTGCTTGGTGGTTTTTCTTATTTGTATTGAGATTGTATCAAATTTTAGATGCTGAGTGCAGCGCTGAGGTCAAACTCAGGATTTTGGTATCACAGCAAAACTGCTGTGGAAGCTTCCCAGCTGTGGGCTGGAGCCACCAGCTCAACACTATAGTTTAGGGCTGCTGATTGGAATGGCATTAAAGCACCATTTCGCAGGGTCAGGTCTGGGAAACAGGCAAGCACCATCCATCATGTCCCGATGAAGACGTTCACAGGAAACATGTGGTCAATCTGCGTTTTTCACCGTCAGCAGTCATCTCCTCACACAATATGCACTGGCCTTTGATACTCTTTCTTCTGCTGTGTCTAAGATGTGGTGATGAAGCTGCTACCAGCTTTTTCAGGCTGTTCTCGTACTCCATTCGTAGGTTAACCTACAAAAAATAAAGCACCAGAATTTGTATATAATCCATGTAATCATGAGCCAGAAATACGTGTATCACCGATGTAACTGAGAAGGCTGCGATCACATGACCAATGTACTAAAGAGAGAAGTAGTATAAAGACATGAGCTTGTGTAAGGAAGTAGGTCGGGGTGATGGATGGGTCAAACAAACACAGGACTTTCCCATAGGAGACCAGAGTTATTTTGTGGTACACTGTCACCATGTTTATTTTGCTAAAACTAACATATGTAATCTAACGTAAATAATTTCCTCAATTTATATGGCCTAAACCAAACCAAACCTACGAAACATTCCATGCTTAAACCTGACCTACGTAACTTTATGTTTAGTGCTTACTTTACATTACCTACAGTACAGACCAAAAGTTTGGACACACCTTCTGATTCAATGCGTTTTCTTTATTTTCATGACTATTTACATTGTAGATTCTCACTGAAGGCATCAAAACTATGAATGAACACATGTGGAGTTATGTACTTAACAAAAAAAGGTGAAATAACTGAAAACATGTTTTATATTCTAGTTTCTTCAAAATAGCCACCCTTTGCTCTGATTACTGCTTTGCACACTCTTGGCATTCTCTCCATGAGCTTCAAGAGGTAGTCACCTGAAATGGTTTCCACTTCACAGGTGTGCCTTATCAGGGTTAATTAGTGGAATTTCTTGCTTTATCAATGGGGTTGGGACCATCAGTTGTGTTGTGCAGAAGTCAGGTTAATACACAGCCGACAGCCCTATTGGACAACTGTTAAAATTCATATTATGGCAAGAACCAATCAGCTAACTAAAGAAAAAGGAGTGGCCATCATTACTTTAAGAAATGAAGGTCAGTCAGTCCGGAAAATTGCAAAAACTTTAAATGTGTCCCCAAGTAGAGTCGCAAAAACCATCAAGCGCTACAACGAAGCTGGCACACGAGGACCGACCCAGGAAAGGAAGACCAAGAGTCACCTCTGCTTCTGAGGATAAGTTCATCCGAGTCACCAGCCTCAGAAATCGCAAGTTAACAGCAGCTCAGATCAGAGACCAGATGAATGCCACACAGAGTTCTAGCAGCAGACCCATCTCTAGAACAACTGTTAAGAGGAGACTGCGCGAATCAGGCCTTTATGGTCAAATAACTCGTTTTTCTTTAGTTAGCTGATTGGTTCTTGCCATAATATGAATTTTAACAGTTGTCCAATAGGGCTGTCGGCTGTGTATTAACCTGACTTCTGCACAACACAACTGATGGTCCCAACCCCATTGATAAAGCAAGAAATTCCACTAATTAACCCTGATAAGGCACACCTGTGAAGTGGAAACCATTTCAGGTGACTACCTCTTGAAGCTCATGGAGAGAATGCCAAGAGTGTGCAAAGCAGTAATCAGAGCAAAGGGTGGCTATTTTGAAGAAACTAGAATATAAAACATGTTTTCAGTTATTTCACCTTTTTTGTTAAGTACATAACTCCACATGTGTTCATTCATAGTTTTGATGCCTTCAGTATGAATCTACAATGTAAATAGTCATGAAAATAAAGAAAACGCATTGAATGAGAAGGTGTGTCCAAACTTTTGGCCTGTACTGTATGTAATTTGACAACACCCAACCTTGTTTCCTTTACCAAGCCTAGCTGACACAACGTTAAGTGCATACAATGTAATAAACAGTAACTGTAACTGTAACATAACCGTATTTCTTTGCAAAACCTTGCAATTTATTGTTTTTGCACTTTATTTAAAGTAGGATATTTTACTGTAATTGTACAGTTTTTGTTTGGCAGCTGCTGCTGCCAGTCATTGGACCATTCTTCCACTGTATTAAAGGTATTTAATTGTAATAATTCAGGACAAAACTGTACTGTTTTAACTGTTTTTCTGACAAATTTTTAGTGCCATCACCTAATTAAAGTGTATATTTGTAATAATTCAGGGAAAAAAATGTAAAATAGCAGTGTTTGTCCACAAAAACTTGAATGAAAACTTAAATATATTGTTTTTGCAATTTCTTTGAATTAGGATATTTTACTTTGATTTAAATGTTGCTGCCAGTCATTTGACCATTGTTTTTTTTATGATTTTTGTTTTAGCGTAATGTGATTATGCCCAACCGTGTCTCTTTTCCGAAACCTTACCTACCTAACTTTACTTTTCTAAATCTCACCTACGTAACTTTACCTGGGGCGACAAAGGGACTTGGCTTGGGAACCGGAGGGTCGCAAGTCCAAGTCCCTGCTCGGACCAAAATATGGAGCGTAGACTGGTAGCTGGAGAGGTGCCAGTTCACCTCCTGGGCACTGCCGAAGTGCCCTTGAGCAAGGCACCGAAGCCCCCAACCGCTCTGGGCGCCTGTCCATGGGCAATTATTGGCTTTTCTGATTCCTCCACTCTGAGGTGAAAGGTCAGGATCACCACAAAGCAAGACCCATAGAGGTGGTTTGCATTTCATGTTTTAGCCAACTGTAACAGGAAAGTTTGTGGTGGAATAATAGAAATATTTTCAGCATGTCATTACGGTTTTACAATTAATAGGAGGCATAACTGACTTTAGTTTACTTATTTGTGGTTAGACGGTCTGCTTTAACCTGAAGGCTGTAAGTTTGACCCCCAGCTGAGACCTAAAACATTTTGCATCTCTGGAGCCAGTTAAATTGCAGAAGAGGAATCATGATATTAATAAAGAACAGAGACTGAAATGTACTAAATGCCATTCAAAATATGACAAATACGCATGTTCTTTGCTATTATTGGTATGGTGGTATTTTGAAAGGTTGACAGTACAAAGCAGCACATTCACACCATTAAGCATTGGAGAGAACATCCTCACTAAAGCTAAGCCTTTTTTGTAACAATTACAACTGTGTAATGTTTTTTTCTAAGTAGTGTGCATACATGAGAACAAAAGCAGTAAAAAAGCATGACTAATTGGGCTTCGTGGGAATTACTGACACAGTTGGAACTAATCTGTGACCAGATTGTTTGGTTGAGAATAACTAGTGTGTAAAATACATTAGTACATGCCATAACAAGTAAGTTCTAGCAATTATGTGCGACCAAAGAATTTGCTGCGTCATATAAAAGTTAGGCTTTAGTAATTTGCCGAACAATCTTGTTTGGCAGTTGAAAGAAGCTCACAGCCTCACTGGGAAAGCTACTACCACCACCTCCTCTTGTTAAGACAGGGCACGACGTGAAAAGGCTCTGGTTTGGCAGAGCAGCAGGCGAAGCCGAGAGCTGGAAAGCAGAGCTGAATCCCGGCATGCTGCTGCCTCCATCCTCATGCTGCATTAGGGGAACAACAGGCCTGCAGCAGCAAATCCTATCCCCAAGTGGGAGCAGCTCTCGTTCCCTGATCCCTGCTTAAAATGGGATACCACAGACCGTTCCCTCCCAGAATGACATGCTAATGCTGCACTTGGCTGAGCTGTTGTTGTTATCTTGTGTCACTATGATTCTGCAGGCTACATGCTAGGTTAGTTTCCTTACAGAGACCTTGCAGCTTGCAAGAGCAACAGGGAAACAGTAGTGGGTAGCCAAGAGTTACACTTCACACCAATCCATGGTAACACTCAAGAAATTATGTCTTACTCAAAGCATCCTGAATGACCTCGGGGAGATGTAAATATGGTGTGTGCTCTGTACAATAAAGAAGAAAGAGAAAAACATGACTTTAGGAAGGCTGTGGAAATAAAAGGAATACTTAACCCACAAAAAGATCATTTGTATGTCAACCACTCACAGGGTGTTACAGTGAATTCCTTTAGAAGCATCTCTCGCATGCCTCCATGGTCAACGAAGAATCCAAAAACGGAGAAAATTCCAAAACTACATCAAAACATTTCTTAAAAATTCTCACAAAACTCATGCAGTATCATCCCAGTCTCATTTATCCAGTCATATGCTCAGTACTTCCAACACACATACATTTTTTGCTAAAGCCTCATTATATAAAACACTATATGTGAGTGGCGAACTTAGGCAATAGCAAGTGTTTGAACTCCGCTCTTACATTCCATCAATTTGTTCGCCTTGGAAGTATGCGTTAAGTTTTGTTCTCAAATTCAAGGTATCATGGCTTGAGTCCTGGATATAAAAAATGAAGGTGAAGGTGAAGTATTCTCTTGAAGAAATTGTGATTATGGATTAACAGGGCGTATGTGTTGACTTTCAATAGTGGAAATCAAATTTAATACCTGAAACTAAGAATAGTCCTGTTTTTGTTTCTTTAATATGAATCATTTATATCTACATACAGAGAGGGTCCTCCTCTACGGAGCCCGCCATGTTTTTCAACAGTAGCCCAGAACGGACAAAACAAACACCGGCTTTGGACAGGGCCGTTCACATTTTTGTGTTGGCCACCATAGCTCTTTTATGGCACATGGGAGAAGTTTCAGTTGGTTGTAATGTTGTAACCTCACCTCTAGATGCCACTAAATCCTGCACACTAGAATTTTAAGCAAAGCTTTGTCTCTTTTTGGTACCTGTTGCCAGCTCATTCAGCAGGAAGACACTGCACAACCAAGCACTGAAAATTAGACAAATCCCAGCTGATAGGGTGAAATGTATGTTTAGGACAAGGTTGGGTGGGGTAAGGGTTACATTGTTTGTACTAGGGTTAGGCAACATGTTGGGAAGTTACAATCAATATCTTTTTTCAACTTTTTCTATCACACCAGTGTTTTCAATGCTTGTTAAATCACAGTGATGTAAAAAATCCTTTCATAAGGGGTCACATGATTCATGTCCACAACATGCAGTCTGCTTATGTAAGCCTTCTCTCATTTCATCAAATCTGATGTGACTGTGTTTAGGTATTAATGGATGAAGGACTAGTGCTGTATCACTGAGCTTAAGCCAGGAGTAATCACTGATCTACACTGATCTACACTGACTATGTGACTGACCACTGTATGATACACTCTGACACATAACGTATGGATTAGCTGACAACCACAAATCAATTTGCTTCAATGAAAGTTAATCTTCCACTGATGTAGTGGACACTTCATCCTGGGCATGGAGAGAGTTCTGTGACTGTGTTAAATTTTGTTAGCAGTGCCAGGGAGTGGATTTTCCTTGAATGCCAAGTAACCAGTGACCTCCATGCTATAAGGCACAATTTCTAGGAGGGACCGAATGCTATTTCACAAGCCTATAGATCATATCCAGTCTTAAAAACACTACACGTGAGCAGTTTTTTGAAAAAACCCAAACTGCCTCTGCCAGCTCAGCTTACCACCCTCCTCTTCTCCCTGTCTCGTTTTCTAATAACTCCAGTAAACAAGTTCAATAATTCAGTAGCTACAGCCGGTACCTGCAAAGTACCAGAACAAACATTCATCTTATTGGGCTGTGCAGCAGGAGAAGGGGAATAACAAGCACTTTACTGATGCTGTTCTATTTGCAGGGAGCACCTGAAATGTGAGAGCAGGCCAACCAGGAGACTCTCTCACATGTAAGGGTCAAACTAGAGTGTTTGGGATCACTGTATAACTTTGTCCTACATCTTTTTGATTTTGACTGTTATTCACTGCACTTAATGGACACAGCAATAGTCTGTTTGTCTCCTTCGAGCACTATTTGGATTTTGGTGGTCAAAGGTCAAGATCAATGTGACCTTGCATCTGTCTCATTCTTGTGAACACAATATCCAAGGAACACCTTGAAGGAATTTCTTCAAATTTGGCAAAAAAGGTCTACTTGGACTAATGGATGACCTTATTCAATTTTGGTGATCAAAGGTCAAAAGTCAAGGTCACTGTGACCTTGTCTGTCTCATTCTTGTATACATGATATATCAAAAACACCTTGAGGGAATGTCTTCAAATTTGGCAAAAATGTCTACTTAGACTCAAGGATGAACTGATTAAATTTTGCTCAACGGTCAAGGTCTCTGTGACCTTGCAGCCGTCTCATTCTCGTGAACACAATATTTCAAGAACACCTTCAGGGAATTTCTTCAAATTTGGTGCAAAGGTCAACTTGGGCTGAACACTAAACTGATTGGAATATGCTGTTCAGAGGTCAAAGGTCAAGGTCAGTGCAACTTCACAAAACTTTTTTTGGCCATAATTCACGAATTGTTAAGCTAAGTGACAAAACATCACACAAATGTCTAACAGGATAAAATGATGAAATGATGAGGACCAGAAGGGGAGACATTTGGTCAGATACTGAATTAGTGACTCTAACCTTGGTTGTCCACATTGAAGTAGTGCTCATTGTTTGGATCTTCTGTGCTGCTGGGGGGAAGACGTGTGAAGCATCAATGTTTTCACAGTAATGGATGTAAACCGTGAAAGAAACTTTACTGGTGTGTGTAGTGGATTCTCAGGAAAGTTCTGAAGCAGTTTTTTCCTATGATTTATGGGCATTCATGTATTTATATGTATTTATTTATTGACAGATCTGTATTAGTGTAAGTCACACTAAATCTAAAGATATGAGCATCATGTTTGTATGCACAGATTTGAGACAAGTATGACTCAAGGAGGAAGAACTGCTTTTAAGTTGAATTCACTTGACACAGTATATTGGCCTTTATCTCCCTCTAACTCACCTAGTAACGTTAAGTCCTTCCAAATGGGGCTTTAGTCATGCTCCTTTTCGAGATTCAACAGTCTCTTTCTCTCCATATTTACTCTTGTTCTGTTTCACTCACTCATCTGTCACATTGCCCATGTGTTTTAG
Source organism: Epinephelus lanceolatus (assembly GCF_041903045.1). Taxonomy (NCBI): domain Eukaryota; kingdom Metazoa; phylum Chordata; class Actinopteri; order Perciformes; family Serranidae; genus Epinephelus; species Epinephelus lanceolatus. The sequence continues at coordinate 28,640,521 of NC_135756.1, forward strand.
CATCCACAGTTCCTTTTTGCTTTTATGGTGATGTTTAATGGGAGTATTGGCGGAAAGGGAGAGAGGACTGTGACCATGAGGTGCCATTTTCATGGCTGGGCTTTTTTTTGCCAAAAATCCCACACACACACTCATTTCCTCAAAAATTCTGAACCCACACACCAAAACACTTCCTCAGCAACACACAAACAAAGATGGAAAAGCCATCCGGGAGCCTAAATGTTTATAGTTCTCTAGGAGCCACTGGTGGTTTGACACACGTATGAGAGTCTCTGTCTGATGAAGAACAACTTACATCAGCCTTCTTCCCCTGCCTCTGCTTCTTTCTTCAGTGCTTCACAGAGGACAGATTACTACTGGCTCATTTTGTGGCTGTATGTCACCAGACTGCTTATGTGCCATTTGGACTCAACTGCCTTTGGTCTTAATGAAGCCGTGAAAACGTCAACTAAACACTGACCAGAGTCCTTCTGGTTGAGGATGGTTGTGCAACAGCACTGTGTTGTGAGAAAACAAATAAAATGAGTTATTTTCGTTTTTTAGTTTTCTTTGAGTTCAAGAAAGATGCCTTTTCATTGGTCTCCTGGGCACTTTTAGACCCAGAGCTAAGAACAATCCCTATAAACTTTTACAGCCGTGGGAATTATGTTCAAATGTTGGCTATTCAGGGAAAACTGTGTAACTGCCCTGTTTTTAAAACGTGTCACTACCTGTCTACCTGCAGTCCTCTCTGGGAGCCACAGTTCTGTAACAATAATGCTACTGAGTAATTATGTTAAATATATGTACTAACAAGCTAAGCTCATCATTAAATCAATTACAATTGCAAAGGCCTATTTGGCAACAAAGCCAGACTCTGTTATTAGAAAAACCAACGACATTTAGTGGAAGAGGTTATTAAGAGAGTGGGCGGTGAAAGGAGTAACGAGAATGGAGCATATTCTTTCTTTCTAATTTCACATTAGTCTTGCCACTTCTATTTTTTTCCCTATTCCAAATCAAATACATGTGTTCAAGGGAAACTAATCTTTTTAGCATTCAGTGAAATCTTTTCAAAAATGATTTACATCCAATGAATGTAGTGAAAATACAGAAAATACAGCAGTTTTAATCTTTAACTGCATTATTAAATCACCATGAAAGGCTGCATTAAGTAACAATATGTTGTCAATTTTCCAATTTTAACAGTTAAAGTTGCTCTAATTGGTGCTTTTATGTTAACATTGGAATTTAATGTGAAAGTAGCTGGTTGTAGTGACAAGCCTGCAGAAATTTATAACCATGCCTGCAGTTCCCCTTAGTTCACAGAATGCTTTAGTATCTTCCAGCTCAATGTATTGGTTTTCCTTTACTTTCAGTCTCAGTGTTTTCATCAACCCTAATTCCTGCCCAGCACCAAACAGCAAACTGATAGAGTTAGCAGAGAAGAAAGTGGAGCATATAGCAGCTACAGAACCCCGCAATTTTTTAGAAAGACAAAATCAGAGCTAAAACAAAGTGAATATTAGACTTTCAATCACCAGTTGGCCAGAGACATGAAGGCTTTCTGTCTCTCACATCTCCTGGATGTGTTTGCCTTCATGTAGGGCTGCAACTAATGATTATTTTCATTATTGACAAATTTGTGGATTATTTTTACAATTAATCAGTTAATCCTTAAGGCTATGAAAGTTGTTTTTTTTTTTGTTTTTTTTTAAACTGAGAAAAATTATCATCAAAATTTCCCAAAGCCCAAAGTGACATCTTCAGTTTGCTTCTTCTGTCCAACCAACAGTCCAAAACCCAAAGACTCTTCACTTACTATAATAAATGACAAAGAAAGGCTGTGAATTCTTATATCGAAGGAGCTTGAACCAGTGAATGTTTGATATTTTTGCTTGACAAAATGACTGAAACAATTAATAGATTATCTAAATAGTTGGCAATTAATTTGTAACAGTACGTCAATGGTGTGTTAACAGCCTGTGCTGCTTCCCTAAAATGGCCAGAATCCAGCACTGTTTACATCCATGTTTACTTAGTAGCAGTTCTTCTTCCCTGTCTTTTGCTGGTGCATTACAGTACGTCTCAGTGTGTTATCACCACATGTTGATCAGTGGAACAGTGTGAGACCATTGGAGGGACTATGTATTGTGCAACCAGCATGCATGTGTGTCCTCATGTGCATGCACAACATAAACTAGAATTGCCACCTCATGGTTGTATGCCTCCACAAACCAGTCAAGTTGCAGTTACAGTTTACGATTGTGCCTGTAAAACATGGATGTGTCACACACATCTTTCTATGAAGAGAAGCACAGTAGATCTATACAGTTAGCATAGTTTCAAGATTAGCGTCACCAATTCAATATCTGATCAAATGTCTCCCCTTCTGTTCCTGAGCTATGACATTGCATAGTGGGCAGTTTTTGCAGTACATCATGATATCACAGTGTAATGTTCTCTTTAGCTGTTTAGTGTGTTTGTGTTAATTTCCTGTTTTATTTTGAAATCCTGTTGTTTTTGGTTGATGTCTAGTTTTACTTCCTGTCTTTGTTCTTTTCCCGCCTTTTGATCACTCACCTGTGACTGATTTGTAATCACCTTCACCTGTGTATATATACCATGTGTTTTCACCAGCCCTCTGCCAGATTACCATTGTCTCCCAGTGTGTTCATGCTTTCCAGCCCTGTGGATCTAGTTTTGTTTGCCTGTTTTTTTGGACTTTGAAGACTTTTGGAATGTTACTCTTGGAATTGCCTTCCTTTGGATTCTGCTTGAATTTTTGAGTAAAGAACTTTGACTTTCTGCATTTTTTTTTGTCCTGGGTTTTCTTTCTCTGCATCTGAGTCTTTTCTTCTGAAACGTGTCACACAGTGAGGTTGACCTTTGACCTTTTGGATGTAAAATGTCATCACTTCATCATTTTATCCAGGGGTGGAAGTAACAAATTACAAATACTCATGTTACTGTAATTAAGTAGATTTTTTGGGTACTTGTACTTTTATGAGTATTTTTTTCAAGTGTGTAATTTTACTCCTACTTGAGTACAATTTACACCATGTAATCTACTTCGCTATTCAAACCTTTCATCTGCATCTTTGTAGCCAGTAAGGCTGTCCAATCGCGACCACACCAATTAATCTATGACGTAAGGAAAGGACAACTCCGCTGCAGCAGGCACAGGTGTCTGGCGGTAACATACCTACACAGCGGAGTAGAGACTAATTTATGGACTGAAGATTTGGAGACAAAGAAGCCAAGGGTGAGTGTCCATGCGCTCCGCGCAAATCCCGTGAGCTCCGCGCCGCAAAATAACGGCTTACCGGCGAGTCCGACTCCAGGTCCAGTAATTTCCTCTTTTGTTGGCGTCATGACTGCCCAGTAGTACCTGGACAACCGAGGCACACAGGTATGTGGCGTGTCAGAGGAGAAACGAGCCGTTCACATTATTCTCTCTGTGTCAGTAACAGCCCACAAACCTCACCACACTTTAGGGACTGTTCTTTACTTATGGAGGGACTGTCAGGGGAGGAGGGTGGCTGGTTGATTTTTATTTATTTATTTTATTTTGATGCCCCCTATGTTAATCACTTATTGATGCTGTTTTTGAAGTATGAATAAGTCAATAAGTAATTTATTCCATTGAAATATCATTGATGTATTATAGAAAAGTGATTTATCTTTTTTTTAAATGACAACAGGCACATCTGCCTCAATTTTGCTGTGGTATCGTGATACTACTCAGAACAGTGATACTTTCACTGGTATCGTACAGTGGGTCCCAATTTTGGTACCATGACAACACTAGATGTCACAACCATTCCATTCGGAGTCGCGCAGTGAGGCGGCTCGGGTGCCGCTTAAAAAAGTGTTCCCCCACTTTTGGGAGTGGGGGAACACTGCTCTCTCAGAGGCCCAAAGTGTTCCCCTACTTCTAATTTTACAAATTAAGCACTGGCTATTAGTTTGGCTAAGATAAGTCTGCAAAGATATTGTCATTGGTTTGCCTGATATTAAAATAAGACGGACCTAGCTAACATGTGCGTGTGCGTGCATGCATAATTGAGCTACAATTCTTAGAAATGTTTTAGCTTAATATTTGGACGACCACCGTCATTACAATAAATTAAGTCTGTAGTCATTTAATACTCACAGGCCTACATTCAGCAGGCCTATATTTTGTGCTAGAGTGACGCTATGTCATATGAAACATTAACCATGAAAATTAACCATGTCATGTTAGCTTGTCGGTAAGGGGGGTAAATAGTGCTCCAAATTTAGGCTAACGTTTAGCATGGAAAACAGGGTACGAGCAAGGGGTCCCTTGTTCCCTTGTTGTCCCTTACTTCAAGATACCTGAATGAAAATGTTTTCGTATGATAAGCGCTACCCCTTTACAGACACATCCACTTCACTCTAATCCCTTGCAGTTTTGTGCAAAACCCACGCAGTTATTTTGCATGCAGTATTTATGTAATTTCGCTTATTCTATTTTATTATTCCTGCATATTGGGGTCCTTAAACAGTATTACAGTTGGATAATTTGGGGCTGACTGGAAAGCTGTGACTCTTGTGGAGTCAGCGGGCCCCTTGTATTCATGTGTGTGCCATGTGTTTACACTCTTGCCTCACAATAGGCATATCATTGCAGTAATTTCACTGTATAAGGTGAGCTGTTTTTGTGAATCGAATCAAATGCCTGCTATTGACGACGCAATAAAACATCCATCGGTTAAAAGTAATTAATACTGAGTAGTTTTTGAGAAGAGTACTTTGTACTTTTACTTAAGTATTTTTTAAACACCAGTACTTTTACTTGTAATTGAGTACAATTTAAGCAATGTAACAGTACTTGTACTTGAGTACAAATTTTCAGTACTCTTTCCACCTCTGATTTTATCCTATTAGACATTTGTGTGGGCTTTTGTCATAATTAGTGAATGAATTCTTGGGTTATAGCCAAAAACATGTTTTGTGATGTCACAATAACCTTTGACCATAAAATTCTAATCAGTTCATTCTTGAGTCAAGGTGGACAGTTGTGCCAAATTTGAGGAAATTCCTTCATGGTGTTTTTGAGATAGCATGTTCACAAGAATGACAGATGCACGGTCACAGTGACCTTGACCTTTGACCACTGAAATCTAATCAGTCATTCTTGAGTCCAAGTGGATGTTTGTGCCAAATCTGAAGAAATTTGAAGGCATTCTTGAGAAATTGCATTCACAAGAATGGAACGGACGGATGGACAAGCAAAAACATGCCTCCAGCCACGGCTTTTGCTATCTTGGCGGCAGAACAAAACAAGGTCCCATTGAGAAAACAGCTCCATAGTGCTACAAGAGGTCAAAAACTGTGGAGGGAACACTTAAGCTAATTTGGTTTAATGCACCACAGATCTACAGGCTTGGTCAACATGAGCTTGCTGTTGACAATTAAATGTACCCTTGTTCTTGGATCTCAAGTTCAAACTACAGTGTGTGTCTATCTAGAACCCCACTCAAGTCTAATTAGAGCTGTCAGCATGTCCTCTGCACGTGAAGGAGAGGACAGTTGCAAGATGGATGCAGGGTGGGAGCGACACTCTTGAACTGTCACCTTCCAGACTCTGTGGTTAGCCTGTTGACACTAAGATGCTCACTGTTGTCACTTCCTCTGACGTTCTCTGTGGTACCATCATTAGGCAGCAGCATTACTCAGACCAACGCAGGAGCAGCCTGTGATTCTTGTTTGCTCCTGAGCTCAGGGAGAAAAACTGGCAGATTAACGGGATCAGGGATGTGAGGGAGAAGTGAGAGCTGTCTGAACAGGCTGTTTGATGAAAGAGAGCAGAGCAAACAAACTGCTGCAGGTGGATGATCACTGATTTAAAAAAGAAAAAAACATGGTTCAGAGCTTTGGCAGTGTACTTCAAAGTATTACTGCTTGATTATGGCTATGGCTTTCTTGGACGAAGTTTTAGAGGCAATTATTCACAATTTATTACATTGACATTATTTAGCCTACATTGGCATCTAATTTGTCTTTTTGCAATTTTCAAGACTCCAAGGCCTGTCTTATGATGCAGAGGTTTTAGGTTTGTGTATGAGTGTGTACGTGTGGTTGTACATGCAAAGTAGTGAGGAGATCCTTGGCACATCATCGCTCAGGGCAACTGGCTATCGCCCCGAGCTGCCTCAGTCTCAAAAACAAATCAAAGGAACAAGGTGTTTGTTTAGGGGCAGAGACTATGCACACAGATATACAGTACACTCACTAACAGGTACCTTACAAAATAAACAAGAGTTTGACATTGTCTGCACCCAGACAGGCATATACGCGAACAAAAAAAGAAAAACAAAATTACCGGCAAAGACAGGTAAATAAAGTTATGCAACCCAGCCCTGTCACTGCCTCTCTCTTTGTTTTTCTCTCTCATACACACACATACACACACCAGGCTGTTTTACATTCAGGGCTCAACCAGTTGTTTGCACTGAGCCTGCTGTAAGGGAGCCAGGTCCAGACTGCCACATGCTTCCAGGGAAACAATGGCAGCCAGCCCTGAGGGGGGTGAAGGGGGAGATGTGAAGCCCCCCACCAGCCTACAGCTGCCCTGAGGTCTCCAGCATTATAAAATGAGTTGGCATCAAGGTCCAAATGTCTATTTATTGATAGCCAAGGCCATTTGAACTGATCTCATCCAGACCTGACAGTCACCTAGTGACTGGTCAGAGATGAAAGAGTAATATGCAGCGAGTGGCTTTTGGCCCTGCAGCCCTGGCTTCAATAAAAAGAAGGAAAGCCTGCCTATTATCATACAACTCTTTAAGGTATACCATAAAGGGTTTTCCTAGAAACAACGTAAAGACTTGTATAAAAGTAATCTCTCTCAACCATCACTTAGGACCCACTCTTTTTCTTAATTTCTTCTGATTTTACTGTGTTTGAGACATCTTTGGGCATAGCATGCAGGTGAAGTCAGGACTTTATTAAAAAAGGTAGCAACCAGGTGACAGAACATAAGCAGCAAGCATCCAAGAGAAATTGCGGACCCAGCTTCTTTTGGATGAAGCTTTGAATGTTTATCAGCATTTTTATGACATTTTCACCCTAATAAATTAGCCTTAAATTATTTACATTAAAAATTAAATCAGCTTACAGGTGTGCGCCTCTCTTCAACCCTGCCTCCAAGAAATTTTGTCTGTATGTAACTTAACTTTCTTAATTCTTAATTACTCTGTTGTGGCATCGTAATTGCTGCCTGGATTATATTCAGAGACACTGTTTCTTTTAGGTAACGAAACATTCATGTACCATGTACGCTTAAGAAGGAGATGGCAGGGGAGGATCATGGGCGTACAAACTGCAGGACCTTAAAGGACCTTCAAGGCTCTAGTGTCAAGGTCCTTGACACTGGAGCCCTGGGTTGGTATTCAGACTCCTGTTTTAGGTTTAGGTAACAAAAGCACTTAGGATAAGGTAACAAAAAGATTGTGATTTAGGTAAAATGTTAATACAAAAAAGTAATAAAAACATAGTGTTGTGGTCATTACAAGTAGATGTTGTATTGCAAGATTGCCTATTTTGGCAGAAAATAACTGAAAAACGTTGTCAGTGAACACTTTATTGATAAGTAAAATATGTTTTCAGTGAACATTTTGCCAAAACTTCTAGCGTCATCATTTTTGTGACCTGCCAAAGCAGTTTTTTGGCAACATTTCCTCTTTATGTTATTAGAAAACATTGCTGTTTAGAATTAGTTGTATACAAATGTCATTGTAAGGAGAGAGGACTTCTGCATTTGTGTGGCAGGCTGAAGAGCAAACACTTTTTTTGTCCCAGTGAAAATGTGTTTGAAAGGCCGACAAATATGGATTGACGCAGAAAATTCTGTGGTATGTACATTGTGAATTTTGGAAATGATTACATCTATCTTTTCAATAAATGTTGACTTATGAACTTTGGCGCTTCAACGTTATTGGAAATGTTCCGAACACACGAGTTGAAAACAATCCTATGCAGCCACCACTGGAATCAAAGTCTACAAGCAGTACAATGCTTATAATATTAGTGTGGCCTAACCTGTGTCTGCAACTGCGCCGACATACCGTGTTTAAACAGAATAAAAAGACATGCAAAAGGAAAAAATTTTGTAGTCCAGTGTGTCCTAGCACATGTGTATTTACCTCCATCAGCGTATCTAAGTATGTCCGTAAGCTCTGAAATTCTCATTTACATATACATTGCGACCGGTGTCTCATCATGTACATGCGCCATCTTGAAAATACAGGCACGTACAGGGACATACTTGAGAAATACAGAATCACCTTTCGCGTTTTCACTTGTCGGTTTCCGGTTTCCGCCTGCAGGTAGAGTGACGAAAAGCTGCAGCAAGCAGGCTAGTCACAAGTGCCGGTGCATTTGAAAAAAGGCAAAAAGGCAATGTGACCGGCGATTTCAAAAAACGAGGGTCAACATCGGGGTAGCCTTTCCCAGGTGGAGAGAGCTGCTGAAGGAGAATCACAGCTTACAGCGGCTAACAGCTGTTAGCGACCAGCGCCGCTAACAGCTGTTAGCCGCTGTTAGTGCTGTTAGCGGCGCTGGTCACTAACAGCTGTTAGTGACGCAGTGTTGCGAGGAGAGGGATGAGGTGTGTGAGGTTGAGCCCCTTGTCAGTTGTCAAAAGACAAGACGTGATTGGTTTGTTTCAATTTACATCCGCCCCAACAGTCCTACATTGTAAACACAGCCAGCTTGGTAAGGAGGGGGGTTGTCAACTCGCGTCGTGTGTGTCTGTGTAGGAGCCTGAATGAATACTCCATGAAGTATCGGATGACATGGTTTTATCAATGCTATCATAGGTTTTTTGTACACAGCAACTACCGTTGTTGCAATACGCGTTTGAAACAGTGAGGTGCTAGAGTGCACTATCTGTTTGAATGCAATATATGATCTCACTAGATGGGAGAAATTCCTACACAGTGCCCGTTTAATTAAACGGTGTTGAAAGAAATGGCTGCTTTGAGGCTTACCCGTTGCCAGTATTCAAAGTCAGTAAGGGATTAAATATAGTGCTAGAGGGCTGCAAACAACCAAACTAAACAATGAGTTGCTAGATGTTCGAAAGCAACGGCAGAGTGTGGTGATAATTCTTTTTGAGTAATTCTCAGTATACAAATGTTGTTTATAGCCACTTCACAGAAATAAATGAGGAAGGCTGCCCTAGTTGCATCTGTCATGGCTGTTCTATTATTCAACTCAAGCTATCAAAGTCAAACTTTTAACAAGGTGGAAACTAACTGTCATATCAATAGCATTATGGTGCAGTGCCTATTTCTTCTCAGAAGATAACAAAGCTTCAGGCTGCAGTACTGTACCTGCAGCAGGAGATTGTGGTCTGACTCTGATTTGGACTTGGGAGAGTTTTAAGGGTATTTTTAGTTACCATCCCTTTTGGTTTTGTTACATTTCATTAAAGAACTTCAGGAGTCAAAGTCTCTCCCTCTCACACACTGCAGCCACACACACACACACACACACACACACTTGCACACACTCGACCTGACCTACATACTGCACTGGCCACTCTTTGTTCGTCATGGCCAGCAGCAAACTGTGAAGCTCCAAATCAACTCACACTGCAGCAGTCTTGCTCGTCTCATTCATAAAAAGTATCTCCATGCCTTACTGAAACACTCATATGTGAACCTCATAAAGACACTGCACCTGTCACATAGAACACACACTTGGTGTAATTTATCTCTGGCCATGAATAGTTTCATAACACCTCCCATTCTGTGTGTTTTTAGCTGTGAGCGTTCAAATAGGAAACCTAAAGCTGCTTTATGTAGGGCCATAGGAGAGGCTGGTCCTGATGTGTCACATGAAGATCTAGAGAAAGACGTGCTATGATTTAGATTGGAGACCACAATTTTACAAATTGTCACCCTTTTTCTGCAGCTTCAAGAAAAAGTTCGGAAACATGACTTTTAAGGGTCAAATAACCAAATAAGCTCTTCCACATGTGTGGGGAACTACAAAAACAAACTTGGTGAAGAGTTTAATTAACAGCTGCGTCTGGTGATTATTTCCATTATTGATTGCTGTAATTTTCACATTATTTCTTTCTATAAACTGATCTTATTTTCTTTTTTTTATATATCAAGGGCTGCAACTAAGAATAAGATTATTAATTGGATAAAAAAGGTATATTTTAGTATTTACACTGCAACAACCCGCAAATAGAAAAAGCAGATTTATGCTGCAGTACATCAAATGTAAGTACAGGCAAGGCCACTACACTATAAAACATGAAATTAAATAAACTGACATTTGGGATGCAGCTATGCACTGATAATAAAACAGATCAAATATATCTAAAGTATATTTGATCAGCTATTACTCGAGTTTCTGATGTAAGGAAATATAGGATTTACTCAAGACTGTCTCTAACTAGGGGCATGAAATATTTCAAAAACTCGATAAAATTATGTCATACTCGAGTTTCTCTCCCACCTAATTTCAGCTAATTAGCATCAACTAAATCTGCAGTCTCTGGCAGGTTTAAAAAATACCTTCTGTCTGCTTCCTCTCCGTTTTGAGATGGATCAATGTGGCCAGGCGTTAGCTTTGCTTTATCAAGCATTATCTCTAAAATGGCTTTAACAACAGCCCGGTGGTTACATTGAGCGAACGTCTTGCTACAGAAAAAGGAGATTCATCCCACGAGCTACACAAGGCATGGTTGGCTTACTGCCCCAGTGCCACAGCCTATGCTTTGGATCATAACATAGACCCAACTAATCAATGATGAAATTTGTTGCCAACTAGTTTTATAGTTTTTAGCTTGATCACTAAAATGTCAGAAACTTGTGGAAAGTGATCATCACAATCTCTTTAACTGCAAGATGATGTCATAACATTGCTTGTTTTGTTTGACCAACACCCCAAAACCTAAAGACTTTCAGTTTACAATATAGCGAAACAAAGAAAGTCAGCAAATCCCCATGAATTTAGAAGCTTTGAACAGGAAATTTGCTGTTTTTTGAAGAATCAGTTATTCACCTATTTGTTTTAGCTTAAGTTCATTTCATGATATCAATGAGTAAAGCCACAAAACCAGCTGAGAAAGTGTAGAGAAACTTTCTGGTAACATCTATAGTTGCTCTCTGTCAAGCTATCAGAGCTAACAGGCTTGCTCCTACTGTATATCATATGGTGTTCATATATACTCATGGATGGATTACTGAATGGGCCTATCGGGCACAGGCACAGGGCCCCATATATCAGGGACCTCCCCTGGTCTTCACCTGCAAAATGTCACTTAATTAACGTGAACTGACCAGGAAGAGACTCAAAATGATCACAAAGAGGCACAAAACAACCAGAAAAGACACTCAATTACCTCAAAGAGCCACAAACTACTACAAAGACATGCGGGGTCATCCCTATGTTACCAGGGTTCTATGTTTCCCAGGTTCTATGTTCCCGACTTAACCCTGAAAAAAAACAAAGCTTCTATGTTCCCTGCTTAGACATAAAGGGTTCTATGTTTCCCACTTGGTTGAGCATAAAACATAAAACCGGGGAAACATAGAACCTTTTTTGTGTAAGCGGGGAACATAGAACCTTTTTTGCAGGGTTAAGTGGGTAACATAGAACCTGGGAAACATAGATACGCTCCCGTGCCCAGGGGCCCACTGCCCCATAATCTGCCCATGCGTACACTGTATTAATGCAGTATGAACAAATAAATAGAAGCTTAAAGTCCGGGTAAAGCAAAATGTGTAATGAGTTTGTCATACCACAGGAAAATGTTATATTTTAACCACCCAGCCAGATTTGAGTGATTAAGTAAATCTTCCACTACTGTATATGAAATTAGGTTCCAAAAGCGTGAAAAAAATGAGCGGCGGTTCCTTTGTTTTACAGCTTTTAATCCTGTCACATAACATTAATTTTGCTTATGTGTTTTATCAGTGTTTAGAGGAAAATGGGAACACGTATACTTAGCATTTGAGGCTGATTAAAATGCAGTAACCCTTTTAATACCATTCTTTAATCAATGTGCAAACTAAAAAGTAGACATTTTATTCCTACTTGTTCAACAGTATCAGTTTAATAACATGAAACAAAATCAAAGAGTGGTCCCAATTTCAGCACTTCAACCACTGGCCTATTAGAAAATTTATCGCCTCTCTTCTTTGGAACGTGTCTCCAGAAACGCAGCTGTGACTTTTGTCACATGTGATCCAAATGAAAAAGGCCTGTAACTCATTTAGATCTTGACCCATATTTTTTAGATTTCAAAGCCTTTGATTTGTTTCCATATTTTTGGAATGAGTCTCGATGGTGTCAGATGAAGAATTCTGGTCCAGAATTCAACCGTTTTGTGTAAACAATGAAACCGATTCTGTCATCGCTCCAAATACACAGATGGGTTTTATCTTCAGGAATGTTACTATTAGAGTATTCACCAATGGCTGTTAGTTTTTGAGAAATTAAAAATAAACACAATTCTTTTATGCATGGAAAAATCATTCTCTTTATGCATTTTAACCAGCATGAATGGAGCGCCCAGAGGACTGACATTTTTTCATATTTTCACTCACAAAAAACAAACAAAGCCTCTCCATATTTTTCAAGACTGTACCTCTGTCCTCCTACATGCTGGCCATTTCAAAACCCACCCAAAAGACGAACAAAGAATGCGGAGATATACTGTGCTCTAATCCTGCTGCTGCTAATAGCTCGTGCCAGAAGGTTAACTGGAATCACAGTATCCGTCAAACAACACTAATCCCTCTGATCTATACGCACACAGTATGATTGTCTGTCTCCCACCCAGACTGACCACTGCCCCCTCTCTACACCCCCCTCTTGTGGTTACATGATGTTTGAGGTCAGGTTAGCAGTGCGTGCCGGCTGGAGATAAGCTTCCCTCCTCCACACTATAACCTGAATTATTAAAGTGATCCATGGTCTGCCGTATAGTGTGGTCTCTTGGCTCCTGAGAGGGCTGTGACATGTTTAATCCAAATGGAGCTACACACACTCAAGCTACTGCGAGTCACTTGTCATGTAATCTTTTTCTAGTGTTTCAGTCTCGGTCACATCACATTTGGGTGATTTTAGCTGCTGGGAAATGGAAAATGTCAGATAAGATTTCATATAGTTTGAATAATGTTGTTTCAAAAACTACCAAGATTTGATCTTTTTGCTTATATTTAAGAAATAAGTATATGTACCACCCATGAAGAATTTAAGTAAAGAGGGGAACAGCTACCACTATCTGTACACACTTTTGATAAGACGTATGAAAACCAGCAGCAAACACTATTGTAGAAAAAGAAAAAAAAAGAAGATTACAGGGCTTAGGGAGCTCTGTTCCTGAGAAAATAGCTTCTAGGCTGCTGGCCCGCTCCAGCTCAGCTTCTTCTTCCACAGCCAGATAGTAGAGACCAAATAAAAAAAGAAGAAGAAGAAGAAATAAGAAAAAGCAGCCAAAAGTGCAGGGGGAGAATATTTGTTCAACAGAGAGGAACGGTCAGGGAAATTAACTTGAGGCAGGTGAAGAGGAAATGTCAAAACAGAATTAATGTTGCACCCCAAAGCTTAAAGGCGAGATAATAGAAGATATGAGGAGCAGACTCAAAGTTTGACCTTAAACTTTAGACAGGAGAGAAGAAAATGTTATAGCTCAGACTCTTGGCTGTGATTTTGTACCAGTGTAGCAGTTGTTGGTCCCATTTCCATCAGGTAAGGCTGGTGAGCTACTGCTGCACTGTGGCTTGTTTTGCAAGATAACGTTGGGCAGTATCAAACAAAGAATATTCTTTTTCTAACATTAATATACCAGCTATGTTGGCACTGTACATTTCTGCAAACAACAAATACGATACATTTGATTTCTAAAGTGACGTAATATATTAACTGACTCTGTCAATGGGAGGTGGAGGGGATGGTGGATGGTGTGTTACCCAGGCAAGACGCCTGTCAAGCTGCAGTCCACTGCAAACAAACCATTGCTGTGCTTTCAGTAGCACCAAGCATGGGTGTTTTTAAGGGACCCATCACTGTGTTTCCTGTGGCTTCTCAGCCACCAAATGTGGGTGTTTTTTATGGCCCAAAAATGTTTCCTGCAGGTTTTTAGCCCCCAAACATCTGTTTTTTAAGGGACCCATTATTGTTTTTCCTGGGACTTTTCAGTCCCCAAACGTGGGTGTTTTTAGGGACCCATCATTTTGTTTCCTGTGGCTTTTCAGCCCTCAAATGTGAGTGTATTAAGCGGCCCGTCACTGTGTTACTTGCAGATTTTCTGCCCCCAAATGTGGATGTTTTGTAGGAACTTGTCACTGTGTTTCCAGCACATTCCCAGCTCCCAAACATGTTTTTTTTAGGGACCCATCATTGTGTTTCCTGCAGCATAATTACATAAATATTTTTCAGGGACCTCTTGCTGTGTTTCCTGCTGCTTTTCAGCCCCCAAATGTGGGTGCTTTTTATGGCCCTATATTTTTTGGTGGCTTTTTAGCCTCCAAACATAGACGTTTTCAAGGGTCCCATCATTATGTTTCCTGCAGCTCTTCAGCCCCCAAATGCTGGCGTTTTTTTTTAGGGACCTGTCGCTGAATTTCCTGAGACTTTTTAGCCCCTAAAAATCACTGATTTTTAGGATCTGTCACTGTGTTTCCTGCAACCTTACAACCCCCAAATGTTAGTTTTTTTAGCCGCCAAACGTGGGTGTTTTTTAGGGACCTGTCACTGTGTTCTCTGCAGCTTTTTAACCTCTGAACATGGGTCATTGTTTTTCCATCAGGGATTGTGACCCCAATGCCAGGTATTTTAGGCCAAAACGTGATATTTTCCAACCAATAACCGAGTGTTTTTTGTCCGCCAAATTAACCACACGTTAACCACAGCATTGCCAAAGTGTCAATGTAATGTATATATGGTTTGCAGAAACATACAATGCCAATTTTTTTTTCTGGCCACTGGGTATACATTTTATACTCGTCAAACCATTCAGTGTGTCCTCATGCGCTGCAGAGAAGCATCTGTTTGTAAACATGCAATATTGACATGGTAGAACGAAGTATGAAGAAGGACTTCTGAAATAAAAATATCACAAGATGTATTTTTGATGATTTCACATCCAAGATATCAGCATGCTCATCAAACCTAAAGTCTGGACAGAAATTCTACTTCACTCTCCTCATTTTCTCAACAGGCTCAATCCAGGATCATGTGGATTATACTATAAAGACCCATTCTAAATCAAAATCAGATCTTGCATTTCCCCCAGCTTACATCTTCAATATCAGTAACAAGTCTCGGTGAGGAGATAATCCACCATTCTCCAGGGTACCTGACAGGTCAACAGTGTTCGGGACATGGATCGCTGCTCGTTGGGTGGTGTGCATGTGGTGAGAGGGGAGAAAATCTAATGGGGAAAGGGCTGTGACATGTGCCAGGCATCCACACACACGTACAGTGTGTAAATAGTTATGGGAGGTTTATCTCCCAGCGACTTCATTCTGGCACACCTCACTGAATTAGCTTACAGTTCAAGGCTCATCCCATCCCACTGGAGATAATAAACCCGAATCTTCAATTTAATTTCCCACCTATCTTTGCTTTTTGTTCTGCGCTCTCCCATGCATCTCTGTCTTTTTGTCCTGCTTCCAATCCAATTAACTAACTGAAAGTTCGAGCAGTGAATGCTGATAAATGCTGCTAAAAGAATTACTAATTTGATTTTGATGGAAAACAAACAAGCTCTTGATAGAACCGAGCTCATCATTTTTCACTCTGCTCACTCCGACCAGATCAGATGGAGATCAGAGCTCACAAACCTCACCGGAGGGGAGTACTGAGAGGCGTGTGTTTGCAGCATAGCCTGTGTGTTATCTCATCAGTTCAAACAGGCTGAACACAGCACTGTGTCTCATTTCAACATAAGGCTGATAAAAATCAGTACATTGGTAGCATGTTGGTCCTCCCCAATCTGACCGCATGGACCGCATGCACACATGAGTAGCGGCAGTGCAAACACATACACAGCTACACAGACCCTGAGGCAGCGACTTTTGACAGAGGGCACCTTGAAATGAAAATCTCAGTGAGTCACCGTCAATACAGGAAAACAAACAACTCGTAAAACACACCATCAATTTTCTTTGTTATTCACCTGAAGGCAAATAAAAGTGCCATCACATGAGAAGCTCCTGCCCTCTAATGCTACGTTTCATTTGTCTAATATATGTGTTCAGCAATACTACAGATTGACCTTGCCTCCAATTCCAAAAAGGCAGTAATTATGCGAGAAAAAACAGAAGCGCATGGCCTTCTTTCCAAGCCCCTGTGATTAATAACGTCCGTGTCTGGCATAGTTCAGTGCCGATTGGATTTACAGCAGCATAATTGATGGGTGGACTCCTACTGTGAGACAAAAGTCAAGACAGGATTTCCTCCTGAGCTGCAAGCGTGAAGATTCCCAGCGTGCGAGGACGGAGAGAAGTCGAACGGAATAAGAGCCAAACCATCTGCTGGTAAAATGAGTGGAAGATTTGTGGAGATTTGTGAGAGGTGAGTCTTCCTCTGAGCGGCTCTGAGATTGGAATACAGATTGAAGATGGAGCTGAGAGAGAGAAGAGCAAACTGAGTTGGTTTAATGGAGGACAATGGCTCCATAGACTGTGAACAAAGAGTCTTTCACACACCTGAATGTGTGCGTTTAGTTGAGATGAGATCATAAATGAGCAGATAGCGAGGAACATGGGTGAGGACTGAAGGACAAGGGGTTGGGATGAGGGGAAGGGGGTCTTATAGGGGCAATGAAAGTGAGAATGAAGAAAAACAGCAGGGGCTGTGTTTGCTTTTAGGGTTTTGTTGACACCATCCAATAGCAGCAGGCAGGGTAACTTGTGTTGTAGACAGGGAACACCCCGAGGGTCTGACATGTGTTCCTGCTGAGAACATGCCGTTCAAGTGAAAGAAATGCAGTGGGGAAAAAAACACATGAATGGAGATGCACAGATAGCACCTGATGCACTGTGCTGTCACCTTCCTAGAAGCTGTTAGCCTCATGCTAAGTGCTAACAGGCTTAAGAAATTAGCCTTTTGCCCTGTGGATCTTGGGTTTTACTTTTTTTTTTTTATCCTGTGGTCTGCAGGGTTTCATCTATAACTACTTTAGTTGTGAATAGTGGTCACCCACTTATGAACACTAGTTAGTTCTTCCAATTGCAAGCTTGCATGCAAATTATGGCTGATGCTTGCAGCAGAACACTTTCAAATTTTGTGCTTTAACACAACACATTTCTGCCACTGCAGAAATTAATGTACCCTATATGTACCAAGATGGAATATAAGGGAGGTACCCTGTATTACTTCAGCTACACTTCATAACTTTTCTAAAAATATTTTTTTGTCATATTTGCTGAAAATGTCTACACAAAAGTCTACACAGCAGTACATGGGAGATGATTATGTGAAAAAATCATGTTCCTCTGCCTTCTCGTATTGCTTTTCATGGCCTCGCAGAGCATGAATGAAAACAACCAATCAGAGGTAAGGAGTCTCTGATGCAGCTGTCAATCACTGCTCATGAGCTGTGGTCAAACTGTCAAACCAGGCACCGCTGATCAAGTATGCATAAAGATTCTGTTTCTGCATTGCCTATTTCGTGCCTTAAAACATGAGAGGCATATTTTAGTGTACTGTTTAGCTGTAAAATGAGGAAGTTGCTCCAGCCGGTGGGTGTAGCTTGGTGCTTTGCTGAATCGTTTCCAACATAGAAGCCAAGTCACAAAGGAGCAGGTACGCCAATATTTTTCTGCAGGCTATACGTCTCATGTAATACTTTGTTGATGTAATGACAGTTTTGGCAAATATGCAAATAATAAACTGTAGCTTAAACAGTATTCTATAAACCATAACCACAATCCTTCCATAACCGCAACCATACTGTTTCCGGTAAGTAGGAATTATTAACACCTTTTAACAAAAGGTAACCAAACAGGGTCCTGATTTGTCCAATACTGATGGTTTGAGCTGGTAATAGGGTTGGACTAAAACAAGTATGCATAAGGCCGGTTTCCACTGCAGGAACTTCAGGGTAAATTTACGGGGCCGGGGCCGTTGGTGCTTGTCTCCACCGCAGGAACCACCCCCGAGGGACAGAGTTCCGGAACTTTTACAGGGGCTAAACAAGTCCCTGCCTCGGAGTAGGTACTCAGAACGGCCCCAAGAGACTCCTGGCTGGAGCTTGGGGATTACTTGGTGCTGATTGGATATACTCAAGGCGGAATGTGACGTCAACAGAAAGCAACAAAATAGCCGGCATTTTTAAAACTCAGCAGATGAGGGTTAGCTCGTTCATAGCTTCCACCGCCATGTAAACAAACTCAAGAACCGGTCCATGAAAAACATATTTTTTCCGGCGGATATCTTAGTTACAACATGATTGAGCTAGCAAAGCAGTTTTGTGTTGCTATGTGTGGTATTTATTCAGTTTTGGGAAATCACGATGTCTAGAAAGCATCAGCTGACAGGGACAGCTAACAGCAGCAGCAAAGCTAACATCAGGACGTCATCTGTTAAAAGCCTCCCGTTGTTGGAAACGACATAAAACTACTCCAGTTAGCTCAATCATGTTGTCACTAAGACATCCGCTGGGAAAAAAAAAAATGCACGGGCCACTTTGTGAGTTTAGTGAGTTATTACAGACACTGCTATCGACTAACAGCTAACAGCGTCCCTACACCACTATGATGCCCCGGTCAAAATGGTCGCGCAACGATTACATCACATCCAGAGCCCGGTAACTTTACAGGAACCTTCCTCCTACTCCGCTCTCTCACTGGAGACACGGTGGTTGAGAGGGCCGCGTGAGAGGACGTTCCTGTAGTAGTTCCTGACCCCCAAATAGTACCAGGAACTTCTTCAGTGGAAACGGGCCTATAGTCTACAATACAGCTGCACCACCGTGCAGTCCCACTACATATTTAATCTGTACAGAACACACTGGGAGAAAAGAGATAGAGACTCACATAAATTACCTACAGTGGCCTGAAGTCATGAATGTTTGACAACTCAATGTAAATCAGAGAAGAAACCAAAAAAAAAAAAATTGGCTTGTCTAATGAGTCACATTAAATGAAGTTTGGGGGCATTTTTGCTTCAGGCTCAAATTAATGTCCAAGCATGAATGCTATCCAAATCCTCTTTGAGCAAGGGAGCTGCATGGGTGGTACCAGTGGGGACAAAGGCCCTTACTTCTGACTATGCTGCCATGTTTAAACTACCAAGAACCACAGACTTGTGATTCCTCTTCTTTTTGAACCAAGTCAATGAACCCCACTGTTATGTTCTGTATTTTGTAGTGGTCTTATTTTTCAGTCTTTTTTATGAGCAACAATCAAACACTAAGGGAACTCTTGTTCTATTAGATTTTTTAAAATCAGCAATTCTGTCTGATATACAATTTTGTTCTAATGGAAAGCATTAAAATGTCAATAGTATTAAAGTAAGGTATAAGCAAGAAAAATGCATGAAGGGGGACTTGTAAAAGTGCTATTACTTTATGAATGAAGCTTTCTTGGACATTTCTCCCATTCTGGGAATACCTGTCAGGATACGTTTCTAGGAGAGCTGCTGTTTTTCATTTTGTTGCACTCTGTGGACAGATTCTTTCCGACAGGTTTGGGTCCACTGGGATGTCCCTCTCTCTCAGATGGCAAGCAGCCGATTTAGGCCTATCTAGTACTGATTGTGGAGCTGTTACCAATGGTTACGAGATGCCAGCTCCTTGGAAGAGTGACAAGAATTGTGGATTTGGGGACATTTCTCCCTCTTGTCCTCTGATTCATGTGCCCAGCAAGGTTTTTGAAATCATACTGTCAAAGAGTGAAAAGATCCAGGGTAACTGTGATAACACTGCAGTCAATTCTTAGGTTGTCACTCCTCCAACCTGTGGCCATGTCCCTTGTCACCCATGCTCACTGTTCTCCAAACACTCCCAGACAGGTGGAAAATGGCTGCGCTCTAACTGTCTGAGCCACGGGCCCGTTAATCCAACAATTCATCTCAAACGGAGCAAAGAGGTTTTTCCAGACCTGCATTTGACCTCAATGCTGGAGGTAAACATTAAGCTAGACTGCTGTTTGCTGACAAGCCTCAATAACCTGTGTACCTGAGTGCAGCCTAGGGGCTCCCTAAAGCAGGGACTTAAAATCTTTTCCAGCCCCATGTGAAAATGCCTAAGACGCAGACTCCAGTTTAGTCACAGCAGCTACCTGAGAAACTTTAAAATTATATATTGAACCTGTGGATGGCATGCCTATCAACCATCACACTTATAATTGATATTCTCTGTGTTTCATAGCACCAAATCTTGCTTCTGATGCATCAGACTAACTCTGGCCCCAAGACTTCTCAAAAATTTGTTCCTGAGATAATACTAGAAACTGAAACCACAAAAAATTAATTATAGGTCACCAGGTGTAAGATCTGCTATTTTTAAGGTTAATTAATCAAAAATGAGCATTAAAACTTGTCAAATAATCAAGGCAGCACAAAAGAAAGTAGCAATTATCTGTGAAGGTGAGAAATGACAGCAAAGAACGCCGGTCTCAGGTGTTTGAGATGCGACGCTCGCTGCATGACAAATGCATCACCGCTAATTACATCAAGGTCATAACTGTTGGGATCAAAGAGCACGGCGATGACTCGGGTTCTCCGATGACCAAAGATTACGAAAGCCCCTCTGCCCTCTTTGTAATACTGCAGTTCTCAGCCAGGGTAACCCCGAAATAAAATAATGCTGCAGACTGAAATGAAAGAACAAAGGGAAGAAATGCACAGAGGGAAGGCTGGAGTATTATCAAGCATGCGTTTTGTTCTGTGTGAAGAGTGACAGGATAACAGAGAACAAAGCGTAAGGAGGAGATGCAGGGAGGAACAAAGACGGAGTGAAACTAAGACAGAAGCTATGTTTCCATCCAACCGTCAGACAAATTTAACATAAATGTTTCACTATTTTTTTTATTGTGACAGAAATTAAAATCCACATTTTCCCCATCTACCCAGATGGAAAACACCAGGAAGGCCGGAGGAAATAAAGTGGCTCCCAAATGTCTTAAAACTGACCAAATCAACATGATGTTCTCACATACTGTGCTTTTACTGAGACTTAAAAACAGAAATATGCACTTGGCAATTTGCAAAGCCTTCAACTAACTGCCAGCTCATACGAAAAGGACCAGACAGAAAAGTATTTCAGAGATGATGTTGGTTTTTCTGCCACTCAGAGGTATAGTGCAGTTAATCACGAACTTGGCAAAGTGCCGACCTATGTTGTGGATGACCCTAACTCGACCCTGAACATAGCCAGGGCCACCGTCAGGGCCGGAGGGGCAGGAGAGGTAGGGAGGTAACCAGTGAGAGACCACAAGAGGCCACATTGAGGGGAAGAGAGACGGATCAGGGCTCCATGTGAGGGAAAACAGAAGAGCAGTGAGTGCAGGGTTGTAGAGCGAGGTAGAAATGAATAGAGAAGGCAGGGAGACAGAGGAAGCATGACTGGGAGCCATGTCCAGAGAGGGTGAAGTGAACCAGAGCAGAATAAGTGTAGGTCAAAGGCAGACAGGGAAACAAATCTTCCGTCTGTGTGAACATACAACACTTAACTGAAGTAAAGGCTGAAATATGCACGCACACTTTCATACGTCAGCACACAAACCGACAAGCAGGGAGGTCAGGGCCACTGAATAAAAGCCTGGATTGTACGCCACTGCTGGCATCGCTCTAGAGCTCGCAGATTTAAAAACTTGAGTAGAATAATAAAACTTGTGAGTGAAGCATCTCTGGAGCATTATTCCTCCAGCCGTGGCATGAAAAATACCCTGAATGCTTGTGCTGCGGTGGAGGCTGAGTGAAACCGGATCAGGAGCTGAAGCAGCAGCTCAGCGGGGGACGGCGTGTGGGTTCGGAAGCCGGGTCTTTAACGAGGTGTCTGACTGATCGGCTCGGCACTGGCACAAACTGATACGCCCAGCCTCTGTGTGGCCTGAGCAGCACCCAGGACAAACCACCAGGGACCATCAAACGGAGGCCGCGGTCCTGCCAACGCTGCTCGCAGCCCATTATCGGCCTGGAATTAGAACATTTGTCTCCTGCCAAAGCCTTTTAATATCAACAGCCCATGTTTTACATGAAAGGATTTCGCTGACACGCTTATTCGCAGCAACTTGCAAAGAATCTTGGAGTAGACGAACCATGAAAAGTTAGACTAAGGGGAGTAGGAGTTATGAATCGCACCGCCTGAAAACATATGCAACACAGAGGAGCAGAAAGTAATGTATGATTTTAGAGAAAAGGACTGATTATAAGAAGGACGAGAAATGGACTGAGCCAACTGGGGAAAGAATGACGCTAAAGGTGCCTCATCAGAAGTGCCTGTCGAATTGTCAACCAGCCCCTCACTCCACACTTTTCTGACGGGAATTGGGGAAGCTGTGTCCAATTATTTTTGTAATTTTATGAAACAGACAAAACAACAAGCACAGCATCTCTCTCTTTAGTTCTTTTTTCATTTGTTACACAACTACTTCTGTCACATTTCCAGTTTACAACAACAGTCTCCAGGGGAACCACGTCGTATGCACTCTCTTTTCTAGCATTATCCAGCCATGAATCACTTCAAGAGATGATTTTTAAGCCCACAATAGAGCATTGCAATTTAATTTGCATTCCTTACTTATCCATAGTTACAAAGAGTGGTTTGGTGACTCCTTCTTTTTGTTTTCCAAGGTGTACTAATAAACAGTCAATATAGTAGCACTTGAGTAAGAATTACTTTCTGAATTTATATAAGATTTACATAAAAATAAATGCTGCAAACACCATTAAAAGTAGGGTATAGATACAGAACAATGGCTGCTACTGTATTAAACTCTACCGAAGCCATTGTCCAAGGATTCAAGATACTACACTGTCCACTGGCTACAATAATGCTACAGTACTACAGTAGGAGCCTGTTTCACAGCATGGTGCTGTGACTCAGAGTATTACTCACATAACAGTGCTTTGTTGTTAAGAAGCAATTTAACACATACGCTTTTCCGAATCTTCTAATCTACTGTTGAAAATTGGAACAACTTTGTATAATTGATAGCTTTCCCTGAAAGCCCATTTTTCTTTTTTTGTGCAAATTGGTCTTTTGAAGCTGCACTTCAACATTTAGTGTTTTACACAAAGATGAGGAACTCAAGAGACAGATTATTAAAAGAACGGTAAAAACTGTTGAAGCAGAGGCTGAGATATGATGACTTTTCGTCCAAACATTCAATTTTAGATTTTGTATAATGTAACTTAATAGTGTCCTTGTAGCCCCAGTTCTGAACACATGCTTTCTGCTATTAATTGAATAACTGACTTTTAGGGGGGCAGACCTAAAAGTACTGTGGAATAAGGTGATTATTTCTTACTTAAAGCTATTTAAGGGGAAAACAGAATATAAGGCGTTGGAAAAGATTTAAAGTAAATGTAGAGAAAATCTAAAGTACCTTTCACAAATATAATCATTTTAAATAATGTTCACAATAAGATCTGTGGAATATATCATGTAAATGGGACATTGTTTGTTACAAATAAAAGTCCACAGTTTAAAAGGAGTACATGAGAAATGTGTTTTAAAAATTTAGGACAACTGACCCTTTAAGCACAGCTCAGAACCTCATGAAAGCCTTGTCAACATCAGCCTAAACCTACCTGCAGAGTACCCCCAGACGTGTAATAGCCCCACCCATCAACAGATGGCAGTGTTCTGTCTGTGATGGTGAGGGGAAGAGAGGCAGCAGCTGCACAGCAGACCCCTGCAAAGAGGGAGGCTGCTGTAATGATGGATCTAACCTTGGGAGACGATTGTTAGGCTGCAAATGAGCTGCCGAGGTAGAGTTTGGGCGGAGCTGTGCCTTCTCCCCACAGACCTGAAGATTAACATCATTTTACATTTATATTACAGGCGTTTAGCAGATGCTTTCATCCTCTGTGACAAGTGTAGTAGGATCAGCTTCAGCTGCTAGTTCACCAACTAATAGAGGAAAATTGTGGGCACCATCACGCTCAGACAGTGGTGAAGAGTTGGCTGATGAGCAGATTGTACAAGTCATCGACTTAATAATTTGTGTTCATTGCTCATATTTAATCTACTCATATATAAAGGCTGAAAAAATGTCCTTGTTAACATCTCTGCATGCTGCTAATGGATGAGAGAAGACAAACCAAAGAGGAAAGAGGTGGGAGAACGAAGAGATAAGGGCCAGGACAGAAAAAAAAGAGGAGGAAATGGGAGCAGAGGACGAAGAAAGAAACCGGGAGAAGCAAGAGGGAGAATGCTGTAGATTGGGAATGCTAGGGAAAAGGTCAGCTGCCTCTTCAGCACTTCTCCTTGATAAACTGAGGGAAACAGTGGCCTGGATAAATCCTGCTTTGTCTTTATTTACTGAGATGTCTAGCTTTTCATCGCTGCCTCTATAAATGGGCTCCTGTGGGGCAGAAACAGTCAGGCTGAAGTGAAGACGGCAGAGTAACTCAGCAGATAGAGGTGGTGTACCATGGTGTGTGGAGAGGTGGTGTGTTTCTATCTAAGATTTTAGGAAGGGGTTATCTGCAGGAATCTGACAGTCAAATGTTAAACTTTTTTAGATCTTCTTAAGATTAATTTATAACCATTTATACACTAATATGGCATATATAACTAAACAGCAAGAATGGCAAGGCATATCCATGGTGAGAGATATTTAATGGCTGCGGCGGAGAGTGACAAGTGTGTTGGACTTTCATGTTTAGTATAGTCCATTGAACTTCAGAATAAAAGCAGATGATGTTTTGACATTTTTATATTGTTTTAAAGTACTGCCATTTTGTGTTTTGTTGTAGTACTTCAAAGAGCTTGGATGTGGCAATGCTGTTATACATAATTGGTGTGTCCGATTTAACTTAAGACGCTACACATAATAGGCTGACAATATATTGCAGCTACAAGTTAAAGAACTGTTTTGGCAATTATTACCTCTCTAAAACTAGAGCCAGTAGGCAGTTCGGGTAGCTTAGCATAAAGCTAAACTGCTAGCCTTACTATGTCCAAAAGTTAAAAAATTCCCCTAACCAGTACAAACTCTAAAACAAAACAAACAACAACAAAAAAACACAATGTCTTGTTTGTTTGAGCTGTACCAAGTGTAAAAAATAATTTTTTGACTGGTGTGTTACCAAAGACCAAAAGGTGTTTACTCCTATGTCGAGCAAATGGGGGCAAGGAGCAGCTGAGATATCAAGAGAAAATAGTTTAATCTTGTTGTGTTTTGGGGTGCCGGGAAGCAATAAAGATGGGATTTTTTTTCAGATTTCCATGTGTAAAGAGCAAACATGCTCAAACACAGCTCTGGACTTAGTGTCTGAAAAGGGAGGAGATCTGGGCCAGACTTGGCAACATGACAGTTCCCCAAAAGAGAAGCCTAAATATCTTGATTGCTCCCTGGTAGCTGGCTGCAGAAGGAGTGCGGGACGAGACATGGGCCAAAATAAAATTCAAGTACATGTCTAACAAATTTTTGACCAACGTTTTCTATCATTTTAGGTAGTTCCTATGTGTTCATTTTGATTTAAAAAAGGGGGATTGAGATCATGATTGGCAGTTGCGTGTGCCACTCGGTATGCTCGCTATAATGGCGCTGCTTGCAATTGGTTGGACAGGTGTATGGGCAGGAACTCAATACCAGCGGAGTTGGCAACTGAGCAGACTCGCCAAATAATGTCACCAGCACAAGATGGCAGCGGCAGTATCTAGGATATTTTGGCTTCATTTCTGTACAGTGGGAGTAAGTAGAGATGCTTTGTCCGTCTTTATATAGACGAATTTGGCGAGCGATTTGTGTATGCCGCCATTGCTGCGGTGACATGTGTCAGTCATCAATTCATTATGCTGTCATTGTGAACCATATGACAGCATCATGAATAGCTGGATTGATGATGTTAGACAGTGGCCTCAGGTAACTGATGAAGGTATCTTAAATGAGTACCGATATTAATATAGAGATTAATCATTTGTTTGAGCGATAAGCAGGAAATATTAGAGTAATAGAGAGATAATAGACTGTATCATTAAACACTGTGTAATATAACGTTAGCATACGTTACATGTGCTGACGTTAGCAAGCTAGCAGCGTGACATTTAATCGTTATGGAGAGGCTACGTGACCATCACATCATATTGAAGGCGATCAATATTGATCGCCTTCAATATGATGTGATGGTCGTCTAAAAGGCGGTGTAAAATTTGCCCGACCCATCCGGAGCTCAGGTAATTTTGACCCTCAATCAGAGACCTGTAATTGCCGTTTTTTTGGTCATCGGAGGCCAGGCATCAATAAAATATTCTTGAATACCTAAAACAAAACACAAACACGTGTTGTTGTTGTTTTTAGTCATATAGCCTGTCCATAATGATTAAATGTCACGCTGCTAGCTTGCTAACGTCAGCACACGTAAAGTATGCTAACATTATATTACACAGTGTTTAATGATACAGTCTATTATCTCCCTATTACTTTAATCTTTCCTGCTTATCGCTCAAACGAATGATTAATTTCTATATTAATATCGGTACTCATTTAAGATACCTTCATCAGTTACCGGAGGCCACTGTCTAACATCATCAATCCAGCTATTCATGATGCTGTCATTGTAGAGAGTTCACTGACAGCACAATGAATTGATGACTGACACATGTCACCGCAGCAATGCCGCCACCGCAAGATGGCGGCATACACAAATTGCTCGCCGAATTCGTCTATACAATCTAGACAACGGCTAGTGTGAGTCACAAAAAAGGGGGCCCTAAAGTTTCAGGAGTTTGGGAAAACCTGGCAGCTTGGTCTTCCTGACCGAGTTTGAGGGAAGTACTCGCGGCAAGTCAGCTGTTGTTTCTGTAACCAAAGACACAACTTATTTGCGGTTGTTGGTGTTGTGTTAGGCTGATGTTAGGCTACTTTAATGGTAGTTGAAACAGACACCAAGATTTTATAATCAGTGTCTGTGGCTTAAATGCATTATGCTAAGTTCACACTATGAGTAACAAGTAACAAAGCAGCTAGCAGTGTTATGGTGATTCGATCTATTCAGAAGAATTCTCAAGACAAACAAAACTTTGAAGGATAACGCACATGTTTTGCAAAAGTTACAGTGAAGGTCTTGATTTTTAAATGTAGGGTTTTTTGCATGTTGTAAATTAACAACAGTATTTCACCATGTGCACCAGAAGTGTACAGTCTTTGTTCTTCTGCTCATTTGAATCAATTACTGACCAGACCCCACTTCCTCCTCCTCCTTCACGACTCACTACCCGTCCTCCTGCTGCTCAAACTAACATTACCTCCCACTATCAGCAGCACCCACTCACCACATACTGAAAGCTGATAGTAAATATTTGGGTTATTCCAGCAGTAACCACAGTCCAATCCCCCCCAGTATGATAACATAATGCTGAAAAATGCTTATGATAGGGTCTCCTAGTGGCTCAGCTGCCCACTGCCAAAACCACATACTCAAACCTTGGCACAAGAAATATGGCTTACACTAAGCTTTTGACAAGCTTTTCTGCTGACTTTCCATTCCTGAACAATTTCATAACTATCAGCTGTCATAAAAGGTGAGAAAGGGCCTGAGAAGGAGACACTTCCTGCTCATCTCAGCTGTGACTGCATGTTAATGAGGAGGGGAGTTCACTTGGTCAACAAATAATATCATCAATCAAAACACTGTCTGTCTGTGTTTTACTACATCAGTATGTTAAGGGTGTTGTGTGAATCGACAGGGAGTAAAGTGGAAAAAAGTTCCTTGATTGAAGCTCTGCTGTGTCTGCTTCTATCACTGCTGCAGACAGGCAGTGAGGCACATAATGTCTTCATCATATCTTCATCAAATAAAATGTAGTAAGTAAATTTAATGGGAAAAAATAAATTATTTCAAATAAGGGGCCTATATTTTTGAAAAATGGCCTAATTGTAAATGTTTAGTGTCTTTTCTCGAGTTGATGCAAATGAGCAATTTGTAAAAATGGGAATATTGGGAATATCTTGAAAGTGTGCTGCTATTTATTGCAATAATTATGCTAAACTAAAAACATGATGGCTCAATAAGAAAATATTACTCAGGAGCAAACACAAGAGCAGAGCTCTTGCTTTTGATACTAAAAATGGGAACAATTAATTGCACAGTGAATCAGTCACTGTGTTAAAAAGGAAATAACTACCCAGTCAGTAGGTGAGCACCTGAAAGCCAAACTTGAGACAGATTTTTTTTTTTTTTTTTAGTAAAGTAAGTCACCTATTAGAATATAACTTGAGTTAAAGTCTTTGAGATTCAGATATTTACTGTTCTTATGTATGAAATGTATTTTATTATATTAAATGTAATTAGTAGTGGAGTAAAAGTAAAGTAGAATAGTAAGAGAGTAAAGTACAGATACTCCCAAAAAATACTTCAGTATTGTAACATAGTACTACTGATTTGTTACCTTACATCACTGTACCCAATAGAATTTCAAATACTTTGTGGCTACTGACGCATTTGTTTTTGTAACCGTGACTATTTTTTACATAAATTGTGACTCAAAAAATGTGGCAATAAGCTTTTTCTCTTGGAAACTGAGAGAAAAAGTGTATAAGTAAGTGTATTAAGTTGTGTGCAGGTGCTAACCTTCACCTGGCTGATAATAAAACCTTGCTAATCCGATTACATTTTACTTCCTGTGGACATAAATGGGATTTGAATTGATTATTAAGAGAGCAATTACTATCAAGAAGTGTCACTATATAGATGAATTCCTTCTAAACGGACTGTAGAATGAAGGCAGAGGAGTTGAGGAAAACTGTAACATGCTGAAGAAAGAAAGAGGACGACTGGAAGAGGATATCCAAGATGATATCTTTAGCATTTGTACAGACTTAAAGGCGCTGTATGTAATTGGTCAAATACAGATTCTTGGGTTACTGGTTCAGTACAACTACCAGTCCAGAGCGTTGGTATTTGACGACCTGGGAATGACACTCAACAATCGACTATCTTTCATCAGAGTTACATACAACACCTTGAACATCTGTTGAAACTGAACATGATGATTATCTAAAAACCTTAAAGTTTGCAAATGCTTCTTTAAAAAGGAAAAGCTGTTACTGAGATCACATGCTATTTATCATCATGTATCTCTCTAGGTTTTGAAGTATTGAGCGACAAATTAAAGAAAGCAGCATATTTCTGAAGTGAATACAAACTAAGGCTGGGTGATATGAAGACAGTCAAATATCACAATATTTTAGATTGAATACCTTGATACTGTGATAATAATGAAGGGCTGAATATTGCTGCTTTCACAAAATATTCACACAATGAGATTTTTTGATAAATTACAATCAGTAATGTGGATATAATGACTAAGTGGGTAAAGGTAAATAATAGAACAGCAAGAACAGTCTGTAAGTTCAGAAAATTGCATCACTTTCCTGTAATGCAGCCTTTAAAACCAGGAAAGGACAACAAATGTGATATTATGATATCCAAAATCTAAGTCGATATCTAGTCTCATATCACAATATCAATATAATCCTGATATAATGCCCTAATTTCAAACTCCTAATCACTCCTCCTCTACCTCTGTTTCCCCCTTTTACTTGGGAAGGAAAGCTGGGTATTTATATGACCCAGCCTGGAAATCAGTTATAGCAAAAGGAGTGAACAGAATAGAACATATTCAACTCTTTTTAAAAGCAAAGGAAATGCCTAATCTCAGCAGAATGGTAAGAGACATGAAATTCTTCTGGGAAAACTAAACCAGGGCTGTTGCCGTACTGGATGCCACCTACGCTGCCCAGAAACTTCAAGCCTAAAGATAGATCTCTTTTGAAATCTTGAGGAAAGCACTTGGTGAATTGTTTCAATTGGGGGTACACTGAGCGCAGACCTGCCATTAAGCTTTGCTGATCCCCCTGAGCCAGTCACCCCTCTCAGGAGGCTCACAGTGACCTCACTTATTCCAAGCTCATGCTGTCTGAAATGGGGTTAGTGCTTCAGCAGCACCAGGATAATGCCTGGAAGACTCCACTACTGTATGTATGTATATGACAGTGACACTTGACCAGTCCTAAGGCATACATCCTCATACATCACGTCTGGTTGCCACACACAACAAATCCTCCACATGAAGGGTACCATAAATTCAACACAAACACACCCTGCTAATGAAAATGAGTGGAAAGGGTTAAAAGTGAACCTTTTATGTAATTAACCCTGAGAGGTGAGCTGGTGTAATGGCGCCATCAGAATGTGACTCATGTTGCTAATGAGACTTCTAAATGCGCTGTAACAACAGGGTCACAACCAGCTGACCTCGCTGTCGTCAGGGAGACGTACATGGTTATGAACGCGAGGTATGAAAAACAGCATATTTCCACTTCCCTCCTATGGTGAAGTGTCTCACTGCATGCTGGGTAAGAGGTCAGAGGTTACAAAAGCTACAGAATCGCTCCATTACAGACTGCCTCGAGACTGACGGCTAAATCCTCATACGCTACATTTACCCTGGAGGTATTACAGAGAGGGAGCGTGAGGAGGAAAGGAACAGATAGAGTTAGAAGTAATAAAGAGTTTTCCAGTCCGGTCAGATGTGAGCCTGCGGCTGCACCGCTGCTGCTCCTCCTCTGGCTGCTGTGGTCAGATGCTATTAAGGACACATAAGAGAGACGGATGGCCGCTGACAGGCTGAGGAAAGACCCAAGTGAATTTCTCTGGTTTTCTTTGACGTCTTAGTGTTCTAGGAAGGTGGTGGTAACGGCAGCGAGGGGAGGGGAGGGTTTACACGGGTTGAATTTACGCTGTGGTCTACGTCCGGATCCCGAGTTCATGACCCCCCCTCCCTTCTCAACAAGCAGCTCTTTGTGTTGCCTCTAATTTGACAGGCCCTGCGTTTTCCCCCTACTGTTTGGCCGCGTGTTGAGCTTTTCTTTTTGCTGTTATTTCAGTGGTACTATTGCAGCAGAGAGCCAAGAAAACACGTAGTTAACTTGTCAAGATTATAAAGCTTTCGCAGCTACTATTAAGAAAAAAAGGCAGAAAATTGTGAAAAGTGCAGTTTGATTAAGATTGCAGAGAACTGCCCGGTAAGAGAGAAGAGAAATTCAGTATGTATAATTTATAGCAGCTTCATGCCATTGGAAAAGAAACTCAAATAGCATACCAATTAAGTTATTTTCTCTGGTTTTTGGAGGCCCAGTGATTATTTGGGATAGAGGAGGTGCAGGGAGGCCTGTTCTGGTTTGGCCTGGAGGCCCACATCAGGCCTGAGGCATGGAGATCCTCTCCTTTGGTCCTCGTGACCGCTGACGTCTCCGGTTACTTTGTGCAGAGCGGCCTCGCTTCCCGCATCGCTTATTCTCAGACTCGCTTTACCGTCTGTTTGTTTGTGTTTCTGGGTGTGTGTTGAGTTGGAGTTTGCTTGTGTATCTTTAAATGAGTATGTGCAAAGTGCTGACAAGGATTCACATATTTTTCTGTCCAAACAAAGCTTTGCAACAAGTGTCCGTCAATTAATGCTCGTAGCCCTTTTCCTTGTCTGTTTAGGTTGAGACTGACAGTGATTGACACTCACTGACAGTGTACCTGACACACATCTGGATCATCCAGATGTGGTAAATACCAAGCGTATGGTAGCCTGCAAATCAAAGGCTTAAGTGTGATCCCTAACAAGTCCTCCCTCATTCTAGTGGGATTCAATACAATCATAATTTACATTTCAGTCATTCCTGCTTTGGATCAGTGTCACAAAGGTTTGACACCATGTGTGGGCGCTTAGAATAACTGTAAAAGAGACAAAGTGCACAAATGATTGAAACTGGACCTAAGGAGAAACACAGTGAAGTCCAGTTGAACTGTCAGGACATTGCATGAACTGACAAGCTAAGTGATGAAAGAACACAGAAAACAACCTGTTATTTAAAGTTGACCACGGCTTTAAGGCATGAGGCAAAATCTACCTTAGCAGCTTTGTACATCAGCACCCACATTTTGAATAAGACACAAGCAGAAGGACAGATATGATTTTTGTCTTCAGTCCCTCTGCTCAAGCTCCAACCTGCTCGCTTCCGTTTTTCTGGGAAAAGACTGCCTTAGGGGAAAGCGACAGACTGCCGCCCCACGTGATGCTTGGCGCCAGCGTTTGGCGACTGGCACTGCCAATCTGGGCCCCGTCACGGGACCCACCTTGAGAAAGAAGCCACCCGCTGTGTGGCACAGATGGGATGCCATTGAGCTGGCATGCTCCTTTAGTTCATTGATTCATGTTGACCTGGTGATATTTTTACAATAGAAGCAGAACGGAGCTATAATTCATTCACAAGTAATCTTTCATATTGACGGCACATAAAACTGCAGTTCTGTTCTGCTGCCAGAAGTCAGAACAAATGGCCTGTTGAGACTACACTACCTTGGTTGTGTTATGAACTGCATGCAGAATAAATGCAGTATAACTTAGGACAGATGCACTTGAAGAAACTACTGTGCTACAAGTTTCTTATTGCTGCAGGGGGGATCGATTCCAGATCTGCCTTACGTCACTTACAGGATGGAGGTTGTTTATTCCCTTCTGACACGGTTATTTTTGGGACGTGGACATTTCACACACAAGGTGCCTGAGTTCATATTGCACAAAGCTGCTGGGAGCCAAAACAGGATGAAGCTTCCTTTATCAGAAAACAGATGCCGAAAAAGAAACAGATGATGGGAGCAATACCAGGGGCGGATTCTGACAAAGAGGTGAGCTGTGAATCCGAGATGGACTCAGCTTGAAGTAATACCACAATGGGATGTAGGAAGGAGGAGCTGGAAACAAGGATTTCCAATTTTACCCTGACAGTGTCTGACAACATGCTGGCCGAAGATGGCAGCGAGTGGTAGACAAAACTTAAGGACAACATCAGAAAGCTGTGGCTGACTTCAGAAAATCAAGCCAGAAAACATTTCTGTAGATGAAGGCAGTTGCTCCACCTGAGCCGATCAGTGGCGAGCAGCAACAAGGCTTAGCAGCTACTTTACATGCATGAGCGTAACAGCATTAGCGTGAAGAAGAGTGATGTTGAAAATAGCACTCAGTCAAACCCTTGTGGATAAATGAGCGTTAAAAAATACATCAGTATGCTCGGAAACAAAGAGCTGGCCTCTGTGCAGCAGCAACATGTGAATTTCTGTCAGTGGTTACCAAACATCCAAAATACATTTGGATTCAATTTGCACAGCACCTTCTGTTTAAACACCACTGAAAGCTCTCTTTTTTTCACAGGGTGAGGTGAATAATGAATCAAAGTGAAATTTAAATTCAGGATGAGCATCATCCGGCCTAACAGGGATACATGATGCAGCCACATTAGGTTTAAACTATAAAGAATAAGCTTTAAAAGAATCTACTGTGTAATCCCACAGCATATATCCATCAGTATCAGTATCCCTCAGTAGACTGCAGCTTCATTCCTGAGAGGAGGTCTGGAAAAATCAAGGTTTTCCCAATTTCAGGCATTCACGGATGAGGAATGGCGTGTCAGGATTTCATTTGACTCTAATTTTGTTTTCCCGATTTATACTGCTTATTCTAAACTGTATAGACTTAAGTTCACTTTGAGATATTTAATCTGAGGTGGGGATACACTCGAGATCTTTCTGATGTCAGGTTCGCTGCAAAGACAAGAAATAAAGCTAAAGGTTCAAGTGGTCACCAATAGAGTGTATCCATTATCTACGCCCACTTTGTCCAGCGAGACAGAAGATGAGGAATGACTGATCGTTTTACGCCGTGCTCCTGAGGGGGGAAAAAGGGGGCAAAATAAGTGGGAGGTTAGAGGGAGTGAGCTGCAGGAAACGCCCGACCGCAGCCCTGTCCTCCCCCTGATTTATCCTCCTCTCCTTTCTGCAGGGCCATTAAGGGTAAGACAATATTTTCATATTGTTTTACTAAACACTATGTGGCCTTATTTATTGCTGTCTCCCCAGATAGCTATAGCGTACCTGCAGCGGCAGTTTGCACAGCCTCCTGACCGGACTGAAAAGGCCCATTGAAGCTCCATAAGATGAAATATGGAGCTGTCAGAGAGTGTGCCCCCCCACAGAGGGACGCTGCACGCAACTGTATGTGTGTGTTTCAGATAAATGACCAAATGTGATTCTGAGCAATGAATTATATTGTCTTTCTTTCCATGAGTGTGTTGTGTCAAGTTACAAGGGTGTTTTTGTACCTACAGTGTGAGCGTCTGTATGTGTCACTGCGTGTCAATTCATTACTGTATATTGTTGCCTGTCTGTGCAGAGTGTGCTTGTTCACATGCAGCCCTGTGTGTGTGTGTGTCTGTGTGTGTCTGTGTGTGACTCTTGGGTGGCTTAATGCTCCCAGTAGCAGCTTTGTTTAGACATTCCTAACCACTGCGAGCAGACAGGGTGCCAATGGTTCTCAGCCTTTCTGAGCGTCAACCAAGCGTGTCAGCGCGAATCACACACTCCTCATTTCTCACGCTGCCTCTGGATATACACACAAACACACACAAATTAACATCCTGATGTGCCAAGGCCAAAACAATCTGTGGCCACCGAGGACCGTCATTTTCAACACAACATCTGCTGGTTGATGGACATTAATATGAGGCAACTGTACCTGTGCCTGTTCAGATCACTTTGACCTTGCCTGCTAAAGTGGAGAACAGACTGAAAGGCGGCACTTGTCATGGCACTTTAAAGACTAGGGATACACTAATTGCCCCCTATTCTGACACGATTAAGTGAAACGGGTATTGGCCGGACGTGGCGGATCCATATTAAGGATGCATGATAATATCGACCTGTCATTGTTATCGTCAGATAAAGGCTATAAAATGAAATTTCGGTATCAGCTTGAAATGAACATTTCTATCAATATGACAGGCAGCTAAGACCTTGCCTTGATTATGTCATTTTAAGTAGGCTAATCAAAACAAGTAAAATTTGCCCTGGTTATGACTGGCAGGATTCTCCCAGAGAGAATCATCCAAGCCTTTTCTGTTGAAGTCAAGAATTGGTAAAAATTGATCGTACAGCCAAATCAAACCAAGTGAACATGACTTAAATACAATGATATACACACAGATTGGTGGCAAATAAAAGGGAAAAAAAAACATTCAGTGTCATCTGAAGGTGCTGTTCCACCTCTTGCCTTCAGAACAGCTCAAGTGCTCATTGTCATAGATCCACCAAGTCTCTGAACTCTACTGAGAGGATGAAGAGTACTCATGCCCTAAATACAAGCATCTACATTTGTCATATTTCACTACCCATATTTTCAGGGGTTTCTTTAATGCGTCATCCGTCTGCATTAAGCAGAACAGCACGTCCTGCAGAAGCTGAAAGTGGTTGATGGAGAGTGTGAAAGCATGGACTGATACATGATGCCAAAAAAATCAAAGACTGACACATTTAGATAACTCCGATGGCCTCTGCAGCTGAAGCATTCAAATCTGTCAATCTATCAATTGTGAGTGGTGTTTTAGTCTCGCACTTTGTGTTATTAACATCATCCCATCATGCCAAGACATGTTGTAAACCTTTGGCAGACACTTGGTCTCAAATGTCAGCCCCAAGGCCTGGGATTGAATCCCACAAAAGATCTTACGAAAAAAAAGAAAAAATACAAGACGAGTTGAATGATTGGAAATAAAAAATTACAACCCATAAAGATATAGTATATGATATCACATAACAGATGTCTGGTTTGGATTGACATCTGAATGTTTAAAAATGAAAATAAATTCCTCCATTAAGGCTTGAAAGAGCACACAATGGAAACATGTGTGGGTCCCAGAGGGAATCAAACCTCCAACCCAGCTCAACTGAGCTCCTTTGAATGGGTTTTGAGGACGGAAAAAAAAAAAAAAAAATTCACCAACTTTTAAAGCAACTAATAGTACGAGACTGAGAGCTATAGCATGCAGGCAGTGTATCCCGTGTGATAGGACTTATATGTCAGCCAGCTGAATCAAGAGGGGTGTTTACTGTTGTTCTGATGAGACCGCTACAGCAGGGAGAGGGGTAGAAGAAAAAAAATTACAACTCTGTCTTTATGTTTGTGTTTGTCACAACAAGCAAATCTACCTTTCACAGCAGCAAGAGGCTTTAGAGAGCTCATATCAGATCAAAGAACAGGGAGTCAGTGGGGGCTGTTGATACTTATTAGATGGCTGGAGAGGAGGAGATGAAAAAGAAGGACGGAGGGTGAAGAAGAGGATGAGAGATTATAGAAGAAGAAGCTGGATTTTTAGAGACACACAGACAGATGAATAACTAATGTGTGTAGAAAAAAAGTATCAGGTAAGATCCAAATTATTTTCTTGCACACAAACACATTTATTTTTGTGAGCCAATGCACTGAAATGCATTAACGTACCCTAAACTTACATTTTAGCTCTGAAATGAAGTGCTTTACCCTGTGTTGTCCGCAAATTGCAATGTTTTTATGTACTACATGTACATATTAATAACTACAAAATATGATTAATACATACAACATATCCTGAAACAATGGTTTGTATGATATCTTACAAAAAAGGAACATACAAACATGAAAACAGTTCATATGATAACTAACGAATTAGCATCCCATGAATGCCATCATATAGTTACGTAGGTTAGGGTTAGGCAAGTTAACGTATGTAGAATGGGTTTTGGAAAAAAATATGGTTGGATGCTGTCATGATATGTACTTAAGATAAGTTGGGTAGGTAAGGTTTATGTAAGTTATGTGCGTTATAGGTAAGAAAGTATAAGTAGTTTGGGTTTCAGAAAAAAAAATATGGCTAGACGTCGACACCTTACATAGTTAACAGAAAGTTAAGTAGATTAGGTTTAGGAAAGTAACGTTATGTAGGTCTGGTTTAGAAAATACAATCATAGCTAGACTTTACATACTGAATATAAAGTTGTGCACTTAACATAAAGTTGTGTAGGTTAGGTTTAGGCAAGCAAAGTTATGTGCATTAGGTGTAGGCAAGAAGATATAAGTAGGTTGGGTTTCAGAAAAAAATTGTGGTTGGGCGTTGTCACCTTACGTACTTAACGTAAAGTTACAAAGGTTGGGTTTAGGAAGGTAAAGGTAAACTCATGGTTTCATAGGTTGGGTTTACAAAAACAATTATAGTTAGGTGTTGTCACCTTACGGACTTAACATAAAGTCACATATGCTAGGTTTTGGAAAGGAAACATGGTTGGGCGTCACAAAGTAACAGTGTACTTTAAAATAACTCAAATTCCATTTGGTTCCAAACACCTATCTCCTTAGAGAAAGTTGTGTGATTGTTGACCCATCCGCCAGCTTAACCACCCTTCTTAGGTGGGCTTTTCGCTCTTTATACTACTTCCTGCTTTATTCCCGCCAATGGGGAGCATTTGCAATACCAAGATAGATGAACTCTAAATCTAGTGTTTCACCCAATGTTTCTCTTGCATACACACTCACTGATAAAAACACAATTTCTTCTGGTGCACACAAACTCCCAAACTCTGCTCTTGAGTCTACACTGTTTGACATACTGGGCAGATTAGGTGTGATGTGATGTTGAAGCAGGGTGAGAGATAAAGGAACAGAGTGAGAGGGACCACTAAAATTGGAAGAAAGTTGGTTAGGTTGAAGTGAGGAGCTTGTCTCACTTTGGCCCTGTCTCTACAGATCAAGAGATGCAGAAAGCAGGGCAGCCAGGGGAAGCAATGACCCTGTCAGAACCACTAACTCTCATCTGGTCAAAGGGTGGAGAGAGAGAGAGAGAGAGAGGGAGGGGGACATTTACACGTGGAAATGGAACTTCTCTGCGACAAAGGGGATCTGAGTTTTAATGAGCCATGTTTGAGCCATGTTAACATGATTTAGTGCCATGAGGGTTTGAAGTTAAGGCCAATTTAACAATGAAAAACTTTAGGAATGACTTTACAAATGCTGGTGTTGTTGTGCAGAAAGGATTCTTTCATTACATGGTAAAGAAATAACACCAATAATTAATGTATTTAAACTTTTTTTTTTAACATTTCAGAATATTAAAGAATGTTTTCAATGTCTGTTTGAGTTTCTTTAAGGATCATCTGACACCCTGTGGCAGAGACATCCTTGAGTGCAGGACAAGGATTTGAAGCCTGGTGGGCATAGAAGATGAGAATTCTTTTTTTTTCCATCTACCTGCTCAACTGTATGTCTGATCCTGTTTTTTTCTGTTTGTTCTTCTATGTATTGTCTGTTTTCTCTCTTTGTCTGCTTGTGTCTTTTTCTTCTGCTCTGATGCACATCCTCCACACTGCACACATGACTACACACACGCACAAAAATAAATGCCAAGGTGGCTCACCTTCATGCTACCCACAGGTGATGTGCGTGTGACATTTTGTCAAACTTACAGCTGAAGAAAGCCATCATAAACTCATTCTGACAGAAGCAGCCAGTCCCACGGCGCACCATCCGATACACCACGCTGAATCACATTGCAATTTTCTATACTGTCAGTCTGCCCACCACTCCACTGTAATTGCAGCAAAGGCTGCAAAGTGTTGGTTGTCAGCTGGCATGTTACACTTGGTCATGCTAAATCATGCAGGCTGATGTATGTTGCTGTCTGGTTCTGTGTCACTTGAGAGGAATAGCAGACACAAACACTGTTACACTGATTTAGTAGTTTCATTTATTTCCATATGCAGCTTTGCAATCTGGTCTGCTGAGGCTGCTATCTCTTCTTCTGTGATGGATTTATCCTTACTGATTGTTTGTGAGGTTAACCATCAAATATGGAAGTCAGTGACGATGTTTTGAATCCAACCCCTAACCTCTATTAACCTCTATTAATTACCATCTCAACAAAAATTCAAGTCTTAAGGTCCAGTTGCACCTAAGGGCTGTCAATTTCTTTACTTATTTATAAAAAGTAATAAAGTGTTAGACAAAACCAACAAGTGTTTATGGATCCTTTCAGGCTGTGGGGCTAAAAGTGGAAAGTTTTGTCTTGTCAGTGGCGTCAGAGGAAACAACAGGGTTTATCCACTGGGACATACATGTGCTTTGCAATTTAGCCATCAATAAGTCACTCTGCTAAGAAAATATTGGAGACCTTATCTTGAACTTTTGACCTGAGGGTTGTGATGGACCATAAACATTGAAGCTATTAATTCCCTGGGGAGTAGGAAATGTGTTGGGATGGATGGATGGATGGATGGATGGGTGGATGGTAAAGTGGACGGTGCTTACTGAGATACCTTGCTGTACACCAAGGTGCTTACTAGAAATGCACTGATCTAACTTCTTCTCTTCTGAATGTGATTCTAATTCATAAATCAAGTGAAACAGATTCCTGAGCCAACATCAATGCTCTGTTTTTCCCAAGTTTGAGAGTCAGTGTCCCGTTGTGAAGCACTAAATTGTTACAATGACACTGAAAAAGAAACTGTTTAATATGGATGAGTCAAATCCCAAGCTGCCTAATAAATTCAGTATTGGCACCAATTCAAATCTGGCAGTCTAGTTTGGTTTGTCCTAAGTACTGACTGGAAGCACTGGGCCCCATTCACTAATATGAGTGTAAAGAGTTCTTACTTTGCACACAAAATAAGCATGCACCCAAAACTACTGTCAGATTCATTATACTTCCACACTGCCTGTGCTCTGTCCTGAAGGCACGGGCTGCAATATCTTCCAGTGCAGCAAGGCTAGATATGCCATCTTAACACCTGCTTGAAGATACATCAGAATTATAAATGGACCCTTTACATATGTGCAATTTCATGGCACTAAAAATTTGTGGGAGTAGCTGATCATTATCGATCAAGTCAATAAAACAACAATGAAAACCAAAACTGTTACATTTCAGTAAAGA
The DNA here is from genome assembly GCF_041903045.1 of Epinephelus lanceolatus. Lineage (NCBI taxonomy): Eukaryota > Metazoa > Chordata > Actinopteri > Perciformes > Serranidae > Epinephelus > Epinephelus lanceolatus. The sequence goes on from NC_135756.1 coordinate 28,680,456, forward strand.
TATTCTCATATACTCCATGGTAAGTTAGGAGTGGGACTGACTTTTTATTGTACAATTTTTTAATTATGACAATAATTGATGAGATTGAAAGGGTATCATTTTCATAGTTAGTTATTTATTTGTCCATAAGGGCTGTTTATGAATGAGGTCCAATGACTGACCGACAGACCTAATGACTGATCAACCGAGCATACCAGTTATTGTACTTGAAAGAACTCAATTTACTACAGGAACCCCTAGATCAGCATGGTCTATTTATCTCTTGAGGCTATTTCTTGAATTATTATCTTATTGAGTCATTCAGATCATTCACACTTGGACCTCACAAGTACTTGACACCGAGAGACATGCACCTAGAGGCAAATCAACAGTACAGTGACTGACTACTATGGCACTAATCCTATGTCTCACAGAGGAGCAACTACTCCTATGGATTTACTAATATATGTGACAAGGTAATTAAGAGTAAGGGGGAGTCTATTCACTGCCACAGCACGTTTTAACCTTGACAAGCTCTGTTGCTAATGAACTGCACTGAGTAGGAGACTAACGACTTTTTACTACCAGTCTTGGGATCATGCCAAAAATCCACTTTCAAACCACACCGCTTACCCAGGGTCTTGTCTCTAAACTGGCAGAATCTGGGGCTGAATTTTTCAAGCAGCTTGCTCCCAGGATAAAGAAAAGAGATGACTTCATCAGAGGACAAGGGGACTCTCCCAGGGTAATTAATGAGGTTTGACTTGTAGAGGATAAAGTTAGTACTGGTGAAGATGGGACAGTGAAGCCAGAAGAAGGATTTATGCTTATTGATTGGTGGAAGGTTCAGCTCCAGGTCAGCTTGTGCTACCTGGGGAAAATCTGATAAAGGGAAGGCAGGATATAGCTACATGCCCCTCTGAGGCCGCCCGATCAACTTGAAACAAGCTCCTGTGAACTACAGCCTGGCAGAGGTGTTACATCATGGTGCTTTTAAGAGGTACAATAGAACAGTTCACCCATGGTTCAGGTGTATTTTCCCAAAGCTTGCACTGCTTCAACGTGGATGCCACTGGATGGACTGACAAACAAATCCCTATCCCTGGGTACTTTAATAATGCTATATTGTTAAGAAACTTACAATGCAAAAAATTAAGTGGCTGCTGCTTGAAACTAAGGAGAATCTGGTAGGATGTGTCACAACCTACATAAGATACATTTTCTTTGCGTCACAAACTAAGATGAGAAAAAAACATTAAGGTTTGTTGTGGATATTGTTTCACTGATCATTTAACTTATCCCATATTATACCATTGACAGTTCTCAATGTGTTTGTGCATAGAAATACTGTTTTGTATCCAGTTTGCTCTGTAAACTTTCAGCTGCATACATGAATCCAAAACACTGAATTAATGAGGGCCACTCAGAGGTCAGCACTGTCACCTCACTCAGACTGAATGGTGGTCTGTGTGTGTGTGTGTGTGTCAGCCCTGTAAGACACATTCAACATGGCCATGCAAAGTATGGTGGGATATATAGGCTCAGGCCCTCTGTAACCCTGCACAGGATTAGTTTGTATAGAAAATTGATGGATGAATGAAGGACAGTCAACTTTGCATTTACATGCCTTAATAAAACTGCATGAATGGGTAAAACCCTAGGTGTGTTAATTGGCTTATGCACATAGTGATTAAAAGCTTAATGAAGTAATTTAGTCAGACTAGTTTTTACATGACAATTTTCATGGGTGGAAAATTACCTTAATCCAATTCTAATTAAATTATTAGTGTGCATGTCAAAGCAAATGACTGCAATGGCTTAAATTTAATCTTCTCTAGAAAGACACCTTTGCTTTCACAAAAGAAGATCTTAATGTAAATGGGGTGGCAACAATACAATAGCAGCAACACCCAATCAAATACAATAGCATGGAAACAACCTTTGTGAAGGGTAGGACTCCAATGTTTAGACCTTTTTCTAAAGGTTGTGAGAGAAAAAAATATAGGATCACCTTACAGCAAGGCTGGCCAAACTATGGCCAGTGGGCCAACTGCAGCCCATTGCCCATTTTTAAATGGCCCGCAGCAAATTTTTAAAAACAAACAAACTATGTCTGAAGCATACTTCTAATAAATTTTGATGGGTAAAACTACAAACGCTGGACTTTTTGGCGCGTTGTCAGATGCTGGCAAGCTATCGACTATCAGGACTGCTTCTTTAACTCCAAAAATGCAGCTGCAGTCTACCAGTAAGCTACACTGTGTCGTCTTTGAAAAGCTGCTTTACTTTTCTTCAGACTCGGGCAAACTGGTGGGGATGGAATTGCAGTCCAGAAAATCCTGTTGTTTATTCTGGCATTGTGTTGGCTAAAATGTTAACCACAATCTAATGTAAACAAACATGCCTGCAACACAATGGGCAGTATCCAGGTCAGCAAAATGATCAAGCTCATCTCCATATATGATACGATAAGTCAATAACGTAATTATCACAACAGGCCTAGTCCTATATAATAACACACTGACTGTGCTCACAATGAAACAGTCAACAAAGAAATAATAAATAAGCTTCACTTCACATTGTAGGGCTTTTTGTTGGACTGTATTACAGGCTGCTATTATTGTGTCCACCACCATTACATGTGAGCTCAAACAGTCATTACACTTGCCACAGGACAGACTTTTCTGCTGGGGACATGTCATTTTCCCCCAAGTGCCAAAGTAGGCCCATTTTCCAGGTGAGCTCCACTGAACAGCATGAAAGGTCTCCTGATTACTCACATGGGTGACTTTCTGCCTCCAGCATGCTGATGTGCTAAACAAGACCCCTTCACCTCCCGTTCAGCATCAACATGTTTCACCTGCCAACTCTGCTTACAACCAGAAAGCTCCTTCTTGCTGATCTCTGCTGCATGACTTGAATTAAATCTCTCGTATTATTTGCATTCTTGTTGTTCAGTAGTGGTAGCAGCAGGAAGCGGTAAAAGCACCTGAGGATAAACAGCTGAGGCCAACGCGCGGCACCACGACCCCCCACATATATGCACCCCATTTTGAACCCACCACTCACCAACACCCTCCCTCCCTGTCATGAATTTTAATCACCTTACAAGCATGACATTAACCTTTTCGTACAGCGAGCAGCCGTCACATCCTCTCATGTGTGACCTGTGATCTATCCTGCCTGTGGTTAATTTGGGGTGGCAGAGGGTGGTCCCCTACTGGGGGGTGGGGGTGAACAACCAGGCGTGAGACAGGTCCCTTGGCGCCCACCTGGAGATTAAACCCTGAAGCGAAATACACACGGAAAGCAGGTTAGCTCTGACATGCTTTAAATAACATAACCTGCGTTTCGCTCCAAATATGTCGGTGAAATAGACTGCGTCATCGGTAGCGTGCTAACAACTGTAGCATCCAGCTCAGACACAGTCGCGCGGCTTGACTGTGTGCCTCAAGAGCATCAAATAAATTCTGCAAATGAGCTTATCTGGAGAGACTTATTTATTGTAATGCCAGGAGATAGAATAAGCTCCAATTCCAAGATCACAACAGCAGCAAGGAGTGCAAAGGTTCAGATATGTAATCCTCTCACAATAGTCACACAAAAGTAGGAGGATTACATAAGAAACCAAAGTCAGGAAAACAATGAAGAGCATGTTAAAGTCAACAACACTGAAGGTAGGGATATAAGTCAGCTGCGAGAGGACGAACTGAGGTACTTCGAGTTTTTGATGATAAACCAAGAGCGAAGTAACAAGGTCATTTCCATCAGGGTTTAAACATCGAACCCTCAGAGGAAAACGAGCCAGGAAGCGGATTCATTGCTTTCTGTATTAAAACTCATCTAAACTTTTCTTGCTCTGCGATAGAGGTCGGAAGTGACTGCTGCTCAAAAAGCCCTCGGGAAACGAATTCCGACTGGTGGGATGATGATGAGCCCAATCGAATGCAGATTACACTAATTGCGCTGCAGTGGGGTGGATTAATCACTGTTTGAGAGACCTGAGGTAAAGAGGTGAAAGCTGAATGGTTTGCAGGTGATAATGAGCTCCGGAGAAACTGCTTCGCCTCTCACTTTGATCAGAATTACAATCAAATTTTCCACCACGTGTACCAAATGAACACGAGTTTGTCTCTGTGACATTGGTTCAAGAAACTAACAACAACTCACAAGTCACGAGTCAGACGCAGTGTAATAGCTTATGTTTTGTAGTTTGTCTGATGTATCTCTTGTATCCAATCCCTTCAAATACATGCTTATTATTCTCATACAGTGAGCAGTTTTAGAGAATAGATTCACTGTGGACAAAGTTTGAATATGGATAACAAACTGTGTGAGTTGTGACCATCTGGTACAGGCAGCGTGTTTAACCTCCTCCCACCTGCTTGTCAATCTTCATTTTTCTTGAATTTGTTTCCTGCAAGGTGTCTCTGTGCAAGTTAAAACTCATGGACAATCATTTGTGATATCCCTGTGAGTTCTGTTAAATCCGATGACTCTGCATGGACTAATGTGATTCTCATCTTTTTCAGCATGTGCAGATCCTTCAGGCTGCTCCCTACAACCGTCTAAAAAGATGGCATGTGGGGAGCAGAAGACAAACAGAATTCCCAGTGGGATGCATCTGTACTGGGTTTAGGGCCTTGGGGCAAGAATACCCAGAAAAGCACGTAAAATTTAGAGCAGAAAGTTTAAAATGCCCCTGACAATTGAAATGCACTTTATTGATTTACCCTGCCTCTTTTTTTTGAGAGAGAGAGAGATGCCAAATAATCACAGATAAATGTCACTAGCTTGCCGAGCAGTTTGTTTGAGAAACAGTAGATTATTTTTACAGCATTCTCTGCAAAAAAAAGAACAGTGTTTAATCAAGAAAAAAGTGGACACAGCCTGAAGAAATACAAGAGCACTGCAAGACTTTTAATATCAAATTAATGTGAGCAGAAAAGTTGTCTTCTGTAAAGCCACCAGCCTCCAACAATGGGAAAGAAATGTGGCACATGTGTTACATAGTGGCTTAGATTGAAACAAAACTGTAATAGCACAGCTTGAATAAGTATTTGGCAGTATACAATGCAAGTGTGTTATTTTTAGCTTACTAAAATCCCTACACAAAGCTGCCAAAAATACCCCAAAGACTCTCACCATGAAGAAATCAAGACGAAGAGTTTACAGCCATGCTTATGGCTCTGAGGCATGGGTGTGAACCAAAGACAGGGTGAGTTTATTTACATAGAACCTTTCAACAACAAGGTAAAAGTGTAACTACATATAGGCTAAAAGAAACACATGATAATGTAAAATAAAACAGAAAAAAAGTAAAACTAAATGCTATCATCAGCATGCTGACATGACAATGTTGACTTAGAGATGTTAAGCTAGTATGTTTAACATGTTCACTATCTTAGTTTGGCATGTTAGCTTGCTAAAGCTCGCAAATTACTTAACACAAAGTATTGCTGATGGGAATACTGGCCATAAACAAGAATCTTGGACCAATCAAAATTCCTGATGACCTGATAATTGCACTGGATGAAAAGTCACCGCAGTAACTCCTAGGGTGGTAACAATACACGTGTTTGAATCATTCGGTATGAGGCCTTCAGTTTGGTAAGCATTACAAACCGAACGAAATGCTGAACTATCCTATTATATTTGATGAATAAAACATACAGCTTAAACTGTGTTTCATATAATGTTCTCAGTGGTATTGCGCTCAACAAGGCAGCTCATTGTACAGAACAGGCAAACGTGCTGTCTGCCCCTGCCACCTTCAAACCAAAACATTCTACTCCAGTGAGGCACACTGGGAGGCAGCTATGCTAAGCTAGCTTGTAACAATATGGTTAATAACGCCATTACCAGGCCAGAAATAGAGGACCATCTGATATCCTACAGGGAAAGAGTGCTGGATAAAACCACACTGGGCAAAAGAACAAGCCCCCGCGCAGCTACAGACTCTCCTTAGCAGCTAACCCAGTAGCACAGTAACATACACGACCCTCGAGCCAAAGTATGAGCCACTGCATGGCCACAGACTCTCTTTAGCTGCCGAGCCAGCAGCAAAGCCCCCTGATACATTTTGATTCTGAATGTATGAAACTATTCCAGTACTCATTTTGCATCTTATCGATACACGTAACGCAGTCGTGCATTCTATCTCTCTTATTGTTAATATTAACTACATTCTGCTGTTCTCTGCTACTAACTGAAAAAAGAAAAGTTGTCGTTTTGATGGTATAGCTTTTTTATACTTATCTTTCAATATAAAAGGTAAATTTTAAGACCTCAATGTCGATTTATTCCTTGTGGTATCGAAAATGGTATTAAATATAGATTTTTTTAAAAGTACTGTATTGAAGTTAGAAATTTCAGTATAGTGACAACACTAGTTGGACATTAATGTTTGTACCAATTTTTATGATAATCTATCCAATTCATGTAGAGACATTTCAATCAAAACCAGAAGTCACCATGCGATCATAATGGCACTAATTAGAAAAGAATCACCAAGGTCAGTATGATTCAAGCAAGGAGGATCATCAATGTCTGTACAAAATGCTATGTTTGGATATGTCAGTGTGGACCAAAGTGGTGGACTGACAGATGGCTCAACATCAATATCTTCTGGGAACAAAAAAAAAAAACACTCACAGGTGTGCCCCTGTAGTTCTGTTACAGCAGAGACAGGTACTCCGATGGAAACACTCTTGAGTCCAGAAGAACTGCCCGGTTGCTGCGGTTCAGCAGAGATAAAAGTGAATGACCTATAGCCTAACGGAAATCTGTGTTTCCTGAGAGGTTGCATCACTTACAAAGATATTGTCACCCTCAAGCTGCTGCATGAGCACAGAGCAAAGAGTCCGTCTGACCTTGCAGACATGACTTCATAAATACTCTGCACCTTTGATCAAACTGCCGAAGTTTTAGTGTCAAGATTCGTGCTCGCATGCCAAAGAACAGGAACGGCAGCAATATATCACTGGCTATCATGGCACTGTAGCATTTTATGAGAAGCATGTGAGCCCTTTTATATCGTGCAGAAAATCCATTGCTACTTTCACTCTACAAGGTCACTTACCCACAAGTTACACAGCATGTGCATCATCCATTGCAGTTGCCTGGAATTGAATACATAGGCATCACTTTGCATTATTAAACCATAGTAGTCTATCAAACCTGGCTGGCTCCCCTGGGAATCTTTCTAACTTGTCCAACATGTAACGGAGACGTAGGTAAGTGTTTATTAAGAGGAGAGGGGTAGGAGGCTGAGAGAGATTTCCTTTCTCTCTCTGGGGACTGGCAGGGTAGCACTGTGCTTCACAGAAACCACCCGCAGTATTAGCAGTATTAGCAGGAGGAAAGATATGTGATCAAAACATCTGTCACTCAGAAGCCCAGGCTGAGCCCCAGAGTGACCACCACCTGCCCAAGCTGTTTCTGAAATCTGAAATTCATCTCCCCCTCACAGAATGTGTAATGCACATGGAAGCCATCCAAAAAGAGCATTTGCCCTCTAATGGATTCATGGGGGTTGTATTTGGAGTGCAGGCGATAGGGTATAGCAACAGGTGAGCAGCTGTAATCTGACATTATGGTTTTATTCTTTACCCCGAGGCACTGGAAATGCATTAGCACAAGTGGAAGAGGGTATCTGTTTGTCCTACTCTTCTTTTTCTAATCGCTGCTACATGAGGACTGGCTATCCTTGCTTCAGGGCAAGAGAGAAATGAGAAGAGATGAAGGTTGAAATTTCCTCCTAGCGTGCCCAATGCCTTACTCGTGAAGAGAGCTAAAGTAAAACCACAACTTTCGGGTCAAAGTTTTACTTGCCCGGAGTCAATTTTTACTTGCACACAAACTGAAATAAACAAATTGCTTTGTTTATTATTGGTTGTTGAATAACAACAAAGACTGTCATGTTTAATGTTGATTTCAGTAAACAAATACACATTTTTTGAAAGACGATATGCCGCAGTAATCTGTTTTGCGATTATCTGACTCAACATGGTTCGTACAAGCAACGGCAAGGCCCTGGAGGATTGGACGTCAGCCACATAAGCAAGATGATGTCGACTCTCATTACGGTACTCCAGCAACGTTTTTTGGAAATTTGACATGCCTTCAAAAACTGACCACATTTTATCAGCCTTGCTCTCAATTTGTGGCAAACAGTGCAATACACGGTTGTACAGTTGCCATTGGGAAAAGTTTGCCTTCAGGGCTTTTAGCCAAAAAGGAATTTCTTGGTTAACGTTAGAAAAGAAATTGTAATTTGGGTTAAATGAATAGATTTCTGCCAGAAAAGGCTTTCTGACAAAAAACCCTGAAGGCACATCCTCAACTAAACTCCTGTCTCCAGGATAATTGAAATGCTCGCTTGCACTTTTTATAATAGTTTATAATGTCGCCAAAGTAAATAAGTTCATTATGAAAAACTCTTTATACATGTACATGTGTACATGTTGGGGGTTAAACAGTCCCAAAGTTGTCAGTAGCCTACTTTTACTACCTGGTACCAGGTATCGTCACTTACTCCCACCCCGTCAAGAGGATCATTCCCTGATGTATGAAGAAATCAAGACAGAAAACGCAGAGTAACTGGAATGAAAATAAAAATTAAATGGATAAAGAAGCTAAAACAAGAAAAAGGTAGAGCAGAAATGGTCACAGACATACAAAAAAAAAGTATTCAAGGCAGATGCTGCAAGCATAACCCTGCTAACCCTGCTGATACCAGTAGAGTAACGTTAGACGGCAGAGGCAAGAAGAGGAGGTAGCTGCCTGCTGCTGAGGATGAGCGACACAACAACAGGAGGTAACACTGCTCATGCTAGGTGGCAGGTAGCGGGTAGCAATGGGGCCAGTCCCGAGGGTTGAATATTTTTTCCAGTTTGACTCTGGCTTCAGCTCATGAAGTTTGTCTTTACCTGCTGTCATTTCTCATGCCCAGTACTGGGCATGTGAAACTCTCTACACAGATGAGAAGGAACAGAGATGGCTCACAACTTGGCTATCTCTATTATCAGCTCCAGAAAGAATGAAGTGTTTCATTCTTTTTTTGCCACTTTACCATTTACCACAAGTGAGTGATTAGATTTACTGGCCCGACATGGCATTTAACTTATCACACGCAATCGGGCAATTCTTATTGTTGAGCATCGGTAATAATTCCTTACAATGAATTATAACTATACAATATGTGCTATACTTCATATATGCCAACAATACTTGGCTCTGTTTTATGACTTTTGCAGTACAATTCACTAAGCAGATCAAACAGCAAAACACAGTACTTTATTGCTCCAACACAAGGCATGCTTGCCTGTGTCAGGGGACAATAGAGTCCAAACAGAAACAAAACAACACTCAAAGGTCAGTGGCCAGTGATATGAAGTGATAGCACGCAAGCGACAGATTGCAAAAGATCTAATCACCAGATGCCCTTTCAGGAGCAAAACAAAGCAGTGCAGACAGCAGGGATGTGTCGACTGCTGCAGTTAATATGAACTGCACAAGATAAATCGCTGTTCGACACTGGCATTTTAAAAGTCTGTGGCACTCACTCTAACTCCCATATGAGCACTGTAGGTACAGCAACATAGAAGATGATTCATGACCAGGAATACTCTGACAAAAGTAAAGAAAGTTAATGAACAAAAACTTCCCTCTTTTTTAACAGCTGCAGGGTAGATGGCCCTGAGCAAAGCAGCTCAGTCAGTGGAAGACTGTATTTTTCATGGCAATACAAAAGCAGGTCCACAACAAAACAAAGTAAAAAGAAGTTTTGAAAAAAAAAAAATCAATAACAATTTATTTTCTTATTAACTTTCTCATTTTTTTTCTGTCTGACTGTTCTAAAATGTATTCATAGTGACCTCTGTTCTATTGTCCGAGACCAGGTTGATTGCTTTTGCACAAGGCTTATATTTCAAAAGAACTGACACATGTACCTGTCCATCATTCAATCACATCTCACACAGGTCTCCAGCTCTGTTGCTGTCCCACTGTGCTCTGCAGAAAACTATACCAACATGGCCTGCTAAGAGGGAAAATGGAATCTAAGAAAAACAATGCAAGTGCAAAAAATCTACCCAGTCACCAGAAAAAATGTGACCTTACATGTTTATGCAAACCATGGATACGTTACCTTCGGACTTTATCATGTTATGGATACAATGACAATTTTTTAACAATGCTGTGGCTTAAGTGTGGTTAGGCTTAGGCACTGAAAACTCCTGGTTAAAGAAAGTAAAAGATCATGAGTTGGCTAAAAAATACCTAGTTTGGGGGGTACAATTCGGCATGGGAAAGTATGGCAATATTCATGAAAAAGAGCAATGGGTTGCTACAAAACACCTTGGTGCTTAAAAAGCCACTGGAAACACAGTAATGACTCATTAAATCACACCAGTTTTGTTGTTTGTTGGTCATGGAAAAGCCCAAAAACAGTTCAGTAAACATTAGAAAGCAGCATGGAAGTTAGTGAAAATGTTATGGTGGTTACATCTTTATATGTATGTGTGTGTATGTATATATATATATATATATATATATATATATATATATATATATATATATATATATATATATATATATATATATACACACATATATATATATATATATATATATTCATTTATCTCTTACTTATTCAGTCTCAATTTCAAACTCGGTGCAGACTAATTTGGACCACTGTTTGTGTGCTGCTTTGGCAGAAATTGGTGGTATTTTGTGATGCATCTCGCCAGTAAAGAGGTGTTCACCCAGTGTTAATTTCTGTCACTGCCAATTGGAGCTATAGCCAATCAATACCTGTGAATACTGCAGAGTCATTTGACCTAGCTGTGAATGCTAATTGTAACCGTTCCCATTATACACAAAAGCCAGACATTTGTGCGGTAGGAAAGGATTTTTTATTTTCATGATAACAGAGCCATTAGAGGTGATAGCATTCTCAGTTGAATGACAGTTAAATAAGGAGAGAAACATATTCCACTAACACCCTTTCCACATTCCTAAACAACAGTCTAATTTGTCATTGACTAGTTGATTGCCATCCCTTCCTATCATTGACTGTCTCCCATCTCTCTGTAATGAGCTTCTTTAGTCTGCTCTGCACTCCCTTCATCAGAGCTACAAGGCCCTTTGTGACGGGGCCCTTATCATGCCAGTCAGCTCAGCATTGAATATCCTCCCTAATTAAATTGAAGCCAGCTTGGCAGGTGTCCGTATAATGAAAGACCAGGGGCTCGGGCACCATGCTGTGGAAGCAATGACTCATGAGGGTTGGTAATTTGCATAATGAGCGCCGATTCGTGGACAGGACAATATAGCTGAAGACTGCAGGTGAGAAAAGGGTAGAGAGCGATAAGAGAGCTGGGGCACAGCAGTGTACCACTACAGACCACCAGCAGTAGATGCTAATTGGACAGAACAAGTGCCAAGCATGATTTTAGCGGGAGAGGAAGACAGGCGTGGTGAAGCTCGACTGTAGGGCTGCAGAACTGTGGAAACAACCTGACTGACAAGCTGTACGCAGATCCATTTCCCTGTCTGTCAGTCAGTGAACGAGGCACAATGTCACAGTGGCACCCCTGTGACCTACGGTGATCCTGTCCCAGTGTCAAAGCTAGTTGTGTGATTGTCATGTTGGAGCTAGCCTTATTACAGACCCTGAAGGTAGGGGGTGGGGTAAGTAGTAAACACTTCACTCAAGTAGAAGTACTGTTACTTTGATGTAAGTCAAGGGTGTTCATCATTTTGACTTGTCCAAAACTTATTGTAATTCACAAGTAGAAATCTCTTATTTCTGCTATTTCACATGCTTCCTAATTTAACTTGTAGTTTATATTAGTGCTTGTTTCAACAAAACAGCCACAAAGAAAGTGGTTTAGAGTTCCAAACCACCGAGGGCATGGAGGATTGTAAGACAAGGGCATATACCAGGCAGGGAAGACATATCAAGTTCCTTTATGGGAAATGTGGAATTTAGTGTTTTTAGAGGTTGACTATGGACTAACAATTGAGACCATAATTATGATGAACCGGCTCCAAAAAAAAAGAAAAAAAAAAAAAAAAAAAAAAGATCATGTTATAGATGTAATTTAGAGAGAATTTCTAAGACCAACGATTTCTGCCTACCAACAATTAGTGTATGGTAGGCATTATACCCTGAAGTACAATTTTAGATTCAATGTCTGGGACTTTCAAGACTTCCATTTAGCTAAATAGATCATAGTGATATTATTGGCTCCTGAAATGACAGTTGGTACTTTGTAGGGCTGAATTGGATGGCCACCTTTGCAGGTTTTTATCGCCAATGATCTCCTCAGTACAATACAGTACAAACAAATCTTAGTTTGGATTTCAAAGCAAACTGCAAACCCTTGGCACATTGTTGGCCACCCCTCATGTTACCCTGCTAAGACTGAGGATTAGATTCTCCCATGCACACCTAAATTGCATCACGGTGAGTCTGCTCTTCCTGGCCATAGTAGATAACCATCCCATTAGTGACAGCTGCAACTTTGCAGTTTATCTTCCACATTCTGGTGCAGGCTGCAATTAATTAGCTGTGGTTGGGTGGGAAAGTGCAGGCACGGAGAAATGAGAAATCTCCCCCATTTATTCAGTGTGAATCTTAATTGCCTGCTTGTTTAGAAATCATTAATGGTGGAGCCTCAGAGTACCAAAGCAGCCCGGCTCATGAGATTGTACCCAAAATAATGAGGGGGAAACCAACACTAACACAGCTCGTTCTTCCTTGTTTATCTTGATGATTTTCATCATTAATCAATATTGACTGGCTAACAAGGCGACTAATCTATCTGTTATGTGAAATTAAGTGCTTGTCTCCTTTTCTAATCTATTATGTTTTTAAAAAAATGTCTTAACTTTGCAATCACAGAGAGATTTATTAATTCTCTACATAGTTGAAAAGCTGAGTTAGCTCGGCAGAGAAAACAAAGCCACAGAGCATAAAAATTACAAAGAAAGGAGATGGATTCCTTCTCTAGACAAAAACACTTGTAGACGGTGTGTGGGAGTAAACACTCAGGCAGGAGTATGCAGAAACTCAAGCTTTTACAGGGTATACACTCATCACTTCCCTTGGAAAAACACATCGACAGAGTCGCATATAAACAAGTCCTTGTAGTTTGGCCTTGCATAGTGTTAGCTGTGGAGACTGACGTGTTTGTATCCACTTTTTGTTGTCATTGAATACATACATACTGTTGTAACACTTTGTAATGGAATGTATCTCTACCATGTTTATACAATGGGTAATGACTGTACAATATTATGATTATAGGTTCCATCATTTATTAACATTGAAACACTTTGTTGAATTCATGCTCCATCATCTATCCATCAACAGTTACATATTTCTGTTGAAAACACAAAAAAAGAAAGAGGCTCAGCAGTTCACACAGTGGGGTTAGTGCTGTAGTGGATAATAACACTGCTGGTGGACTGATAAATATACTTTCTATGCCTAACAGAAGTGAGTGACAGTCACAGCCCTGTGGTGCAGCATCCTCAGGCAGAGTGAGGATATATAGTTAGCCTAGCAGTGAGTGGTGTGAGTGCAGAAAGTGGCTGCAAAAGCAAGGAACCAACAGTCAAGGTCATGTATGCTTTTGAATTAATGGAGATTGAATGCAGCTTTAAACATGGGAACATTACTACTTTCACTATTGTTACAGGTGGTCAGGTCTCTGCATCAGGTTTCTATTCTGTGCTTAATGATCTGCACATTCACAGGAGTACAGTAGTCTGCAGTGAGCAATGTGTAGCCTGGTCTTTCAGCCAGGACCTTTCTCAAATATGTCAATCTCCTACAGAAAAAAAAAGGTACAAAGATTGGAAAGAAAGGGAGTCATAAGATCTGTCTCTGTTCAAAAAGCCATAATTCCCATCACTACAATGTTGTTTTTTTAAAGCATGACCACAATTGTTCTAACCTTGACCAAGTGTTGTTGTAACCATGATGACAAAGGGCCTCCATTTTAACCCAGAAAACAATTTTACCTAATCTTAACAACGAACTTAACCCAAACCAAAATCTTTTCTGTAGACCTAAGCAAGTATTTTTTGTGCCTAAACCTAAACTAAATGTTCAAGATGTTACATGATATAACAGATTTGCAACAGTTTTGAAAATTATGTCCTACTTTTGTATGTTGTTCTACAGAGAATAACATATTTTGTTATTTCCTGTGGAGATAAAGAAAAAAAAAAGCAGGGCGCACAGCTCCAAATCTTGACACTGTAGTGGGTGCACAGTTGTGGCATGGATCAAAACAAAGAGAATAAAAGTCTCATTTATTTTGGGCAAATATAAATTATGCCCACAACAAATAAGAAGACTATTTTTTTCTTAGTGCTTTCATTTCATTTGGAGGACATTTTGGGTAAATCAAGATACTAATTAAAAAAAGGAATCCCACTTTTGATGTCTCTATTAAATTGTATTTTTTAAACTTTATTCGTGAATTCAATTAATCTTTTGCTTTATTGAGCTTTAATCTAGTTTCTACTATCTATAAGCTTTTTTTTTTTTTTTTTTTGATCTTTGTATTGATGGACCAATTCATTTTTTAATCATCTTTAATCGTTTTTAATGTTTCTTTTGTCCAATAAAGTTTCAATTAACGTGCTGCCTTATAACCATTTACAAGGCTCTTTGGGTTTTCTTGCATCCCACAAGTCTGAGAAGCAATAAAAATGGGTAGACCAAAAGAAAATTGACATTTTAGAATGATCTTGTTCAGCTTTATATTTTCCCACAATCGTCATGTCATTTGTGTACTTATGCCCTCTGTTCGCACTGTGAGCTCTGATGAAGCATGTTTGAAGCTCTCATTCTGCTGGCTGGCAGAGGTGACAGTGCATTTGAATATTTCTCATCTTTCTGAGATATGTGCTTTCTACATCTCTCCTCCCACTACTCTGGCAAATGAGCACATCCACAGCAGCAGAGATCAGCGGAAAGATACTGTAGCTCTGTCTCACTTTCTTTTTCTGTTTCCGTCTTCACCCGCGGCTCATCTTCCCTCTGCACTCGATGGGTGGGAGGCAGAGATGTTCAAACCATTAGTCTGTTCTTAGTCACACTATAAAATTGATTGGAAACGGAGAGGAATTAGGGGAAAATTGAAATTACATCATCGCAGCATTTATCTTGGAGGCATTTCGATAGCTGAGGAAGCCTGATAGAAAATGCTTACTTTGAGAGACCTCTGTGATACAAAATCAGATTTGACACCAGGACTCACTAAGGAAATGTTAAATTAATTATCCCTTTTTCTGGGAGTTTTATCACAAAGAGGCTGACAAATGACAAAGGAAAGAGTTCTGCAAAGCTCCAATGTGATTAATGGCTTTAAATGCTCACTGACTGCACAGGGTAAACTCTAACCACTGACTTTTTAAAGCAAAGTCATTTGGCATACACAGCAGTACAAGCCAAATACCTGAGTTTTATATCCAGGGGATATGAAAAAGACTCACCCCTAGTGAGAGCACTGTAAAGAGAAAGTGATGTAATATGTCAAGAAAATGGCCCGTGTTGAAAAACAGTTATGAAAAAATTCATGTCATGCTGTTTGGCTTAATGAAATCCCCTACAAGATTTAACTTTGATCATTCATTGATAACAATTGACAATAATTTGTCATTAAAATGATCACCAACTAAATAAATAATCAAATAATCTCTAATAAAAAAACTTATATATCATCCATATATTATGGATTTGATTTTCCCTAACCAATTGTGAGATACCAACACCTACGTCTGAATTTAACGTTTTAAAAGCCAACAGTGATGTGTAGCCATGCCAACATAATGGTTTTGCTGGGGTTTAGAACAGCCACGATAGCAGCATCTATTGCTGCTTTCCATTGCTGTTATTACTCCTTATTGGTTCGGTGCACCGCTTGACAATGGCCTTAGTCCCACCCATGGCGCTGACTGGCTTATCCTTAGTCCCCCTGCATTGCTCATTTTATCGATTGCTTTTCACCCAGAAACCGCTGTTTCATGTCATGTTGCCAGACGAATCAGTCAACTCGAAGTGGATGGATTCAACATGTTTTACATAATCTGGCTAAACTGTTGGCTTGTTAATCATTGGTTTGATCATCTGACTGCTCATATAGCTTACCCAAACTGACTTCTTGTAGCAATGTCATCGTGTTCTGAGATCTCAAGCAGTAGAGTAGATTTTTGTCATAGCTAAAATGACCAACAATGGTTCTAAAAATGGTTCATTGGAGAGTCCAAGTGGATGCTTGTGGCAAAATTGAAAAAAATTCCCTCAAGGTTCTTCGGACATCCAGTTCAAAACATTGACACAGATGAGGTCACAGAAATCTCAACCTTTGACCAGCAAAATCTGGTCGGTTCATCCTTGAGTTCAAGTAGATTTCTGTGCCAAATTTGAAGAGATTCCCTTAAGGAATTCCTTAGCTGTCCTGTTTACAAGAACAGGATGGATGGACCTATGTATGTATGTAAATATGGCTGGATGGCAACCCAAAGCATAATGCCTCCAGCTATCGCCAGTGTGGAGGCATAAGAAACCAGAATCATATAAAATCATTTTATTTTTTTATTTTTTGTGTAAGGAGAAATATCACTCTATAAGTCTGAAATTCAGTGGAAAGCTACAACTCAACACTGTTGTAAGCAACAATTTATTTACACATCAAAAGGATGTGATGGCATGCTATACAGTAGTCGATGAGAGATTTTGTTGGGATAAAGCAGGTTACTTATTCCAATATGAAATCTAAAGTATATTTTATGACCTTTTACCTTTACAAAACAAATACTGTAGTTGTTTGTTTTTTTTGCCATTGTAGGGCAGCATCCATTCAAGGTTATATAAAGTGGCACTGAAGAGCCATTTTGTGAACAGCGGCTGTAGCAAAGACCTCACTGAACCCTTCCAATCATTCTGCAAACAGTGGGGTAGGAGGGTGGGGGTGCAGCTTTTTGCTGGACAAATGAGAACAAACTGCAGAAGGACACAAAAAAGATCAAGAATGGCCTCTCATAGGGTGAACAGGATGGCATCGTGTGGAGTAAATTGGATGCTCATTAAAGACTAAATCAATTGGAAAGGTCAAGGACAGTGCAGTGCAAGTATCCCTCTAAAAATGACTTGGCTAGATATTAATATCTCTCCCCGACTGTGTGTGTGTGAGAGTTTATACCTACATGATCCAGCTCACACACAAAAACAACTAAATCAAGATTGCTGCAGTTCTTCCTGTGGTATTACATAACCTCTAGGCGGCTTGTACTGCAGACTAGGAAGATGTTTGGATGAGAGGAAGTAGAGCCAGTAGCTCTAAAAGACGAGGTGCAGAGCTGAGTACAAAGAGGAGGAAGGAGTGCTCGTTGAGGCGGCTGCACAAACAACACTGAACCCTGCTGCCAAGGTGACTTCACATCTCTCACTGGCTCTTTGTCCTGCTGAGTCTTCTAACCTGTTGATGAGATGCCAGAACCCAGCATCGGGCTCACTCCTCATGTTGACTGATGTTGGAGAGCTGCTCGACATGTCAAATCTCCTATTCTTTATGTGTTTCCTCTTCACTGTACCAGTCGCACAGACCGACAGAGAGAGAGAGAGCTGTCTAAGAGCAGCACTTGTCATAAAAATAATCTCTCTTAGCAACCAATCCCGAAAGCAAACAAGAGCTATTTTTTCCAGTGATGGTCTGAGAGGCTGGAAGGCAATTCTTCTTTTATCCTTTGTTCTCGAAGAGAAAATGTCATCAAAATCAACACTTGCCATAATTGCCTAATGCAATAAGTATGTATTCATGTTCAGATGAGCCACAGTTACCAGTGAGGTAAACCTTTCCTATGTTTCCTGCAACAAGGCAGGTAGGATACACACAAACACAGAAAAGAGATGTTTTAATTCCTGCAGAGATTTTTAATAATTCCTCACACATTTCCCATGAAGTTACTGACACAACGCAAAACCCCCAAACTATAAGAAACAGGACAAAGGTTACATCACCAGTGAGGATAGAAGCAGAAAACTGCAGAGAGATCGAAAGCAACCTGTAAAATACAGCTTCTTCAAATATGTCTTCTGAGTAAGCCTTGGGAAAAGTTTTCAAGATAATAACATCATGACTGACACAAAAGTTAAACTTTCCACAACTTTTTGTAACCCCCACAATGTCAAGAAGTTTAAACTCTGACAAGCTTGAGTTTTCAATTCATGTAGTCTGAAAAATTCATGATCGAGCACAATACAAGCAGCTGGATGTTTCTCAAGGATGAGGAGTTTACGAGGCAACACAAACTTGCCAATGTTATGTGTATTTAAGCCAAGAATAACTGCACTGCAGGGCTATGTATCACTGTGCACAATCACTATATTGTAATGCATTTATCTCTACAGTGTAATCTCCTGGAGAGCTGAGCTATTTGCATACATTAGGAGAGACCCCACACATAAACTTAAGTCAGAAATTAATCTGGTGCGTTGACAGACAACCTTGGGATTTTAAATATGAACACAGTCTAAAACCTCATGACCTGGGACACATTAAGTAGTCAGCACGAGTCTAAGCACTGACATTACTGACATGAAAGTCAGGTGGAATGCTCGATGAACTTGAGCATGACCGACTTGTTTTAATAGTCTGAACACACACAGTTCCCGCACACCTCAGTGGCCTTTTTAAATGTAATTAAGTTCCAAATTTATTCATTGACTTCAAGTGTGAAGAAATGCAAAGGACATAGAAGGTTGAATATGGAAGGGAAGATCGAGCACAGAGGGAAGACAAGGGATAATTCTCAAAAGAATCAGAGACAGAGGTTACGAATGATTGAACGAGAGCTGAAACAGAGAAGGTGAGATGTGTGTGTGTGTGTGTGTGTGGGTGTGTGTCACTATTAGAAGTGTGAGTAGTACAGCCTTGGATTATATAGAGTGAGGATTAACATCTCTCCACAGTCAAGGGATCAGTGTAAAATTGCAAAGGTGTGCCACTGTAATTTTCACTGCTGTCGGGCCGCCTCCTCCGGGGTGTGAAATTTTCACCCTATACCAGATGAGGATTTGCACAGTGGCTCGCCACTTCTTTTTTTTTCCACTGGCAGGATCTTTTCCATCAGAATGCACTGAATGTTTCAAGCTGTTAAAATATTTTTGTTTTTATTTTTAGTGCAGGATCAGAGCTTTCCAGTGATACCACACACATCATTGTGCTGTCATCTCATCACACTATAAATCCAGATCAATTGTCTACAAAATAAAAACCTGACGAATTTCTTTACAATCCATTACAGGGTCCGACGTTAAGGTTTTTTCCTACTTGCCCTGCTGGGCAAGTACTTCTCAAATCTACTTGCCCCATCTAAATTCTTACTTGCCCTGCCTAAGAGGTTCTTTTTCTGGCTGTGTGGTGCATATTTTCACTCATGACTTGTATCTCACGTCAGCAGAGTCCCCCTCAATGTATATGGTGACTACTGCCCTGTCAGCATGCATAATTAGGCCTCAGTTGTCTCTGTGCGCAAAGGTGAAGTGTGTTTGTCTTGTCATACAAAGTTTGATGGAGCGTCAACTGGACAATATGGAGATATTTGCATCTTGAAAGCTGGACTACAAATGTGGATAGACAGGGAGAAACACACGCAAGCCTAAGATGTGGTAAGATACGATATTCCTCACTATATGAAGTGACTGATAACAAGATCTGTATCATGGATTGTAAAGAAATTTGTCAGGTTTTTATTTTGTGAAAATTGATCTGGATTTATAGCTTGATGGGATGACAGCACAATGGTGTGTGTGGTATCACTGGAAAGCTCAGGTCCTGTGCTTTCATGTGATATGCGTGGCATTTCTGTGCGAGCCTGCATTCGTGAGTAATCCATCCAAGAGTAATGTGTGTGCAAAGCTGTATGAAACCTCTGTTATACATACTTTTAGTGTAATTTTATCATTTTTTTCGCTGTGAAATCACTGGACTACCAACAAGTGCTTGGTCTTGTCGGAAAGCTACAATTCCACTGTTTCACGTGATATGCGTGGCTTCTCGCTATGATTCACAGTCGCGGAGAAAATCAATAGAGAAGAACAGGTGTGAATTTGGACGCACTATGCGTCGTTCGGGCCCACAGGGTTAACCAAAGGGGAACTGGAGGCAGGGCCTCTGCCTGTCCTGATATCAGTAGTAACCAGCGTATGAGCACAGTGCAAACTGTGACACTAAGACAGCCAGAAACACTAGTAAGCACACTTGGACAGACAGGCCAATGAATTAGCACCCCTACCAGTTAGGTTAGGTTAGGTGAGGGAAAGGAATCATGATTGGCCACTCATACTTGTTATGTACTTAACATAAAGTTATGTAGGTTAGGTTTATGAAAAGAAGCATTGCTGGTGTCGTCACATTAGGTACGTAATATAACATGACAACATGACAACATACCTTACAATAACTCAAAATTCAACTGGTTTTTCCATGGGACATGCACACCAGTGTCCTGGGAAAAAGTCCTGTGTTTGTTTGACCCACACACCACCCCATCCTGTCTCCTTATGCAGACTTTCTCTCTTTGATCTACTAACTTCTATACTCCTGTCTATGCAGTGGTCATGTGATTCACATTTTCTTGAGTAATATACAAATTACATGCTCATTTCTAAATGGGTTATATATGAATTACTGTCTCATAATTATGTGGGTTGTATACCAAAGACTGGCTCATGCTGACATGGGTTATGTATGAAATATTGGCTCTTGATTACTGGGGTTATCAATAATTGACTCATGGTTACCACCATGAGTCATGTGGTAATGTATGAATTACTTCACCTTTCTCCATGATGCATATCTACCTAAAAGTCAGTCCTCCCATGAATCACTAGGTCATTATTGCGTTTTAAAGAAACACCTATGGTAGGACATCACAAAAAAAAAAAAAAAAAAAAAAAAAAAAAGATCATTACCCAGCTTTATTGGTCACATGATTTTCACTTGTATTGCTAGTGTCTCCACTTTATATTTAATACAGCCTTTACAGCCAGAGACATGGCCATTTAAACTGAGGGGGCTCCACATAGCAGCACTGCAATGCCAGACAATGTCTCCCCTTCGAACAGAACTCTGGTGTGAATTGTTACCAGTGAGAAAGTTATGTGAAATGACTAAAGGAAATGACTCTGACAAACAAGCTTTGATGTGGAGACAGATGTGGACATTTCATATGCAGCTACTCATGTTTAACAAAATGGAACAATGTCTCCAGACTCAACCAGCTATGGCAGAAGAAGCAGGCAATTTCAACATGTGTCCATCACATGGAAACACACGTTCTTTGACTCTCATGAGTAGATGAGGGTTTTGTTTACACAGTGCGGTTCACTTGTAAGTGGACGGTTTGGGCCTAAACAAAAGGAAAGGAAAAAATGCACAAAGTAAACTTTTCCAGTCTCTTTTGTTCAGACCGAAGAAAACTATTTGCAGGTGTGAGTGCATCTTCCAAATGTACTCACTGCTGAAAAGCAGCAGATCAGATTGAACCTTGTAACCCAGCAGCCACTGTAGCTGCTTCTCTTGAAGGTTTGTTTACTTCACCAGTCTGTATTTTACATTTTTATTTTCCTCTACTATATCATTCGCTCTTTCTTTTTCTGAGCTGCCTTTGCGTTTGTCCTTGCAGAAGTGGAGTGGCTTTTTCTGCCAAAACACAGGTGACAGTGGACGCCTGCAGGGGAAGGCTAATGAGGTGCCCTGCCAGTCCAAAGCCTGGCTCCTCATCTGGCCTCTGCAGCAGGGGACTGCAAAGAAGGAAAAGGACCACTGCACCTGTCACCAACTAGTGCCGTCTAAACATGCAACAGTAGGCTAGTGATGCAAATGCCCCTGTGGAAGTCAGTTTTTTACTGTGGACTTTGTCGTTAAACTACTGCTGCACTTTTGTGACTACTGCAACCTGAAACAGCCTACATATTTTTATGGCCCTAGCAGACACATGGAATGGACTCTGCTATCACTGTCCAATTGATTGACAAGTCTTAATGCATAAATAACTGACACGAACCAAACCTGAGTTACTAATGTTTTCTTAAGCTTGCAGCAGTCTTAAAATATTTGATGTATAATCAGTTCAGATAATAACTGATCTGCTTTAAGACTTGTTTACTCGTGTTCTAAACTACAGCCCTATTATTTAGTCCTTTTTCTCAACAAACATTAATGGATGTCCGACAACAAGTGATATCCTTTAAGCAAACACATTTCCTTGTCAGTACAAGAGTGTTATGTTTTTTCCACAGTTCAAATCACCTTGTTCAGTGTGAGTTCTTGTTCTGCATCCAGGTACAGTTTTTAGCACCAAAACTAGTCAGCATATATGCAAATGTATACACAATACACAATTTTGGTAATGATATTTTGCTAATACAATGATTGGCCTCGAAAGAACAAGTAGAGCCGCTGCTCATCAGGCAGCTGGCACAGCGCTAAAACAGTGTGTAGATAGGTCTGGCTAAATGAGCCAGCGACAGGCTCTCGTTCAGTGAGCTCACCCAGTAGTACAAAGAGGCCTGTAATGGCAGAGAAAGACAGCAGGCAGAAACAACATATCTAGCCAGCGTATTTTCACATCTATCTCTGTGAATTAAGGGACTATTTCCACTGAGCCAGAGTTGGTGATTATTGGAACAGTAACCAAGACTGTTTGAATGAATTTTAATTTGTTTCTCTCAAGTTTGAATGAAGTGTGTTCCATGATGAGATAACAACACAATTAAGCAAGTCTTAGTTTGGTAAAGGAGAGAAACTTGAATTCAGCACACACACCTATATAAATATATCGGCAGGTTGGCTGGTTGTTTGGCTGACGGTGGCCTGTTGAAAAAATCTTTACATATGGCCCAACCCTAATCCCAGTACACATTGATTTGGTGATTTGTGGGCCAAAAGATGTCTAAAGACCAAGACACACCAATTCAATATCAGTGAACAATGCTAGTGACAAAGAAGGTCATCTGTTGGGTCCCTTCACATCATGTGTCTTGGCCAGAAAGTTTCACTTGAACACACCACAAAGACTACAGCCATCAGCCAACCAGCACATACAGTCTACGCCTGCATGAGAGGAAGCAATTCTCCACATCAGCAAATGGTGGAAGCCTGTATTTGTCATTAAAAAAGGGAAACTAGAAGACTTAAAGGACAGATTCAAAATGCTGACGAGCTCAATGGCTAGAAACAAGAAATCTTAACTTAACTTAATATAACAAGTTGTTTAGATCTCACACCTTCTTGGTCCTTGCTTGCATTGTGTGCTGAGCTTAACTACCAATCAGAGTGATTTTATTCACCAGCAGGCTCTGCCGTGTCTGTGTCAACATGCTGAATCCAGCAAAAGCAGGTGACAAGGACCGACCAGTGCCAAAGGTGCCAGACACACCATAAAAACTAGGGCGACAGTCGCTTACCAACAGCTGGACACTGACCGTTGGCTTGGTGAGTCAGGACCCCTTAGGCATCTGAGTCAGATTTAGGTCAAATCTGGTTAACATGTGAAAGTTTGGATGTCTCTGTAACCACTGTTTCAAAACCATTTTAATGTGAAACTGCAACTCACTGTATATATGGAAATATAGTAGTTGCAATTGTGCTTTTATGTAATCTAAATATCGAGATATAAAAAAAGAAAGATCCTCAAAGTTTAGCATTGGTAATAGAAGTCTAACAAAAGAACACTGGCACAAGGTCAAAATTTACTGGATCTTCCAGCAGCATGTTGTTGCTTTTATCATCTGATGTAGTTTGCTCAGTTGTCATGGAGATGATATTTTTGCCTCAAAGGGTAGTGCAAGAGGAGCTCTCGGTCTCTCCATGACAGCTTAGCAAACTACATCCGCTGATGAAGATGCTGCTGACAGGTGCAGAAAATGCCCAACAGTTTGACATGGTGTGACAGCTGGTTTGACAAAAGCCTAAAAGAACTTTCACACTTTAACCAAATATATCTCAATCTAGATGTCTTTTAACTTGCAAATCACCAAGTCAATGATTACTGGCAAATTCAGGCAAATGAAAACTAAAAATAATGAAAAAATGTGCCATATAACAGTTAAGCAAATCTTTCATATTAGTGTTTATCTTGGCATGTGTCAGTCACAACACTCAATGACAGCAGGTGAGCATTATTCATTCTTCCAGCTGACTGCAGGTCTGTCACCCGCCACAGGAGAGCATGCTGGGAAGTGGGTCACCGTCAACACCGTCTGCCTCCCCCACATATGCTCCACCAGCACCACGTCTACCCCCAGGAAATACATGACACCTCAACAAAGAACTAAGGAGACAATGTCAAAGTGTGCAACCTCACTACAAAAATCTCTGCAGTTGTTTTGCAGAGCAGGGGTGCAGCAAGATGACGCGTGTTCCACTTCACCGTTGTCATGCTTTCCCATGATAGACTGCTCCGGCAGCAAGTGGAAACATTTGTGATGATCCAGAGGCTGGTGACTGAGGCTGGCCTGATGACGGCTCTCCCGGCAAAGTCAATACTCGGGAGATGAAGCGAGACCAGGGTACTCTGTTGGAAGCAATCAGGGCAATTTCCAAGATGAAAAAACTCCTCCTAGGATCAATGCGTGTGTTCTCTGCTGGGAGGTCTGGTTTACCCACATGGCTGCAGAGATCGTGCTGGATTAAAGGTGACAGTCTGGTCTTGCTTGAGCACGACCGTTGGAACTGAGCACAGGGCTGGTAAATCGATGGTAATCAGCAACCTGGCAACATTTTTGTGAACTCCTGACTATAAGGAACAGCTGCAGCTGTGTTTGACACTTTAACCTTGTGCCCTTAGCAAATAACATTTAGCTTTTAGGCGGCTGGCTGACACTTTCATGCAGTGCAACATACAAATTGAGAGCCAACATGGGCTAGTTATTGTGCTGAAGGGCACATGAGCTAACTGTGCTCTTTTGGTGAACAGTAGGGTCCTGCAATTTGAATGTAAGGAAGCACCGTCTTCTCCTCTAACTGGGGTCATTTCATGGCTTATTGCCTCACTTTTGTTTCTTCTTGCAGCCAGGAACATGAGCCATTTGCACGGCTGATATAACACGGCAACAAACTGCAGTAATGGTGCAGCAAATGAAATGAATTTGAAAACATCCTCGTCATCAGTTGGGCCGTTTTTGCATTCCCTCAGATCCATTACGTTTGCATCTCTGTGCTCAACGAGCACACTTTAAACAGATTCTTGATGGATAGTTTTATGGAAAGTGGACAAGTTTTTTTCTGCATAGGTAGGCCACATGGGAATCATTCGGAGACGTGGAGAATTGGACAATTCAGCAAACATTTTGTTCGGGATCTGTTGAATAATGCAATGCTGTGGTTGTTGAGCTGAGATTGTTCTGTTGTTATTGTCACCACATGTGGTTGGTTTTGTTACACTGCCAGGCATTGTTTTTTATTATGCTATGTACTGTGTGCTGCTGAGAAACCAGTCAAAATGGGTCAGGGAAAACTCTTTCAGAAACTTCAGAGATTATTCCTGGGTAAGAGTTGGTACTATTCACCATAAGGGCTACACTGTACAGGTTTAATGCTTTATGATTCATTACAATTGGCCTTCTGTTAGTGCTGTGAAAGGTATATATATGTTAAATTAAAGAGCGCAGTCATAATTCTGTTAAACTCATCCCCTGCTATGCTCCCTCTGATGTGGCTAGCACTCAGTGTTCCACCTTTATAGGGAAAGTAATCCATTAAATCTCATCAAACAAGGCTTCAGAAAATGGAAACTATTGCCTGAATGTTTCTCGCAGCAGGTTGTCCACAGTATGTATCCTCTGCTGCTCTGAAGCTACTGCTGGAAAGCTTCTGAAATATGCTCTTCCTCCTGTGTTTCCCATTTTACAGTCTGTCAAGCATTGCAGTCTGGTATCTGCATATCGACCTGGGAATGATACAAAGAAAACTGACAGAGGATCTGTTTTCCATACAACAGCTGCCCATTGTCATTTCCAATATGGATGTTCTACATCTCTTAAAGCACATCTGTTGTGGAAACCAGTTGATAATAAAGTTAGTGCACCGTTTTATTTCACTTTCATTTTTCTTGTTTGCCAGAAATTATGACAGAGTTTATTAACATTGTTAGCTGAGAGGAGTGGAAAGACATTTGTGGGAAAGACTTCCAAGTCTTGCTGCCATCTTTTGTCAGAGACAGAAACAAAAAAGTCATTCATATTATTTCCAAACATTTCCTTCTTACTTTTCACCTTCTTTTCCCATCCAATTGTCACATCTCCTCGTTTTTGGTTTCACAGAGAGCTTTCTCCAGTCATTTCTCAAAGTATTCTCCAAAGAGCATCCATCTTCCACTGTCCCTTCGGTGTCTGCCTTACGAAAAGTCGCTACTCTGTTGAACTTTCAATGACACTTAATCATGCTCACTTATTAATCTCACCCTGTCTGTGTTGTCAGCATAATGCAGCGGTGGTTTCCTTTAGAAACTGCAGCCCAGGACTTTCTCTTTACTTTGCCTTTCCACTCACATCTCTTTGAGAAACGAGCGATTACTAAAATGCAGCCAGATGTTGGATGTGTCTGAGGTACCATTCTCATTTGACTGAGGCAAAGCTCTACCCCAAGCCAACTGGCAGGTCGTGTTAGAGGGAAGTGGTTCAATTTAGTCTGAATAACCAGGCTTTAGTGGTAGATGAGCAGCGGTGGAGCAATCTCCAGGGTTGCCAATACACAGAGCAATTACTGTACACACATCTGTTGCTGTGGACTACCTGTCAGACTGGCAGATCTATTCATTAGTAAGCAGTTCTTGGTCCTGATCCTCAAGACACAGAGCCAGGGGTGCAATAGGCTCTACACTGTGTCCGCCCTTCATGTCTTCCCTAGTGAGCCCCCTATTGACGACATGTGTGAACTTAAAGACAGGAGCCACTCTGGTCCTCAGAAAGAGACGAAGGGCAAGGGATCAACGCCAGCAGAAATCAAGGGGCCCCCAGTGACCCATAGAAGGATGCGTTGCCATAACAAACTTTGCTGAGTGTGAGTGGATGAAAGCATGGACCCTAAGAAACTGACAGTGCACAGTCTCCAATGTCTAAAACATTAGGAAGTAAATCAAATATTTCCTGGAGTCTTTTCATTTTTCTTAGAACCAGCGTCATTCTTTAAAAAAAATAATCATGGTGGGCGTTTCTTTTTTAATTTAAAGTTTAAATCAATAAAAATCTTTAAAAGCCTCATATTTCTGCCCACAGCCTGTCAACAGTGTAGAAAACCAAACCTTTGCAACACAATAAAGTAGGCTACAACATGGATTTAATTAGTGGAGATAATTTGCTGGTGGTAACGCTGTCAGTGTTTTAAGTAAGAAGCGTTATGGAAAACTTACACAATGGACATAGATGAAGAAATGCTCAACTCAGTCTACACCCCTGCAGTTATAAAAAGTGGCATGGATTTAATTAGCGCACATATTTTTCCAGTAGTAATGTTATTAGTTTTATAAGCCAGTAAGGTGAAGAAAAACACATCCAAGTTTGTCTACTGGTCAGAAAAATTGGTGAAATATTAGAAATAACAGATTTGCAAGACTCTCTGCAGAGCCCTGAAGCCCCGCCTCCACGGTTGCATGTAGCCACGGGGCGCTGTTCGCTTGTGTATGAAGTATATCAGAAGAACGGTTCTTGTGAAATGTGAAAGACACAGACAGAGACTCCTTGCTTTATAGTTAGATGGGAACCAAATTTCCCTTTATTTAGCCATTTGCAGGGTTAGAATAGTTACCCCTGACATGATTAACATTTAATTATGTGTTGGATAGCGAAAGTGACAATGGTCCACCTCATTAAGTGATCATAAAGTGAGGCCAAAGAGCCAGTTCACAGGCCGTCCACACACTATGAAAATAATAATGATGTTGAGAGTCAGCCAACACGGTGCAGTGGTTAAATTGGAAAATCACATTCAATTAAGACCTCCAACTGAGGCGTCACGTTCCCCAGGGTATCGAGGCAATGAGATCAAAATGAGACTATCACAGAGTAAAGAATAAACAGAAAACAGGGCAGTGGATCTGATTATTTCTGCTATGTAAAACAGATGGCATCTCCACCATTCACTAAAGACAAACTAAAAACATGACTACTCTGCTCTTAACTATAACAGTATTGTACATTTAATTGATCTAAGCAATCTTTCTTTTATAGCATTGCTTTTACTGTGTGCTTGCAAAGAGTTCTGGATCTTGTTCTAAATGTGTCAGGAAATGATCCATCACACCACACCATACACCTCTCGCACACAGAGAGTGTGATAAGTTTGGTGAATTCTACAAGAACCCTGAGAAAGTGAAATACTCAAATTGCAAGATTTTGATATTCAAAACACGTCTTCAGAAAAAAAGACTGGAAACCCTGGATGACAGAGCAAATTTCACACCGTAAAAGCTTTTTCAGCACATTCAAAGCACCGCGGACCTTTATTTTCATCTTGTTCCTCACTGAAACGAAATCAAAACAGCAGCACATGGACTCATTCGTTTCATATGCTCACTGCTATTATTCATATTCAAATAAATAAATCTCCATATTCATGTGGGACATTAGGGTGATTACCATAATCAAACAAGACCATCATCAAGAAAACATGCAGCCTCTGGCAGCCTTTATACTACATTTTACAGTGTGAGCCATCAGGTCAGTTTCTGCAGGAATACTGATTATTTTAGCACAAATCAGGATGCGGGTGCTCCTCTTCAAGAGCAAAAGGAGATCTCACAGATTTTAGCAAATCGCAGACAGTGCAAGAAGACTAATAGCAAACTGACTTCCAAGACGTGCATCCTCTCTGAATAAGTGCTGCGTAACCCATTCACTACTTAACAATTTAAAAAGGGATCATCTATGGTATGTTGCCAACATCAAACATTTTGGTGCAGAGACTTCCTCCAGCCCAGCTCTTGAGCATTGTATTTGTCATCGTTTAAAAGCCATACATATAGATACATACTATTAAACACGCACTTCCCAGGCATTTGCAGATAAGTTAACTGCTAGCGCTTGCTAACTTCACTCATTCATCAGACGTTCTTTGCCGCCAACTATCTGTATACACCGATGTGTATCACGTGATACTACTAGATTTTAAATTAGTAATACTGGACTGTATTTTGTGTAACTTTAGACATGTTTTGGGATTTTTATGAACATATTTTAAACAGTGGCCCAAACCATGTACATTCAAAACTTTTCCAAAACATTTTGTTAATTTCAGTTTCCAGCCCTGGAAAACAGTTTTTCTAATTTCATAACTTTTCCAGGAATTTTATGACCAGGGGAACCCTGATAGATGTCCCAAATTATTTGGAAATTTTACAATGCCACATCATAAAAAAAGATTCATAAAATCCCACTTTCCATGTGTTAGCATTTATATGACTTTTCAAAGACTGATGGACATTAAATTACCAAGTAAGGCCTTATTTTTAGATTAATGATTTCAATACCTTTAAAGACTCTAAGGGTCTGCAGAAACCCTGGCCGGCTCTGCCAAAGAAATGCACATGCTCTTTAAGGCCCAAAACACTGCATGGCCCTGAGCAGCTTTCATTGGAATAAATGGGATGCCACCTTTGAACACTGCATCCTGTAACAACACGGTAACAACAACCTCTTGATATCATGAATGGGTTTATAAAAAAGTGGACTTAAATTTATAAAATCAAATTGCAGTGTCAAAGCTACTAGCATACAATAAAGTTGCCATGATGATCAAAGTTTTATTTGGTCACGGACTAGATAAATAGATATATGAAGATACTCTAACATGTAACATTCAGCCATACTAAGCACTATTAAGGCTATTTTTTATTATTATTATTATTTATATACTAGGAGATGGGCATATTAAGATTGACAGTTGATGGTGCCAATTCTCAAGTCAGGTGCCATTAAACCAGGAGAAGAAGAGCGCTAATCAACCTTCAAACTGTTGAAAACAATGTGGAAATTATGGTGGAAAAACTGCATTTATGTTTATTTCATATATTCATTTAAGGAAGGTTACAGTCTCCTCATTGCTCCGCACAGATTTTTATGCATTTTTCTCTCATCAGTTTTCATTTCACCAATGAAGCAAAAGCTTCAGATGTTTAAATCACATGCTTGAGTGATTAATTCACTTTGTCTGTTTCAATTGTGCTTTGTTTAACTGTTATCAATACACTAACTTTTCCACCTCAGCCAAGATATTTCAACCTATTTTTCCACTGAGGATATTTGTATGCAAATTGAAAGTGTATGTAAAAACTGTTAGATGGAAACACACTGATGTGGCAAGTACTGTAATAAAAGAGTTCATCCTAGGGGTCAGAAACTCGGATGCATAATAGTCACCTTGTGAGACACTTTCACCCCTAATCAAGAAAAGCAGAATGAGAGAGAGCACTGCTTCTGAATAGGTGCACCAGGAGGCGGATATCTGGCCAGGGGTCCTGCAAGTGCCAAGGATTATAGATATTAACTGTGACAGAGCTGTTGCTGAACTGTTTTCAGGAGGCCCATATTTCTAGCAGGGCCCCTGGTTAGCATGCCCACCTCACTTCTGTCTCCGAGGTAGCTGAAGATTAAATCAAAACTTTATACTACTGTATGTCTTTCATGCTCTGTAACCCTCCCAGCTTTATTCATGACTCCATAAAACTGAACAAAAGACAGACTAAAGGGAGTGAGGTATCTGCTTTCTCCACCCTAATCTCTCTAAATCCATACAGGAACTCCCAAAGAGCATCTTAAACTGACTCAGTAAGAATCAGGTTATAAATCAGATTTGAAAACTCATTTGCGCTTCTCTAACGATCTTTGCTTCACTTACTGGATTTCTTATTCATTATCAAATAAATTATTACAACACTAAATGCTTTGCTTCGACTCTTTTATCGCAGAAACAATCGACAGCATCATCTTGTCAGACTGACTCGAACAGAACCGCACTATCCCTCAGCCAAGAGGCCCACAAATAACACCAGAATTAGAGATGAGAAACATCGCTTTCTTCCAGACAGCATGTTTATCTGAAGGGGCAGAGAGACCGTTTTCATCCAAGGCCAAGCTTTGCTCTCTGTGATCAGTCGGCCATGTTGCGGAGGAAATGCTTATTATGTGGTTGTGCGCGGGCCTTGTTTGTTGTGACCTTGAGGGCTCTTCCCATGGCGCAATGGGGCTCTGCAAAATGAGACGAGTGACCACAGGAACCGCCCTGGGAAGGGAAAAAAAGTGACCCAAACATTGTCAAACTGTTCATTTTCTCTTCCATCTTCTGATCTAGCCTACACAAACACTTTCCCAATGTCACAGGATTTTGACACATATTACACCATGTCTCCATCCGTCTGGGTATGTCTTAATCTTTTCTTTTTATTCCTTCCTGCTCATCTCAATTCTGCTCTCTCTGCCGCTAAACTACAAGATTTCCATTTGCTTTCTTTATGCATTTTACCACAAAGCATTACAAAGGCAAGGAAGCTTATGGAAGCTACATCATCAATACTTGAGTCATATGTAGTGTATGTGCACATAGTGGACTCTGTAAAATCCATATGTTCTCAACACAAGGACCCACACACTTCCTCATTGCAAGCAAACAGGCAGTCGTAGTTTTGAATAGAATGCTTCATTACAATCAGAAGATGGACCAGAAATACCCCATCAATCTGAGGGCGAGAGGAGCTCTTCACACTGCCGCTGTGTGAAGTGTGCTAAGAGAGGCGGAGAGCTTCAGATGTGCAACTTATTATAGCCAAGACTCCCTGCAGCAACTCGTCATGGACCAGCAGCCGTGTTGTTCATGCAAACATTTTAAATTCATCAACCTGAAACCAACCAGCCCGCCCTGATAACTGACAACCAACCGATGTTTTTAAAGTAAATGTGATGTTGGAGAATTCTGGTGACACTGTGCCATGAAAAAAGTCCAAAAAAGTCCAAACATTGATTCAAAACAAGAAAAATCAATATTCAGCTTAAGTAATTTCACAATGCGGTTAAGCTCCCCCAAATAACAAAAGAAATTTTTAAACAACATGAAGTAACGCAAAAAATACCATTACCTAAAATGTCATGACATAAAAGATGTAGCAGAAGAAAGGTTCTGCTTCCACAACATGTGGAGTAATCTGTGGCCTTCACTTCTCACAATGAGCCACTCAAAGTCAATATTAGAGCCATTCTTCAGCCTGTCAAATGGAGCCAATGCATTTCTTTACCTTCTTACCATGTTTATTCACCATGCAGGTGTACACGTGTTTCAGCAGATGAGGGGAATAAAGAGATTCTCATGTCTGTCAGAAAGGTGAAAGGGGTTTCCTCTATGCCTGACTTTTAATTTCCGTTTCATCAAAATGTTGACACAGGAATTAAGGATTTCTAAAGAAGAAAAAGGTTTTGTTGGTGACTTGCTCAGAGATCACCAGGGGATACAGAAGCAGTGATGGCAGCAGTTTAACAATTTACCACATGCTTTGACCCTCACCTCACGGCAATCAGGTCCTGGAACTGAACTGGACCCTACAAGGTGGGGCCTTTCCCTGAGGAGCTGCTATGTTCTAGGGCTGTCCTTTTTTCGAAACCAAGGTGGCAAAGGCCTGTGGCGGGGGGCATCTTGACTAGGTATGTCAGGCTCGTCAGGTTCGTCAGGCTCACTTGCCATGTTGTCAAAATGCGAGAATGCGCTGCACAAAGTGAAAGCGGAGATTTACAGTCGGACTCGGTCCGTCACTCAGTTATGTCCGTCGGGGAACTAGGTATTTTAAATAGTTCGTCTCGCAAAAACAGAATTAAAATAAAACAAAATAAAATAAAATAATATCCTGCGCCCAGTAATTTGGTACAGGGTCGTGCCGAACCGCAAGTCGCGTACCGAACGGTTTGACACAAACACATGTACCGTTACGGCCCTAACTCCAAGCTTACCAAACCCGGTTGTACAGCTACTACATTTTCATGCATGAACAAACCACCACACGTACTTAAAACCATCACTGTTGTGTTGAGAGATAAAAGAAAAAGCAGGAACACATAAGTATACGTCCGACCAGCTTTGGGTGCGCTCAACAGACTCAAATCATAACAGGCGTTGCTTGATGACGTTGCTGCTAGGCAACACAGTATACACCATGTTAAAGGCACATTTCATATATTCGACTGTTACAAGTTCAAATCCATTTTTTTAGTCGTCAGACTGTTTTAGTGCCAGTGTGCAATGTGGAAGATATAGGTAATGTCTTCTCAAGGTCCTCAGTCAGTGAACATTTAGCATTAGTATTACCTCCTTTTGCTTCCTCCCATCTGTGTTGAGTAAATGTTGGACTTGTCCTTCCAGCACGATGTTTGTTTCATTTATTAACACTGCACGAGATATGCTCTCAATTTATTTGTGTAATTGTAATTTAAAGAGAACAAAAAGACACACACATCCTAGAAAAAACTTAGACTGCTGGACCACAAAGAGGCATGTAGTGAAAGTAGAGTCCGCACATTACTTTTTGGTTACTTTTCTTTGTTGCTATATTATTTTTGTTATGTTGGCATGGAAATAAATTAAACTTAAAGATCTATAAGGAGTGTTGACTTGTATAATCAGAAAAGACATGGCCTGTGATTTTCAGCCTTCTATGATCCTTCGCCTTTCAAACGGGGCAGAGCTCTGTGGGAAACAGTAGGAGAGACACAGTCCGAAGGGGAACCAGGATTTGACACAACACCGGAGGGAGAAGCAGGTCCATGGAGCTGTGTGCCGGACGAAAAAACAAGCGCGTCGCACCGAATGCGCACCGATGTGGCGTCGCTTTGGGTTGTGAGCGCGCATGACGCGTGTCTACATTGAAAGTAATGGGTTTGTGCACACAAAAGACGCTACATCTGAACGCTGCCCATGCACACACACACGCTTTAACCAAGGCGGCGGCCAAAATCACCCAGGCGGCTGGCCTTTGTCTTAGATAAGCAGGGAAAACCCTGGAATACATTTTTTTTTTGGCGCTGGAACTTCAGTAGTAATCAACCGCAAATATATGAAGCTTTAGGCAGGGGTTGGGTTGCAAGGGGATGGGGCAGCGAACATTTAGTTCACTGTATGCCCAGTTAGCTCAAGCTAACACAGCAACAATAACTAGCATCCAACACTGAGGCCTTCAACAGTCCAACAAACTCACAATGACACTAAAATCGCTCAGCTCTGTTGTTGAGCTTATTAATAGGTGTAAGGTAATGTTAGCCATGTGGCAGTTAACCCTATCACTGTGTGTGTGTATGTGTGTGTGTGTGTGTGTGTGTGTGTGTGAGCACAAACTTTGCCCGGGGCATAACGTAGCAGAGCTGTCATAAGAAACATAAAGAGAGTGGGGCAGGAGCTAACAAATCAAGATACTGCACACAGATCTAGAATGAAATAAGATTTTACCAATTTTATGAGTAATGTTACAATTGCGGTGGGCCACCACAAGTAAATCGGTGTATGGATAACACTACAGATTTAGGCATTCTTTTAGATTTATTTATAATTTCTTTATTGTCAAAACAACAAAAAATTAAAAAAACGAAGATCCAAATTCCCTACCTACCTACCTACCCAACAAACAAACATCCAAATAGTCAAACATGTGGGTCCAGGCTTTGTTTTTTTATGCTCATTTTCTCCCACAGAGGACATCCTCGTCTACAGGCAATTTTTTAAGAGCTTCCAAAGAATTACGTGTTGTAATTAATGACCACATCACATTATACAAGATCAGACTGACTGAGAAATAAACATAAAAAGTCAGCCAACAACCATTAAGGAAGGTCAAAAACAGCAACAGTGTCTTTCAAGAAGTGAATTAAAAGCTGACAAACTTATGAGTAGCTCAGCATCAGCTGCTTTCATCAGGTTACCTGTACTTCATCATGGTTAATTAGAGATGACTGAAGATGTCAGGGAGAGTGAGTATGTTTGGCACAGTTAGATGCCTTCACTGTCCTTATCAGGCTGATTTTATCGAGTTATAATAGCCACCTTCCTCCCTTCAGACATAATAAATCTACAGAAGTCTTCTCAGGACTCTCCTTGCTGAAGACTGGCCAAAGCCAATGAGTCATATTCAATTACTGCCATGAACTCCAAACACAACAAAGCCTGAGGCATACAAGGACAGCAGTGCTACTACAGTGCACATGAGGAATCATGTAAACATCATCCACTGATCTGTTTCAGTTTAAAGTATTTAGGAACATTTAAGCACCCTGTCTGCACTCTAGCATATGAATCACTTGGCTAATTAAATCTAGCCAATATGGAAGTTAAGACTTGAATTAAGTTGGAAATAGGGATGTCAACAGCTAACCGTCAATTGACATATACCTAAGCCCCACCCTCAAACGCGATGAGCCAATGACAGTGCGTAAAGCTATTCCCATATACTCGAACATTCTCTGCCTGGCCGTTAGTGTTGTTTTTGGCGGCCTGTTTTAATTTTAGTTTTAGTCTAGTCTTTGTGTCAAACTGTCATTTTAGTTTTTATTCATTTTAGTCATGTTCATACTCTTTTTTGTCTAGTCAAGTTTCAGTCAAGTTCTTGTTTTAGTCAACGAAAACTGATGACATTTTAGTCTAGTTTTAGTCAATGAAAATTGTATTTTAATCTCTTTTTAGTAATGCAATTCTATTATACCCAGTCAACATAGTATAAGTACCTA
Source organism: Epinephelus lanceolatus (assembly GCF_041903045.1). Taxonomy (NCBI): domain Eukaryota; kingdom Metazoa; phylum Chordata; class Actinopteri; order Perciformes; family Serranidae; genus Epinephelus; species Epinephelus lanceolatus. The sequence goes on from NC_135756.1 coordinate 28,716,211, forward strand.
GTATAGTATAACCAAACCAAAATTTTCTTTTCTAAATTAGCTCCCAGTTAGAGCTAAATATATATTTATTTATACAACAGTTAGTTCCGACCTAGTAATTTGATTGGACGAGAGGCATTCCGTGAGTGCTGATATAGAGTATAACATCACTGGGACTTGTAACAGTAAAATCACTCCACTCACAGGTGTTTTAAATATAAATACAGCCGTTAATTAACCAACTGTCACACTCGCTACATTGACACAAACTGACACTAGCATTACACCAAGAAGATGGATATTTTCCCCAAAATTACATTTGAATTAAATTATGAGATGTTGTCAGGAGAGGACGAGGAAAAGGAAAGCCAGGACTCTTCTGTGCAGACCTCCAGGTGTGTTTGTGTAACATCAGCCGACCTCGACAAACTGGAGAGGAGCAAAAATGAAGCAAACACAGTCAGGAATTATTAATGATCATCTGATGAGGTACTGATAAGGATGAGGGAGAGCGGAAGCTGAATCCAGCCGTGCCAACATCCAGGTTTGCCAACGTTTCATCAGCCGAACTGGACGAAGTTACAAAGTTGCAGATCAATGTAAATACAAAGTAGCTTGTGAGTTCCTGGTGTGAGTGCCGCGTTGCCTGGCAACAGACTGGGGGAACTGTTTGTTTTTTTTCGCGGAGCTACATAACATACTTAAATAATTTATTTCATCACCTTTTGTTAACATTTCCTCACTCAGCATTGCTCTTCAAGCTGTTGTTGAACTGTTGTATAAAAGCAATATCACATGAGAGCGAGTGATGTTGTACTGTATATCGTCACAGCTGTAATCCCTCTGCACAGTGCGACGCACAGCCTAGGAAACAGAAATACTGAAAAATAATAATAACGCAACTAAACATTATAACATTATTTCGTCTCGTTTTGGTCAACGAAAATGAAGAGACATTTTAGCAGAGGTTTTCTTTTGTAAACCACATTTAGTATCGTTTTTATTCGTCAACAATATTGCATTATATATTTAATTATAGCTATCGTCACATGACCACCATTTACGTTGCGTCTCGTCTTGTTTTCGTCACGTGATAAAGGTTTGTTGACGACGATATTTAGTCATACTTTTCGTTGACGAAAGCAACACTACTGGCCGTTCATTGAAATGTATTACAGAAAGTCAGTTTTGTTCGGTTTTATGAGCTTTTTCGGAGATTTGGAGTTTAAAAATGGTCAAACGGTGTGCATGGGATACATGCAACACCGACACAAGATATCCTGAGAGGCTGGGCGATGAGGTGTATTTTTTACACTTTAAACCACATCTCAACCGAGAAAAGTGTCTCCTTTGGATAAAGCTGTGTGGTAATGTTAGACCACAACATCAACTCAACATGAATAAGATTAATAAGGATGTCTACATCTGTTTTAAGGTAAGTCAACATTGTGTTTGAGGCAACATATTGTCACTTTGCTGGAAAGAAATATAAGTTTATCTTTAACATCTCTAGCTAACGTTAGCTAAAGTTAGCCTAATGTTAGCTCCTAGCTGCATTGTTCATCGTGTCACCTTGTTTGCTGGGAGTTCATTAGCCTACTTTGTTCTAGTTTTGGTACTTTGGTAATCATGCATCATTGTTAGCTGTTGTCCAAAGGGCTCTAGTTAAGCTAACGTTAACTTCTGGAGCTTAGCTTCATTAATTTATCTGTAATCGCAGAGATAACAAAGGTTGGCAAATGTTATGCTGAATGATTCAATGTCAATACTGTAGCACCAAACTAACGGAGAGACACTTGGTAAAGATGGTAAAAAGGCTGTTATTCTTTTCTCATATTCTGAGCCAAAAACCTTAACTTCAGTGGCACTTTAATTTGTTGTCTTTGATGGCGACAGCAACGAGATGCGGTTCACAAGTGTACTCTGTGACCTGTAAATTTTGGCTTGTAATTTAAGCTTTTCATCAACCTTCTCAACAATAAAATGATGAATATATCCCTCCAATGCCTAGTTTAGGCCCTTTCGGTTACTTCTCAATGACATCTGATCGTTATGTCTCCAAAGAACATCAACTGCCTCCTGCGAAATGCCGTGTACTGTGACACCTGTCATAGCGCCCCGGTCACTGAATGTTGATAGTTTGTCCGAGTGAGTGGAGGGGGGCATGGCTTAGCCTTAGGTCAATTGGTTAACCACTGAGAATATTTTTACCAGTCACACATGTTGGTCTTCAGGGTAATATTGCTACTCTTCAGTTTACTGCATTGAGCACCACTCGATACTGCTAAGAGCTAGCTAGCTAGCAGCGCCCGAACACTGTTAGCTCTATTAGCACCATTAGCAGTGTCAACCAGGCCCCCAGGAAAGCCGCTCAGCCTTGCAGCAAGTTTTTCCCAGTGGCCACATGCAGTATTGCAGCAAAAAAAAATCCCCTGTGGCCCAGAAAGCATTTTCCCCATAGGCAGCCACTGCAAAAGATACGTCTGTAAAACTGTTGACAGGACACCTTGAACTACAAACAAGGTCAATTATAAATCTCTCCATTCTAGCCATGGTAGTTTTATATACGTATATACGCACAATTAACCAAAACTGACCTACTAGTTTAATGTGGGGGAAAGACATACATTTCTAAAGATAAATCTTAGATGAGATTAAATTATCCATTCAACAGAGTGGAGGAAGTCTCACACTGCAGAATATCACCACTTGTATCTCAGTCCAGATACATGTATACACATTAGGGCTGCCACGAGTAGTCGACTAATCGATGACTAATCGACTATTAAAATAATCGGTGACTATTTTAGTAGTCGACTAATCGGTTTGAGTCATTTTTCATAGAAAAGTACTATAAAAGTACCCCAAAATACTCTTACTGCAGCTTCTTACGTTCAGATATTAGCAGTATTACACACTCTCCCATGACAGTGAACTAAAACCCTTTGGCGTGAGTATGAAACAAGACATTAGATGACGTAATTTTGGGGTTTGGGCAAGACAGACCGACATTTTTCAACATTTTAACACATTTTTTGATTAAATGATTAGTCGACTAATCGAAGAAATAATCAACAGATTAGTCGACAATGAAAATAATCGTTAGTGGCAGCCCAAATACACATCATCCTCACTTTACTAAATTTCTGTCAGTATGATCACATTTGGAGGACAAGCAATCATCTCAGTTAAATTCAGTTCTTATTGTAGAGAAAGAGTCAAAAGCTTGATGCAGTGCAGAATATAGAGCTGCTTTCTCATATCATGTGCAAATCAAACAGGCTAACTGCAGTGGGCATAAATCAGTCTGGTTCTTTTGCTTTTGAATTCTAGCACTTACAAGTAGCACCCAGAGAATGTAACCTGTAAGACCTGATGCACAGGACACCAGCGGAATAAATGTAACACTGATCCCATGTTCATCATGTGGCTTGTACAAGCCTGCATCAGTCATGAGTGAGCGCCCGTGTCTCGCAACCCCTGCGGCGCTGTGGCCCCTCTGAGGAACCCAGCTGTTGTGATAATCCTGTTATCTGCCATTAAAGGTACAGAGGTGGAGGAGGGGGGGTCATACAGCCTGAATGTTGATGCAGACATGCCAGAGCAGCGGAATAATCCAGCACACCTCACCTGCCTCCACGTGTGTCAGGTTAACCCTCACAGCTCCAGACTAGATCTAAGCAAATCCGTCTGAATGCGATCCAGACACAATAACGTGTATACAGGTGCACTCACACAGGCATTGTTATCGCTGACAGCTTGCTCCTTCATGAGATCCTACTCCATGCTCAAGGGGAAGATCATTACATGCCAACATGCGGTGAATTGCACATGCATAATGTATGAAACATCTAGAATCAACGTATGCATGCGGAACTCACCCGTGCGCAAAGGCTGAGAACAATACCCACTCAATAGAAAATCAAATCATCAGGCAGTAGAGCACACTGCAGAGACAAAACTCACTGTGATGTCAAGTGTTTCCTTTGTAGCTCAAACACTGCCACTATTAAGAGCACAGTTCCTGCCGGTGCCACAACTGCTGAATACAGATCCATCAAGGGTACTTTTAAGCAAGTTATGAACAAAAGCATTGATCAAATGCTGTATTTGATATTCAAAGTTTTTTGTTCAGTCGAATCATTACCTTTGCTTCAATATTGTTTTGCAGTCAGAGTCACAGCACAGCTCCCAAGTCACAAGATGATTACCATTTATATAGCTCAAACTATCTGTTAAAAAGTAGATCCCTTATTCACAGGGGTGATGGGATTCTATTTAAACACCTTGCACTCTGTTTGTGGCCTCGTCGCCTTTTTACGACAAGGTGATATTTCAGGATATAAGACTGCGACAGACCTTATGTAGAAAGGGTTTCAGCAGTGGTTTATGGCAGACATACACATGCACACACTCGCATGCAGGTGAGGGCAATCCATCTGAATTCCCCATCTGACTGTAACCACGTCCGAAAGCTGTTTGATTTAAGACGGGGTCCTAATAGGTGTAATGCAGCTCGATGTCAGTGCCTGTACGATCAGTGTGTAAACTTTAGTCATCAGGAGTGGCAATCTCATCTCAGTAACATGCAACACATGATAAAGAGAGCATGCCATTAACTACACCCAGGGGAATCACGGCCTTTATCATACCCCCAGATATCTGTGATTATAGTTTGGTGGTACTTGGCTTGACCCGCTTGAGGGTTGTGTAAATCACCATGGTGAGGTAAAGATCCCTCAGAGAGGCTCCTATTAAAAGAAAATGTAACGCATTAAGTTTCTTCAGTTGCTTCATATCTCTAAAATCTGTACATGCTAAAATAAAAGATTATGTAAGTCAATACACCACAATAACTGATAAAAGTACTCAAACTGTGTCTTGAAAAAGATTTTTTTCATCAGATTATTCAAAATAAACACACAAAACATATTAATCCAAACCATTTTAAAGTGTAGGAACTTGAACAAAATATCTTTAACACTCTATAAGTTATCTTAACTATGTTCATTTTTTAGTTTTTGGGATATGCTCATTTTTATTAGCAGCGTGGAAAGGCATTGTGACGGGTTCATCATTCATTCCTCTGGCGCCACCGTGCATTTTCGCATGGTTTTGCACCAAATATAGCATAGCACAATAGGGCTGTCAACAAATATTCTAAATTCGAATTTGAAAAAAAAATGGACCTTCGAATGTGAAATCGATTGTGGAGAAAAAAAAACACCACCGCAGCTGTCCTCTTTGCGAGTGGGCGTTGGCCTGGGCCGCTGCACTGAAAGCACTGCATAAGGCCACACCGCCCGCGGAGGTGCAGCGAAGCGCACCGAAATTCTCGCACAAGCCGGAGCACTTTCGTTCACATCAGACGCGCATTTCTCCACACTGGTCGACAAGCGGTTCTGCTCCCAGCTGTTGTCTCCGTCACCCGGCTTGACACATTCGCTTGCGTAGAAAATAGACCAGAGCCGGCGTGTCCCACCTCCGTCCCTCCTACCTGCGTAAGTTGGAAAGAGGGAGGAGAGAAGACGTGGAGTGGGTTTTACACACATCACACCAATCAAATGAGCCCCTCTCCTCGCCCTTAAATGCGCCGCGCGAAGGCGTAATGAGAGTTTACTCAATTCGCCATGGCAGAAGAGAGCAGCAGCGTCAGACGGCCAAACTTCTCCCAGTAGGAAACTGATGTTTTGATCCGGGAGGTCCAAGCTCGCAGTGTCTGAATATACGGAACTGCGAGCAGACCTCCACGGGCTGATGATGCAAAGGTAGCCTGGGAGGAGGTCACCACAATTGTAAATCAATGATGCGTTTCTCTGGTGCGCGCGCTCTCTCTCTTTCTCTCTCGCAGTCTCACTCTGTTTCTTTTCTTTTGACTTTTCTGAGATGACAGATGTTGAATATATACTCCCTATCTGATGCTGTGACTGTTTGTGGTTGGGTGAGAGGGATGTGAACTCATTAGTTTGCAGCTCTTTAATCAAATCAGGTTGGGTTTCCATTACGCGTGCCAAACGGTGCCAATCCACTTTGATCTGACATCAGATGTGACGGGACAGTCGATATAGAGATACATTTATGTGCTGATTGCAGATAGTTGCATTGAATAGTGTGTGGGGGGGGGGGGGGGGGGGTATTTATTGCATCGTTAATGTGCCTGATATTCTGGAAACCTGCCTGTGAGGTTTTGGTGACGTGTGCGCACTGTCCACCGGTCAGCCAAACTTTGGCTTACACCGGCTGCGCTCCCCCTGTGCTGATAGTAGACCTGGTTTCAGATGGCGAGCTTTTAGCGCACCTTCGGCGAAGCCTTTTGGCACAAAACTGTCAATGCGCCAAGCTGGATCTGTCGACACCTTCCCCTGCTGCGCCACCACACCCATCTCAGCGCACCTCGGGTTGCGCTGCTTGAAACTAGCTCTGCGCGGGGTTCGCCACCCTGCGCCACACGTATTTTTAGTCGAGTGCACTGTCGAGCGCTGGATCTGACAGCCTGAGCACATCGGCACAAAACGCTACGGCGTTCGAGATATTATTTATATCATGAGAAGTCAATACTTTCGGCAGCCTAAATCTTCATTTAGAAACTATGGCGGGTCAAATTAAACTATGGCGGGCCGCCATAGTTTCATTAATTAATGGGAAACACTGCTATAGCACAATGACGTCGTTATGAGTGTACAATGTGATGACATGGAAGACATAGGCTTTAGCTTTCTGCTGCAAAAAAAACCCAAAAACCTAAATGCTCTTTGCTATTATGGTTTTTATTTTAGGTCTATATATACAAGATTATGCAAACAACAATCTCCTGGGACCACTACTGGGAGATTACTGGAAAAAACCATGTTTGTACAGCACGAAATGTAAGGTAACGTAAGGTCATGATGTGATGAAGAGGAAGACTTAGCTTTGTGCAGCGAAACAAATGAATGCTCTAGCTATTACGGTTCTTATTTTCAGTCTATTCAAACAGGATCATGCAAACAATGATCTCAGCGGACGACTGTGGGACAGGGTTAAACCTGAGGTATTACCCATTATTAAAGCTGGTACGGTATGGGTCATGCTAACTTTGCACTCACTATCTTTGTTGTAAAGATTTGGGGGACAAGGATTTGTGCAAAACAGCAAGCTGCAGGAGCCTCCTACTGCTTTCCAGAAAAAACGATTTGTAAGTGAATTATTTAAAACCCTTGTCTCTGAGTCTGTCCAAAATTGAATGCAGAATGTAGCCTCCTGAAATCTTTACTACTAAGGTGATGACTGCAAAGTTAGCGTAAGCCATAGGCTACGGGCACCTTACAAGCAAATCAGATTTTTTTGCTCTTGTGTGATCTTATCTAATTCTAATTAGATCTAGGCCACTTTCATATGTGGTCCTAAATCGGATACATATCCGAACACTGGCCATGTGACCACTATGACAAAGGTCATATCGGAACTTGTGTGTTTCTTCAATATATGGTATTTCCATGTCATACCTCACTGCACAGGTGCAGATCACTCACCATACAGTGTCTGAGCACTACGTTGAAACTACAGAAAACTGCTGTAACCGCTGCTGCAGTAAGCTGCCCTAGTCACCAGCAAATAGAGCCCAACAGCCAGACGCCTTCTAACAGGGACAGCTTGCCTACATGCCAAGACACCGTTGTTGTGAGGCACCCACAGAAATATTGGAATGAAGCCCTGGACATCCTAAGGTTTGGTAGAACTGTTCCTCCATGAAACCCTCCACACTGCAGCCCCACCACTCCTGACTCCTCTCCCAACTGCACCCACACCTCTACCTCCGCAGAACTACCAGCAATAGCTGCTAATAGAGCTAGTAGACCAAAAGTACATTTGTACATCAGCCTGTTACCCAAAAAGCAAGCCCCCATTTCTCTGAAAATATACTAAACACGCCTGTTTTACAATTGTTACATTTTTATCATTTTTTTAGGCACATGTGTGTGACGTTATAGTTGCATGTGAAGCGTTTTAAGGGCAGATAAACATTCACACTATTTGAGGCAGGAAGATCAGATTTGGGGAAATAATGGGAACTGAATATTGTAATATGACTTAGCCATAGAGTCAAAATAGCTGCATTCATGGGAAATACATCGATCTGAAATGTAGCAGATTTTTCATTTAATTTGTACCCAGAGAGCTAGGCCAAGTTTTGACAGAGTGTGTTAATGTTGAAGGCCTGGCTGATAGTGACACAAGTACAAATCTAGCAGCAAATGAGTTGGTTATAGCTGGTTAATTATTGTGATTTGCATTTTAAACTGAACTGCAAGAGCCCGGATCCATTCTGTTGGAAATGTATTCCCTCTGACACAGGATTTGTGGTAGACTTGTACAGTAGGTTTCTGGTTTGCTGATGAGAGACTCTTTAATTATACCCTAAAATGCCACCAATGTGGCATGAACAAGGAGCGATACAGGCAAGTGAAAAAATAGCTCCAGGGTGTGCTTTAGGAATGAACACCAGATTTTACATCTATTACTAATGTGTGTTAGTGTTCTAAACCTCTAAATTATGTATTTTATGTTTGATTTATGTAGGTATGCGGAAGTTTTGATAACTTGGGGAAATTCTGAGGCAAGTTGAGCAGCTTTAAAGTAAACTATCTTTGTTCAGCATATTTAGAAATATTTGTCTTTAATTCCTACGCTGTTAATTTACTTTTCATCATGAGGCAACAATCAAAGAAATTTGTGGTGAATGTAATTTTCACCAAATTATATACAAAACAAAATTCTAAAATAAACAGTGTACATTTCTTTTCAACAGTAAAAACAGCAGCTGAGATGTAGATGTATCTGTGGGAATTTTACAATCCAACACCTTTATTCAAACAAATGGTCATCATAGCATTCTGAGTTGTGGCCCTTTGCTGCATGTCGTTCCCTCTCTCTCCATCTTTACGCTCAACTCAAATCAAATAAAAGCCATAAAAAATAATCTTGAAAATAAAAAAAAAAAAAAAAACATCTAAAACCGAGCACCACAAACACAAGCTGACTATCTCAGACATTTACAGCTTTAAAAACTGCTTTGTGTCTGTGTGCCTCTGCAGGTGAGCGATCACACATTCTGCATGTGATGTCAGAATTGATTCAGTGCTTCAGCGCCCATCAAACAGCTGGCTATAAGGACAAATGAGGATGTGCGACTTCCCCACCCAACTGTGATTCAGTGTCAAGATAACTTGACACAGACTGTATCTGTGTCACTGTGGCGATGTGGGGTACAGATACTTCCCAGCAATGTCACAGGGTTCAGCTCTCTCCCTGCCTGGACTCTCGCTCTCTCAGCAGACTTGAAGAAGTCTTTCAGAAGTTTTTCCACTCTTGCCCATCTCGTTCCCCTCGCCGTCTCCCTCAGTCTTCATTTGGTGTCATTTTGTCCTCCCCTCTCTGTCTAACTCTCAATGGCATCACTGTCTCTCTCCCCTTTCTCTGTCTTTATCTTTCTCTCCCTAACGCTCTGTCTGACCTGCACATCACCACTCTCATCGCTTTGCCTCTGAGGCTTGTTTCCGTGAATGCCGCACTTATGACGCTGTCCTGTTTTGACATGTTTTCCCTCCGATTTTATTCAGTGGTCTGAACCCACTAATTCCTCATGGAATGAGCTGCTGATGTACCATCTCGAGCCAAGTGTGTGTGTGTGTGTGTGTGTGTGTGTGTGTGTGTGTGAGGGCTGGGGTAGGGTGGGGGAGTTCTCCCCAAAATGTCACCACACCATTACCAAAAGTACGGATATGTAGAAAGATCTGTATGAAGAAACGTCAATCTCACAAGAAACCTTTCTGGTTACTATCATCTTCTGCCAAACCAAGCAAGATTTTATCTAACAAGTCAAAAGTAAAAGTTAGAAGCAAGCTCTGTCAGCAGCCCCAGGGGGCCACTGTGTTCATTTCACTCCACAATATATGTATCGAATACAATGTAATGACAATCTATGCTGTCTGATGGCTGTGTTCAAGTAAAAGCCATTGGGTCCTGCAGCAACAAAGTTACATAAGGCTATTAATCATAGCACTCATTTAAGAAAGTCCCACTTGCAAAGCGCTATATTTTTTTAAATTCATGAACAATGCTCTGTCAAAGTCAGAAGGGGGAGGTGCATAGAAACATCATGTCGGCACATGTATTACCAGTGTCACCTAATGTCACCCCCATGTGTGGAAAACAATCCCAGAAAGAATGTATGTATTCCAACCAGAGAGAATTTAACAAATTTAGGGTTACTAGCTGCTAATATTTTCCTATTGTACCGATTATCAAAGGTTTACACCACTCCTCTCAACCCAATTGCAAATTATCTCTGATCAGGCTACACAGGCACTGCAACCCTCCAATGAAATTGCTGATATCCAACATCTTTCACAGACAGACAGACAGAACACAGAGCATACACAGAAATACCATACTGTATGTACCACGCTGGTGATTATCTTGACTGCATGTAACTAACCAGCTGAACAAACAATGATTACAAGGGAGCTATCAAACATTGCTTCTTGGGTTGATGATGACAAAATTGGCATACATATGTAGATAGCATTTTCCATCAACAATGACAAAAACAAAAGGACAGATGGACATAGTCCCACTGATTTATTTAGCATTCCGGCATTACATGCTTTCATGATCATCTATAGGTTGCTAACATGTCCTCTCACAGTTCTACACAACGTGGGGCACATCTGCATATCAACCTGCCAGGTAAATTATTTAGTCAACATATGCTATGTGCTCTCACCAACTGCCATTGTATCTTCTGCTCTGACATCAGCGCCATGATACGATGGTATGCATCAAATCCCAGTAACAAAAACCAATCTGGTATTAAATTATTCACTCATCTTTCACCAGCTCGCCCCCGGGAGTCCATCACATGGGAGAATCCACATGGGGGCGAGCCAGTTAATTCTTACACAATTCAGTGATAGCTCTCTCCCAGTGGGCCGGCTTTAATGCATGGGTAAAGCATGAAAGCGATGCATATGCAGAACAACAGCTTTGTAGGGATGTACTGGTTTAAATGGTTTAGAGAAACTTCATTAGAGGTTTGCCAGAGCACAGAAAAAGCTCTAAGGTGATTGGCTGATGGGGAGACTTCCTGGAGACCCCTTAGCAACAATGCTGCCGCCCTTGCCTGACCATCCACAACCAATCAAAGAGAGCAATTTTTCCCTCAGGGTCAGGTGAACAGTCTGATCGTAATCACTGCTTCCTCATTCACAGGGATGAACGTGAAAATGAAAAGCACCATCCACCTGGGAAAAAGACAGTGAATAAGAGGGGGAGGAAGAGAGACAGAGAGGCGTGGGAGGGAGAGAAGAGGAGAGAGAAGGAGGGAGGGGAAGATAAAGAATCCCAGGGTGATGGGAGGAGGAGCGCTGGCCAAACACAGTTTTCTTCTGCTTCAATTTACAACTTTTGGATTCTTAACTTTTGGACATTTGACACAAAAATCCTACAGATAATCTCCCTCTGGTAATCACAGGGATAGACTGCAAACTCCACGCAGATCAGATTTTATGTTTACAACATTTCAGCCCTGCCAAGTTGGTCAGCTGGGGGTGTGACAAACTTGTGAGACAAAATTTAACAGAAGTCTAACAAAAGCCTGGTGAATAAACCTAATCTTAACAGCTGAACACTGCAAAAAGGCCCTTGAAATGAATCATTACACACTCTGGAGAATATGTTGATTGATGTCGATTGATATCACCCTGTCTGTCCATTAAATATGAAGCTACAGCCAGCACTTGGTTACCTTAGTAAAACACAAACACGGCAAACAGGGGGAAAGGGCTAACCTTGCTCTGTCCAAAGGTAAAGAAATCTCCCCATCAGCATGACTAAAGCTCACCAACTAATACATTCGGCATTTTCGGACCAGGCAGTTCTGGGGACTCCCTAATACCCCTTTTCCGCCAACATGCAACAGGTTCAGTTCTGGTTCCCATACCTGATTTTGAACCATTCAGAGCATTTCAACCAAAAATAAACTGGTTCAGAACCAGAGAAGTTGGTTCCCAGCTGGAACCAGAAAATAGCAGGTTTTTCTTAACCTTACATGGAACCGTGATGACATCAGTGGACGTGTCATATTCTACAGGTTGGCAAGAGAAGACGAAGACGGCAACAATGGAGATGTTTAGTGAGCGGGATTGGGACAGGACAGTTGTTTTTTTTTTTGTGGGAGTGGAATGGGGCAAGAGTGAAAATCCACTCCTGTGTCCCCCTCTTGTTCAGACACAACAAAGAGGGGAGGTTCCTAAAACTATGTTCTTGGAGCTTTGAAAAAGTTCCTCCGGTCCAAAAATGCCTATTACATGTCATTTATTTTATCCATACAAAAAAATAAAGTGTTGAAATGATAGTTTAAGGCTTTGCAGGATTATAAGCCATACAGGGCTTGACGCTAACTTTTTTCCCAAGGAGCACATGTGCTCCTAAGTTGAAAAAGTAAGGAGCGCACTTTAGGGGCACAATGTAAATTGATCAAATAATGTGTTTTCCGTAATAAACGTGATGCAAATAGACATGTACAAGCAAAATTATTTAATGAATTTGTATATAAAATGTACAGACAGGTAAAATCATCAAGTTTTGAAAAAGTATTGCAATTTAATTTTGTCTTTAATGTTATTATCTTATATATATTATCTTTGCAATATGATTATCTTATATAATGTTATTACTATCCTAAAACATTCTCCAGGTCCTCTGAAACTCTGCAGGACTTATTTCCACCCTGCCCAGCAGCGGTACCGTGGCGAACGGTCCCTAACTATGGGGAGAACGGAGCCTCTTTTCCCGGTCCCTCTTCTCCGCCACACTTTGACTTATTCCCACCCAGCCGACAGCCTGGCCGTGGAGAACGGTCCCTAACTGCATCAATAAGTGATTAACATAGGGGGGATCAAAATAAAATAAATAAATAAGATAAAAATCTACCAGCCACCCTCCTCCCCTGACAGTCCCTTCATAAGTAAAAACAGTCCCTAAAGTGCGGTGAGGTTTGTGGACCGTTACCTGCCTGCCACAAGAGAGAAATGTGAACGGCTCGTTTCTCCTCTGATACGCTGCATACCTGTGTGCCGCCACGGCTCGGTTGTCCAGGTACTACTGGACAGTCATGACACCAACGAAAGAGGAAATTACTGGACCTGGAGTCGGACTTCTCTGTCGCGGTAAGCCGTTATCTTGCGCGCTATGATCATCCGCCGTATTCCTGTCACAACTGCCATGATAATAGGGGCGCCCCAGCGCCCACTCCACTAACTTGACGTGGAAATGAGCGGTAGTCTAGAAAACTGGAGAGTTTTTTTTGTTGTTGTTGTTTGTTTGTTTTGGGTTTTTTTGGAGGGCGCTTGTGCGCCCTCACATAGATTGCGCCCTGGGCGGTCGGCCACATTGCCCATGGCAAAACCCGTCCCTGCCTCCGCCACACTTTGACTTATTTCCACCCTGCCGACAGTGGGACTTACGGCCGAGATCCACCGGGCACATCAGCGGCGCAACACGTTTGCAGCGCGAGTCCCGTAGCAGCTCGCCCTCCGTTAATCAATTACAGCGACTCCACCGGCAACGGGAGCGGCGCGACAACTCTATATTTTAGGATGCTCTTATTTTTTTGTCGCGCTACGCTCCCCTACGCGACCCTCCAGCAGATAAAAACTACATGAAATAGTGTGCTAAACGAGCACAATGTGTTTTTAAATGAATAAACCATTATCAGAGGTGATATGTGATGATTTTTTCATGCATTTACCCATGTTTATCCGTGAGATTGTGTAAATGTCCGTGGCGGACATTTGAAAGCGAGTAGATGACAAACAGTACAGTAGCTAAACTTGTAGATAACTCAAATATATGTAATAACTTAGGTGGAAAATGCTTCAACATTTCATGCAGCCTACATGCAGCCTCTCGGCTCGGCTTCTCTACGTGTCGCTTCCGTACGCAGTCAGTGGAGCCCATATGAATACGCGGCGACGCTACACTGTGGACCCCGGCCATTATATTCATTGTGCCGACAGTGGCTTGGAAAACCGCCCATAACTGTGTCACACGGGGAAGAGGGAAGGCGGCTGGAGTTTCTCCAACATTTGCGGTTAGATTATCATATTTTTTTATTGACAAAAATATAGGCTGCTTCGGCTGATTTTTTTATGCGCACATGTGCCCCTAAATATTTTCTACAGTTCGCACACACCTATTTTTAGTCGCAAATGTGAGTGAAACGCTTGCACTGTCGAGCCCTGCCATACTATTTCTTGGTTTGGAGATGTAACAATCTGGAGATTCAGCTGCTGAGCTAAGCTACCAGGACCACTGGCTTCAGCTTCACATTTGCTGTACAGATATTAGAGTGATCAGTTATCTTCTCATCTAACTCAGCAAGGAAGCAAATAAAACATATTTCCCAATATGTCAAACTATTCCTTAAATTGCAGATCTTGACTGGAATTCAACTTGTGTGCCATCATTTTCTCTGTACCACAAGTCTGGCTTTCATTGACTATCCACCTTACATCCATCTAATATAAAGTGAAAGGTAACAACCAGGTTGCATTATAAATCACTGAAAAGAGATAGAGAATTACACTTTCTATGTCCTTAAAAATGTGTGTTGTAAGTACAGCAATTTCTTCTGCCGGGTTCAACTATCAAGGCTGACAGAGTGGAGTCAGTATGAGACTTTGGGGACGAGACATAACCCATCAAGTCAGGCAATTACAGCACACATCCCACTGTAACCACAGAAACATCGCCAGGAATATTAAAAACCTTCCAAGAAGCTCTTTCTGCTCAGAAACATTTGTCTCCTGCCGTAGCTGAAGGCAACAGTTAAGATGGAGAGGGAGAACTTATCTTTTGGCATGACACACATCTTCAAACCAAAATGGTAGCCAAAGTGAGCCAAATCAATTCCCTTACCAGATGAATATTTCATGTCACTCTTTACTCAGTTCCAATCTCAGCTTCAAGGGAGGGTCCCCTCACCTAGAAATCAGCTTCCATTTTGAAGCCCTAACAAAGAGTATGCTGCTCCAAACATAGCCTTGTGTTGTTGCATGACATTTGACAGAGGGTGTTTACAAAAAGAGACCAAAAACTAATATTGGACAAAGAGTGAGCATATCCATCTAATCTAAGTGAGCCATAAGGCTGAAATACCCTCTGATTGTTTGAGTGGCCACATGGATATTTTTGGTAGTGTTGCTGCAGAGCTTTGCAATCATTCACAATGTTATCACAAATCCAAGAGCAGGAGCACACCTTCATTCCTGCGCCTTCTCTAAAAGGGTATAAAATGTTGTTGCCTGGCAGCACAAGCGGCAACACGTCTCTGTGTGGCTTTAAAACGGTAAAAAAAGCACTCCCAGATGGCACTCAGGTCTAAAAGGAGAAAAAAATAATAAAGTACAATCATCTTTTTTATGGGATCTTAATAGTGCTACAAATGTCAGACCTGATGTATTACTGCGCTTTCGCTGCGCTTGGATGTTCCCCGGGCTTCGCCTGGACAATCATTACGCTTATCAAAAGCACTTCATTAGAGGAATCAGGTCAGAGGCAGGGAGAGATAGAGATGCTGTGTGTATCTATTATTTGTTTCGGTCTGCGTATGCATTTTAGTAGGTGTGCATGTCTCAGTGTATGCAGGTGACTAAAGGAACAGAAATAGTTCCTGTGTGTGTGTTTTTGTTTTTCTAGTCCAGTAAGTACCAATTCTTTGCATCTATGGGCATCTTTTTGCATTGAGTGCACCTAAGAGTACAGTATGTGTGTATATGTGTGGGTATGTGCTTTACTGTTTTTCAGAAAGACACAAGCTTGTGCCGTTGTCCATAAATCCCACATTCTGCAGACAGTGTGAACTTGGCCTGACGCCTGAGTTCTCTCAATCGATCCACCCACTGCCGCCACAGATGAATCTGACCCTCTCGAGGTCACTGCGTTCAGAGTCAGAATCCTAACTAGCCACAGCTAAGCTCACCATTATCTTACCAAGCTCATGCCCTCCATAGGAGAACAGCAGACCATTAGCACACACAATATCTCTCTACAGGAAAAACTATTTGTCTCATTTTTACGGGTATTTTTCCCTTCCTATTCCCAGAGTAGTTAACATAAAAAGCATCTCAAACAGAGAGTAAATATGTATTCCCAACGGGGAGGCTGGGGCGGGCCCTGCCCACCGCCACGCCACACAAGCTGAGATGAAAGACTGGAGGCGCTGAGGGGGAGCAAAAACTCCACCTTTCCCCCCCCCCCTTCGTCTTTATAAATAGCTATTAGAAGATATGGAGCGAAGGAGCTACTGGGAATTCAGACAACAGCAGCAATTGGACCAACATGTTCTCTTTTTGTAAAGAGAACAACAAACCAGGCGATAAACAAACTTTCATCCCTTGGCTTCCACATACATACAACTGGAAAACAGCAAAAGTCAAAGCTGACTGAAAAAAAGCAGTGCACACACAGCAGGAGAAGATCAAGAGCATTGTGTAGCAGAAAAGGGAAGAACAGGAAAGTTTTGCTTACCTTTTTCTGGTCCTCCAGCTTTTGACTCGTCGACTTCTTCCCATGTTTGCTGGCTTCCGGTACATCCATCCCTGGTCCAAATAAAGAATAACTCCAGAGTAAAATCACAGGAAATAAGCTGAAGAGAATCCAGGTGGCTACAGTTTCCCAATGAGGTCCTGTGTCCGGCTCACGCCTTCACCCGGACACAGGCGATCCATGGCAGGTGGTGGTTTGTACGGTAAAAGTAAAATGTGTCTCTGAGTGTTATCAGCGCTGGAAGGTTTCAGAGAGCAGGATGAATACCAATCAGGTAGCGAAAGGCTACCGAGACAGCGTCATTATGATGACTGGAGTAAAGAGAACACCAGAGAGGACTTTCAGCCTGCAGGTTGTGTTGTTTTACATGAAGATAACAGTTATGCTAGCTTCTTCCTCAGAGTGCAATCCCTGGCTCCGGCACACAGTCTTCCCTCCACATCTGGGGAGAGAAAGATAAGACATGCTACGATTCAAATGCACAAAAAGCAAAAAAAAAGGAGAAGCACAGTTTTAGCTTAACAATTAATGCAAAAGCTCTCTGCCTCTCCGAAAAGTCAATATTCCCCTCGGTGCTGCACTGTACAAATGGCGGGGGTATCTGCATATCAAAGTGAATGTTGCCATGGTGCTCAGAGAGGGAGAGAGAAGGAGAAGCTTCTACTACATGCTGTTTGTTCTACGCTGAGTGATTGTTTTTGATTGTTGTCTTTTTTTCCTACGAAACCTATTTTCCACCAAAAAGAAGCAAGGGGAAGGACTGAGTCATGCTGAGGTCGGGTAAACTCGCACCCTGGGAAGGGTCCAAGCATGGAAAGATAACCACAGGATCGGTGGCTGGCCCCTCCGTGGACTCTACTAGGGTTCAACTTGTCTTTTTGGTTTACTGACATCCTGCAACACAACATCTGCCATTCAAAGGGTCTTATGCTGTACATTTATAGCATGATTTGTGGATGAAACCCCAAAAGAACCAGTGTCATACTTTATCTATTGAGCTATGTAGGACTTATTCTATACGGACAGATTGGGTAAGCGTAAATTTACAGTATTTCCCCGTAAACTCTAAGAATATAGCCTTATGTATTTAATAAATAAATAAATAAATAACTATATCTGTATGCTTGTATTTAGCCATTTCTAATTCAAGGTTCTCTGTGTGTGTGTTGTAGTATATGTTAGTATATGTGTGTATCTCGCTGGCCAGTTCATTGCTGCCACTTTGCACTGCACCCATATGGCAGTTACCATTGTTAAGGATGTGGAAGTGTTGCACATGGACTCTTGTTTCCACCTGATTAATACTGTTAGCTCTCAGCGCTGTTGCTACAGTTTAGCACTGTTTATAGAGTTAGCACCATTATCTGCTAGCTGCCAGCTCAGCCACCTCTATGTTGAGAACCGTGCCCAGACAACTCAAACAGGTCTGCACTGAGCGGGGCCGAATACAGGTGTTTTTTGCTTTGTTGTTATTTATTTCCCTTTTGTGCCAGGGAAACAATTAAATAACTGTACTGTCATTCATATGTCATTCTGTTCATCATTACACTGTCTTTGAATGAGCACAAATTCCAACATACAAACATGAAAAACTTCTTTTCAGAAAAAGCTTCAAAAGCATTTGTAATTTATATGATATATTTTGGTATAAAATCTGCTGAATGCTTTATGGCACAGCCTAATGTTGTACGGCACAAAACAAAAAGAGAGTGATATCTTTCTGGCAAAAGAGCTGATGTTTTCTCTTTCTTGCACTGGCAGACAGTCACAGCAAATTTAATATTTGCCACTGTCTCTTATGTAGAGCAAACTGAGTGGTTTGAGACAGGAAGATGCGAGGTTAATGAGAAAAATGGTCTTAATTTAAAGGAAAGCCAGCACTAGTAACATTACAGAGGCTTTTGCTCATTTAAAACATGATTTAATTTGTTTACACACCTAACTCCAAGATGTACCACTTAATTTGACAATGATATATTGGTGCATAATACTGTGTGCACAGTATCCCTCCTGCAAGCTGATACTGTATTTGTTCCGAGAGCCGAACACAGAGAAGGAACAATCAGCCCACACCAGCAGAAATACACCATACAGTCCCATATATAGTTTCCCCACACACAGAAACACAATAGCACTGTCACTGAAATCGATACTCTCTGAACTGCAATTCAGCCAGTGTCCATCCACAGAAGTTGGCCAATCAAACGCTCCAATAATCTCTCAAGGTAACACGCTGTGAGACAAGTCATCACAGAAAACAGCCTCCCAGCCGACCACCCCCAGGCCATTAGGGAATCTGACTTGTGTTCACCTTCGTCTCCTCTCTGAACACCGGCGAGATCTTAACAGTTTTCTTTGCCACTGAACCAGAGTGCCATGTAACACCGCAACCCTGTCAGTTACTTAAGGACAATCATGTCAAGCGCTGCCAACTCAGAATTGGTTCTTAGGGGACATCATGATTCAAGCGCCCAATGACGTTTTCCACAGAAACCCTGAGTGTTAGCTGCTAGCAATAAGCTGTGAAAAGCCTTCCTTTCAAATACCATGGGGATGCTGTGCCATTACATTACATTATGTAGTAGCCTCAAACAACAAGTAATGCACAGGGAATATTGCAGCAATAGGTGATGAAGAAAATTAAGCATGCTCTCCTAAGACAAGGAACGCCACACATTTTGGCATAGGCAATTACACGGCATCCCAGAAATGCTAAACTTGCTAAAAGCACAGCTGTATTGCTCCTAGACTTCCCCATTTCCCTCAGCAGTAGAATTATATGGGGGCCTTTCTAAAATCATGCATACTGCATGAGGGCTAATTTGCCTCCTTTTTCTTCTTGAATATTACAAAAGAAACAATGGAACCTCACTGGGAAGGGCATGGCATACTTTGTTTGCTGCAAGGAACAGGCTAGTTGGCACTCCCTGTCAGAGTGACAAGATGGTCTCCGATGTAGGCCACTGGGGTCAGAGGCCACTCTCCATCTGCTTTCCTGACAAGCAACAGCAGGTAAAGAGCAACCTTTTCAAGGAAGTAAGGACGGACACTCCAGAAAAAAAAAAGTGCCAGACAAGACATTGTTCCACTGCATATTGTTTGCAGTGCTTTAACCAGGATTTCAAACAAATCAACATTTGTTGACAGTGCTTAAATTTCCAAATTCATACTAATCCTGTAAGTATATAACCAGGTAATTCACTTAATCATTGGTTTGACAAAGATTTAAGGCAATTCATGGGAATACAAGGACCTCTGCTATTTCAATAATTACTTTCCAAATGACCTATTTCACTTATTTACTCTTTCTTTGTCAGCATCAACAATGCAGGTCAGTGTTGCAGTTTCAGTTTAAAATGCTTTACTTAGATGAATGTCATGAAAACTATACTGACAAATTTTTAAGGAAGATTGATCTAAACACTGACCACATTATGTGGCAACAGTAAATACTATGTGTTAAAGTTAAAATAAGAATGAACTCTTTGAGGAGATGTCTGGTAGTCATTTTGACGCACATAGCAAGAAGTGCATGCTGCTTTTTGTCAGTGAACTTTCACGTCTATATTAGGGATGCACCGAAATGAAAATTTGTGGCCGAAGCCGAATAATATTAAACGCTTGGCCGAATACCCAGTAATGAATACCGAATATTGTTGTTTAGTTTTTCATTAGTTTTTGCAGGTGAACCCCCTCCAGATTAGTGTTGTCACGGTACCAATATTGGGACCCACTGTACAATACCAATGAAAGTATCATGGTTCTAAGTAGTATCACCATACCTGCTGTGGTCCTGATTTTCTGTGAAACTGTGTTTGCTGCTATCTGATCCTTCTCTCCCTCTCCCTGCAGAGTGAGTGCTGAGGGGCGGGGCGATCTCCGGGAGCACTGGGCTCCCGGCACACCTGCAGCTTGTTCTGCCTAATTAGCCGGCTTCTTAAGCCACACTCTCTTTGTCTCCAGTGCTGGATTATTCTCCTTGCTATAGTACTACGCTCGTGCTCTCAGTGATCTCCTGCCTCTCGCCACGTGTTTATGCTCCAGTGTTTGGTCTCCAGGTTTTGTGAGTTTTGTGCCTTGTCACTCTTTTCGTTGCACTTTTGTTCTTGCTCTTTTTCCCATGTTTATGGTAATTTTCAGTTTAGCCTTTTCTGTTGTTACTTCTCCCTCAGAAAGAGTTTTGGTTGATACTTTGTTTGCTCCTATTTTTTCTGTGAACTGATTTTTTGTTGCTACTTTGTAAATAAACTACTTTTTGTACTTAACTCTGCAACTGGGTCCTGGCTTCCTTGTCTGGCACTTAATAATACCACAACGAAAATGAGGCAGATGTGCCTTTTGTCATTTATAAAAAGATGAATCACTTTTCTATAATACATCAATGATATTGCAATGGAATAAATTATTTATTGACTTATTCATACTTCAAAAACAGCATCAATAAGTGATTAACATAGGGGGGATCAAAATAAAATAAATAAATAAAATAAAAATCAACCAGCCACCCTCCTCCCCTTCATAAGTAAAGAACAGTCCCTAAAATGCGGTGAGGTTTGTGGGCCGTGAACGGCTTGTTTCTCCTCTGACACGTCACATACCTGTGTTCGGCTGGCTCGGCTGTTCAGGTACTTCTGGGCAGCCATGACGCCAAGAAGAGGATATTATTGGAGCCGAATTCTCCGTCGCAGTAACCTGATGGCCGGCGTATTTGACAGGAATAGGCTACATTACTGTCTGTGTCTGTGACCCCTGTTCAACCCACAATCGGTGGGATTCGCCTTTCGTTTCTGCTGCTGGTTGAAATCTGTAGGCTGCTCGCACAGTGTGCTGAATGATTTAAGCTTATTTTGCTCGCTCAAAACTATTTTTAGTCGGAAATGCAAGTGCCGTGACGGGCGGATCGCCACACTGCCAACATTTTACTCCACCGGTCACGGCACGCTGTTTGATTGCGTTATCAAAACACGCCGCTATTATTCAGCCTTGCTTTTAACTTATTCCACCGAATACCGAATGTGTGGTTTTTTTTCAATATTCAGCCGAATATATTCTGTTACCGAATATTCGGTGCATCCGTAGTCTATATATGACACGCTAGGTATCCTCCTGCATCTGTTGCTGTTGTTTCAAGACTCCATGTCAATTTATTTTTACTACATGTATTGTGTCTTTTCAAAATACACTTAAGTTTTCTCAGGAAATGTACAGTTTCTGTATTAGATGCATAGTTGTGCGACAAAAGCATGCAGTAAGGTTTAGAAAAAACATCACACAACATTCACAAGGTAAGCACACAACAGGCTCCCGGGTTGAAGTCCAGGGTTTGCTGGACCCATCCACTTGCCCTCCCATCTGCCCCGTAGGGACTTTCCAGCTTCCTATATTACCTAGTCAACAAAAGCGTTACAAACTGCTGCCAGGGAGGTGGCTTTGTGCATCAGTATCTTACCCAGACATAGATGACATAGTGCCAGTATTTGACGACTCCAGGTGATGGCTGCTGTGTCAGCAACTGCTGCCGCCCTGTGCATATTATATCACCACAAAGGGTGCCTATGTGCACCTATATCTAACGGCCAGATTACTGACAAAGCAGGGATATTTGATGAGTTTGGAATGAGGACAAGCTGGAAAACACAGCTGTCTCTAATGAAATTATTGATGGCTCTCTACTGTTCAGGATTCTGTTTGTGTTATACAGTATGTAGTATTAAACAAGATGTGTTTGTACAGAATATAACAACAAACCGGTGTGGTTTTTTTTTTTTTTTTTACATTAATAAATTATAATAAATAAAACAATGCAGTTGCACGGGAGTTCTTTCAGAATGAAGAAACTATAGTATTCTTACTTATGTACTACAAGTAACACCTGAAAAGGTTTTGATTAGCTGATGTTCATGCTAGCTCTGTACTGTAGCTGATAAAGCTAATCCTAGCTTAAAGGACAGACAGACTGTACCACAGGCTTAAAACACAGAGGTCCTAATTCAGAGCTTTTAATGTGATAAACCTGAAACTAAATTATGAGAGGGGCCCACAGCTGTTTTTCTTTACTTGACAACTTAACAGCTAACAAACTAGCTTGCTAGCTTACCAGATTGACAACTTAACAGCTAGCTAACTCGCTTGCTGGCTTACCTGCTTGACACTTAATAGCTAGCAAACTCGCTTGCTGGCCTATCAGCTTGACAACTTAACAGCTAACAAACAAGCTTGCCGGCTTACCAGCTTGACAACAGCTAACAAACACATTTGCTGGCTTAACTGCTTGACAACTTAACAGCTAGCAAACTCGCTTGCTGGCCTACCAGCTTGACAACTTAACAGTTAACAAACTCGCTTGCTGGCCTACCAGCTTGACAACAGCTAACAAACAAGCTTGCGGGCTTACCAGCTTGACAACTTAACAGCTAACAAACAAGCTTACGGGCTTACCAGCTTGACAACTTAACAGCTAACAAGCTAGCTTGCTAGCTTACCAGCTTGACAGCTCAACAGCTAACAAACTAGCTTGCTAGCTTACCTGCTTAAGAAATTAACAGCTAACAAACTACCTTGCTATCTTACCTGCCTGCAATTGACTTCAAGCTACTGCCTACAACATTAAATGTTAGCAAGGAAAAAAAAAACCTTACCACTCTCTTGGTGTTTTTGAACAAAAAGGCAAAAGAACAAAACTCACTCTAATAAAAATTAAAAAAAACATTTCTGACATAGCATAAACAGCAGAAACACCAGCATGCTATCTACACAGCCAAGAGTTTTTTCCTTTTCGTCGTTTGGCCAACACACTGAACAAAGCTTAATTAGCTACAGCTGAGTACATTTGTCATTGACAATCAAAGCTGGTGAAAATAACAGTTGCCAGCCACCTAAAACTAACCTCCTACAATTTGTCAAGATATTAATTAAGTAGGTTTTGTCAAAATTAAAATACGTGCACTTGCAATTTTGAAAACTGCACACCATTTAAAATTGTGATGCAGACATAAAAGCTATTCACTTTACAGTCATGTAAGTCCAGGCATGTCATTCAAGCAGATATAATTGATGATTTTTCCTGTCACCGTCTCTCAGTCTTAAAGCAGGTATTATATTGATTGAAAGACAAAGATAAAGACGTTAAATGTTGAACTGTGACAACTGACAACTGAGATGTGTTTTACAAGTAAGAGAAAAGACATTTTAACAGATGTAAAATTCATTTTGAAATCTTAAGTGAGATGAATGGCCATTTGTGGATAACGGCAATTAAAATAATTCTTACGAAGCTCTAAACAAATTGGTTTATAATGGTTGCTATGGCTGTGTGTGATCATTATGAACTAATTATCCAAGTATTATCCATATGGGGACCAGAAACATTCATTTAGTCCAATAGAAAAAGTTCCAAATCAACATTATAGAAAGATCATAAAAAGAATTAATCAGGATGCTTTCAGTATCTTTGACAAACACATTCTCATATTTATTGTTTAAGAGAATATTAATGTGCGCTTTAACCCCCTTCGGCTGTAAAAAATCTTATTGGAAGCACAATCTCCATATTTATGAGCAGCAGCCGCTGCAGTTTCATCACAGCCTGGTGTAAAGTGCCGGTGATCCCACCTTCAATCTCTACAGCTGGTCGACATTTCCCCCCACCCAGTGGCCTTTCACCAGCACTTGGTATTCAACGGGTGTCTGTAACTCTCCAAGTGGTCAATAAAGTTTGATTCATGAGGCCTGGGGCCGTAACTACACACTGCTGCTTTAATTCGAGGAGATGTAAATGATGGCCATAGATCCAGGCTGATTTCCTCGGGGAGAGCAGGAGGGATGGGGGTACATGTGCCGTAAATCATCACCTCAATAGGTCAGAGGTCAAACATAAAGAACGCCTTGCCATCACATTAAAATACTATAATGCACTAATGACATTCCTTCAATATAAACCTCATTTTATCAGCATCAGTGAGAGTCACGACCAATCAAAACACACCTAATATGGTTCGCCTACATTTTGAAACTATACATCACAACAATTTTTATCTGCAAATGTAGCACGATACATACAATTAATATTAAAGCAGCACAGCAACAGTACAGTGCAGATTCCTACAACCAAAATAAAACTATAACATTTGTTGTTTCTCTTAAAAATTTGCATACATAAAGCATGATTCTCATATAGACATCTGCATGGAAGCACAGAGCCAGCGTCCACTTGACTGAAGAGACATAGAGTAATGGGAATATTCTCAGCAATTAGGACATTTGTAATAGCCTTGCCATACTTCACTTGGCTCCACAATGGGCCATTAATAATACTGATAAATCTAATAAAACCAACAGGGATCCCTTGCTACACATTACAGCATTAAAGGAACTTAACTGACCACTCGGCACTTCCCCTGTAGAAACCACAGTACGGTTAAAACACACTTTCACAAATTACTTATGAAGGAGTGGACACCAGAGTATTATTTTACAGTGTGCTAATGTGATTCTAATGTATACCATTTAGTATTCCAGACTGGTAACATTTATCAAAAATAACATATGTGAATATGGTAGGTAAGCATAAATTGGAAGTATAGTCAAAAGGAAACAAAGCTACAGCAAAATACCCAACAGATAAATTCAAAATATAAAAATACACCCACATTTCAAATGCACCACAAAAGAACTGAAAGCTTTATGGAATAACAATTACCACACTACGACATATTTACAGCACAGCATAGCGATGGGAACCATATGGGAGAACAAAGAAACCAGATGCTACTGCAAATATTAATGAAGTGCAAAATGTGTATTGTTGTATTAACATAAAGAAGCCTGCAGAGGCCGCATGAGTGAGAAAGTGTGTAGGTGTGTGTATGCAGGCCTGATCTAGGACACATGTATGACGGGGGTCTTATACATTAGTAACCACTGGGAAATTTTCCAGGCTCCGGACAGTTAGGCACCGAACAAGAGTAGTGTGTTTACTTTTCAGTTTGCTGCATCAGCTAAAGTGAACTGAGCATGCTGTGGTGGCTGGTGAAGAGGATGCTTCTTCCTCTAAGACTGGAAAAAGCCATTAAGTCCAAGGAAGGAATTAGCATGCGAGACACAACATGCAATAAAACATGACTCCAGCGCTATTCTTTTATATAAGTTGCGGTTATTTTCCTTGGTTTCCGATACCAAAATTTAAGTTCAGATCTACTCCAGGTGCTCCCTGATACTCATTGGGCTTTAACGGATGCAATGATGTTAAGTCACACCCCTCCCTGCAGGACCAATTTGGAAAATAAGGTGCCAAAGACCCCACGGCTAGAGTTCCTGACTTTGAGTAAGGACAGGCACAGGTAAACAACCACGCAGATAAATGGCAGCAACACCTTTGATCCCTCACCAGCCTCATATCGCAGTTTAGAGCGAGACGCACAGAGGAGAATTGAGACTAGTAGGAGGCAGAAAGCGACACAGAGAAAAAAGAAACAAGAGAGGGGAGACAGAGAGTGCAACGCAGGTGAGAAAACTTGAAAGTCTAGGGACCTCAGAGTGTAAAACCTGTGACAGCAAGTGAGCAACAAAAAACGGCTGGAAATGCATCATAAAAGGAAAACCCTGGTAGGCTGGTTCAACTATATGAACAACTAAATAAAAGCAATGAAAACACAAAGTCCTGCCTGTGTTTATGCAAATGTGTCCTGATTTTACATACCAACGATCATGGAGTGATAAACAACAGGCTGCAGGTAGTAATATGTTTAAGCAACATCTTTAATTGGTATGGAAGCGACAACCTGCACCAAATGCGACCCTGGCTTTTTCTGTTGTCAGGGTAACTGCAGAGAGAAGGCGGCAGTGTGTGTTTGTGTCACTGCAGGTATCCTGGATCTCTTTAACAGGGTAATCACTATTGTGAAGGTGAAGACTGACATGAGAAGCAGCAGCTCATTAGCTTGAGGAATGCATGCTGCAGTGTCAATGTTGCGCTGTTTGTTTTGTTCCACACACTTGCCCGAGCCTGACATTTTGCTGGCACCTTGCTGTTTATTGTTTCCAGAGATGACACAGCGTTTGGTAGTGACGGCAGAATGACTCAGGAATGATATCAGGACCCTCACAGCTAAAACAGTACCTGCCAAGCACCCCTGCTCACTGGAGATTTGATATCTCACACTGGCAGTCAGATTCCTCAATTAAACAAAACAACATATTAAACAAAAATATGAAAGCATTTACAACAAATGTACTGAGAAAAAAATGGTAAGCGTTCAGGACTTTGCAGCATTAACAGTAACCTGTAAATCACCATTGGATTCCAGAAATGCAACATAATGTCTATGGTAAGCATGCAAAGCTAACTAATACCAGAACTAAAAAAACAGCAAATATGGCAAGGTTTATATTTTATCATCTATGAGATTAGTTTCTATCTTGTGTGTTTTATAAAGGCCTGCAGATGCAGGACATGGAGATAAGCCTGGCTGAGCCACTTTGTGCCATGACAAGATCTTTAGACAGTAAACAAAAGAGGGCATGTGCTGCTGCCAATCTGCTATTTTGTTAATTGAGCATAGAGTTAGTTCAGGCAGGACACAATGTCAAGCTTAGCTCACGTCCCAGCTACATCATGATCTCAAGCAACCCAATCAACTGATGGGGCAGCTCATTGATGGAAGGGAGTCAGCTAATAGATCACATGATTCCTCTCTATGGAACCAAATCTCATTCAGGATGCCCTGTTTAAACTGCTCTGACCTGCCTACTGTTGCTGCTTCCCCTGCAAGCTGCTTTGCAACCCACCTCCACCCCAGCTCATCCTTTTCATGTTCATGTTCATCTGACTTATCAATATCATTTCTGTTGTTCATTGATGCTTACTCTGTTCTGTTCTTGGGGGTGTCTTTGCTGCTGCTCTCCCTGCCTTCAGCTTTCCATGTTGGCACATGGAAGGGCAGAGAGGTTTGCTCTCTCTGCTTTCCACTTAGGCACGCGGAAGGGTGGAGAGGTGTGCTCTCTCTGCCTTATGCTCTTTCTGCTTAGAAAGGCAAAGAGGCCCCAGAACAGAACCATAGCACCAAATATAATACTGCAAATGGCAATAAAGTTTTCTTTGACTAAAGTGGTCCTGACTGAATTTTCAGAGCCTCTTGTTGATGTCATTTCCTAAAAGAGATTAACAAACCTAGCTAATTTCTGTGGAAAGTTTAATGTGTCGACTCAAAAAGATTCCCAACAAATTTGTAATGGACATAGCATTTAAGTAGACCTGCATTTGTTCTACCTGCTTGTGTAATGCAAAATGGTCCAATTGTAGTGTAACCATAAATAAAGAATTCTTGATACCCCATTGGTTGTTGGATCATAAGTCAGTGTCATCAGCATATTGGAGAAGGCAAGACTTGCCTGTAAATGAGTGCAGGTAAATGGAGGAGCTGTGTTTTTTTCTGGATAAAAAGCTCTAAAAAAAGAGTTGTGTCTCTAGTTAATTAGAATCTTAATATTTAGGGTATAATTGCTGCTGGATGCTCATGACAAGAGTGTATACAAGGCTTAGATGAAGTGAATTATGCTGCCTAACCATGGAATCAGGATGACGGTATATGGCAAAAATTTATATCATTTTATTGGTCAAGATCAGGATAGCTAAATTAGGAGAGGCAGCACAATATACTGGCAACAGTGGACGTTCAGAGTTAAAATATGTTAAGTTTTTGCAGTCCTCTGCAATGGAATTAACATTCAGATGTTACATAGCTCCCTAACACATGGAGGAGACACAGGTACAGTAAGTCAAATCTATGCTTGACAAATGTGAGTTTTTACCACTCCTTATGACAATTAATTGTTTTCCAACATATGAATAATTCGGCTTATAAAAGCCCAACTCTTATGTAAGCTTAACTATTGAGCATCCAGTTTGCAGTGATTAAATATTGAGATTATATTTAATTGGTGACAAAACTGTTTTCCTAAAACACGTAGATCATAAGCCCTTGAATATAAAAATGACTTACTGAAATTCGTTACGAAATATAAACTTTTTATCCATAAAAAGTAGCTCCCTTACCTGCATTTGTTTACAGGCAAGTCGTGCCTTCTCCATTATGGCGGGGACCTTGACGTATCGCTGCAATGGGCTGATATATTAAATGCAGCATATATGTAGGGTTGGGCGATATGGCTAAAAATGTTGTCTTGATAAAAATTTTCATATCAGTCAATAAAAAAGGTCAAATCATTATTTCTTTCAAGTTTAAAAGCAGATTTTTACTTCAGAGTGGAACTTGGAAAAAATAATACGCTTCATTGTGGTTTAATCTATTGTTTATTGTGAGAACATGGTAGGTACTTGCAAAACAGCAGACCATTTCACAAATCCCATTAGGCGTTGCGGGAGGTTGGAGCCTGTCCAAGCTGACATTGGGCAAGAGGCAGGGTACACCCTGGACAGGTCGCCAGACTATCACAGGGCTGACACATAGAGACAGACAACCATTCATGTTCACATTCACACCGACAGCCAATTTAGGGTCACCAATTTACCTGCATGTCTTTGGAGAAAACCCACGTTCGAACCCTTCATCCTGGGTTGCTGTGAGGTGACAATACTAACCACTGTACTTCTGTGCCGTCATATATAAATATCTATGGTGTAAATCACCTCCAGAAGTTATTTACCAAACTTCTTTCTATGCACATTAGCAGAGAGCAGTGTTTCATGCAATGGACCGTACAGAGGAGAATTTGACTTTTCTGGTAAACCTTGCTTTAATTTTCTAGCTATCCTGCATACATACAGTCCATCAGTTAGTTATGTTTCATAAATCACAATAAATCACCATACATACAAGGTATCCCAAACAACACTACCATCAATCTTTTTAAAATACATTTCTTCTGGAATACAATGTTAAAATGGTTTCGAATGTGTTTGTTCCCCCAAAAATACAACTTTTCCTTTTCAGTTATATGGGTTAACAGGCAGAATCTCAATTTTCCAATACCACATAGCAAATATCTGTCCATCTAGTTTTTGAAAGGCAGTGTAGCTACTCAAATTGCTTCCCTCACTTTGGTCTGAATAACTCCTAATGCCTGAGTCAATCTAAAGTCAACTGAAATTCACTTTTTGAACTACAGTGGCTTCAAATCTACTTCTTTATATAACTTTCTCAGTTTAGAAATCCAAAATGCCTCCCTTGTGCCAACTCCCCTCTCCTGAGTCTTACCTTTTATTAATCACAGTCTTTGATCAATCTACTCCTGCTACAAGAATTTGACATCAGTTTGGAGATAAATAAATCTCTCTCTGCCCCTCCCTTTGCCCTCTCCAGGCAATCTGTCGCCCTCACTCTATCAGTCTCTTTCTCTGTCTAGCCGAGGCACCTCCAGCCTCTCTCTCTCTCTCTCTCTCTCTCTCTCTCTCTCTCTCTCTCTCTCTCTCTCTCTCTCTCTCTCTCTCTCTGTGTTACGTTGTGCCTGCTCAGCCTCCCTGGGTTCATCTGACAGGGAGGATGAAACGGGAAAGAAAAAAAAAAACACCATCCCGCTCCTCCATTCATCTACATACAAGCTGCATTACCACCCAATTACACTTAGATTACATTAATGTGCTTTCACCCAGCCAAGCCTCCTCTGCATGCGCCAAACCCATTCTCCACCGTCGGCGCTGCCTGCATGGAGCATTATGGAGGCGCGTAATCTTGTGATATTGTGTCGGGATTAACATCAAATCTCATTATGGCTGTGGTGGATCATGGGAGAGGGAAGGATGGTGGAGGATAGAAGGAGGGGGTTACATCTTTACTTTTTTTTTTTAGGTTTTTAAAGCTGAGCAAGAAAGAGAGAAAAGAGAGATGAGATCAGGGCTGTGAAATCTCAATTACACATGATGGCATTTGGGATGTTGATTTATTATATACAGGAGTCTGCTGGCTAATTTGCCATGTGGGCCTGCTGAACACACACAAGCACACACACAATCGACCAGGAACCCAGCAGAGGTCAAAATGAGATGTGTCGCGGCGAAATACGACACAAATCAAACAGCCGAGCCCTCCTCCGTCAGCTCACCACGCCTCGCCCCTCCACACGAAACACCTCTACTCTGTTAGCATTTTTTCCTCCAGCTTGGCATGCTCGCGCTTCATAAACCTCTTTTTTATTACCAATAGATCCGTGAAGGTTGTAATTGCCTAAGTGATATATAGCAGACAACGGCACGCGGCTCAATTTCTCTCCATTTAAAAGGCCGCCACGCCAAAGTGGTGTTGAGGGGAGCGCCACGTCCTGTTAAATAAAACAGATTGTCAGGCTAAATAACGGGGGCCAAAATTACATTTCAACACATACACCCCAATTCCCAGGGGGGCTGGTTGGTGGAGAGAACTGAGGGACGGCGGGGGCACTGTGCACACACACACACACACTCACACATATTCAAACATTTTCTTTCATGCTGACACGCACGCTTAATTCCCATGCTCTGCATTCTGAATATGCTAAACACACACACAGTATGAAAACAAACATACATTCAAACACAAAACAAATGCACACTCACACACACACACACACACACACACACACACACACACACACCCCTCCCCCAGCCGTGCACCGTGCAGGCTATAGAGCCTCAGGGGCCTCACTAAATCACACTGAGGCCCCCAGCAGAAATAAGGGATAACAGCGCAGCAGCGTTACAACCATTGATTGCCGAATGCATCATCTTTTTATATTCACAACAGGGTGGGGTGTGTTGGAGGGGAAGGAAACCTCAACAGGGACTTGCTGTACATGCAGGCAGTGGTCGGAAAAATCTTTTCTTGCGTGGCAATCAAATTCCATCAGGGGTGCTTTCACAGGCAAGCAACAATGACGTGAATAAGATGATGTAAAAATGCAGACTGAGATAATCTTGATCGTTCTTAGTGCAACATCAACATTTGCAGGCGTGGTGAATAAAGCCTGCATCTGTGTTTGACTGCGTTGTCTGCTGGTCAAATGCGCACAGGAGCCCCACAGTTCATGCGCCCCTATATGGATCTCTGAGCAAGTATGTGTGTCAGATATAAGCAACCATAGGAAGCAATAAGGATAGTTGATTGTATTGGAATCACTCTCATAATATCGGAAATGATCCTGTGACAAAGTTAAGACAAAGATTTTGACCATTTTCTCATACGTTTTATATTCAGCACCTGAGAAACAGCCTTCCTCTGGTCTCAGCCCAACTTTGATTCAAGATCTTAAATTTCTCTCTCTCTCTCTCTCTCTCACTACACTGATCTTTATTTGTATGAAATAATCAGCTTTTGAGATAATATCCAAAAGAAAACTTATAGGTAGGTAGGAGGGGTAGGAGAAACGGATTAGCAACTAGGGCTCTAACTTAACTTTTTTCCCCACTGAAGTAAACACTGGCTATCCCAATGATAAAATGACTGTTTTTATTTCAGACTGACAGCATGGTTGGAGTTTGACTTCCATGTCTTTCGTGGTACAATTTGCCTGTTAGGCAGCTGGGGACACCAAAGAATGAAAAATCACGCCACCACTTCAGGAAGCCAGTGTTAACAGCTTGACAGCCACAGTTCATCTTCCTGCTGTGTGTGCATGTCAGTGTGTGGGATGTTGTGTACTCTCTTGCCATAGAGTGTGCCAGGAATGAGCCCTAAAACCCAGAAATTAGTTAGCATTTTAGCACTCCTGGTTCCCTTGTCTTGAAGTCAATGGGATTTTTGAATGGGTTTTTGGTTAGAAATAAGGTCTGTGGTTAATACAAGCTTAAGCCTATCCCAGCTGGCACCGGCAAGAGGCAGAGTACACCCTGGACAGGTCGCCAGACTATCGCAGGGCTAACACATAGAGACAACCATTCACACTCACATTCACACCTATGGACAATTTAGAGCCACCAATTAACCCATCCCCAACCTGCATGTCTTTGGACTGTGGGAGGAAGCCGGAGTACCTGGAGAAAAGAGCATGCAAACTCCGCACAGAAGGGCTCCCTCGTGGGATCGAACCAGAAACCCTCTTGATGTGAGGCGACAGTGCTAACCACAACACCACTGTGCCGCCCGCCTAACAAATACGTGTACAGACAAACCAATGTTGAATTCAGACATGTGACACATTGTTTATGTTTTAATACTAGGTTAGGTAATAATGACTAACATCTAAAAGCACTGAAAACATGAATAATTTTGTTGTTAATTGAACTGTGGTGAAAAACATGTCAATTTGGTAGTAAATGTTGAAAAACTGGATATGTTAGTGTTTTACAGACATTTGTTGGGACTCTGGACACCCAGCTTGAAACCAGGACAGTCCCAGACAAACAAGTAAGTACATGTAGATAAGATAGCAAGGCTAAAGTTGAAGTAGACTAACGGTTGACCCCTGTGCCATTTTTAGAATTCTGGGGTATGTATTGTTAAAAATGCACTTAAAACTGTGTTGTAAAACATACCAGGACAGAATATCAAACATCAGATTTTGAAATGGCAGTAGCACTGCATCTGTCAATATACTGTAGCAACAGTGCTGCTGATACACTTCAGTCCCTGACCTGTCTGGTGCACACGTGGAATCTTAACACAGTCAGAAACCAAAGAATGCCCTCTGGTGTGTAACACCCTACCCAGAATCACACATGGAGGGTGGGGTGAGGTGTGGTGATGGAGGAGAAGCAGGAGAGGACCCTTCAAGTCTCCGGTATTCCATTAGCCAGTCTGTGATGTACTGCTCCACCACATAGATCCACACACACACATTCACACACACACACAGATGGGAGACCAGTTTCCCCGTCTCTTCCCAACACCCTCCCCCATCCCTCTGCCTCTCCTCTTCATCCTCCTCCTTCACACACCTCACACCCTCCGTCAGTCACCATCCATCACACAAGACCTCCACAGATGGGCCTCAGAATAACGCACACACACTCACACAGGCATAGTCACCAATAACACACACAGACACACAAAGGCTCTAGACACCCTCACTCATACAGACACTCGCAGGGTTGGCCAGACACACACTCACAACAGCTCTCAGCTTAACACTCTCTCTCTCTTGCTCACTCATACACACACTCCACCCCACAAACTCTTTCATCTGTGGCTCTGAGCAGCTCAGAAACCAAAAACCTCCACGGCTGAGGGGAAACCCAATTAGGACACAATTAGCGCCATCAGATCTACCTGAGAGACGGCGCCCCGCTCTTGTGCTGGCAAAACAAAGCAACATACGGGATGTGGCGGTGGCAGGGTGTGTGTGGGTCTTTGGAGAAAAACCGCTGCTCGCTCACTTCCCGCGGTCTTTAAAGGCTGCCGTTAATTTCCCTACATTTCTGATCAATGCTGAAAAAGAGTAGCGCTAATTAGCCTCGTTCCTTTACAACCAACACCAGTACAACACGTTGGATCAGGCTAATTAGAGAAAAAAGGAGGAAGGGTCAAAACAGGGAACTCTGAAAAGTTGCGTATAAAGGAAGCACATCAAGCACATGTGTTCTTGCCATGCTAATCAACAAGTTACGCGCCAAAGCACAAGGCAGTAACAGGAATCAAAAGCTTGTTGCTCACCTTTAAATTTCCAGTACTTTAAAGGATGATTCCACTCAAAAACATATTCCAATTGGGATCCAGCTCTTAATCTTGTGAATGTGTCCCATCCAGCACTCTGTGCATCACATATCCAAACCTGCCTGCAGCCAGGAGAGAAAATTCCTCCCTGAGAATCCAACTGCACCTTGTTAACCCTTTCCTCCTGTAGCCCGAGGAAAGCCCCCTCCAGTGCCTGCGTGTGCAATAGAGGAGGTGCAGCAGTAGTAGTAGTAGTAGTAGCAGAATAAGGTGGGATGGATGCGGGGAGTAGGAGGGGAGGGGTGCTGGCTGGCGGCTCACATCATGAGAGAAGTCGTAATCTGCGCATCGGCGTGCTCTCAGCGAGGGAATAGAGCCACCAGAGAAGAAGATGATGATAAGAAAGAAGGAAAGGAGGAGGAGAGAGACACGAAGGCAGGCAGTGGTGAATGAGCGGAGGATGCGAGCTCCCTCCCCTCACACTGCTGAGTCTCTCCCTCTCTCCTACACACACATTCATGCACACACTCCTACCCCCTGCCCTGATACAGATTGCATTGCACTGATGAAATTTTAATGGTTCTTTTAGGAAGAATAATGAACATGCTAGTCCCTGGAGTTGTGTGTATGTGTGTGTGTGTGTGGGGGGCTTTACACTACACACACCTACAGAGGCATGCAACAAACATGTGCATACACATCATACAAGTGTGTTTTTCTCCCTATCTAGTTCCCTCTTTTTACGCACGTTCACCAGAGCATACTCCCACTCACACACCGCAATCCTGCACAGATTCACTTACACACTCCCCCCTTTCTTCATTTGCACACCACATACTGAAACACACAGACGTACACGTGCCATGCGGGCTCACACTCAACAACATCAAACACCGCTACTGACACACGCACGCTCCCGTCTCACAGGGAAGACGGGGTGGGGGAGTAAACAGAGAGATCCAACCCATCCTCAAAATGCTCTCTTGGTGCACACTTGCATCCACACACACAAACACACACACACACACACACACACACACACACATACACACAGGCACACATGAGCACACACCCCAATGAAGTGGAACAAAGAGCACAGAGGCAGCATGTGGATGCACCAGTAGGAACACCATGATGGGAGGAGAGGAGTGAAGTGCGCCAGAAAACACACTACCTTCAAAGTACCTTAAGTCTACTACAGTACAGTGTAGAGTAGAGTAGAGTGCAGTAGGGTAGGGTGAAATAAATAATAAAACTAATCAAATTCAAAAGAAAATAATTTTAATTTAATTAATTTTAGTTGTATGTATCATCAATTAATCACACAGTTATACTTTATGAATATTACTTGTAATGAATTTTGAGTGGAAATTTAAACAGTAAAATTTTATTAACATAAAGGGAGAGTCATATTCAAGTCTTGTCAACTTCTTTCTAACTGCCCAGTTAGTTTCTTGACCAAATAAATGCACAGAAACAGCTGTAAACTGGGATGTATCCACTTAAATAACAAAAAACTGCTGAGATTTGGTTGAAAAGACTGAATTCCACGTGTTTTTAATCTGATTTCAATACAAAAAAATGCCTGTTATAACATTTTTTTTAACAAATGATCCTCATATGAAGACAGTCCTTTATTATTAATTCGGCCTAATCAATTATAGAGTTGTTCAAGTACCAGTATCACAAATGCTTTAGATACTGCCTAAAATGCTGAATCGAGTATCGGCGAGTATGCCAGTCTATGCACTGATCTGATGATCCATGTAATTTACTGACAAACTTTAAAGTCGTTTTTACGCCCACATTAACAGTTTTTGAATAGTAGTTAGCCGTTAGCAGAATGTCAGACATTTTGCAATATTTTACTATGCAAAGTCCCTCCAGTTTAGGCTTTAACCTGAGCTATGCCATGCAACAATTATAGCGTTCATTTTACATTCATGCAGGGCTGATAGTAAACAGCTGCTTTTTTCTTAAGCAACGGTATTGTATCAGGACACTGTATCAGCCATTACACAAGTTCAGGTATTAGGACAGAAAAATGGTATCGGAACACCTGTAATTAATTGTTAACTCTAAAAAATGTAAAAACAAAATAGTGAAAAATTCATATATAGTTTCCCAGAACCCAAGTTGGCATGTTTGCCATTGCTTTGTTTGTCCAACCAACAGTCCAAAACCTAAAGATACTCAGTTCACAATCATATAAAACAGAGAAGGAAGCTAATCTGTGTGGAAAGGCTGATTTGAGTAACTGGTTGGAGATTCTGTTTGACAAATAACGTAACCGATCAATCATTTCTTTACAGTAGCTACCTAATTAAGCCTCTACCCATCTCATCTCCTACATTTGGAGTGCCAGACTGGTGATGTTGTCCCAAGTAACACCAGCTGACATTTGCATTTTAAAGAGAATAAAATGTCCTGAAATTCTTCAGGATCAAAATGGATTGCAACGCTGCACTTTTGTGTTTTTGACTTATTAGCGCTGTTGTGCGTTGTTTTTCTAATCAATAAATCTGCCATATAACTATGTTAAAAAACTCCCAGCATTCCAAGTTGCTCTCCATGATCTACAATCAAAGCCCTAAAAAGGTGGTTTCTCAATAACATTAAATAGTCTGACTAAATAATAAAAAAAAAAAAAACTCCTTACATATTACGTAATAAGAGTTTACACTCATAAACTCAGCTGATCTGCCTCTTCATGACTGTGTGGGTGTGCTTTGATCAGATTTGACTGACAATATCCTGGCTGCATAAAACAAACAACCCATCAGATGTCAAATGTTGCTACATTGTGTTTGCTGTGTGAAAGTATGTGACAGAAAAAACACAAATATAGAAATCAATCAGGGGAAATGAGCAACTGACTTTAGCAGAAAGTGTTCATATATCACCACATAGTTCATAAAAAGCTGATTGTGAGATTATATTTTCAGGGCTTTTAAAATTAAACCTCTATCCTATTGATCCAGCTTTCACTTCCTCCATATCTAAGCTAAAGAGAGGTAACACAAGCAAACTAGCAGCCAGACTCATGACTGGTAGGGAGACTGTCTTGCCCTAAATTGAGCTTCTCAAGTGTTACTTTCTCTCAGGTGTTAGGAGACTGGTGGAGCTCCTGTGACTAAGCGTGACCTGTAAGGGGCAATTCAGGACAAAAAAGTCCCTAAATTTGTGACCAGGGTCTGCAGTCCCTTGCTTTTTATATTAATGTGTTGGTAATATTGCCATCTGTGTGCTGTAGTATAATAAAACACTCAATCATCATTGCTGCAATGCTTTTATAATCTACTATTAAGAAATGTTGATTAGCTTATTGGGCTGCAGCTGTTCTGGCTGACAGTGATAATAAAGTCTGTTAAAAACAGAGCCAGCAAAGTGGAGGCAACACTTTTTACACTATGTTTACATTTCCATGCATCATAATCAAGCATTAAGCCAACAGTTTGACAATTAGCTGGCCGGCACATTTGAGATTTGCAGTCGCTGATCAACAAAAACAGAAGGATTCTACACATCCTTGCTTCCAGTGTTATTACTCAACTGTATGGGCAATATCAGCTTCAACCATACAGGTTAAAAGGTTCTGAAGGCCATAATCAGCCCTGTAAATGGCCGTTATTAGTTGTCATTAGGAGCATAGATTTGAGGGAGTATGGCCCTATTCTACCTCTTACATTTAAGTTAATTATTGGGCAGCAACCCCTATGATGGCTGCTGTAATTATGATGGGAGCAGAGGAGAAAGTCGGGTGACATAGTAAAAAAAGAGCGACAATTTCTGTGAAGAGAGAAGTTCATGCTAATAGATGGGTGAAACAAACACAGGACTTTCTCCTGGGAGACTGCTGTTTGTGTCTCATGGAAAACCAAAAGTCAATGTTGATGTAACGTACTTAACTTATTTTAACCTAAACCAAAACCATCCCTTAACCTAACAACATAGTTTTGGTGCCTAAAACAAACCAAAGTGACAGTAAAACCTAATGAAACTGGGGCTGTTTCACAATGTGATATGCACCTTCTGACCTACTGATAGGGGCAGTTTGCCCTGTTTGAAGCATTATAATGGTAATGATATTAACTGATAGCCGCCATTGAATGGGCTGATAACACTAGCAGATCTCATACAGATTCCATGCAATATAATCCTGTTTTTTGCATACTTATGCTGGGTTCACACTGGACAATGAAGCATCACAAAGTGTGCTGATTTATGAACTTATTTTAACCCAAGCCACAATCATTCTCTCAATTGAACAACATTGTTTTGGCACCTAGAACTCACCGAAAGGAAAGTCAAACCTAACAAAACTAGGGCTGTTTTACAACATGGGATGCACCTCCTGGCCTACTGGTAGGTGTAGTTTGCCCTGTCTGAAGCATTATAATGGTTATGATAACAACTGATAGTAGTCATCAAATGGGCAAATAACATTCAAAATGAATGCCTTGAATGAAAACCTTCACCATGGATCTCACCACAGATTCCCTGCAATGTAAGCCTGTTCATTTAAGATTTAGTGTTTTTGAAAGGCCATCACACAATTAAATCAGCTTATACAGACCCAGGCCAATCCTAAACCTGAGTAGTTTAAAGATGATACTGACTTCAAAGTCAAGAAGCACAAGGTCACAACTCCAATCTGAATCTGACCAGCAACAGAAACGTTCCCAAGAACCTCTGGCATATAACAGGACAAGGAGTCAAGAGTCAGGTCACAGATCTAAAATGCCAGGGAGACAGATAAATGGGTGAAGGGGGTTGAACTTACATCAAACCAGGATTCCTCTGGCTCCTTCACTGCTCCTCCACTGACCACATACCAGTATTCATCACAGTAGTCAGCAGAGCTAAAACAATCCTGCAAAGAGAGGAGACAAAAAGAGATTTGTTCAAGTTTCATCTCGGTTGTAGATCAAAAATACAAATGTGATCATCATCTCAGTGAAGTCAGAGTCAAGTCTCTCATTCTGGATAGAATAAAGAATTGTGTGGCTATCAGGGGAAAGTGGTTTTAAGTCCTCATACATAGACAGCTTAAGATGTTTAATACTGCAGATTCTGGAAGTGATTTGTTCAGCCACATCCACTTTAATGCCGACTGCTACCTCCTGCAGCTCAGAGTGGTCCCCCCAAAAATCCCAGCAGGAATTTAACACAGTGTGACCGAAAGTTTACCCGCTTCAGCAGGACATTAAAGAGACTTTGAGCGCAAAAACTGTTTTCTGGAAAGTTTTCTCCACGTGAAAAAAAATCCAATAAACTCTGAGTCAACTCTCTTCGGCTGTGGAAATTGTTCTCATCCCTCATATTCCCCACCAAGGTGCAGCATCCTACCTCTCAACCGTTCCCGAAAAATCAATTACCTGTGAGGATTATACACCTCTATCCCCCGAAAACAGTGGTGAAAACGAAGAATGATAATTTAAATCTTCAGTTTTAAAGGCCACTTTCATTCTCCTCCAACACAGCAACTCCCGAGAGGCCGAGGTCGAGTTTACACACAATGTCAGGGAGACGGAGTGTTCAGAATGTGCCTCTTGGTCTCACAAACACGCAGAGCCACTTTAGAGGTTTTTTTTTTTTTTACTGAAACAACACTACACTTGAGAATCCGGGAGAAAACAAGCCAGTCGAGTCTTTAAGGAGGCTGTTTGAGGTCTGTCAATAATGATGGGAATACCGAGGAGAGAAGGCTTGAAAGGCACTTAATAGCCAAGCAGGGGTTTGATGGGAACAGCCACGATGTGTGACATGTGAGTCGTCCTCTATCCTGGGATACAGAAACAACAGCTTACAAGGTTAAAGCTGTCTAGAGACTGGATGTGCCTCACTGGAGGAGTTTCATGCAAAGATATTTGAAAAAGAAACAATGCCTACTCTTGAAAATGCCATACAGCTCAATATTAAAAAAAGACATGCTACATTAAGGGCTGTCGGTAGGTTGAGCAGAGGTCTGATTGGAAGCTTCATGATGTACTGTCTGACATGTAAGCATTTCTGTTCCTTCTGGGATGCAAAAAAAAGCACAAACACATCTTAATAAAGTGAAGGCTGTCTGGAGCAAAGAAATGTGTCACAATCGGGTAAGATCATAAACAACAGGTAATACTCTCCCTGGTGGATGCTCTGCCCAGATGTCAACAAGCATTGAATTCATGAGATGTGTTAAAACAGTAAAATGTGTGAAAATTCTCATGCAAATTGGGTAATTTCTTGCATTGAACAAGATGCTGTTTGGCAGCCAACAGAGAGAAAACAAAATAAGTGTTCTCAGTGATAAATTACCCCTCTCAAAAATGTTACGTTCGAAGCAAACCGGAAGGAAAAGCTGTCTGGAAGGTAAGAAATAAATCTAAAAACAGTATGCTTTGGAACTGGTCAGCATTAATGTAAAGAATATGCAAGTTATAGTAGATGAGTCCTAATAGGGCGGGGTGGTATGACAAAATTTTCATATCACGGTTTTAAGAAAAAATCATATCGGTTTCACGGTATTTCACGGTATTTTGCTCAGGTTCGGCCAACTTGACATGCTGCTGTGTTGTGCTATGGCCTATTCAAGTGCCGAAATTTGTTATTTACCTGACAACGCCTGAACACAACACACACTCCGCTCCATTCATTTGGGCTCCACTGACTGCGTACGGAGAGAAGCCAGCGGGGTTGTTTACCGTTTGCCGAGCCGAGAGGCTGCATGTAGGCTGCATAAAATGTTAAAGCATTTTCCACCTAAGTTATTAAATATATTTGAGTTATCTACAAGTTTACTGTACTGTTTGTCATCTACTCGCTTTCAAATGTCCGCCACGGACATTTACACAATGTCACGGATAAACATGGGTAAATGCATGAAAAAAAAATCATCACATATCACCTCTGATAATGGTTTATTCATTTAAAAACACATTGTGCTCGTTTAGCACACTATTTCATGTAGTTTTTATCTGCTGGAGGGTCGCGTAGAGGAGCATAGCGCAACAAAAACAGAAGAGCCGCGTAAAATAGAGTTGTTGAGCGACAGACGGAGGTTGTCGCGCCGCTTCCGTTGCCGGTGGAGCCGCTGTAATTGATTAACCGAGGGGGCGAGCTGCTACGGGACTTGCGCTGCAGACGTGTCGCGCCGCTGACGTGCCCGGTGGAGCTTGGCCATAACTGTCTCGGACTCGGGACGGGTCGTCTTCGGTCAGGAAAATGCCTGTCTGTGTGTGTGCGCTTTGTCTGTGTGTGTGTGTGTGTGTGTGTGTGTGTGTGTGTGTCGGGGCGAAACTCCGCGGTGCGCGATACAGAGGGCAGAGGAGAATTGTAAACAGCGGTGTGCCGCTGCTAGTTGCATATAGGGGAAACACTGCTCTTTTTGATATGAGTTCTTCTGGGTCATCGTGTACAGTTGCTTTGCTTTCAGGACTCTCTCCAGCAGCCATTCTCGCCTCTAAACTTTTCTATGCTCTCACTCTCACCCGCTCAAGCGTGTCTGTGGTGTGCAGCGGTGAAATGGGTCCCCGCTGAAACACTTTCCCGCCGCGCACATTCCGGACATTGTTTGGGCTGTTCACCTGTATTGCGGTATATGAAAAATTCATATCATAACGAAAATAAATACCGGTTTTCGGTACAAACCAGTATACCGCCCAGCCCTAAGTCCTAAAATACAAAACCACAGGTATTGTCCTAAAAACTAATTCAAGTCATGACAGCAAACACAACCCCTTAAACTAGCACCACCATCCCTGATGGACAGTGTTTAACTGCTGAGAAAAGAGGCAGATCCAATGAACAAGTTGCTGCAGGAAGTGACCTTTTCCTTCACTATCATTACTGCCCGTCCCCTGGCTTCCTGGTTTAGTGACCATGATGGAGGACATTTGAAGAGACGCCAAATTGAAATCGGTTACGGGTGAGCTGAGGTGTGTGTTCAAAGATAAGGGTTTCAACAGCTAAGAGAAATATGTGGGGTCCTTCCTGCAGGGCGATTAATGGCATTAGCAGTGGAGCTCTTCTCACTCCGTCTGGCTCTCTCCCTCTCTCTCTGCCCAGGTGCAGTTTGGTTTTATACCACCACGTTTATGAGGGATCGTAATGGGTGGGTGCAGCTCAAAACAAACGGGAGGCCAATTAAATGTAAGGGCTTCCCGGGCAGGTCGCCAATAACAGGGCCAACAACTCGTTTTATACACAGCTCTCAGAGGAGGAGCACTGGATATTATTTCCTGAATGCAAACAAGGGATTTTTTGTCTTTGTTTTAGTCCAAAAAAATGGATGAGTGATGTGGATAATATACTGGTATATGTTCATTTATTGTGGAATATTAATGTGCATCACAATATAGTAAATTTGCTGAAAAAATACTGATAAACTCTCTATGAATAAAGGGCTGATTGTTAGTGGCTAATCCAGCCAATTTCATACTGCGATAATGATATAAAAATCCCATATTGCAATAAAACAATCCTGCTCATTGATTTTTACCTCAATGGCCTAACACATTAAGGTACAGCTAGCTTGGCATAAACGCTAAGACAATATTTGTGAAAGCTGACTGATCAAAAATTTCACAGCTAGGTATTTTCCGATCCTAATTTGCTAACTGACCAATCAAAAATCCATGTCAAACTTCCAACAATCAATTTTATATTAACAATAAATTAAATGACGATGTGAAATATAACAGAACTCACTTGCAGTGAAGAACCCACAAAGTTTTATCCCCCAACTCTGCAGTTTTTTACAGCCTTTTGTAACTTATTGTAACCCTAACCCTAACCCTACAGCACATTTACTGTATAGATCAATTCTCATTAACCTTGTTTCAGCAGCAACAGGGAGTCAATTTCAGCTAAACAAGGCTATGAGTCTACAGTCATTCTAGTGTCTCTGTTAGACTCTCAGAGGCAATTCTGTTACTGAAATGCTATTTGCTAAATAACACTTAACACAGCGTACAGCTGAGGCTGATAGAATTATCATTAGTTTGCAGGTATTTGGTCATAAGGCAAAGTATCAGACAAGTTGAAATATTTACCAGATAATGGAACGACAGGGAAAGTGATAGGAATACCAAAATTATTACAAGTCAAGTTATTACAAGTCAATTAATAGTCTGGACCAATTTCATGACAATTTATTCAATAGCTGTTCAGTTATTTCAGTCTGGACCAACCGACAATTGCTAAACCTAGAATGATGCTGCTAGCATGGTGAAAAAAAGTTGCCGGAAGGCAGCCACCGGCAACTTCTAAGGTGGAATGTTTTCCTGCACGTTACTCAATCAACACACCTCAAATGGCAATATAATACGGATTCCCTAAAGTTCTGAAAGGTGATAAGATCATTTTTATCTTGTGGGAACAAGT
Source organism: Epinephelus lanceolatus (assembly GCF_041903045.1). Classification (NCBI taxonomy): domain Eukaryota; kingdom Metazoa; phylum Chordata; class Actinopteri; order Perciformes; family Serranidae; genus Epinephelus; species Epinephelus lanceolatus. Next base: position 28,759,722 of record NC_135756.1, read on the forward strand.
TATTTTGTGCACACAAGGTAAAAACACTATCACCATTTGGGACTTCAGGGGCTACGTAATATAATAACTTTGACCATTGCATTTCTTTTTGCAGTCTCTCTTGCATATCATATGCTTTAGTGATGTGTAAACTGTAAAGATTATATTTTATTTGAGGGAAAAAAGTGGAGCATCATTCTGGTGTACTGCAGCAGCACTACACCCTTGCCCCAGACAGACAAATGTTAGCCACAAGCTAGTGAGCTAGCTTAAGTTCCAATATTTTTTTCTTAAAAGTATATGTAAACCAAACCAAATCTAAAAGGAGAGAGAGTTTCAGAGTTATTTTGCTGTCAAGTACACAAAAAGATTAATACATTATTTTAAGTACAAAGGCAAGGCAGTTATTATAGCAGTGTGAGCAGAGTGTTGTTGTGAATATGAAGGCTTTTCTTTGTGAGAAGCTTGTTTGACACTGAACCTTGTCATATCCATGGAGAGGGCTGTTGTTCAAAAATCAACCTTGACATCAAAAAGCTAAATTTCTCCGTGAGAAATTAAGTTTTACAAATTATTAAAAATGAGGAAAGAAACAATGACAAACTGAGCTCCAAAATGAATTAATGGACTTCACTGCAAAAACAGTTAAACCAAAAACCTGCCAAGCTCACCACCTATTGCAATAATGAAATCTTTAACAAGAACAAAGATCTGTGACAAGAACAAAAACGTGTAAAAGGGCTTCATGAGTTCCCTATGAATCTTTACCCAGGTGGAGATGTGCTATGTAAGTGAAGCAAAGATGCTCCATATGGCCATGGCATAAAACAGGTAAGACCATAACTCCAGGCAGTTTAACACAGCATTCTAGATAAACTGAGTACAGTATACTGCCTGGAAAACGACAGGCACTGGCATCTTCACAGCTTTCCATTAACACTCGTCGGGGTGGGAAAGCAGCCGAGGACAGATTTCATCCTCCAACAATCATCAGGTTAATGTCGGCATTAGATTTTACAGATGAAACACATGCCATGCAAATGCAGAGTGTGTGCCAGTGTGTGTACTTGTGTCATTTTAGTATTCAAAACATGATACACACGCCACAGGCTTGTCACGGGGAAAACTCTGGAGTATGGGAGGACTGAAACTAGAGCAACTTGAGAAATGACAACAGATTCCTTTGAAATTAAGCTTTTATCCATTCAATCTGACATGAAATTACACCCATGATTTCATTCATAACACAGTTTTCTTCGTTCAAGGAAGACATGCACATTGTTTATTTACTGAGATTCCAAGTGCTTGATCCTAGCTAAGGATGTTAACTGTTAATCAGTTAACTGTTGAGATTATTTTTTGACAAGCTATGTATGTCCGTCTGTAAGTAAAGTCTGCTACTCTTCAGTTGACTGCACTGTGCACCAACTGGGTCTACTGGGAGCTCTCTAGCAGTGCCACTCAGTCAGGGACAGCGTTGCAGTGGAAACATTGTGCCCACCTTCCAATCTCCCTTGAGGTCACCCTGATGAGTAAGTAGCTAAATTTTGAGCCACAAACCCCCTTTAACATTGTTAACTATCACAGATAGCACCATTAGCAGTGTCAACATGGCTAATGGTGCTAACATAGCTAACAATGCCAAAGGGGTTTTTTGGCTTAAAATGAAGCTGCTAACTCACAAGAGCTACCTAGGGGGAGACCAGAGGGTGGCCGCCATGTTTCTGCAGCAACACCATCCTGGTAATCGCCGCATAAGTGGCCCCACTAGCTAGCTCCCACCCGAGCATCACAACCCCTGCACAATGATTCGTTTCACTGTCAGGATTTACTCCATTTGGTCTGATAACATTTTAAAGGCCTAAAAGGGCTGCAAGATTAAATTACTTTACTGCCATTCAAGTAAGTGGAGGACTAAACCACAGTCTAGCCACTTGGTTGGCGGAAGTTGGCCGCTCAGCCGTGCTCTGCTGTGCATGGCAGACATAAGTCTTTGGTGCGCCTGGTCTATGGGCCGAAGCAGCACCGATCACCTGGGTAATTTCAAGCTGCAGAAATAGAGCGATTTTGGCCTCATGCATCACCTAGCAATTTTCACAGGAATGAATGGGGCTCCACCGTCAATGCTGTATGCAGGTGTCTTAATACATCCGTGGGTGATGCAGAGTGCCGAGTGCCCAAGGCTAACGTTAGCTAACCTCTTAAGACTGGAGTGAGCAAGACATTCACATCACAAAATGGATAGTTCTTTAAGATGTGGCGCTAAAGCTCACTGAATCAGTGGAGCACTGGACTAAAAGGAAAGGCCTCTTGTACTTTACGTCCTTTTTTTTTTTTTTTTTTTCTTAAATATTAACTGGTTAGTCATCGGTTAATGGGCGTCCGGCTATCATAAGCAAAAATCAACAGAAACTGACATCTCTATCCTCAACATTACTCTACAAGTAGACTATAGTCTCAGTAAACTGAAGGTTCTCTTTCTTCATCAGTCTCATAGTGGCAGTACAGAATGGCCTCTTGGGAGTTATGGCTGCAGAGCAAAGGGGCCTCAGAGGAAGTCATCACCCGCTGGTAATGTCCGTTCATCCTTTTTGAATGAGAACATGGCTGGGACATGACTAACCTCTGGTGTTGTTAATTAACTACCATTAACATGCTTCACCCAGGCCCCAGCTGTTTCTGGGCAAGCATGAACGTCCAGAGAGGCTCTCTGGGGGAAGTGGAGCTGAGAGTGACAGCTTGTCTCAACATCCTGGTTGGCTGAGCAGATCTCCTCTGTGCCATCGAGGCAACTCAGGGCTCTGACACTTTTTAATAGAATTTTTAATATAATTTAAAATTTTTCACTTGTTTATTTGTGTACCTTGTGGACATATTTATTTCCTAACCTCAGTTTTTCAGACCAAGAATGTTTCCTCAAATGAATTACCACACTGTTACATGGAGACTTCCAAAACGTGCTGGATTCACCACTGCTCTGCTGTCATAATGAAGACAGGCTGCAGACAGGCGGAATGGCATGTTAACCAAGCACATTAATAACCACATCATTTAGAGATGGCTTGCATGATGAAGGCCAGCCACCCCAATAATGGACAGGCATGAGCAGCAAGCTAGGAGGAAGAGATTGACGACTGAACTCACCCCACCCCCCACACACTCCCACTAAAGCCCCTGCCCTCCATTACCCCTCCCTGTCTGCCTGTTTTGTTACATCTCATCTTCTACCGATCCATCTTGGTGACATTGGTGAGCATACACTCAGGTTGAGGTCAGGGGCGCATGATAGAATTAACGTCTTGAGGACAATGGATTACTCCACTTACTGTCAACGGTGTTGGGGCAAAGGGTTGGTAAACAGGTTACTAGAGGCCGTATTAAATGAAACAGAATGTTGATTTTATTTAAATGGTAAACCTACAACATAGTTATCTGCATGGCTCAATGAATAGCAATGTCAGTCTGTGTGTGTGTGGGTCAGTCAGGTCACCACTTTGGTCAAGACAGAATTACCTCTATCTCAACTCTTACACTGATTGCCACGAAATTTTGTACAGACATTCATGGTCCGTAGAAGTTGAACCCGACTCATTTTTTTGTGATCCCCTAATATTTCATTTAGTGCCACCAGCACGTCAAAGTTTTTACTTATTTCAGAAAATATCTCAACGTCTTCTCGATTGATTGGCACAAAATTTAATACAAATGTTCATGGTTTCCAGGTGCTGTATTCTAATGACTTTGATGATTCTAGGGCTGGGCGGTATGACCTAAAATTCATATCACAGTATAAATTGAATCCCTTCACGGTAACGGTATATATCGCGGTATAAATTTAAGTGTAAAAGTTATAATAGAAGTGTTTCTGAATGGGTTTTGTAGTCCCTTAGTAAAGCTAAATTGATTAAAAAAAAACAACAACAACAAAAGCAAAGATATAATGTCTTTTTTAGAGCATTTTTGTGCAGAATGCAGATCTCAAAACTCAAAATTAAAACCCAGTACTCTATGGTGCAAAATGTCCCCTGGGATCTATATCAAAAGGTAATTTCCTTCTTTTAGCAAAATCCTAAATGACTGAGTTGTGTTTTTTCCACCTGGACCTTTATGCGCTGCCATTTCTCCTCTAATCATCACGCTGTAACCTGTGACAGGCTGTTATGATACCACAACTATCACACATTCACATATGGAGTTTTTTGTGGAGCCCCTAGCGTCACATAGGTTTACATTACCAAAGGTTTATGACAAACTCTCTTGCCGAAAACCAACTCCCGTGTGCACACGGCGAGAGAGGAGAGGGAAAGACGCTGTGCTGCTGCCAGAGGAGACACTGAATGAGTTCCCTCTGAGCGGTAAGTCACTAAAATAGTCTGAGGAGTCCGGGGCTGTTCATAAGACATTAACTCACTCACTCACTCACAAGTTCTCCAGCAACACATGTTGCACGTGCTACGCTAAATCACGGACGTAAACCAGCTCCTCTTGCTCCGCTGTCTCTGTGCTCGCAGCCATTTTCACACTGAGGTAGGTGCGATGACGTCATCGACGATAGGACAGTAGAGCACAAATCTCTACCGTGGGCCAAATTTATATCATTTCTACCATCTACCGCATATACTGTGCAGCCCTAGATGATTCCCTAACTTTTCCTGTGATGGTACCAAGAGATTTGTGGGTTTCTATGAAATATTTGTAACACTATTGGATGGATTGTTAAGAAATTTGGCACAGACATTTGTAGGGCTACTCCTGGAAAGAGAAAGATTCGAACAATATGTACCAGAACCCTCAGTCGACTACGATTGTTTAAAGTCAAGCAGGCGTTGTTTTGTTTTTTATGTCTTGCTAGTCAGTGTGCAGTGTAGGCTACTTCTAGGGACATCTAGGCCCCCATTCTGCTGCAGAGTAAGCAACTGTCACTCTGTCACACTGAACATCCCGCTTAACATGTTCAAACTTTAAATTCTATATGAAAAAAGAAACTAACTGCTGAATATTCGTATTGTCTAGCCGCAACTGATTTGACAGACATTCATGATTCTGTTCAAGACTGTTTAGACTAAAACCCCCCAATGGTGATCCAAAATAATATTTTCATTCGAGTGGTGTAAAGTTGGTCATCTGCTGAACATCTCACAAAACCAGGGAAAATATACCTAAAGTTGCCCACTGTGGAAATTTCAACTAAACCGAAAGGGAGAAAAGCATCTTATTGTAGAACAAAAGTTTAAAGTGTGTGATCAGAAAATGCGTCACAGCTTGACCCCGACTGGCTTTCCTGACAAAGAAGTACCTGAAATCCATCCAACCTGGCCACTGTGCAGCATTTAAACAAAACTGACTTATCTCAAGGGGACCATCTCATTTGAATTTCAGGTGATGGAGTAGTCAGCTAAGTGGGGTTGAGTTTAGTGTTTGAGCTGCAGTGTATCTGAAAATTAAACCATCAAAACTGCATAACACAGGGTCCTTAATGCACATTTACACCTGTGCCTGGCAGCTAAGTGACTGCTCAGAGGATTTCCACTGGCTGTTTGTGGCTGCAGTGTGAGCTGGAGCTAGGCGACAGTGTTGGAATGGTTTCTTTTACATGCCTCTGTGTTGAAAATAAAATGTTTCACAGTGAGATAAAATACATTAAACTGTCTGACATTTCAGCCAACATTATCGCGGTTTATTCTCTTACATTGAGTGCAACTAGACTAAGAGAGTGAATGAGAGCAGTAGCAAGAAGCACAGCAATCAGATGCATTGTGTGCTGACAATATGGGCAATGATAGGATTAAAGAATAAGAGATAAAGAAGCGCAAAGAAACAAGATTAACAGGGACTGTCCACTGAGGTAAAAGGGGTGATTTGTCTCCTCTTATTCTTTTCCAACACAACTGCGTAATAGGGGAAAATATGTGATGGGGGGATGTGATTCACAGAGGAAGGGGGATGTTCAGTAACAGTAAGGACCACTACAATGAATTAAATGGTTGATCTGCCGCTTTGCTGCAGGAGGGCCAATTCCCAGTGAGACCTGCATCCCATACCTCTCCTCTCCAATGGTCTTCATACCACCATTATGCATGGAAAAGTATCCCTCTGCATAAATGCATACACATGAGGTAAATTGGCTCCCTTGGTGAGCAATTCTTCAGTGGAATGCAGGATTAAGATGATGCGACACTGAGGCAGTGGAAATCATATTATTTGTCCTAATTCCTTCAATGCCTGTGTAAAACATTAAGCAAAGAGATTAAATTATGAGCCAGATTATGCACTCCTGCTAGTTAATGAAGAGGAAAATAGAAAACTGCCTGTGCGTTAAAGAGATCGCTTCTACAGTTAACTGGTAATGAAAGCTGGGTTGGGTTACATACCAGAGAGCTTTGGCTGAATGCATCAGAACGCAATAGGGGGGAAAAAACAACAAGCAATTTCCTGTAACACCAAATTGAGCCATGTATCTGAAAACTTGCCTTTAATGACAGGGCGGGATGAAACTGCTAGTTAATTAGCCTGGCGTTGGAACATGGAATAAAGTCAGGAAAGACAAAATGTTGACAAAGAAATTAATTACACATGACCAATCATAGACATAACGCAGAGGGGGCCTTTTCCAGTTCTCCCCTGGAGTCACAGAGAAACAACAATAAATAAGACAAGCTAATAAAAGCTACACAAGGAGGATTAGAGCTATTATGAACAATTTAAGGCACAGCTTAAATACCGTCTGGAGGAGGGGATCTTGGCCTCTCTCCGAGCCATGCAGGCGTATGTGGCTCTCTTGCAAGAACAAACACAACCATTACACCTTAATTCATTTATGTGCATTTGCAAAGTCACTGTGATTCAAAAGGACCCATTTTGACCTCTGGCCTCAAGCTACACACATAGATATTCAATTACACTCTACTTAGCCAATGTCTTCAAATGTTTGTGTTCCTTCCAGACTTTTTTATTGGGAGCTTGTAATTTACCTGCTAGCTTGTAGCACAATTTTTAATCAATATTTCCTGTCAAATGTTGAATGTCTTAGCTTTGCGATAGGCAGGATACTGTAAAATTAACTTCTTCAAAGCAATCAATCACCCTGCTGAAGGCACTCATGGAATCCCTTCATTACCACAAACACAATGAAAGCTTACAGCGGTAGCTACTGTCGACTCCTCCCTTATTTAGCCCGTCCTTACTACTACAGGCAATCTTTCCTAAATGTTGCACCACAGGCATAAAACTGTGTTACCCTACACATGTGTATGTGGCTGAGCAGCTTGCATCGAAGCAACAGCAAGCATTAACTGCCAAGTCACATCAATTGCATTATTCTGACATACACTACCGACGGATCCATTTCAATTTAGGGCCCCAAGGCCCTTTGACATCCTTTATTATCAATACAGAGAGCCACTTGTCTTGGGAGATTGTGGAGCATTACCACATTGGCTGTCACTCAAGACAAAACAGCCAATCAATAAAGGACAGCCAGGCTGTGTGGAAGCTGTATGATATGTTTCATGACAGCCCGGCTGGATGAGGGGAAGATTGGATGGAGGCTCCTGTGCAAACGAGGCCAGGTTGGTGTGTCTGGAGCCAGAAATGAAAGAAAAAATGAAAAGTAGTTTTTCAAAACACCCATGCCTTTTTTTCCGCTTTGCCTTCAGAGATTTTTTTTCTTTTTTTTTTTTTAGTGTTGAGAGGCACAGCATGAGGAAAGCAACGTCAGTGTGTCAGTTCACCACTTTGGCCCTGACTAATATTTCTAAACAACTATTTGATGAATTGCCATCGCATTTTGGTAACACCGTACCCAAAGAATAAGTTTGACTCAACACATTCTCATTCCTAACTCATCAAATACAGATGTCTGGTCGGTGGCTCTACCAACATGTTCTCATCCTAACTCATCAATTACCACCCCTTTGTCTGTGGATCTACACGTCCAAATATGACGTACTAGGTAGGTACCCTAATGCTTCAGTTTTGGATATTCTCTGTCAGCATGTCAATTTACACTTGGTACATGTAGTCTGTCTTTCAAAGTACGCTTCTGCTTTCACAGGAAATGTACAGTTTCTGCTCGTTACATGCATACACTCTTATTCAAAATTAATTTACAACATAGGTAAAACACTTCGTTTTTGAGTTGACTTCCTTAAGTTCAGGCAACAAAAGCATGTGGCTTAGAAAAAAAACATCATGGCTTGGCCTAAAATATGAACGGTTGTTACTAATGTAATATAGCTTCATGTGACATACATCACATAGCATGCTACACATACTAGCACAGTACCTTGCTATCAAAAAAACCTTTTTGTTTCACACTGGAAACTAAAAGCCAAAACCCCGGAGTTTGTTGGACCCAGCCCCCACCCATCAGGGTGGTGCCTCTGTGCATCGGTGTGTGACGCCAACATCACTGACAGTTGACGGTATTTGGGTATTGGCCTTTTCAAAATAATCCTAAATTTTCACAGGAAATGTACACAGGTTTCAAAGGTGGAATGAACAGCAGGTGTCTCGGTGAAAGTCCTGAGTTTGTTTGACCAATCCACCTCCACTCCTGCCCATGCTATGCAGATTTTCTTACTCTATACTACAGCAGTTGCTCAAAGTGTCAAAACATGTGTGACCGGGTGCATCTCATACTGCTGCTAAAGGGTGCCTCGTTGCGTCTGCATCTGACGCCAAGGGATACTGAGCATTGGTATTTGATGAGTTAGGAGCGAGACCTGGTTGGTACAGCTGAACAGAGCCACTAGGCTGTAGACTTTAGTTCTGCTGTGACTTTAAGTGTAATTTTGTTGTAATTTATTATCAATTCACAATACCAGAGGTTCCTATGCTGCTGACATGAGGCAAGACAGAATCAGATGTTTTCCATATGGCATCACCGCATCACATGGCAGCAGGAGCTGGGGCCTGACATACCATGGAGAAATCAATATTCCAGAGCAAAAGATCTTTGGCTCCCATGGGAGACCCTGGTCACTGAGCCAAAAATATCTGTAGGTGAGACTAAACAGGCAGCTGTTGTTAACTACTAAACCTTATCAAAGGCCTGCTTTGGCCCTATCTAATCTCCAGAAACTGTAAGTTGACAGAACGACCAACAGCTTGTGATAGACATTTTTGTGGACTGTAAATAATAGCCACAAAAAAAGCGTTCTGCGACAGCAATAGGGATTAAAAAAAATGGGAATTTAGTGCTGGGCTTAAAAAAAGGCAACTCCAGTATAGCATGGCAGTAAATTAAATCAGGATGCCGCTACAAAATGGGTAATGCCAGACGTCTATCTCAGCACTGCATGGAACGGCACCTAATGTGTGTCAGTCTGCCTGTCACGCAAAATGAACAGCCCAGGGGTTGTTTGGTGCAAATCAAATTCCAACGAGGGGTGAATTCACATTTTTTAAAAAGCAATCTAATTAAATTGCGATGCACGGTCATGTATCTTAAATTACATGCCAACACCATGCAAACGCAGAAAAACTAACACCAGATGCAGACTCTAAGCACATTGCTGCTGGGGTGTTTGACAGAGAAACCCCATGAACATGTTTATACGGGATGAGATTAAAGCAAAATTCCAGAAAAGTAATTTCATTTTCACGGCTTTGTCTTTGATTGAAACTAGTTTAGCATTTTTGCGTGTATTGAATTGTAAGCCCAAACCCCACCTGCCCAGATGATACAACACAAAATCTAATTTCTCTGGCAATTTCCACATCCAGCATTGTGGTTCCTTTCAGCACAAAGAAAGAGATCAAATTTACCTTAACCTCGGGAAGAAAGGGGATTTGGGGGGGGGGGGGGATTCAGGACTTGAATGAACGACAATCAGAAGCTGTGAACTTGTTGATGTGCAGGATCAGGACTGATACTGAATTGAATTTATGAGAGGCCACCCTGTGCGCATAGCATTGATGTTGGGGGAAGCAGGTCGGTCCCGAGGTGCAGCCACTGAGCGTTTTAAATCTGACTCGTAGAGGAGATGGAAAGGGACAACAAAGGCACGTGGCCAGAACACCGAAAACCAAGAGTCAAGGAATGAGTTTTCACCGAGGGAGGGAGAGCGGGAGACATGGTCAGGGGGATAGAAAAAGGCCATGAATACAACACTGCAGGTAGAAAATGTAGCTTGTTTTATATTTGCTCTGATACCCTTCTAGTCAAAACCCCAGTTGATACTACTACCATGCTAATAAACTAAAGTCACCATCCATAGGCAGCAACAAACATTAAGTAAAAAACACTCAAGTTTAAAAAAAAAAACCCCACTTCAAATATTATTGATCTTAAATGCAGCCGAACAAGTGCCAACACTAGAGATTCCCTTTTCTATGAAGAAAAAGAAAGCATAACTCTAGCATGGCCATGTCCTCTTGAAATGTAAATTACAAATACAGTGTATATACACTCGCACTACTATAAAGCAGAGATCCTTAACCTTTTTAGCCTGGATGAAATGAAGCACTCATGGCCCCTTAACACAGTTATAAATAGGTTGATCATTGAATGACTATTTTCAGATAGCTTTATTTGAATGACTTTTATTGGTTCCAAGAGATAAAAGTATCCAATATTTTACAAGAAAAAAAAAACTTGAAAAAGTCAGAACCTGGTGCCTTGAATCACTGTGTCACCACTCAGGCTTACATTGGGACGCCCAACCCCCAGGTTGGTAACCACTGCTGCTCTAAAGCACTTTGGAGGGCAGTGGAATTTTGCACTGAAAAGTTCAACTATGCAACAACCATTCTCTATTGTGGTTATTGTAGCAAAATGTGTTTTCTTGGTCTTGACGGAATAGTTGAACTAGACTTGCACCGATTTGTCGGCAGTGCTCGGATTCGGGCCGGCTGTCACGTGATCGGCCGTGACCTGCAACCGGCCGGTCAGTCTAAAATATGCTGATTTAAAACGCAGGTCAAATTGCCGGCACGCCACATGATTGACATTGTGTAACATCAGCAGCGCACACACACGTACATGTGCAACTCACGGCTTGGGCGATGTGAGAAGGGGGGCCTCAGGGACACACTGGTTTGGGTAGGACAACTATGGAGTAAATGATTCCAGCCAAAGAATCAGGTCCGAGAGGATACTTTAATTTTCAATGCAGGAGGTTCACAACAAGTGTGTATGTGTGTGGTTCTGAAATAAACAAAAGGAGAAATAGCTTTACCCCCATTTCTACAAATATGGCTTCTCACCTTAATCATTCACGCACACACATCAAAAGAGAGAAAGAGAAAGTTGTTAATTGTCCGTGTTAAACTTAACTATGGAGCTCTTACGGCTGCACGGTGCTGCTTTAAACTCATGAGGCACGTGTCCACGTGCCGAAGATGCGCGTGTCCTCACTCTTACTGGCAGGCGCGTACGCAGCGCTAAGGGCTTTCATACAGGCGACCTACACCATGTTGGCTGTATGGAATTTTTGTCTATTCAAGAAATTACTCACAAATGCTATACACCAAGAATTATTATTTTATTTATCTATGTTTTTATTTATGTATGCCTTTTTTACTTATTTATTTTAATACTGTACCTGAAGTTATATTAAAAGGAAAATGATTCTTAACCTGTGTCACTGTTTTTGTTTGTTTGTTTGAGATGACTATTGAAAAGCTGGTTGTATCTTGGTTAAAATGTTCTAATAAAAGGAAAGACAAAAAATATTGCAATATCTTGTGTGCTGTAAAGTAGTTTGAAAAAAATGAAATCGGAATTGGCCAGAATCGGAATCGGCCATTATAACACTCTGCAAATCGGAATGGGACCAAAAAATTGTAATCGGTACATTGAACATTTTGGGATACATGCTTAATCACGTTCTTGCTAGTTATGTGCTTAGGGCCAGGAGTCAATTAGCTTAGCATAAAAACTGGAAGCAAGTGGAAATGGCAAACTTGGCTCTTTCCATACTAAAAAAATGTGACTGCAAGCACCTCTAGGACATCGCAAAATAACATGGTGTATCTCTTAACCCATAGCCATTTCCCCCGAGCATCCAGTGTTTATGCAAAGCTAAGCTAATTACATCTATGCTCAACTTGAAAATGGTATCGATCTTCCCATCTAATGAATAGCATAATGAGCCTGTTTCTCAAAATGCAATTTATAAAATCAGATATCTGCATATGAATGCAAAATCTGTAGGTAATGGGAAAAGATTTTTGGTCTTGAAATCATTCTGGTTTTTATTTGTAGTCAGCGTAGTATTGAACAATCTTGTTTGAGCAGGCTTTGGTTGCCTGCAGATAAACAGTCTGTGTGGAGAGACGGAGTGCATTGGCCGAAATGCAATCTCTGATCCCATCAGCTATCATCCTATGACATGTTAGTTTTACATTAGCTTTCTTTTGGTTAATTAATCAGCATTCATTTGCAGATATCTGTTAATAGAGATTCGGCGAAATGACTGGCACATGGAAGAGAACATCCATGCATACATCCATTTTCTGTAACTGCCTATCCTCTTAAGGGTCGCAGGGAGGCTGGAGCCTATCGCAGCTGAAATTGGGAGACACGCAGAGTACAGGTCGCCAGGCAATGAAAGCACTGACACACAGAGATGGACAAGCAGTCACACTCACATTCCAAAGGGGAAAACTTGGACTTGATATCTGCTTGTAGCACTGGGTTTTCCGAAATATTGGCCGTTGCACCCAAAGGCTTATCGTCATCTGACTGATGGCCGATAAGTTCACAGATTGTTCAAAATGTCACTATTTCTTCAAACTATATTACAATATTAACAATTTAAATATCTGACCCATCAAACCACAGGAAATGGACAAGGAATCTCTCGGCTTGGCATTCACATCTGCATGATAACTGTAAATTACTTATTTGAGGCTATATCAATCACCCCTGGTTTTCATTAAATCTAGGCCTGATAATATCAGGTTACTGATACTGAAGTTAGTCTACTGTGCCAAAAATATCAGAATGATACATTATGTGAATATTGCTCAGTTGGTCAGTGGTGACTGAAGAAGTACTTCTGTGCAAGCTTCCCATCTGCGGTGGGATTTCAACATGTACCAGCATCCAGCTCTCCCCTTGTGAGGTGTACGAGGCTACAGCTCACCTGTGAACCAGCTGTGTCGGGGCTATTAGGTGGGTGAGCGAGAAAGGAAAAGAAGTCATTGGGTATGAATTAATGAGGTCCAGTCTGAGACAGAGGTGTGATGCCTGGCGCAGTGCATGCTCAGTGCCAGGGTTCACTCATAAAACCAGCCAGCCTCCCAGGGCATCATTACAAGCTCCCACACACCTGCCGCAGAGGGAACACCAGCTATTGTAAGATGTATGTGTGTGTTTGCATGTGTGTATCAGTGTCAGGGGCTGCAGGGTAAAGAGGTGATTTTACACTTGGTGATTTTACAGTGTGTGCTCCAGGAATTTCATGACTTCTCTTCCAATTTTGATTAAATCGTTTCAAGTTTTAATGACTTTAAATAAACAAATAATCCAAGAAAATTGCTGCTTCCAAGAGGTATCCAGTTATTCCTCTGCAGCACCTCAGAAAACACCTCTTGAAGTTCACACAGTTTGGTTACTAAAAAGAATTTCAAAGCAAATACAGATCTCCCCTGGCACTACAACTGAATGAATTAAGTGACAACAGGAACAAACAGCAGCTCTTGAGATGAGACTCAACAGGAGAAACATAAATCAGCTGCTTTAAGACCAACAACTATATTACATGCTGGGAGCCCTTCAGTCTGTAATAAAGCCAAGCTAATGCTACACTAGGAGGCAGATTGCTTTTCTGTAGTTGCAACTTTTCTCCGTCTCCCACTTGGATTGCCTCGGAAATAAGACAGAATTTTTTGCCAGTCTGCAATGTTGGCTTCATATGCTTATAAGATGAGAATCTCAATGGAGTGCTGCAGGGATGATGTTTTTTTTTTTGTCTGTTATTTTTTCTTGGCTGACCCGTTAGGCCACATTGCTAGGGTTGCCTAGTCAAAAAGCCAATGGGATTTTTCCGTTGGATTTCGGATATTGCAGATAATAAGATGTGCCTTGACTGTGATTGGCTGGAAGCCGTTGTAAAACCACCATGACCATACACCTGTGACCGCATCACTGTATTACTCTGCCTATTTAATTGTTAAACCGTTTGCAGTTGTTACCTGTTTTGTTACCTATCACAATGTTGGACTTTGTTGTGAATTTTGGTTTACTGGGCGGATTAAGCATGGATGAGTGGCTGGAGGAGATGGACGGGATCGAGAAGGAAGAGAAAAAAGAAAGGAGACACGCTGAAATTAATGAAAGAGAGACTGAAGAGCTGGAAAAGGCAAGAAGTGGAGCTGGGACAGTTAAACAGACTCTGTGGTGGGTTCGCTGTTTTCAGACCTGGTGTGCCGAGAAGGAGGCTATTGATTTTAAAACGGTCACCAAGACTGAGCTAAACTAGGTTGTCCGCCAGTTTTATGCCACTGTGAAAAACGGGAAAGGTGAAGCTTACGGTTTCAGCAGTTATGTTGGCCTTCGTGCGTCACATTAATGATCCGCCCATCAGTCGATCCTGGTGTCTACCAAACAATACCGAGTTCACCACCAGCAACAACATCTTAATTGGAGTAGTGAAGAAACTTTGCCGAGAAGGTCACGACAAAACATCCCACCACCAAGCGTTAACACAGGCCAACTTTCACAAAATCAAGCTCTCTCGGGCACTGAATCCAAACACACCTGAGGGTCTTGTCAACAAAGTTTGGTTTGATGTGCAGCTGCATATGGGACGCAGAGCTAAGGAGGGCAACCGCCAAATGAAGCCTGACTCATTTATCATCCGACAGGACGAAAACGGTCAGAAATATGCAACGCTGTCATTTAATGAATGCACCAAAAACCACCAGGATGCCGGCGAACGAAACAAAGAGAGTCTGCGGGGATTTATGTTCAAGCAGCCAGGGAACCCACTGTGTCCTGTCGCTTCACTGGAGAAATATCTGTCACTGCTGCCACCCAATCCACCGGCCTTTTATCTCCATCAAAAGCGGAGAAACTACACCGACGATGTATGGTAAGTTAACATGTAACGTCTGTTTGTTTTGTTACAGTGTAGCTTAGTTACTTTGAAACATTTAGGGGACTTATTTTTCTCTCTCCTAACAGTTAAGTATACTAGACAGCCCATGGGGGTGAACTTTCTTGGCTCCATGTTGCCACGGATCTGTAAAGCAGCCGGCACCAAGACCATCTACACCAACCACTGCCTGCAAAGCACCACTGTGCAAAAACCGTGAATCCTCCCTGCAGTCATACTGGCGTCCAAACTACAATGAGAGAAAATCCTGGAACAACATTCTTGCTTCTGGCACAGCGCAATTAAAACGCATCTGTCCAGATTCAGACACCCCTGTACTAGCAAAGAGGAGTGCTAACATTATTGAACACTACTTCAGCAATTGCACAATTAATGGAGATATCCAGATAAATGTAGCTAAATCGTCAACCCAGATAAATGTTAATAAGCTTTAAGCATGCTTTCCACTGTGTTTCTGTAGCTCCTGTATGTTTTTGCTTCCGTCTGTTGCTTGTTGAGGAACTATATGTTTGGCGAAGAGTGAAAGAATGATTATTTCTCATTAATAAATTATTGCAGCTCTTCTTAATGTGTGTTTATTTTATGAAATCCAGCCAGGTATATGTAGTAACCGTTTTATAAAAGCAATTAGCCCCGTGAGGCCGTGGTTTGCCGGCGATTTTACCACGGCTAAGGGTCGTGCCTAACAACGCCCCTTAGCCGTGGTAAAATCGCCGGCAAACCACGGCCTCTTGGGGCTAATTGCTTAATTAGCCACTTGTTAGCAACTACTTTTTTAAAGACACAAAAAAGCTTCAAAATTCACAAGTGTAGTATTTACCAATGTATTTTATCCCGTAGAACAAAAAGTAAAAATTTCTAAAGCTTCAATTAACCACAGACCTTATCTCAAGCATCTAACCAAAAACCCATTCACAAAAACCACAGACTTTCAGACGACAGGACCAGAAGTGAAAAAATGCTAACTTAAGCCTACTTTACAGTACATGGTTCAAGTGACCCAATTCCGATTTTTTCCTCTCAAGTGGCACAGATCGGATCTGTAACATGAACGTGTAAACAGGGAAAAAAACGCATGATATCAGATATTGTCAGATCAGATTCAGGCCTCCTTCATATGTGGAAATATATCGGATATGAATCAGATATCTGCCAATAGGTCTGTAATCTAAACAGACAGATCGGATATTTCCTGGCAATCCACGTCGTACGTCATGAATAATGCGACGACAGCGCATTTTGATGATGTGCTCATGAGCGAGGGAAAGGAAGGAAAGCCGAATAAATCGCACGTTAATCAAAAACTATGAACCAAAAAAAGCACAATCTATCCCGAGTGAGACAAACTGCTTGATCCCCGTCTCCAGTGTACCAGCAGAAAACCTGCAGAACCGAATCAGCGAAAAAACACACCAGGCTACACAGCCTCTCTACCTGAGCAGCTGAAGCTGCGGCTCGCACCCTCGACACACAGACACACAGACGGTGCTTCTGCATGCCAGCCAAACGTGTGTGCAACTGTGAGAAATAAATATATGAGGTGTACGCTGCTTTTCTATCTTTTTTTTATTTTTCTTTCTTTTTTTCTGTCAGTGACATACACTCCTAACACAGGACGGGTTGTTTTTATTGACTGAGTTAATTATTAAGCCATAGTGATGCGCGGATCGGCTCTGATAGCACCCGAATCAGCATGTACCTATCAATCATCCAGCCGCACCCGTCTGCAGCTGCACGGACATTCCCACCGCTCTGTGTAGGCTAAGTTACCTTTTAAATTATGTGGAGCAGCGCCAGCTTTCTAGGTGATTTATTCTTTAACGATTAACTTCAAATATTTAAAGTTAGTCCTTAAAATTGCTTTCAGTAATGTAAACATTTTCATGCGTGCAGTAATGTCGCTGTAGCAAACACCGTAGGACATTTACACTGTGGTCAAGAGTGCTGGACCGGAAGTGTCGCACAAAAAAAACGGAAACTGGCTGCGTTCTGTTTTGCCTCCGTGTCTCTGTGAAAAATAAGGTGAATAGAACATGTAAACAGCAGTCAGGAAAAATCGGATATAGGTTCTTCCTTCTTTTTTAAGTTTTAGAGAGTAAAAAATGAAATAAAAGAATAGTCTATGAACTTGTCCTTTAACACTGGCAATTATTTGTCCTACCAGTTCCAGAGGGTAACACAGTTCATATGATTCAGGATCATCTCATCTACAGGGCTTGGCTCGCCACTACCGTTGAACTCCGTCACCACAACACAGTGAGGAGAACAGCAGTAGAATCACACACTCGAAGAGAAACTCAGCGAAACCAAAGGCAAAGAAAAAGCCCCGGCCTAAAAGGCCAAAAAGAAAATTCATTTCTGTCCCTTTCAGTCAATTAATAAAGCGCTTAAATATTTTTCTAACTTCTCATTTTCTGTTACAGCTCCTAAATTAATTATGCATTTACTCTGCTAATTTTTACATATTCAGTGCTTTTCTTTACATACATGAAAACATTACAACATTAATCTCCTGCTCCGACCCAGCTTCTCATCTAGCTTTGCCACGCTGTGCACGTAAAACACACGCGCGCGCACACACACACACACACACACACACACACAAGCGGGCCGACTAGCTTCCCCAATTACATTCAAAACTTTACCGTAACAGACAATAACCATCAATTTTCTCACTCAGTTAACACGTAACACCGGTCAAAATCAAAAAAAAGTTCACACACAAAAAAAAAAAAAAAAAAAAAAAAAATTCACTCACCAGACATTCAATATAATGTGTTTCCAAGCGGGTGAAACTCCACGGCTCACACCCAATGCAGCCACCAGTCCGCTTTAGCAGAGCCAGGTGACATGAGGAAAATAAGCATGAATTTAGCATCTAGTTTCTCTAGTTTCTCTTTTTGAGCGTACTTATGCAGCTCCTGTTGCTAGCAACATGGCAGCTAAAGGAAAAACACGAGGCAACTTACGTCTTCACTGAAGTAGATGTACAATAGCTTATCCTCGTCTGTTCTTCGTCTATTAACATCCAGGAATAGTGCTCGACCAAAACTGATATCTTGCCAGAAAGAAAAAATGAAAACTTCCTCCAGAAAATCCACTGCAACGTTTGAAACAGAACCCTTCCCTTGTCGTCCGGACTTCGCAAGCTCAAGTGTGCGGGGAGGTAAAGGGAGGTAACTTCCCCACGGTCTAGCTCGTTAACTACGCACTAAAGCAGATTCCTGATTGGCTGGCTGCATCTACCTGTTGCCATGCGGAAGTCGCAAGAGCAACTAGATAAAGAATAAAAAATATATAAAATAAATAAAAATAAATTAAATAAAAATTTAACTAAAAAATGTCACCCAGCATCTGCAAAAAGCCGGAAATAACCGCATTTCACATCATTTAACAAAATAATATCCTTGTTATAAAGATTTTAAATCTTTTATTCTGTTATTTATTGAACCACAGTGTACTTTTATATATATATATATATATATTTTTAACTCCTATTTATTCTCTTTTAAAGAAAATTAAATATGAACTGAACTGCTGTTTTATGTCATCATCTATTTATTATCATCTTTTTTTTTTATTTAGTGTTATGACTAACTTGTAGTGACCTGGGTTACACCAGCATAGCATCAGCTAACGCAACTAAAAAACACAGCACAGCAGCTATAAACAAAACTGTGTGATTGGTTGATACCTCAGCACGTTATTGGAGCACTGGATAAAGTTGAGGGCAGCTCAACTTTGATTTGTAGCACGTCACGCCTGTTGGCAGCAACAAGTGTCAGGTGTCAGTTTGTAGCTTCATGTCATCGGCTTGCACTGAAAATCACTTGTAGCCTGTTGCTGTGTCGCTTGTGGTGTGAACCATGGACTGTAAAATAAAGATGGACAACATGGCAGCTTCCTGAAAGTGAAGCCAAAACATCTACAGTAGATTGCCTCCTAGTGGCTTGCTACAGTATAGGTCATAACACCTACCGCTTCCATGTCAGCAGATGGGATGTTGACCAAATTCAAAAATCAAAGTACACATTGAATACATTTTGTATGGGCAGAAACTTGATGCTGTGGAGATCTCAACTGTGGAGACTCTGGCTTCAAATAACAACACCAGGGTCAGATGGCAGCAGCAGTATCCGGGATATTTTGACTTCAATTTTGTTCAGTGGGAGTAAGCGGAGCACATCAGCCATCTTTAACTATATACACACTATGGTTTGAAGACAGCATAATGTTGTGTTCACACTGGGCATGAATAAAACAGTTAACATGAGTGAAATGATGTAGCCTAAAGTCAATGTAAAGATGTAATTAGACACACATTCCCACCAGGTGGCATGATGGACATGACACAAATGGCACAAAATATGCTAATTATGCAGTGCAAATATAGCAAGTAGCGCAATGACTCATACGCTTATTTGCCAGAGTTACGCCACAATAGCCAATCAGCAATGAGATTCTCCTAGGATGTATAACGCCATGGACATACTGGCAGGAATTAATTCATCAAATTAGCATTTCATGCGCATATGAAGCAAGTTATTCACACGTATAAAGCAAGTCAACACAAAATATTCTAGCATTCAAATGTGAATTTTCACATAAGAGCTTTACAGGCAGTTTCAAATGACATGCTAGCAGGCTAACAGTGTTTCTGTGGTAGCAGTTTCATTGTACTAAAATATGTTTAGTGTGTGTTATGTTTTGTATGTTAAAATTCCAGTAGCATTACTGAAGTATAGTTTTTGATCAACTATTGACTTAAGAATTACAGCTGTCATTATTATAAGAGCAAAATGTAAAACTGTTATGCTAACTTGAACAATTTTCTCAATTAAAATCAGAGCCATGTGGGGAAAAAAAACATTAACCAACCCCACATTAGGCTTCTTCAGAGTTAACACTGCAATGGTGATAAAATCACTCATAAACAATGTGAGAACAACTCTTTAAGAACAAAAGTTCTGAACTAACATTTAAATATACAGACCAACCATGCAAATCTGTTTATCCACCATTAGCATAGTTTGTTAGCTGGAGTGATTATCATTGTTGGTTCTCATACAGATGGAGGGCTTTGAGACTGGAAGAGAGATCAAAAGGAAGAGAATTCAACAGTCGGCCACTTAAAGGAGATCCACATGTGTTCAGCCGGAAAAAAAAACTAATAAAAAGATTCTTGTTTACTTGCCACAGTTCTCTAGCAAACTTTATGCCACTGCAAGGATTTATTTGCATTTTTGATATCAGCTGGTCTTCACTCTTTAATCCTGGATTACACGATCAAATCACTGCATTAGCTGCCCTCTGTGCATTCATCCTGCTAATAGGGGAGCTGAATAACTATTTGTGATTATGTGGTTTCTTTTAACATTCAGCAGCTGAAACAAGAGCTACATTTGGACTGGTTTTGAATCACTTCTCTTGTGGATTTAACAATAGTTAAAATTAAAGCCTAGGAATCTGCATTAAGACACCTTCAGATGTACAACTCCACATTCATTCACAGCATTCTCCAAACACACAGCTCATTATCACCCCACACATGCACTGACACATCCAACATATGTCAGTGCTTTAAGGTGACTCACATGTAACACTAGTCATTTCCGTTCACCTCTGTATAATGTTCACAGCATCTTATAGATTTTGCAGTTTAAGCAGCCGGTCAGGTGCATGTTGTCATGTTAACTGCTCTACCAGCAGAATGGAGGCCGTTTCTCACCACACTCTAAATCTCTAGCCAAACCCAGCAACACACACACTGCATGCTAAAAAAGCCTTTTCATTATTCATGGGGAGTTGGTTTTTTCAATGCAAGCACAGTCAGACACCCCGCTGAGTTTAGCTGGGTGGGGCTGGGATTCACAGCACCGGTGCCTGAGGAGGGGGGGTCGCGTGCACGCAAGTGATCTCGATGACGGCATGTTTTAAAAATAGTGACATGCCGTCATGCGGAGCAGGTCTCGGGAGGATCGGAGGGGGGAATTGAGCAGTGTGTGGCATACTCTTCTCTCTCATATTGTGGATCAAGGTGCCAGTAGTCCCAGTAAAGAATGAGATCACTCTGACTGGAGGGAGGCTGTCAAAGCTCCTCATCATCTGTCATGTCTTCACTACTTTGGTGGTCCGTCTGAACTGTGACCGCAGGCTGCTCAAGTCATGTTGGAGTTCTTCTGAGCTGTTATTCTGATGCACAGTGGTTAATATGAGAGGACACAATAACATATTTCATCTAAGGAAACACAAATAATCAGCAAAAAACCATAACATGTTAATTATTTGGATAGGGAAACAGCAACACTGCAGCATTTATTGAGTGTTACCTCACATGAATGTGAGAAATGGTCAGAATGGGCATGAGAAAATTACTATAGCTTAACAGAAAAAGTTCAAAATATAAAAATTGCAATTTCTGGGGTCTCTCCCTGCCTTAGGCTTTACATTCAGGCGCATGGAAGGGCAGGGAGGTTTGTTCTCTCTGCCTCAGGCTTACCTCATTTGCGTGTGGAAGGGCAGAGAGGTGTGCTCTCCCCACCTTATGCTTTCTGCGTAGGCCATGGAAAGGCAGAGAGGCCCCAGAACAGAGCCATACTGCCAATATAGTATAACACTGCAAATGGAAATAAGGTTTTGTTTGACTAAAGTGGTCCTGACTGAACCCCTTTTCTGATGGCAGAACTGGTAGGGGCTATATGCAGCAAGTAGTAGGTAGGCAGAGTTTCACCCATGTGCCTTTCTTTCTCTGAACTACTTCCACCACTTTTTGTGTGCACAACCACATGCACAACACCACCGTGCGGCTGTGACAGCAGGGTTTCTGATCCACCTCCGAATATGGCCATTCACAATACTTGTGCCTTTAGACATGGATGGATGACACATTGTACCACCTCGTTCCTTTGAAGCGTACTGAACCCTTTATACCTTAACTACATTGTAGTCCCCTTTGAAGAGGACTTTCAGGCATGTCTTTGTTCTCTTTTGTGTCACACAACAGATCTCACCAAGCCCATAATCTGCTTCAAACATGCTTGCTGTGAACATGCCATTACTCTGAACTAACCTGCCATTTAAATGAGGAGAAATAAAATCCAACAACACCCTGTGTTAGTTGATCTCCGAGGCCAACACTAATATCATGCCAGGAAACTGCAGGCCGCAGTGGCTGCAGGATCCAAGTTTTTATGGATCATCCCCTGCTTTCATTCGCCAAATAAAGAACCAAACCTGCCAGCTATATTCAAAACTGACAGTGTATACACTGTGTATTTAGATGAGATGCAGAATCATGTCTTTACAGTGTGCTGATAAGATTTAGACAGCTGAAATGAAATGTTTTATTGGATGCCTGGCTTCAGTTTTTTGGATAGAAAAGAATAAAAGGCTGAATCTGTCGGTCTAAATCACAGATGCATCTACAAAAGCCCTTGCAGACTCTCACTGACTGGAAACACGGTAATTAATAATGCAGGTCTCATTCCAAAATGACATCCACCGTTTCAAAAATGGAACCGTGAGAGAAAATGATTGCTGGCTTCAATATCCTTCAAGGTTTCAGGCATCTTAAACCCTCCCTTTGGATAATACAAACATTTTGCTATCATCTGTGTTCTTCTTTAAATATTAAGCAAGAAAAAAACTGTTTTTCCAAAATGGATACATTGCATTTTGGCAAGAAAAATTTCATTTGTCAATACTTTTCTGGAAATCCATGTGCAACAGAGCGTGGAATTGAGAACAGTGCCAGTGGGAGCGGGCGGCCAGTGCTGACCAGAAATGTAAATTGGCGGTCTGAAAGCGCGGGCCAGGAGCCTTGTCAGCTGCACTCCTGCAAACAGTAATAACTCTCTACAATCACACCATAATGATATGCTTGGGGTCCTGTTAACTCTGCATGTAATAATGGTCTCGCTTTTCAGTGTCTGTTAACAGAAAGGATGGTAGCTGCGGCGCTGGAGAGCACTGGTGTGTGGAGAGGCCCCACAGTGGCAACAGGGGTCGCACTGGATCATTATCCTCTCCATTAACATTCCAATTACACACCTTCACTCACATTAAGAGCAGGCAGATATGTGCTGTGACCTTTGTTTGAGGCATTACTCTGCCCCTCCTCTGTAATTCAGAAACACAACCTTGAACCCCAACACACTTCCTCTCACACTGCTGACCACTTTCTGCCCCTCCTCCACCTCTAACACTGCCAAAACCATCATTACCTCCACGATCCTAACAGTAAATGAAATTACTCACATAGATAAACAAATACTGAAATTTGCTGAAACAGTGGGTGGTACCAGTTGATGGCTGTCATAAACCTCAAGTTTTGTAGTAGTCACCTAGATCAGCTGTTTTTGTGCTTTGAGTAGAAAGAACTTTTGACTCTCTTTCAATTTGAGCTCACTGTAGACAAAAGAAGCCTAAAATATAAAATTCTCAAAGACAAATAAACACAAACAAAGTGATTATTTACCAATATATCTCTACAAAGGTACAGTCACTTTGTCCTCAGAAAAGTGAAATGACCCGTCCGCCAGAACAAATGCTGGCATTGTTCATTTCTGCGAACCACGGATATAAATCTGTACTTTTCATATGTTTTACCTGCATCTTTCATATGTAGCCGATATGTTTAAACTTAAGGTCTCTTTAAGGTTCAGTTTTCAATTTTATGTTGTGACAACACTGGGGTCAACATGTGGATAGGCTTTAGCACAAGAACCACTTGGTTAGGATTGGGTAAAGTTTGTGTTTGGGCTTAAAATACTCACCCTAATCACGGCTGGAAATGAGTGTCTATTTGCACTTGGGTGAAAATAGTCACACTGCAGCTATACGGCTATTTAAACCCATCCCTACAATGCGTTATTATGGATCCCACTGTGTGCTTATGATTGAGTATATGATTGGCTGCTACATTTTCGGAGATTAAAGTGGTAAGTTTATGAGAAAACATTCACCAATGTACTGTCAGAAAGTCAGGTGAGGGTAGTTTAAAGAGGAACACAGTCCAAGAAGGAAGTAAGATGGGGTGGATGCATGGGTCAAGCGCAGGATTTTCTCACAGCAGACTGGGATTTGAGTCCTGTGTCAGTCAATGTTGGCTTTTTATTTTTTAATGTAATTGAGTTATTTTCAGTTTTTAGGATGTATAAAGTCGCTGAATGCACACTGTGTACATAAACTTTGGCAGAATAGCTGAATAGACCATGTTAACATCATATTTCAATGCTGCTACGCGTACACCCTGGTGTATATGACCACATTGGCTATTCCACCTTAGCTGCAAATAGCATTTTTGCCTGCGGACAACTGGAAGCTACTAATATCTTCCTAAAAAATACCCACTTTGGTTGTTTGTTGTATGACCTGTTCATTTAATGAGAAGCTGGGAGAAAAAAGAAAGGGGGGCAAAATCTTATTCTCTGCAGTCTCATTTCAGTGTATTAAGATGTTACAGTACACTAATGGCAGGAGACTATACAAGTTAAGTTTCTACCAAAGTTCATCATGACTTCAAGAGTGTAGTATCAGACTCCAATGCAAAAAGGCACCTTTCGTGACGGTATACGTTGCCAGGCAGCGTCAGTTTGAAACATTGGTGGTAACAACATTAGTATGATATGACACAAGGCGGCGTCACTTTATAACATCGCCAGATGGCATCAGTTTGAAATGCTGCTGGTAACACTGTAATACAAGGAGCTGGAAAGTCCCTTTAGGGCAGACGAGAGGGGAGGTGGATGGATCCAACAAAACCAGACCTTCACCCAGGAGCCCACTGTTCACTTCCCATGTAGATGTTGAGCCAAACTATGAAGATTTTTCTAAACCTCATCACATGCTTTTGTTGCACAAGGAAATAAATGTTAATTTTTTTCTTTTGAAGACTGTATGCATCTAACGATCAGAAACTGTTAATTACCTGTGAAAACAAAAGTGTATTTTGAAAAGACACATGGATGTGAAAAGCACATGAATGTCCACTGAAATAAAACAGCGATATTTGACAAATTGGGATGAGAACGCACTGGTGAAAATACATTCATGCATGTTCTTTGTGTGCCTGAGAAGGAAGGTTTACCTGCTGTCTGTCTGTCTTAGTTTTCGG
This sequence comes from Epinephelus lanceolatus, assembly GCF_041903045.1. NCBI lineage: Eukaryota > Metazoa > Chordata > Actinopteri > Perciformes > Serranidae > Epinephelus > Epinephelus lanceolatus. Next base: position 28,784,880 of record NC_135756.1, read on the forward strand.
TTCACACGAGTGAGCAATACAAACAAGGTTTCAAAACAAATCCATTACATTTTGGTTTAGCTTGTTCTTACGATGGCCAGGTGCTCACACAGATCTTCTATATGAAAATTGATTATATCCATGTTGTCATTTTGGGTGTATTCACTCATAGCAAGATATTATGCCTAAAATGGGGGTTTGTGATCATCAAATGTGCCCCTTTGCACTTCTGTGGCCCTGTTAGCACATGCATTAATTTCAGTAATTAACTCAGTGAGTGAAATATTATCAAAAGGTCCCTACAAAAACATATGGTCAAAACTGTGAAAACTAGGGGCGCCAGTGGCTTAGTGGTAGAGCAGGTGCCCCATGTACAGGGCTGTTGCCGCAGCAGCCCAGGTCTGAGTCCAGCCTGTGGCCCTTTGCTGCATATCATCCCCTCTCTCTCTCCCCCTTTCCCCCTTGTCCTGTCCATTAAAGGCAAAAAAAAGCCCAAAAAAATATCTTTAAAAAAGAAAAAAAACTGTGAAAACTAAAACACAGGTTTAAAAATAAAATCATTTGAAGGGAAAACACTACAGAGGTCAAATTAACTGCTTGATGCAAACACACCCCGACTCCTGGGGTGGCACAATACAGTTTAGACAAGCTGCTCCGTGACATAAACATTACTGGAAAATCTGGGCAGGGAAAGTGACAAACAAACTCCTTGCAGCCTTAATTACTGTTGTCAAGGTGCCCCTGTGCAAAGCACTTAACCCCCAATTGCTCTGGTGAGCTGCTCAGTGGCCAGACATTGAGAGGCTGGGCAGGTCCCAGGTGTAAACGGGTGCAAATGTGAATACAAAACAGGATGTAGCCGAGAAAGAGCATGTGCGCTCAGTCAGCGTTCTCTGAATAAATAGAGATTAATGAAAACAATCTTTCCGTTTCACTGCCCTCTCCACTCATCTTCCCTTCTGACACTCTTTTTCCTCTTTGCCCTCCGCTCCATCAAAAAGCTGCTTTACATGTATGAGGTGCGCACAGTGGAGCTGTGATGAAAGAGGCAGAAATATATAGCGGAGGGACATGAGCCTTGAGCGCACCTATGGTACCACCGGATCATTCCCATAATTCAACACCGCGCCCCTTTCCCCAGCAGCCCCCCCTGTGCTCTGCAACATGGTGCTTCAGCCATAATGCGTTGACAATAGAGGGAGATGGTTTATTTCATGTGCCATTTCCAACGGCACAGCAGTAATGAGGAACAACATTAACATTTTGCTGACACGTGTTTCTTCCCCCTCCCTCGTTGGGCATTAGTTTCCAGTTTGTAGCGTGGTGTTGTTGGTGTGCAGTATTTCATTGTACTGTAAGTCAAGCATTACACACCCAATGCACTTGATTTCCTAATGGCACAGGTACAGTACAGGCCAAAAGTTTGGACACACCTTCTCATTCAATGCGTTTTCTTTATTTTCATGACTATTTACATTGTAGATTCTCACTGAAGGCATCAAAACTATGAATGAACACATGTGGAGTTATGTACTTAACAAAAAAAGGTGAAATAACTGAAAACATGTTTTATATTCTAGTTTCTTCAAAATAGCCACCCTTTGCTCTGATTACTGCTTTGCACACTCTTGACATTCTCTCCATGAGCTTCAAGAGGTAGTCACCTGAAATGGTTTTCCAACAGTCTTGAAGGAGTTCCCAGAGGTGTTTAGCACTTGTTGGCCCCTTTGCCTTCACTCTGCGGTCCAGCTCACCCCAAACCATCTCGATTGGGTTCAGGTCCGGTGACTGTGGAGGCCAGGTCATCTGCCGCAGCACTCCATCACTCTCCTTCTTGGTCAAATAGCCCTTACACAGCCTGGAGGTGTGTTTGGGGTCATTGTCCTGTTGAAAAATAAATGATCGTCCAACTAAACACAAACCGGATGGGATGGCATGTCGCTGCAGGATGCTGTGGTAGCCATGCTGGTTCAGTGTGCCTTCAATTTTGAATAAATCCCCAACAGTGTCACCAGCAAAACACCCCCACACCATCACACCTCCTCCTCCATGCTTCACAGTGGGAACCAGGCATGTGGAATCCATCCGTTCACCTTTTCTGCGTCTCACAAAGACACGGCGGTTGGAACCAAAGATCTCAAATTTGGACTCATCAGACCAAAGCACAGATTTCCACTGGTCTAATGTCCATTCCTTGTGTTTCTTGGCCCAAACAAATCTCTTCTGCTTGTTGCCTCTCCTTAGCAGTGGTTTCCTAGCAGCTATTTGACCATGAAGGCCTGATTCGCACAGTCTCCTCTTAACAGTTGTGCTAGAGATGGGTCTGCTGCTAGAACTCTGTGTGGCATTCATCTGGTCTCTGATCTGAGCTGCTGTTAACTTGCGATTTCTGAGGCTGGTGACTCGGATGAACTTATCCTCAGAAGCAGAGGTGACTCTTGGTCTTCCTTTCCTGGGTCGGTCCTCATGTGTGCCAGTTTCCTTGTAGCGCTTGATGGTTTTTGCGACTCCACTTGGGGACACATTTAAAGTTTTTGCAATTTTCCGGACTGACTGACCTTCATTTCTTAAAGTAATGATGGCCACTCGTTTTTCTTTAGTTAGCTGATTGGTTCTTGCCATAATATGAATTTTAACAGTTGTCCAATAGGGCTGTCGGCTGTGTATTAACCTGACTTCTGCACAACACAACTGATGGTCCCAACCCCATTGATAAAGCAAGAAATTCCACTAATTAACCCTGATAAGGCACACCTGTGAAGTGGAAACCATTTCAGGTGACTACCTCTTGAAGCTCATGGAGAGAATGCCAAGAGTGTGCAAAGCAGTAATCAGAGCAAAGGGTGGCTATTTTGAAGAAACTAGAATATAAAACATGTTTTCAGTTATTTCACCTTTTTTTGTTAAGTACATAACTCCACATGTGTTCAGTCATAGTTTTGATGCCTTCAGTGAGAATCTACAATGTAAATAGTCATGAAAATAAAGAAAACGCATTGAATGAGAAGGTGTGTCCAAACTTTTGGCCTGTACTGTATGTCCTGCCGTGACATAAAGAATTTTCTGATATGTGTTATTTATGATAATATTTACTACTTATAACTTGCCATATCCTTTCATCTGTTTTATTTTTCAATTAACTGATTAATCATAAATCATTATCATGTCTTCTGTTGCTCTGGAGTTGCTTTGTAAAGTCTGTGAAAATACCAGACTACCAGAGCGCAGCTCAGGCTGCATTTTCCTGACCGAACCCGACCCAAGTCCAAGACGGTTATAACCGAGCCCGGCCCGAACCCGACAGCCTTTCGGATTTTCAAGTCCAAACCCAACCTGAGGCCGACACAGTTTGTAACTTGACATAGTTATTGTTATCATGGTTAAAGCTTGTCTGGTTACCATGATCACACATGGACAGTGTGTAGCGTTCAGGCGCTGTCACGTAAATAACAAATTCCAGCATAGCACAACACAGCAGCATGTCAAGTGGGCCCGAACCCGACCAAAATTTCTGATTTGTTATCCGAACCCTGTGCTTAAACCATGGTGTGCAAACATTTCATTCACACATCTGGGATCATCGGTATTTGCTAATCTGAATTGCTCATACTCGGCAAAACAAATCTAAAACTGCCTCAGAACATGCATCCGCACAAAAGGAATAGACAACAATATTTAAAACTGTTAATTTATTAGTGCATGCACTTGTTTTACGCTTTTTCATCCTCAATTATTGTCATAGCTAAAATGTTCAACTATAAAAAAAAATGAGTGTCTGAGTCTAGTCTACAATGGGTGGTAAGAGAATGTCCATATTAATATGTGACAGTTTTGATTTTCATTGTTTTTATTTAATCTGCCTGTAAAGAACGCCTCCCACCAATTTCTAGAGCCATGAAATCATTATTCTTATAATTCAGGGCATCCAGGGTATTAAAGATTCTGATTTACCTCCAAGCAGGTGCTAAGATGACATTAGCCTTACTGGAAGTGTTGCAGCCCCTCTCAGGAGAGAGAGCGTGTCCTCAGAAACATGTGTGGAGAGAGTGACAAACACCCTGCCAGCTGTTTCCAACTGCCAAGACATTCAAAGATGCTCGCTGAAGCCCCAACACTGGTGATTCTGAGACTTGATAAGTGTGTAGAAACTTCACCAATTTCTCAATGATGCACTTCCAAGCAAACAGATTTCCATACAAAGAGAAATGGGGGTGTGGCAGTGTGCTTATTGCAGATAGTTGATAGAAACCTGTTGTCCTTTGACATAAAACATTTACAGAGCAATTTTAAGCACATTTTAAGCAAACCTACTTTACTTTGTTTACATTCATGTTTGCTTACTCTCTCTCTCTTTTTTTTTTTTTTTTGGTGCATTGCTACATTTCTTGGCACCTCACCACCATTAACATTCAATCTGTGGAATAGCTTTAAACCATGTGCACATATTGCATTAACCTCATGTGTGCATAAAACTCACAGAGAGCCACTCTTAAAAACACTGCTCCATAGTGCTACTAGTGGTCAACAACTACACAGGTTACTTTAACCTTGAACTTAGCTTGAAGGCTAAAAGTTTTTGACACAAAGCTTATGTTACAAACAAGCAGTAACCTTCAGCGCTGAACAATGAAGCCAGCACAGAACTGCTGAAAACTGCAGTTCCTCTAATGGCCACTTGAGGCTGGCTCCAAAAGCGAGTCAATCCCCATAGACTGTCATGTTAAAATGCCAAACTTTACAGAAGAAATAAACATGTAAACATGCCTGGTACAAAAAACAGTTTTGGTCTGTATAGATAATTCCTGCATTCATAACAACTGTGCAGGGGGTGATGATTATATGATTCACCCATTCACACTTTATCAAAGCTTAAAGTTATGCATGATAAAGGACGGGGCTGCCTTAAGAAAAGATGGTGACGGTAAAAATGCCAAACTCAAGGCTTCAAAACAGCAGTCCACAAATCAGTGGGTGATGTCATGGTAGCTTCATCTATTATTTTATACAGCCTTTAGCTACAAACAGATGGTGCGACAAAGGCATGAGCATTTACAATGTATCACTTTGAATTATGGGAAGTGAAGGACCCGGTCATCACTATTTGAATTACAGTATATTTTGGGGAATTTGCCTTTAATTCTTTTCAAAGCAATATTGAGAGCAACAGCAAAAAGGATTCAGTTGCTAGACAACCAGCGCTCCCCAAAACAAATACAAGAGCTGTAATTCAAATATTTACAATGATCCTAGTCTGTAGAAAAGACAAATGAAAGGTAAGGTAGAGGAGCTGACAGATCTCTGAGCCTAAGCACAATGTTCTACAAGACCTTATTATCATTACCTGTGTCATGAAAAGTGGCACTCCTGATAGTGAGGAAGGCTGCCTGTGAATGGATGGTCTGGGAGAACGACAGGGGGCTTTGGTATGAGAAAGCCCCTCCATGCCGTACCTCCCATAAAAAATAGATGAAACCAGGCAATCTTTGAAAGAGTAATTGGTTCCCTGGTGACCGCCTTGCACCACTTCAAATTCCACCAAAAATAAAGCCAAGCAGACAGAAGGCTTGTAGGACCCAGAAAGACAGGATAGCAGAAGCGTGCATTAAAAGCATTTGCAAAATGAAACACTTTGTCCACACTTTCACACATTTGAGCAGATTTTCATGTCTTTGTCTGAGATTGCAACAATCTATCAGCTCAAGAGCCGCTAATGGCTTGACAGTGTGACAGCCTCCTGACTAGTCAGAGAGCAGCTGGTTTGTGTGTGTATGTGTTGAATGCCCACATATGAGCTTTACTGATGTCATTGCAAAATCCATTTGAGCCATTTTCTCCACAAAATAGGTTAAAGAAATCAATCAGGTGCTCCACATCTCGTTGTGGTTTAATTACTCTGATAGACAGCACTGCAAATCAGCAGCGCGCTCACTGAAATGCACACGCCTGCATACTGACAAATGGCATCAAGCGTAATTGCCTCCAAATGAGCAAATTAATGGACATGAGCATCAATATCGGCGCCGGAGAAATGTCACGGCTCACAGGCTAAATATGGAAGAAGCTTTTGCTGTGATTCTTTCAAACGAAGAGTGTTTGTGAGGGTGAGATAATGTCTCCAAACAAATATCTGTTCATCTCAAGGTCACTGGTGCTGAACAAGTCAAGCGAAAATGCAATAATCTTTCATTAGCTGGCAATTTATTAAAAAGCTGACATGTGGTAGTGTTATGATCCTTAGTATGACGACACATTTAGCTCCTTATTTGATGCTACTTATTCCTACAAGGGCACATTAAGACTTGCCTCCTCCCTATCAGGTCTCTCATTATCAGGCCCAGGTGGCTTTGTCCTAATAGACATCACCCTCTGACCGCTCTATTTGACAAATCCACAAACACATATCCTGTGGGCAGCGAATAAAAATCTGTCAAGGGAAATCGAAAAAAGTTAAGATGATCTGGGCATTAGAGAGGGCATCCTTTAAGATCTAGGGGCAAATTCACAAAGAATTGATTGTGGCCGCTGATGGCACCACGAATTTCACATCATTTGCAACCACTATCTGCCCGTGTCAATGTTTGATTCACAAAAGATATTGTGCTAATAATATTACAGCGTCCACAAAGTTTTGCAGCGGAGTGAAATTGGCACTTTTTGTGTCTGATTGCAGTAATCCTCGTGACAAAGTATAAATGCTGCATTTGCAAAAAAACAGAAAACAATACGTGGAATAATGGCACAGAGAAAAAGAAAAATTAAATTTTCAATGAGTCATTTGTGGCAAAGACAAACTGTATTCGGATGTGGGTGCTGGGTGTGACACCCTTTCTAAATGCGCATCAATTACCACTGACTCTATGAGATGTTAATAATATCACTGTAACTGTGTGTGGCTATCAGCGCTGATCTTTCTGAAATTAACTGTTTTTTGCAGTGAGGCACATTTGCATAGAAAGTGGCTAATTTTGCACCTAATGTATACGTATTACCTGACTGAAATAGGCCTACCTGCAAACAGCACAGGAGCACTGAGATGCTGTTTCCTTGGCAGCGCAGTTTGGGGTGCATTTCACCCTTTGCAGGTGTTATAAAAATTGCCCGGTTTCTTTTTGTATTTTTGGGCAGGTTTAGCTGCCACAAAAGCCATGTAACCCCTTTTTTTGAATTTGCCCATTGATGTACAGTGTTAACTGTGGACATTAACATATACCTCCTGTGAAAGTGTCCTTGAGTCACCCTAAATGCAAATTGTTTTGGTTTAATTTGCTGAGATTTTTAAGAAACTGAATGCTGCCAACACCCTAATACACTTGAGGTTAAAGGGGACCTATGCTTCTCCGTATTTTGTTTCAAGAAATGAAGTAATAGTAAAGCAAATGTTTACATTATGTAGCCCACACTGCTAAATTAAGCTTCATGCTAACGTCAGAGAAACATGCAAACTTGGTTGCCGATGTTCATTTCTCCCCGATTTTGGATCATATTCCCACTAGAATGTGTCCGGTTAAGTTTAGAAGCTTTAATTTGTGATTTTTCACAGTAGAAAATCCCAAAATTCTCCATTACAGTCATTCCCTGACTGCAAGAAAACTGCTAACATGCATGTAGCTACATGCTAACTTCAGAGAAACATGTAAACTTGGTTGCCGATGTTGTTCATTTCTCCCCAGTTTTTGATCTGATTCCTGTTGGAACATGTCCTGTTGTGTTTAGAAGCTTTTATTTGTAATATTTTTAAAGGAAGAAAGTATCGTTATTCTCCATTAGAATTATTCACAGGCTGCAAAGATGGTGCAAAGATGTAGAGAAACGGAGGACTAGGAAAGTGACAACGTCCTAGGACTGAAGAAGTAGTCCCTCTGAATACTGGTAACTGCATGCTGTGTTGCAGTTATTTCAGCCACATACCTCAAAACCTAAACTGAACTAAAACTATACTATCTGCATTGCTAAATATGGTGATGGTTTTGCTGTTTGTCTGTTTGTGTGTTTTTTGTGGCACCAGTCTTTTGATGAAATTGTATATAAGTTTTAGTAAATTTTTAGCTGTTTGATCTTTTGTTAGTTTTAGTCCTTTTTTTAGTCAGCAAAAATATTCAACATATAAATATTAGTCTTGTTTTGGTCAGGGAAATTTTTGTCTCATTCATGCATTTTTAATTTCTATATCTTTGACTGGGTCTACAGCTGTCACCATCATTATCACAGCCCAGGTTTAGCTTTAAAGGAGCAACTGAAAGGTCTGAAAACCTTAAAGGATTAGCAAGCATTAGCAAAAAATCAAGGGGAAGATTTAACCCTCTTTGAGGCATGCACCACCGTTACGTTAATCTGATGGCAGTTTAACATGTTAGTCTTATGTCTGAATAAGAACCCTGGTCGTTTTGACTTCACATCGGCAATCTTACTGGGTCGAACCGAGAAACAAGTCTGAGTCAAAATGCCATCAGATTAACATAAAGGCTGCAGCAGCACAACAAACATGTGGAGAGAGGGAAGAAAATTAAAAATTATGCCTTTTATACCACTGTCTAACATCACTGACAGAAAATAAAATCAGATTATCAAACACTGCAAGAGAGCAACATTAAAGTTGAGGAGCTCCTTCTCATCACATCAGTCTATAAAAACTGTTTTCCCCTCAGATTTAAAAGCATTGTAACACCACAGTAATAACCCAACCAACAGTCTCACCCTTTATCTAAGGTTCTTTATGCCAACTGAATGGCTAAATATACAGCAAAGTGCTTTGAATGCAGCATTTGCATTAGGTTGGTATAAGATTGCGGATGTCGCTAAAAGGACACCTGGTTTTAAGCGGCACAAACACAGCGGTAAGAAGGGCTCAGTGGTTCGGTGAAGAAAAACAACTTTAGGCAAAAAAACTATTTGATTATGGTTAGGAAAATATCGCTAAAAAAAAAATCAAACTTTGAGTGGAACAAACACAGCAGTAAGAGGGGTTGGCAGTTAGGTTTAGGCAACAAATTGCACTCAAACATTAAGATAACAGATATTATACAATTCTAAGGTCATACACCAACTCATTCTGGAGACACTTAGTAGAAATTTTCAACTTGTGCAGCTCTTTGGTTGCAGTATACTTATAATAGCCTTTCCCTCTTCCTATTATGCTGAACACATGTTGTAATGTTCTTTGTTGAGGCTGGGGGAGGGACAGTCAGAAACTGCCTCTCACAAGAACACCCTTTATATTCCTGCTGAGGGAGCAAACATCATAGCTTGAGGAGTGGTGTCCAGATTGACAGCCATTGATCTCAGCAGCAGCTTGGAGGTGGCTGTGAAGAGGGGGGTCTCTATACTGTACGCTTCATTTTGTCCTTGAGAGGATGGTCAGAGGATACAACTGGGAATGGGAATGAAGTATAAAGTGCTGGGTAATGAGTCTGTCTATTCCCATTTCCATCCAGGCAATCTACTCAGCCCAGTGCACTGCAGAGCCCACTATGGATGCAGGACCCGGTCTGCAGGGGCGTGCAAAACAACTTGCTCTAAAAATCAGATTCCAGTTTTGTAGACATAAATATTGACCATCATGTCGAGGTCAGTGGTGTTAGATCCCAGGTGTCTCCGCCTTGCCCCAGCAGGAAATGGGATGGAGGGAGACAGTAAAGCCCGTTCAGCATGAGAGTCTGCAGCGTAAGCTAAAGCACTCCGACAGCTGTGCGATGTTCTGGCTGCAGCTGACAAACATGTCAGGTCATTAGGGCAGCTTCATGCTTAATCAGGAATAATACCAGAAATACACCAGCAGTAATGTGTCACACCTTATTGGGCACAGCATGGACTGAAACATCCTCCGCAAACATTTTCCTCTTTTATCCACTCCTACTTGAAAAGATGAACTCCACTTTATCTTCCTACTGGACATCTCCAGCTTTTTTTTTTTGTTAAAATGTTTATTATAAAGACGCAGTAATATCATCAGCATTCTGGTGTTTAGTTTTGATTAGATGAGCAAGTAAATGAAGTGAGTGTTCCTTTGTAAGCAGCTGCCGCCCAGCAATGCTGATGTTCTGTATTTTGAAACCATACATCCATGCAGACGAAGAGACGAACCATTCAGGGAACTCGAATACAGTAACATCAGCTCCTATACAGTTTCCCTCTCTGTAGCTTCTGTGGTTGCCATGGTCACGCAGCAACCCTGGGTAGCATGGCAGCCTATGTGTTTGCAGTGAAAACAATGGAAGCGGCAGTGGCAGTCGGTTGCTGTATGAAAGCCTTTACAATGTGTTTCTTCTTATAATGGACTTGATGAGATGCTTTTGTTTCTGTTTCACCTTTCCTTTATCACGCACAAAAACTACTTGCACTCTATACTGACTGAACTGTTAACATAGATGGCATAATGTGACATTTTTCATATATAAGCATTAATTTTGCAGCTCTATAATCTATATCCCTTTCAGGATATCATTTTACCGTGCCATTTTAAACTCATAAAAGGTAAAAAAAAAAAACAAACAAACTTAAGCATAGAAACAACAACATATGCATAATTTCATCCTGACAGTATGATCTGCAATTCCCTTAAAAAATACAGACGCCCCTCTTTCTATTACTGCTGTATTAGGATGTATTGTATGTAGTGCACATCACATGCCACCAGGGGTCAGTCTCTTCTGGTGAAACAAGTAGCAGAGATGACAAACATGGTGACTGCACGCAGCGGGGATAACGTTACAGGACTGAACAGCGGTCAGCAATGGCAGAGAGAGAGACTGCTGGGGAAAAAGTAGATTTTCACATCTAACTCTGTGAATTAAGAGGTTATTTTGAGTAAACCAGAGTTGGTGATTGTTGGAACAGTGGACTGACTAAAACAGTTTTTGTGAGTTTTATTTAGTTTCTGTCGGGTCTAAATGAAGGAGGTTTTATGATGTTTGTAACAAGGCAATTAAGCTAACGTTAGTCTTGGCTCTTAGAAAGAGAGAAAACTGAATTCAGAAAGTGTACGGTTGTATTTCTCTGTTTATAATGAACATAGCTCCAAGAATGTTTCTTGACATTTTGTGAGCTTATATTGTTTATTTGAAGGTGAAGCTATGAAGGTATATAAAAAAAAAAAAAAAAAAACAGATACCGCCCAAGCCTGTCTAAAGCCATAATACATTTACATTTTAACTCTCAATCAGTTGGCTGTTGGATGGATCAATGAGCTATTCCACCGGACTGGGCATTGTTTCTTTGACCTGAGCTGTGAACCATAAACAGGGTTATTGCCCTCTTCAGCACTGTGAGTACACTTTCCTTTACATTGATTTCAGTTGTTGATGTGACCAAGAATTTAGCCTTTTCATTTAGCACATGTAAATAACTGTGATCATTTAGTAGCGGTAGTTGTTTCGTAGCATGCAGTCCTGTGTGGTGGTGGTAGTGTGATGTAATGTTATGTCACGGTGTCTGCTATATGTGTGTTTTTACAGTGCAGATGATGGATGATTCTTTTTTTGTAGCACATTTGCAAATCTTTTCTGTAGCTTCTTACTGTATAAACACGTCATTTGTCATCTATAAATGTCTGCATGATGATGTACTGCCGCATCGTGCCTTAACTCAACTAAGTCTAAGTTTCTCTCTCAACTCTAAATTTAAACATCAGCACAGTGTGCCTTCAGCTCATTACTACCCTGCCATTTACTCTGATTTTTGGGGCCTTTTAATGTTTATTTGCACACATTATTTGTGTAAAAAAAATCAGTATCAGTGATATTATATTTGCTTATTAATTGTGTTAGAAAAAAGATGTAGCAATAGTGGTGGCCCTAGAAGTTTTTCATAAGGGTGGCCAGATGGGGCCACTGAAAATCTTGGGGTGGCACCAAAACCAAAAGCCATAACTGAATAACAGTAATTTTATCATGTTGTTAAAATATTTAGAAAAACTGAATACTATGTCGATATGGAGAGAGAAGGAACTGCATACTCATATACTTTGGTTTCCTAATTTAGCGGTTAATAATACTAATTATGTGCATTAGCTGACAACAGAATAGTTTTGAGTGGCCTAATCATCCTATTTTAATGTTCTGTAGCTGCATGTTAGGTGTTTTATTGTCCTTCAAGTGCCCTTTTCCTTAAAAAGATAACTATACAGCTTTAATTTGAAGGAGTACATTGATTGTAAGAAACAAAACATTTAATAGGAACAAGTTTAATGGAGACCCGTGGGTACCCATAGAACCGACAGATATCGATAGACAGATATCTTCAAGTGAGAATTCAAGGGATCCCTTTAAAATGGCAATGCCAGTTGTTCCCTCTCCAAAAGTTCGCTATTTAGAGTTATTTAGCCCCCTACCCAAAAAGCAGGGTTGGGCAGTAACCATTCTCGGAACCCATTGGCTGTATTCGGCGTCTGACTTCCGGCAGACGGCGATACAGCCTCTGAGGGCAGACCCCCGATTTTTTGGCATTCTGGTTTGAGTAGGCGAACTTCCGTTTCCGACTTCTGTTTATAAGTAAATATGCTAAACCATTGCGATGGATTCAGAGTTTGCAGTGACACCAATTATGTTCCGCCTCATTAGTTCACCGCACAGAGTGTTTAACCTGGCAACAACTGCAGCCGGCTCAAACGTGATTGATCAATATGATCTAGCACCGGAAACCAGGGCTCTTCCGCTCTTCTTCCGGAGGCAAGATCTCCGGGGTTTGCTTAGAGACTCTACATTCACTACATGTAGAATCTGTATACAGAGACTGGGCAGTAACTAGTAAATGCGTTACATTAAAAATATTAGTATGGAGTAGTGTTACTAATTACTGATAAAATTTCAGTAATAATATCACAGTTACCCCAAAACCAAACAACTCATTACGTCACTTTTATTATCACTCCACCACTGCTTTGAAAAACAACAATCACATCAGCGAATCCATTTTCATAATCATTTCACTGCATCACAAAGCAGCAAAGTAGGAAGACTGAAACGCTTCCTTGGGCAGCTCAAAATATTCCCATGACTTTTTTTTCCTCTAGATTTTCTCCCAGGAGAGACGACAAGTACACTGTTTCACTTTGCTGTGAAAACACAGTGAAATGACTTCAGATCTCCAGTCTGAAACACCTACTACATCAGACTGGAGATCTGAAATGACTTCAGATCTCCAGTCTGAAATGACTTCAGATCTCCTGTCTGATGTAGTAGGTGTTTCAGACTGGAGATCTGAAGTCATTTCAGATCTCCAGTCTGATGTAGTAGGTGTTTCAGACTGGAGATCTGAAATGACTTCAGATCTCCAGTCTGAAACACCTACTACATCAGACAGCATAACTTTGAACTCCAGGAAATACACCCCACTATAGGTGAGCCCTCCTTGGGCCCGGAGGTTGGCTGTCGCCCTACACTGGTTAAAAAAACAAAACTGGATTTTACTTGTGAGCAGCTGCAGGCTACAAAGAACTAATGAAGTTTGTGGTTAAATATGTTGTGGATGAAATGTTGCTCCACAACTGACTCTCCATCTGTTAGGCAGATCTTTGGGAAAATACCGATCACAAACAACTAAGGACCCTCAAGTATAAAAAAAATAAAAATAAAAATTGCAAGCTACCTTGCCTTAGCTACACTTTTATCGATTATTGATTATCCTGACATCCAATGGGTGCCTTAGATTATCCAGTGTAATAAGATACCCCAACCTTCTACCTAGCTTGGAAAATGAGCAAGTCACAGCCCTTTAAAGACAGTAATATCTGCCTCTAATTATCCATCAGGGTGGCCATGCCCCACTCCCGCCCCCCCCTCACCCCTTGCAGGGCCACTGAGTATTACCTGCTGTTATTAATTAAGCTCTCCATAAGCTCCAAAATCATCTGCCGAATAATCTTTTGTGATCAAAAGTTCCGTTTTTCATTTCAATTTCATTTTCATTTTCTCACCCTATCAAGCACTTGTAGAATCCAAAGGGTGTTGCATACATGCGAAATGATAACCTGCGATTCTATCAATGAAATCATTTATTCTCAAAGAAGAGGATCCTTTATACTCAGGCCTTAATGTTTGAGGTTTGTGCCTGGCAGCCTCTCTGTGGAGTCCCCTGTTGACTGATACCATACCACTGGTGGTGATTAGATCATGATGGATGCTATGAAGTATCCAGAACCACCAGACCGATATCTGAAATTATTTTAGACTCTCTGCTCTCTGGGGAGAGGAGGAAGATCAAATAAACAAACTCCACAGGAACACAAATTGTGTACCCTTCATCTATTTGAATGACCCTCCCACTGAATTTTTGGACTTAATCTGATGGCTAATCCATTTTGACTGGCTGGCTGTACAGAGGAAAAGATCAATAACCGCAGCAAAATGGGAAAATAATTGTACCGCTCAGCATCGCTTATGATCAATTCACCTTGACACAACATGGCTGGCTGGCAGAGACGAGAATGTGCTGGCCAAGAGAAAACAATGCAGTGAGGAATGGAAGTGACATCCATAATCAATAAAGGCGTACACTCAGGAGGAACTGTACAGCAACACAGGTCTGAGCAGAGATATTGGATAAAGCGAGATACCCCACTCAGCTCACTTCCTGATTCAGTGACGTCAGGGAGGGAGAACAGGCTCTGATTGGAGGGAGAGCTAACCATGCCCACTTAGGAGACAGGAAGAGTAACTGTTTTCTTAACATTGGATAAGCCTACGGTGGGGTATCTCCTTTATCCAATATCTCTGGTCTGAGTCACCATCTCCAGGAAGTAGGAACTACTTTCTCAATTTAACCTTCCTTAATTTTTCTCACTATCTCATAAAAAGAGCAAAGCCAGTAATGAACTGAGCATACTAGGAAGTATTGTTTCTGTTTCCCAAGTCTGAAATAACTTATTGTTTTACATGTGCCTTAAACTGTACTGTGGCACAGCAGGGCTTTGAGCTAAATGCTAATGTCTACATGCTAGCATACTCACAATGTATGAAAATGACAATGTTAATAGGTTGAAGTGTTGTAGTTGTAATCTTTACCATTTTCACCAATGTAGCCTAGCTTATGAGCATGCTAACATTTGCTAATTAGCACTAAACACAAAGTAGTACACCTAAGGCTGTTGGGAATGTATTGCAGGTATTCGGTCATAAATCAAATTATTGAAGTGTTAATAGTTCATCCTCAGGGGATCACGAATGTCTGAAAATATAGATACATATATCTATCCAGATATTTGAGTCTCAACCAAATTGGTGGACTACCGTGAACACAATACACAAGTTTATTTTAAGGCAATCTCAAAGACTTTGCTCACGTGCTGTAATTTCTCACTAACACAGCAAATGTGTATTCATCCACAGCTGAAAATAGTCCCCAATAAATGCACATTTACTGCTTTTTAAGTGATGATTGTTGAAAACTGCAGTGCCCAGCCTTTTTTAAAAATTACTGAACCTTACATGTCTGTTGGTTTAAAAAAAGTTATGACCTCAGTAGGAACTGGGGGCTGTTGAAATGTACTGGGAGATGGACTGATGAATTGTTGGTTTTGGTTTTCAAGGACAAACATTGAACAGCAGTCTTATCCTTTAACTGTCTTTTGTTTGTGTTTGTCATGCAACAGTGTTTCAGAATTTCTTTGTTCTTTTTAAAATCTATATCATATGGGTCGTGTGTGTGTGCGTGTGTGTGTGTGTGTGTGTGTGTGTGTGTGTTTGGGTTATCTCTACGATATATCTCTATATATTTTTCAGTTGATATTTTTATGTATTATTGCTCTTCTCACTTACGCAAATAAAATTTAATAGGTTCCCTCCTTTCCTAATTAGGTTGGTGGTACAATAACAATGAGTCAGACATGGTGTCAGACAGTTGTATTAAATGAAAGAATGATTGTGTAATTACAATGGGAATAAAATCATTGCTTTGCATGCAAAGTCAATTAAAAATACACTTACAAATGGTAAATATGTTGAAAGAGCATTGTTAAATTCTAACATCTAACACAGTTAACTGTCATAACTTAGTATCTGGATTTTGTCAGTAGTCATGAAGCCACACTGATACACAGCACACAGTCTGAGATTGTATTTTTTTTTCTTATACTGAGCTCATTGTGAATAAAAGTAAACATGCTCAGTTGAATAGCAAGTTGCTGAAAAGACAGACAATTGATTTTACTTTGCACATCATCTTGTCATGCCAACAAAGCCAAAAATATGTTCACTGAGGAACAGAGCGGAACACAGTCTGTACTTCAATATGACGGGGGAAATTGCTTTCAGTATGGCATGAAGGAAAGTAATGGGATAGCTCTGCTGTTTACACGGATATGGAACAACAATATGCCATCAACCAACACAGATTGGACGCAATACTGAATTGACTCAACATAATAAACAGAAAAAGGTGGATGATGAGCAGGTAATCTAAACATCAAGTGTTAAGATGAGAGTGGGCAGTTACATACTAAGGTGCCTGTGTCAGCTGAGAATGAAGTGACACTGCTGTTGGATGTAGCTCCATACGTTACTGGCTCATACCCAAATTGTTTCCAGTATTAGAATTAGTGCTTAAGCATTTGAGTTGAAGCTGAAAAAAATACCCTACACCACATTATATTTCTCTGTTGTCCAATCAAATGAGAGCAGAGGCGGTCTTTTCTACTGTCTGTAGACAATGAAACTGAAGGAAGCAGTTGCTCATAATTATTTTCATCATACTTGTTGTGTCATAACTGCAAAGGCTGTTTACTTCTCATTTGGTTATCAACAACACTACTAATGTTATTACCTATGCAAGTTAAGTGACTGACAGCAGCTGAATCTGTTGTTGCCTAGAGACAGCAAAGTGATGCTTCTGCATGTGCAGGCTTCTTAAAATCAAGGGAAGAGAGTGTAACTGGTGGGTTCAGACATTAAAACCAAGTCCAGTGTGACTGAGAACTAAAGATAAGCTTCAGTACAAGTCTGTTGTATTGCTGAGCGTCCACAGAGCAAGGCATTAAAGGGACAGTTCATCCAAAAATCAACAATACATATTTTTCCTCTTACCTGTAGGCATATTTATCCCTGAAGATTGTTTTGGTGAATGTTGCAGAGAGTTGGAGATATTGGCCGTAAACATGTCTGCCATCTCGTGAATATAGTGAAACTAGATGGCACTCGGCTTGTGGTGCTCACAGTGCCAAAAAATACATTTGATAAACTCAACAGCAATGGCTCTTTTCAGAAATCATGACCCTGTTACTCAAGATCATCCACAGACCTTGTTGTGAGCAGTTTTATGTAGGAACTATTTTCTGTGTACCAAGCTATGTTTACATCTTGTGCTGTCATGAGCACGAGACTCTTGTCCATGAGTAGATGCACGCCTCTTCCTGTGCCGTGATATTACTGGCAGGTGTAGCTCAGTAGTAAGAGGCCGTTTACACATACACAGTGATTTTGATAAACGGAGACATCTTCCTTCGTTTGTGCCCTTCGTTTACACGCAAACGGAGACTTCTCCTCTGAAAACGAGTCTTTCTAAAAACTCCGGCCAGAGTGGAGATTTTGGAAAACTCCGGTTGCGTGTTTGCATGTAAACTGAGATAAACGGAGATAAACGGAGTTATAGGCAGTCGACGTCACAGTATGCGCCGGAACTTGCGCCTGTGTCAAAAGTGCGACCTATGTTGCTATGGTGATAATGGATACATGGAAGGCTTGAGCTTCTTGTTACACTGCCAACTACAGGTTTGGCATGCTCTTGTGTATATATACACAGGTAAGTGTAAACGAAGCTCTTTTTGAAAACGGAGACGGTGAAATGTCCGTTTATGAAAATAGCCAGCAAAGTGTAAACGGCCTCTAAGAAAATAGTTCCTGCAATTAACTGCCCACAACAAGATATACAGATTATCTTGAGTAACTTACTTCATGATTTCTGGAAAGAGACATTGCTGTTGAGTTTATCAAATTTATTTTTTGGTGCTTTGAGCACCACAAGCTGAGTGCTATCTAGTTCCATTTCACTGGAGAAAAGGCAGACATCTCTATGGCTGATATCGCCAACACTCAGAAACTCACACAAAAACAATCCAGACCGATAAATAGCACTGATTTGGAGCCAACTGCCCCTTCCACACCTTTATTCCCATGTGGTTAGTGTGATAAGTTGTGGTTGTACTAAGCGGCTCCTTGACGTGAGTGTGTATAACTTCATCAAAGTACAAGAAAGAAAGCACCACTTAAACGTAAGAAAAACATCGTTGTTCTCCATTATTTCTCACCTTATTGCCATGCAGGCAATTTGCAAACGATTAAGTATATTGTGAAGCCATGGATCCAAGGTCGCTGCAGTTGTGACATGAATGAGAATATGGTGGCAATACAGCGTCAAGGAAAATGTGGGGGTAGACAGGTTCAGGGTGCAGGTAGAGAGGCTGTTAGAGTATGATAGTCTGGGCAGGAAAGGGCAAGGTGAAGTGAGAGATAGCAGCTGTGACAGCCAAGAGAAGTAGAGAAACCTTTTTTTTCTTGTGCAGCTGAAAGTGTGATTCCTATGCATGCTAT
This sequence comes from Epinephelus lanceolatus, assembly GCF_041903045.1. Classification (NCBI taxonomy): domain Eukaryota; kingdom Metazoa; phylum Chordata; class Actinopteri; order Perciformes; family Serranidae; genus Epinephelus; species Epinephelus lanceolatus. The sequence goes on from NC_135756.1 coordinate 28,803,374, forward strand.
TTATTTGAATATTAAAGGCTGTGCAAATCATATGAGCCAATCAGCATACTCTGAAACTGAGGAAACAAGACATTATGAAAAAAAAAATTTGGTTTGACTAAATAATCTTGAGTTAAGGTCCACTTACTCGTTTTTTCTCGGGTTTCAATCACATCCCTGGGTCTTCATGAGGTGATGAAATTTTCAAGAACTTATGACTTCCATGACAACAACTCCTCGACAACTGAGCAAAAATCACCCGCTGATGTTGTATATGATGATGCAGCTGAAAGCACAGGAAAAGAGGAAGTGGACCTTGAGTTAGGTTATTTTCTCAAAATGCAAAAAGAAAAAAAAAAAGATCAGACCAAAAAATTAAATAAAATCTATAATTACATTTTAAATAAATAAATAAATACAATTATTTTAAAAATAATATTAAAAATAAAAATAGTGATAAAAATAATAAAAACACACACAAGCAACAAACAATCTGTCAGAAAATCAATTTTATACGGCAAAAAAACAATTGAATTCCCTTGCTTGCTCACACTGAAACACACTAGAATGCTTTTTCCTCACCTGTTCTTGCACTCTGCTCCCCTGTCTCTCTCTCTCTCTCTCTCTCTCTCTCTCTCTCTCTCTCTCACACACACACACACACACACACACTGAAGGACACAATCGCGATTTTCTCTATGCCCCCTCCCTGCCCTCTGTCTGCTCCTCTCCCCTGCTCTCCCGGGTAATCAGCTATGAGCGCATAAACACTCATCCATCCGCGGCCGCGCACCTGCTGCAATCTGTTGACTTTGAGCAGGATCTTTCACCTGTCGCTGGCAGCTAAGAGAAAGGTGCTAGCAGGTTGGTTTGGAAATGTACCAGTTCTGCCTGGTTAGGTTTCAGCGTGTGCCCAAATGCGACCCATCAGGATTATCTGACAGCTTTGAGAGCCATCACAGCAGAAGTGATAAATGTTCTGATGTAGGTGTCATTCCTTTTTCTCTGGGTGGTTATTGACCTTCTGTTGCACTTTTACTCCACCGTCAATAGACTTTTGGAAATTTATTGTTTAAGCCTTCAAACAGTCTGCAGATGTCACCTCGGACTCTGGGAAATGTGATGGCCATTTTTTACTTTTTACACCCCACCAAGTGTACAATTGGATTGTATTTCACTACAGATTTTATTCGACTATGACCTGATAATTGCTTATTATTTAAGAGAAATTGCAGTGCGGAATGCCAAAGTAATCTGTGAGACAATTTAAAATGTCACAATTAGTGCGTCAGATGTAATAATTTCAGTATTGATTAATCTGTTTTTTTCCCCAATTTATCAATTAATTGGTCTAAAAAAAGTCAGGACATAGTTAAAAATGCCCATAAAGACTTTCCAAATCCCAAGTAGGCATATTAACATAGTTGGTTTTGTCCGACCAACAGTCCAAAACCCAAAGATATTCAGTTTACTATGATAAAAGCCCTAGAAAATCAGCACATATCCTTAGTTGAAAAGCTAAAACCAGCAATTTTTTTGGCATGTTTGCTTCAAAAATGAAAAATGTTTGCCAATTGGTGTGCTCTGATGGCCTATAGGAGGTGGGGCACTGACCATGAACTGCACCCTCCACTTAAACCACAACCAATACAGAAGATAACGCATTACAAGCTGCACCAGTCTCCTAAGAGGGCGTGGTCTCCTCTCCCCCTCATCCTCCCACCTCATTTGAAGTGTTAGTGAATATTTTGTGGATGGATGAAAACGGATTCTAAACACCACAACACTATATACAGTATCTCACATAAGTGAGTACACCCCTCCCATTTCTGCAAATATTTCATTGTATCTTGTCATGGGACAACACTATAGAAATGACACTTTGATATAACTTAAAGTAGTCAGTGTACAGCTTGTATAGTAGTATAGATTTACCTTCCTCTGAAAATTACTCAAAACACAGCCATCAACGTCTAAACAGCTGGCAACATAAGTGAGTACACCCCACAGTGAACATGTCTAAATTGTGCCTAAAGTGTCAATATTTTGTGTGCCAACCATTATTATCTAGCACTGCCTTAACCCTTTTGGCATGGAATTCACCAGAGCTCACAGGTTGCTTCAGGAATCCTCTCCCACTCCTCCATGATGACATCATGGAGCAGATGGATGTGAAGACACCTTGTGCTCCTCCACCTTCAGCTTGAGGATGGCCCACAGGTGCACAGGTGAGTTTAGGGCTGGATACATACTTGGCCAGTCCATCACCTTTACCTTCAGCTTCCTCAGCAAGGCAGTTGTCATCTACTAGGTGTGTTTTGGGTCATTATCATGTTGGAAAACTGCATTGCAGATCAGTTTCTGAAGAGGGGTGATCATGCTCTGCTTGGAATTCATGTTTCCCTAAATGAACCGAGATCCCCAGAGCCGGCAGCAGTGAAACATGAATTCCAAGCAGAGCATGATCACCCCTCTTCAGAAACTGGGCTACAAGTTTTCATTATCAAGTTTTCCAACTTTAGGCACAATTTGGACATGTTCACTGTGGGGTGTACTCACTTATGTTGCCAGCTGTTTAGACGTTGATGGCTGTGTTTTGAGTAATTTTCAGAGGAAAGTAAATCTATACTACTATACAAGCTGTACACTGACTACTTTAAATTATAGGCTACCAAAGTGTCATTTCTATAGTGTTGTCCCATGAAAAGATATAATGAAATATTTGCAAAAATGGGAGGGGTGTACTCACTTATGTGAGATACTGTACTGTACAAATTTAATGTTTGCTCCTTACTTTGCTGCTCATTTTTATCTCCTAGCTTAATATCTGATATGGACCCAGTACAAGATCATATTCGTTAAATAATGTTTTCTTTTCCACTCCCAAAACAGTTAAATTATAACGAAGACAGTATTTTTTTTTTCACTTTAAATTCATGAAGCTCTAGCGAAAATCAGGAAGACAGTACTTTTCATGCTCAGGCTGTAAGATTTCTTTCTCACCCTGCCATTCACTCCTTGCACACATGCTCACTTACTATCTCCAGGTGTCATTGTCTGGGTCTGTCAACTGAGCCATCAGCTGATTTACATTCAACCAGAAGCACAGCTACACACGTTCTCTGTCAGCCTATCATGTTACTGCTCCCTATTTTAAATACGGTTCTTTCTGTGCCGTAGTTCTTTCTTGCTGCCATCATGCACGCCCTCCACCTCCCCATCACCACCTAGTCTTTACAGATTCATCAGCCACATACGCCTCAGCAGCCTCAGAGTCAGCAGCCAACACCACCACCAGTGTCTGAACGCCATGGGGGGATTTATCTTACGGCCACTCAGATGTCCCTCGATCACAAAATATCGCCCTCTGGTGTCCAAGCACCAAAGACTGTTAATCTGTACACTCATATTCTGTATTAAATATTATCTTGACTTCAATCTTCTGTCTCTCCTGATTAAAATGGTTTCACATGTAAGTCAGTTTCAATTTCTATTAATCTGGTTGGAAAGTGTTGTCGGCAGCACTGCAGTGAAACCACCGAGACGAGAGATTTGGTGTTGCCAGATCTCACGAGAATGTGTTGCTGAGAAAGAAACAGGTCTCAACAGGGCTGTCTGAAAAAATGCTGTTGTTGTGTCAGAATGTTCAGGACGTGTCTGGCGTATGAAAACTCAGCTAGTCTCCTAAAGGGGCGAGGCAGTGGCAAAGCCCATGTGACACAGATATAGGAAATCAATCAAAAGTAAGCCATCTTGGTTTATCAGTGGTCTTTGCCGCAATATCCCCAGTTCACTTCCCGCCAGGGAGCTTTGTTGCACGTTCACAATCTCCCTCTCTCCCCATATTTCCTCTAATCTCTCCACTACTGTTTAATAAAGGTATGAAAATGTCTCTTATGTTAAAAAAAAAAATTAGCTTGTTAGTCTCTCCCATAGAGCTGAAATAAGTAATTTATCCACAGAACCCTAACCCTTGGGCACAATTCTTTAATAGTAATTACATTTAGGATGCTCATAGAAAATGTTAGCTTATTTTGTGTATTGTTGAAAAACAAAATCGGCCGGTATTCTGCTTTTGAATTCCTTCTTTTTGTTTTTGTGATTGTGACATAGTACAAAGGTGTAATCAGATATACAGACATTAACACAAAGTGTATGAAACAGACTCCGAGTATTGTTAGTGTTTGTGTGCATGTATCAAACTGTGTTGTGTAAATGTGTCATGTATTTATGTATGAATAATTGTAACTAGAGGAATATTTAAGTGTGTGCGAGAAGGAGGAGGATAAATAAATATATAGTAATAACAATAATGTTGGTCATTAGATTATTTAACCCTCATATCTATATTTATAGACAACCAATGGTTGGGCTTAGTTGATCCAAAATAGATCAACATATTAATCTATAAAACAGCAGTCAGCTGCAGCAATATTTACAATATTATGACTTGATTTCATTGCATCATACAAGATTAAAACTGTAGCACAGATGGATGATAAATCCATACTGAGGGCTTGGCTACTGTAAGTCTTTACTGGGTAAATAAAGGACTGTAAATGCACAGTGTAAATCCAAGAAGAACAGCAAATCACTATGCATCAATACCCACAACTGCTAGGTGAACACATTATCTAAACACACCTGCAGTGGTAATGCTGAAATCAGTACAGATCTCCATGTAATGCTGTCATTTTTCCTGCATAATTGGCAATTACAGCAAACAGAGGCAATCCTGTGAACAAACACCATCAGACGCCAGAGATCAGATTTTAAAGCTGTTACAGTGCGGAGCTCCATTGGTAATCAATGGAGGCTTAGAGGCATCTACTGATCGGCATGCAGATGTCCTCATCACGTGGTGGCGATAATCTAAATCCTGTACACATGCAAACACTACGGTGTTCAGTGGTGCTCGTCAGCACCACAGAGGTGACCCAGTGTGATCAATAGCATGTTGTATAACACCTTGGCTCAGCGGGGATTTGGTTTGAAGTGAATTAAGAGGCTTTGGATGCAATTTCTTTAAGAACAGGGCAAACTGAAAACACATTTTCTTAATGAGCTTCTCACTATGAGCAATGTGGTTCTGAAGGAACACACAATTCATTTCATGAGAGATTGGCATTTCTGTTTTTTTTTCCTCATTCTTTTCACTGGTTTGTAAGCAGCCCAGTGCTAGAGTTGTTGTAAGTTTCTCTAAACTATGAATATGTTTCTACGTTATATACATCATATCAACATTTTTAAAGTCGCCTGGTTCTGTTTACATACATATCAGCAGAGATGTTGGTACATTTCCAGCTGTGCTTGTGGCAACAATACAGGTAATTTTTAACAAAATGCTGGGACATTTCGAGCCATGTTTGTGGCGACCAAACCGGGTATTTTTTAATGAGATGTCAGGACATTTACAACTGTGTTTATACCAACCAAACCGGGTATTTTTTAATGAGATGTCACAACATTAACAAACCAGGTATTTTTTTATTGAGACACTGGGACATTTCCAGCTGTGTTTGGGGCAACCAACCTGGTATTTTTCAACAAGACAATGGGATATTTTCAGCTGTGTTCTTGGCAACCATGCAGGGTACTTCGTAACGAGATGTCTGTGTTCATGGCAACCAAACCAGGTATTTTTTAATGAGACGTCGAGACATTTCAAGATGTGTTTGTGGTTTTCTTAATGACATGTCGGGACATTTCCAGCAATGTTTGTGACGATCAAACTGGGTATCTTTAAGTATGTGAAGACATTTCTAGCTGTGATTGTCACAACCAAACGGGATATTTCTTTATTGAGACATTGGGACATTTCCAGTCCTGTTTGTGGCAACAAAATGGTATTTTTAATGAGATGTCCTGACATTTCCAGCTGTGTTTGAGGCAACCAGGCAGGGTACTTTTTAACGGGATGTGCGGACATTTCTAGCAGTATTTGTAGCAACCCAACCGCATATTTTTTCTTACTGACATTAGGGCCTTGGCAACGGGGTCATGAAGTTTCAACATATCTGCTTTACTGTATATAAAACGTGCTTTCTATGAAACATAGAAATTTAACATATCTGTTATTTGCAGAAACATACAACGGCAACATTTATTCTGGCTATTTGACTGTTCTAAGGGTGGGAAAAGGTCTACTGAGTCCAGGTCCACCATCCACCCCAACACCTCTGTACAACATGTGAGCAGTCCAAAAAGGTATCCATTCACTGATAATAGCACCAGTTATGTTTCCTAGTACAAAGCAAATAAGAAGTATATGAGTGAAGTATGTGATTTCTAGAAGACAGGGTTGCACATAGTCCTGACAAAGCAGGCTAGCTGAGTTTTTTAACGTTAAATTCAAAATAATAAATAACCAAGGATGTTTCTTTTCCCCAAACTTTAACTTTGATTGCTGCTTATTTAGGCATGAATATTTAATGTTGTAGAGAAAATACTTAAGATTTGCCAGTTCCAAGCACAAGAGGCAGAGCACTTCACAGGCACTAACAGCACTTAAGTCCTGCGGGTGTGCTCAGGTGTCACCATCTACCCCGAATCCTCTGCGGAGGGATGGTGGAGCCGTGATGGACGAGACAGAGCTGAGGACCCTTCAGGAGCGCAGTGTTCCATTAGCCGGGCTGTGATGTACTGCTGGTTCTCCTCGCTGCACTCTCTCACACACACTCACACTTTCTGAAACCACCATTCCAGCCTGTAGAGGAGCATGATATACCTCTTCATTCAGCTTCTACGTGTATGTTCATTTGGAGAAAAAGTGAGATTGGCTAGCCAAGCCAAAGAAGAAAACATGTACATTTTGCCTTATCAATTCACATTAAGAATTTTTTCAAAATACTGTCTTGATTTTTCTTTTCTCTTTTTTTAAATCTTAGAACTTTTTTCCTTTAATCATTAGAATTTTCTAGATTTTTTATAGGATCTTTGTTACCTTTTCCCTAATCCTACCATTGGTACAAGAGCTGTTTTATTTTTTTTATTTCATACAATTGTGCATACAGTCCCCTCCACTGCTAGCAGCTGGAGTCCAGGGTCGTCGTCCTTGAACACGCCCGACCTCGCACATCTTCATTCTTCACAGGCAGCAAATCACCGAGGACGATCTCCGGCTCAACTGCCCTCCATACAGGAGAGAGAGAAAAAAATTTCTCCCGGGCAAAATATAAATGTCTATTCACTTATTCTCCAAGGACGGCCAAAGAAGCAGATAAGCTTTGTTGGTGCGAGGTGGCAGTTGGCTGCAGCTGGGAATGCAGCACACGCTTTTGTCTTCATGCACACAGCTACCAACATGGTTTAGGGCCTGAGGGAGCGAGTCACAGAATGAATAAGAGAGGGAGAGAAAAGTGAGAGGGTGTCACAGACAGAAACAGAGAGGATAAAAGATGATGAAAGTGTGACAAACGAGATGGATGCTAACTTGGAGGCATGGAGAGAAGAAATGACGGAGGCTGAAAAACAACAAGAGTGAGAAATAGAAAGTCAAGGAGAAGAAGCTCGGGTGTCATCTTTGTTACCACACCTCACAGCCTCTGATGACAGATACAAGTGATACACTTCTCAGAGTCACTTTCTTTCCCTCATGAGAGCAACACTTTGTAGATTCACAGAATGAATCCACAGCTCTGGTTAGCAGCCAAGCTCAGCTAAAGCAGAACAGCAGTGAGGTTTTGTTTACTATTCACCAACACGAGCCACTGCCTCAATTAATCAGGAGCAGTCTGCTAAAGGCAGATCAGATCTGTCTGTTTGGTCGGAGCTCATTCAGCCAATAATCGACACAGCACGTATGCTCTCTTTCACCAGTCTGTTTGGTATTCACACACTCACATTTACAACTACTGCCCACTGCAATTAAGCTCCACTGAAGTGGTTGCAGAGTTTGGTGCCTTGCTTAAGGGCAACTTAAGTAATGGTTGCAGAGGAGGGGGAGAATTAGTAGGTCATGTGGGTTCAATTTTTTCCAGCTACTGACATTACAGTCACAAACACCCACCCAGGTCACTGAAATACAGTCTAGTATGTAAGCTAAAAAAACACGCCTTTTGCTGAGGAAGTCCATGAGAGGTTTTTGAAATCACCGTGAAGTGCAGATAAAAGGTCTGAAAAGCTAGGAAGAGGACCTTTTCTAAAGTAGAGCCATGATCTGAAAGAGTGTAATTTTCCAATTACTAGAACCAAAGTTTTACTTACTACTCAAAATAATATCTTTACAAGCAATGTAAACAAGTTAAATTAAAATGTATTCCGTAACCACTGACTTTTACTGGTTTATATGACAACTGTTCCCAGTGCAAGTGTAGCTAAACTACAAACACTTTGCTGTTACCAGGTTAATATGCTCTCAGTCTGTCTGTATATCTTTTACGCTGGTTCCAAGATAACTTCCTCACAAAATAACTCCACTCTGTATCATTGCTTGCATCATACAATTTTCAGACAAGTAGTTAACAACTAGCTTGCAAGATGTCAAGCATGACAGTATTCCAGGTCTCCCTCTTAGCACATCATATTATCATTAAAATTTATCATCTGTTTATTATCCATTTTAAACATTAAGATAATGAGGGCTGAAGAGCAGCTCATTCTTTGTCTGCTAAAGCTAACATTAGCTCATGCAGCTACTGTAGCTTTTGTGGCTGTTGGACAGATATCAAAATCTGAGTCATGACTCATCATGACTCATCAGCAATTTATCAATAATTATAAAGCCAATTTTTAATGTTGTGATTATTTTTGAAAACAAAAGAGTAATGTTACGCTATACCATTAACATAATAGTGCGAAATGTCAGCTAACTTGAAGCGCAGCGTACAACGGCAGCGAAAAGCTAATTAGTGGTTATTAGTTGCCACTGTATTAAAGGGATAGTGCACCCAAAAATGAAAATTCAGCCATTATCTACTCACCCACATGCAGATGGAGGCCCTGGTGAAGTTTTAGAGTCCTCACTTCCCTTGCGGAGATCGGCAGGGGGAGCGGCTAGCACACCTAAAGGCAGATGACATCCCAGACTAATGTCCAAGAACACAAAATTGAATCCACAAAGTATCTCCATACTGCTCATCCATAGTGATCCAAGTGTCCTGAAGCCCCGACAGAAAAAGTTGTTTCGAAAAACGTCATATGAACTCTGTTTTTAGCCTCACTGTAGCCTGTAGCTCTGACTGCTTCTCTGTGCTCTGCGCTCACGTGTGCGCGCTCAGGGTGATCGGTGATGTGCGGTCTCTCAAGAGCAGCAGTCTCGTCAGTACCGATGTCCAGATTCTCAAGTGCAGGCATCACCAATTCCCAGTCTGAGCAGCAAAGACTTTGCTCATCCGTTGGCATTGCTTTGCATTTGAAACAACTACACCACCAGGTTTCCAGTGCTCGACTCCAGCATTCTACGGCTGGCTGAGGGTTAGGCTCATAAGCGGCGGCTGCTTCGTCCAGTAGCCTGAGTTCCGTCTGTATACTCGGGCTCAAACAAATACGGCTCAACAAAGAAATGCTGTTCCTCCTCAATTTCAAAGTCTTCAGACATGTTGGGCTGTCCTTTGCTAAAAGACTGTAGTGCAAATTATCTTTTAGCTACTGCGGTGCACGTGTCACGTGATGTAAACACAGGTAAGCAAAGCTTATGCTTTCGCTGGTCTCGTGCAAGCACGCACACGTGAACGCAGAGCACAGAGAAGCAGTCAGAGCTACAGGCTACAGTGAGGCTAAAAACAGAGTTCAAATGACGTTTTTTGAAACAACTTTTTATGTCGGGCTTCAGGACACTTGGATCACTACGGATGAGCATGTTGGAGATATTTTGTGGTTTCAATTTTGTGTTCTTGGACGTAAATCTGGGGCACCGTCAGCCATTAGGTGTGCTAGCCGCTCCCCCCACCAATCTCCGCAAGGGATGTGAGGACTCTAAAATTTCACCAGGGCCTCCGTCGGCATATGGGTGAGTAGATAATGGCTGAATTTTCATTTTTTGGGTGCACTATCCCTTTAATGTTCTGACTGTCATACAGCTCCTTTCAAAGGGATTTTCCTGGTAAAAATGTATCCTGTTTAATACTGTGTCTTTGCACAATTAAAGGCTGCAACTCAATCACTGTGCTCTAGTCCCTTCTTCTCTTTAGAAATTTGCTGTGCTTGAGCTGAGAGGCACCTGATTTAGCTGCACGCTGCCAGAGGATGAGCAGAGAACCCTGTTTCAACACATCTTGTTTAATACTATGTAGACCAACATTACCAGCCTGCAGATCAATCAATCAGCCTGTGTGCTTACTTTGAAGAAACCTTTTAATTCATAGAACTGTACTAACAAGATCACTGTCAAAATCAGTGTGAAGCTCTTCACCCTGGGTTTTAATGCTTTAATGATGCGCTGCGATCCAGGATCAAGGAGACGGAAAGCATCTTCCTTTGTAGTGTCCTGATAGATGGCCGGCACATGGGTACAGAGGGATAACACGGTTTAAAAGGAGATATCTGACTCTGCCTGAGAGCGCTGCACAGAGAGGGAGAGAGAAAACCCAGACAGAGAGAGACGGGGACAGAGGAAGCCAGACAGGCCAAAAGAAAAACAAAGCCAATTATAAAGGAAGGTTTGAGAGACAAAAAGGGTAGGGGAGAGATGAGAAGGTTATAGAGTCTGACAGAGATAGAGACCATGAGGAAGAGCCAGGCAGAGGGAGAGAAAATGAGACGGAAAAGGAGAAAAACAGGACAGATGGCGGCAATGAGAGAAAGAGCAAAGGGTGAAAAACAAGAGAGACAGAAGGCAACTGCAAGATCAGGCGTAGAAAACAAAATCAGAAAACAGGATCAGAGAGAGGTGAGTGAATCAGACAGACCCTCAGAGGATGTCGGTAACCAGAAGGTCACTGGTTTAAGGCAGTCACACATACTGGTCTGTACTGGGCAGCTCCCAGTGTGATACGATGTGAATATAAAGTAGGGCATTGCAAAAAAAAAGCAGAAGTGCTGAGTGGACTTTCCTCAAGCTCAATAACTCAAACAAACAAGGAAATTGGGAAAAGACACATTTACATAGCAGAGCATGCAAAGTCAGACAGGGCTATAGAGAGGACACAAGGATGTTAAAGCAGAGAGCCAGAGACAGCCAGATGCAGCCGGAGGTGACAGCTGACTGTTTCCAGCTTGCATCCAGACAAACCAAACCAGCCCCAGTTTGGAAGGGATCCAGGAGGAAGCTGAGGCGATAATAAGACAGTCCTCATTTCCTCTGTCCAGACTGACCAGCCAGAGGATGATGGGGAGGAGGAGGACAGGAAAGGAAAAGGCTGCAGGGTCAGAATTGTCCAGCCAACATTCAAACAAGCGGGAGGTGAAGCGTCTGAGCAACCAGCTGTGATGGAAAACGCCTGCAGCAAGGAAAGCGAGGAGCACAGCGACATATTGTGTTATCTACAGCGAAATGACCATTGAGGCTTCCTAGACAGCAGGAGAAGGAGGCTCTAGCCTGTGGCTGTTCCACTGCTTTTCCCATATAATATTCATACTTAGACAGGCAGCCCAGGTTAATTAACAGCCGCCAACGTGAGGTGTTGTTTTAGATTAACTTTGAGGCTGTGCTGCTCAGGAAGGTGTTCAAAGCTGGTGTCTCGCATTGATATGAACAGTAAAGGAAAAGCTCACGTGTTCAAGCGCTGAAAGCATGGTAATGTAACTGTTACAGTCCATCATGGTGAACCTCTACTGCATGGAACAATGGAAAGTGCATGCTGGGAAAACAATAGCACCCAAGTGCCAATAAGCTAAAAGACAGGAGATAAAACCTGAGCAGAGTTTGAGGTCCGACCTGGACTAGGATCAAATATGCTGCCCCCTTGATATTTGGGCAGATAGGATCTTGTACAGGATCATCTTCAAACATTTACTTTCTCCAGAGGTGGGACAAGTCATTGTTTTGCAAGTCACAAGTAAGTCTCAAGTCTTTGCATTCAAGTCACAAGTAAGGTCAGGACAGGCAAGTCCAGAGTCAACTCCCAAATCAAGACCGGCAAGTTCCAAGTCTGGTCACAAATCCTAAAATTTGAGTTTCGAGTCCTGACCAAGTCAGAGTGCAGCCTGGTAAGACCATCCTGACGTTGAGAGCTCAACATTCTGTTTCGCTTTCTGTATCAGTCTGGGCTCTGCCGCCCCAAAACACTTTCAAGAAATTAAAATCCCCACAGGGATCTGCACTGTAGTTGACAATGTAAGCAGTCAGTTAGGGACTGCATTGTCTTTGATGATATGAAATGCAGGCCGCAGCTTACAAAACAGTAATGGCGGCTCCTGAAAAAACAAGTGCTAACTCTAAAATTAGCTGAATAAACACAGCAATAAGTGAAGTTATTGCAGAAATAGAGTCAATAATAACAATTACACAAGAACAAGCGTATGCACTCAGAGTGTCTCGGGGGAAAAATACATTTTCACCAACACATTCTCACTTGACCTCAACACATATCAGCGCTTGGTCATGGATTTTCCACATCAAGATATGACGTGCAAGGTACCCTGGGTGCATTGGTTGTTGACATTCTGGGATGCCGTGTCAACTTCAAAATAAATGCACTACTATGTTATGTTTGGCCAACACACACATGGTTAGGTTTAGGCAACAAAATCACATGGTTGGGTTTAGGAAAGTTAGTGGTTGTTGGATCCATCCACCACCCCTCCCACATGACCTACTCAGACTTCCACCCCCTTAACTTTCGTTGTTGTCCCACCGCGTTGACACCACTGGGCGCTCTTAAACAATAACAGCAACTGGCTGCGTATCATACCAACGTGAAAGGACAGCTTTTTTCATCAGTGTCTGACACCAGCAGCCACTGACCAAGTGCTGGTATTCGCAGACTTCCAAGTAAAACTACAGCTACATTGGTGCAGATGTTCCCCGCTGTTTTGTTACGCTGATTGGCTGAAGGAGTTTGTCTTACAAGGTGAGTACTCCAACCCAGTGAAAGTGTTTGTGGCGGCAGTAAGTCCAGACTGATACAGAGAGTGAAACAGAATTGAGGGCAAAACAACAAGTTTACCAACTCATTCACTGATTCAGACCAGAGCAATCAAACTATAGGTCTGAAAATGCTCTAAGAAACAACAGAGCGTACAAGCTAATATCTGGGATAACTGAACAAACTGAACCTCAACAATACACACGCATATAAAGCCTTATTTTTTTGTAAATGCTGAATCATTCTGTTTGTGTTTTTCTGGTTACATTTAGCTAACCTATGCATAATGTACGTGCAACCAAAGTTGTGTTTTACCTCAGTTTGTCTAGCTCACTGTGCAGTTTCCATAAAGAAACAACATAAAGTGAAATGAGCTGCTTTCAGTGCCTTGGCTCTGTTCTCAACAAATTACTGTCTTTGCCAAACAGGACAGGTGAAACTTGACAAGCCAATCAACATTTATCAATAGTTAATTGAGGAGAGTCCATCCAACCACAACAAATGTCTGTCTGGTTTGTGCATTTTACAACACTCTACAACACAGATGGATACTGTAACAGTTAATGAGGGTGTAATCCATGAAAGAACAAAATCTAGGAAAACTTAATTGAAAAATAAAACAAATATAAAATACAGATAAAACACCGGCTCAGATACTCAATAAAAGGAAAATACCTGCAAACAGCTCCAACATATCAATGTACAGTAACTGTGAAATAGCGCAAAAGACAAAGTTAAAGATAAAGGAGAGAAACTGGGCTGATTTTTCTGCCCTGGTCATTGTGATCAGACACTGTTGTGTTGCAGAGAAAGAGGAGGAGGGGGGACTGAGGTGGGGGCTCAGTTGGTACACTGCATCTGCAGGCAAGCAGAGTTCATGCTTCACTAGAGAAGCTGGATGACTTCACCATTTCCTCACGTTTTCTCCACTAGGTGCACGCACACAGTCGAGCAACTACACACACACACACACAGGCTTGCATCTCTTCATAGGCACGTATCTCCCATGTGAGGAAGGTGACTTCACTTTCCCATCAGGTAGGATGACTTCATTTCTGTCTCTCTATCTGCCCTGTTTGCTCCCTCAACTCATTTTCTCACTTGCCTTCTTTCTTAAAATGCATCTTTTTTTAAACAAGACAAATAAAACTTTAATCACTGATGACATTTTGGTTTTAAGTCTATCTTAAAACAGCACTGATAAGCCCATATGTACATTAAAAGGGTTATTGGTTGGTGCAATTGTTCCTCCTGTCCATACTGGCTGCGAAGACATCCCTTCTTAAATTGATGTCATTGTAAGGTATGGGAGACAAATCCACAGTCCTTGCTGTGTGTAACATTGTGCAGTTCATCTGAAGATAATATGAGGCTTCAGCAGTCTGTGTTAGACAAATCAAGTTGTGATTTCAGTGACTATGAGTTACCACTGTTATTGAAATTGTTCTGGCTGCTTCAGCAGACAGTAGGGAGGTTCAGTGACACAAAGTGGGATGTGACAAATTTTTAACTTTGTAGGATTACCAGATGAGCTTTCCAACTCAGACTGTTAGACCATATATTAGCTTTGGTTAGACTTTGAAATTCTTTTACACAAAATGTCATATACTGGATATTAAAGTTGTAAATTTTCGAGTAAAAAACTCTGAGATTCTCTGAGATTACAGTGGTTAATTTACAATAAAAACATCACAATTTTCACGGGAAAAAACCTTCAATATTCTCTGAGATGTTGGCCTTACACCAAATTATTTTTCAAGCAATTTAGAATGTTTTTCAATGTTGGAATAAAATCAGGAGAGTTTAATCACAGCTGGTGCATGCTCTGGTTATCCTGACTAATTGGAGGAAGGTGGTCATAAAACTCAGTCCCAGCTGTCTTAAGTCAGTCTTTTTTTTTTTCTTGACGTTCCGAGAAAATCAGACATGTTTAACAATATCATAACTTTTTAGTCTTGGCTTTGGCAAATAATGAAGAAATGGTGCATTTTCTAGCTACAGCACCAAACAAGAAGCAAACCAGCTAGACATTTAACGTGTTGGGGATTCTCGAGAGGTAAGAATGTGAACAAGTCTCGGTTCTCTTGTACTGTGGAAAAGGAGGAGAAACTGGTGGAGCTGTGTAGTGAACAAGAGTCCATGTTTAATTCGGCAGGTATAATGCCAAATAGGACATCACACATCTTGTGTTTCTAGAGTTATGTACTTTCACTGACATGCCAGGAATTGTTAATATATCATTTCTTAAATAAAGTTTGGTGCAAAATCTTCACCAGGAGCAGGATGGGAAAAAAATCTCAAAAGGAATCTAGCTGTAGTCTAGAAAAAAAGTGACTCTGCAAGATCCCCAGTCTGCCAAATCATTTAGCACGCAACTTAAAAAGTTGCATTGTCATCAGATGGTAGAGGGTGCCAGACTTTATTTCTTAAAAAGTCTTTTCAAAGTCTTTTAATGTATGGTACGCAATACACAGATATTATGATACCAAAGAGTCAATGCCTAAAATGCTTACAAACACTTAACACTAAATGCGGTGTTTTCTGTTATCTTGTCCACCTCAAGTTCTGTGCTAAGTGTACAGTGGTATATACAGTGCCCTCCAAAAGTATTGGAACAGTGAGGCCAATTCCTTTATTTTTGTTGTAGACTGAAAATATTTGGGTTTGACATTAAAAGATGAATATGAGACAAGAGATCAACATTTCAGCTTTCATTTCCAGGTATTTACATCTGGATCTGATACACAACTTAGAAGATAGCATTATTTGTAATGGAACACAAAATTTTTAGGTGAGCAAAAGTATTGGAACATATAAACTTAAAATAGATTAAAGTGAATGAGACTTAATATTTAGTTGCAAATCCTTTGCTTTCAATAACTGCATCAAGCCTGTGACCCACTGACATCACCAAACTTTTGCATTCTTCTTTTGTGATGCTTTTCCAGGCTTTCACCGCAGCCTCTTTCAGTTGTTGTTTGTTTTGGGGGGTTACTCCCTTCAGTCTCCTCTTCAGCAGGTAAAATGCATGCTCTATTGGGTTTAAGTCTGGAGACTGACTTGGCCAGTCTAAAACCTTCCACTTCTTGCCCCTGATGAACTCCTTTGTTGTTTTGGCAGTGTGTTTTGGGTCGTTATCTTGCTGCATGATGAAGGATCTCCCAGTCAGTTTGGTTGCATCTTTCTTTAAATTAGCAGACAAAATGTTTCTGTAGACTTCTGAGTTCATTTTGCTGCTGCCATCATGTGTTACATCATCAATGAAGATGAAAGAGCCCGTCCCAGAAGAAGCCATGCAAGCCCAAGCCATGACATTACCTCCACCGTGTTTCACAGATGAGCTTGTATGATTGGGATCATGAGCAGATCCTTTCTTTGTCCAAACTTTCGCCTTTCCATCACTTTGGAAAAAGTTAACCTTTGTCTCATCAGTCCATAAAACTTTTTCCCAGAATTTTTGAGGCTCATCTCTGTACCTTTTGGCAAATTCCAGCCTGGCCTTCCTATTCTTCTTGCTAATGAGTGGTTTGCATCTTCTGGTGTAGCCTCTGTACTTTTGTTCATGAAGTCTTCTGCGACAGTAGATTGTGATACCTTCACTCCTGCCCTCTGGAGGTTGTTGCTGATGTCACTAACAGTTGTTTTAGGGTCTTTCTTGACAGCTCTCACAATGTTTCTGTCATCAACTGCTGATGTTTTCCTTGGTCTACCTGTTCGACGTCTGTTGCTTAGTACACCAGTGGTTTCTTTCTTCTTCAGGACATTCCAAATGGTTGTACTGGCTATGGCCAATGTTTGTGCAATGGCTCTGATTGATTGTCCATCTTCTCTCAGATTCACAATTGCTTCTTTTTCACCCATAGACAGCTCTCTGGTTTTCAT
The DNA here is from genome assembly GCF_041903045.1 of Epinephelus lanceolatus. Taxonomy (NCBI): domain Eukaryota; kingdom Metazoa; phylum Chordata; class Actinopteri; order Perciformes; family Serranidae; genus Epinephelus; species Epinephelus lanceolatus. The sequence continues at coordinate 28,820,200 of NC_135756.1, forward strand.
GTTGGTTCCACCTCTAAATGCAGTCTGCACAGGCAAAACCTATCGTACCCAATCTGAAACTGAGCTCAGACATTCAGTGCTATTTATTATTTGAATAATCAATGTAATTGGGAGACACCTGGGCAACAAAACACACCTGTCAGTCACATGTTCCAATACTTTTGCTCTCATGAAAAATGGGTGGGTTCAAACAAAAGGTGCTATCTTCTAAGTTGTGTATCAGATCCAGATATAAATACCTGGAAATGAAAGCTGAAATGTTGATCTCTTGTCCCATATTCATCTTTTGATGTCAAACCCAAATATTTTCAGTCTACAACAAAAATAAAGGAATTGGCCTCACTGTTCCAATACTTTTGGAGGGCACTGTACCTGAAGGTGGTACATGCAGATACAATCCAGAAGAGACTCAGTGAATCATGGTTTTGTGCTCTTGCCATTCCTAAAATACTTTGGTCCTCATGAGGATTAAGACAATAGTGGACAGAGCTGAGAGAGAATTGGCTGCCGAGTTATTAACTCACAGCTCAGATAAGCAGAGATCACTGCTGCTGCTGCCAGCCGTGCTGAGAGGCACATCACCAACACCTTGCCCACAAGATAAGGGAATTAGAGGGGACAAAGGCGACAGTTTTTGTACAGTTTGCCAACATGAGCATATTGGAGCCGTGCGTGTGTCCCATTCAGACTGTACCATTCCCCCCTCTACCACCACCGCTGCCACCAGGCGGAACACACAAAGAGAGACAACAAGGCATGAATGCAGGAGGCAGTGAGAAGGAAAGGAAATACAACAGGCAGAACATGGAGCCCTGTGTGCATTCAAGCCTCCTTTATAAAACCCCTCTATTTCTCCGAGGATGTGACATTTCAGCCAGCAGTCCTTCATGAAGCCAAAACCCTGTACTCACAGCATTTCTGCACCAGCAGGGCAGGATTTCATGATCACCTCACTGTATCGGAGTGAACACAAGAGGACAGGCTCACTTTATTAGATGCAGGAACACAAAGATGAGAGTTGAGACCACATGTACATCAACAAGGTATGGATAGATCTTAGTGGTTAAATATAAATACACAAATAAAAATATTATCTAAAAAGCATATTTGCTTATCTGCTTTATCTATTGTTGGTGATCATAAAAAGATTTTTGTGCTACTCAAGAGTATTTAAAGTTTTCTAGCATCCCTACCTCCCAACAAGCCCTCCAACCCATAAGAGCACAGAGGCCATATGTTCCTACCCTCTGAATATGACAGTTAACAGCTGCAGTTTTAAACATGTGGCTAAGACTGTGAAACAATGCAGTTGGACCAAAACTACATGGTACACATGTTTTGAAAAAAGCATTATGGTTGGCTTAAGATAAGTATGTTTGTTGCTAACGTAACATTACATGACATATCTCGCATGACATTCCAGGACTTACTATTTTATGTTGTTAAAAAAAACTTAACATTGACCTTTGGTTTCATGAATACCGGTCTCCTGGATAAAAGTCCAACCTATGAGGCCATATCATGGCAGAGGACAGTCTCCCATCCACAAGTGTACAGATATGTCAGCCAACAGTGGCTTCTTTTAACTTTTATTCATTTGGGGTTGTGTTAACGTAATAAATGTAAGTACAATATTTACTCTCCTTTGAGCTCTGTTTTGGTCTCAACCGCTAATTTTCTGTTTGCTGAAAGTCCAGAAGTTGGTCACAAAACCACAACTATGAGCTGAAAGCCACTAAAAAGCTCTCCTTAACTGCGGGGAATAGCAGGTTTTAGTGATTATTCTCTGAAGGTATTCGGACTGCAATTAATCTTCATTGTCAGTCAATCTGTTAAATTATTTTCTTGATTAATTGATTAGTTTTTTGGTCCATAAAATGTCAGAAAATAGTGAAAAATGTCGATCAGCTTTTCCCACAGTCCAAGATGACATCCTCAAATGTCTTGTCCACAATAAAAAGATAAAAAGTTTACCATCTAAAAAATTACTTTAACAAATTAATCGATTATCAAATTGGTGATTAATTTAATAGCTAACGACTAACCCAATCATCGCTGCAGCTCTAAGGTTTGTTACTGCAAGCTTCCTTTTCCACATTTCACATAGTTGTTTCATCATTATTAAAATAAAAGGTTTATTAGAGCAGCTTGAATGATATATGGTACTTATTAACAAAGGGGTCTGCTCACAGAGTTTGAAGCCTTCTTGTTAGCCATCTTAAATGAACAAGACTTCGCCTAAAGGTACTGAAACAGTACTGACGTCTTTCTCCCTTGAAAAGTCCCATTCAATGTTTAAGTTAGACCAAAGTATGCAACTAACTCATTAAAAGTTGGGCATACAATGTTGCAACAGCCAGGTGACATGTAAAAACAAAGGAATCTGAACATTATGTACATTTGGAATGTCATAATTTGTAAATTTTGCTTCAAAATCACTGATTACTTCTTGACTATGTACTCTGAATCCCACCCTTCATCATTTGCTGCTGAAATGACCCAGTTTCCCCTCAGGGATCAATAAAGTGCATCTTATCTCATCGTGTGAAATTTCTCATCTCACCAGTATTACTGTACAAAGTCATATAGCCGGAGGCATCTTGGCAGACGTTATCACATCCCAGTCACTTCCACAGCGTCAGTACGCCCGGTGTCTCTCCACCTCCCTCATAAAAAACATGAGGCTCTGCATTGTTTGACCTCTGCACCTGCCTGCAGGGGGGACGCCTGCTTGATTTGTTGAGGGGGTGGGTCAGCCAAGATTTCCCAAGCAGACAAAGCAATAAATCGAAGGGGTGACAGCCGGGGCGGTGATAGTGGTGGTGTTGGTATGGAGGACAAGTGAGAGGAAAAGGAGAGAGTCCCTTGCGAATACCGGGGTTGGAGCATTGAAGAGTTGAGGCATTGTTTAAATGGAAAGAAATCTAGATGCTGCAACCTTTTCCTCAGAGCCCACACACAGACACACAAATATGTCCATCAGCGGTCCCTTTGGTTCTGGGTCATGCCTTCCTGTCTGGGTGCTACTCGCTTCACACTCACCCTGGAGGCCTGATGTCCAATTAGATCATACAGTGTAGCAGGAAGGAAGCTGCTACTGAGGAACTGGGTTTAGGTGGACAAAGGTCTCATTCCTCCAAGAATACGGTGAGGCAGTTTGTAAGGAATGAATATATACATAGAAATCATTTGTTAAATACAAGGATTCAAGTTTAAACTGTTGAAATTATACTCAAATCACAGTAAAGAGTCGCGTCACTGACAGATTATTGTTTATCATGCACACATACTTGTGTACACACACACACACACACACACACACACACACACACCCCCTTGTAATCCAATATCTCAAACAGCCCACAGGCACAATGCAATGTTGTTTTCACAGTCCTTCAGTGCCTGTGGACTTTTGCAGACGAGGAAATGAGCGGAGCTTTAGTATCGAGCAGAGGGGTCAAGAGATATACTCATTTCGTGAGGGAAAATATGAAGAGACGAACACAGGCTAATTAAAAGGAGGTTTCCGACCCACATCCCCTTTGATACATCTCACTGCTATCACACAAGTAACAGGGATGCCCAGCAACAAGAGGCAATAATCAAAGTTATCGTGTCAATGATTTGAAATTAGTGGAATGATTCAGGGATGTCCCTGTACATCTAAAGGTGTGCAGAGCTAAAAATCTACTGGTAAACAAACAAATATTATTTAGATGTAATTTACTCAGACAAAGTAGGTCTGAATGCTGGTTACAAATTCAGGTTGTTCTCATGCATTGTTCGTTTTTATATCCATGAACAGTAATACACCAGAATTCGTACACCAGTCAGTCAAACCATTAAAACCATGGACAAATGAAGTGATTAATATTGATCATATTGTTACAGTACAATGTTCTGCTGGGAAACCATGGGTCCTGGCATTCATGTGGATGCCACTTGACATGCACCACCCACCCAAACACCATTACAGGTCAAGTCTCTCCCCCTCCTTGGCAACAGCACTCCTCCATGGCAGTGCCCCCATGCCACACCACAAAAACTGGAAAGTGGGAACTCTGAAATGGCCTGGGGAACATGACAAAGAGCTCAAGGCTGTGACCTGGCCTCCAAATTTCCCAGATTGGGTGGGTGGTGTGTGTCAAGTGGCATCCACATGGATGCCAGGACTCAATGTTTCCCAGCAGAACATTGCATTGTAACAAGACCATCATTTTTATTCATTTCACCTGTCAGTGGTTTTAATTTGGGGGCTGATTGGTGTATTAAACCCACACAATCATGATCTAGTAATTTGTATCAAACCCAAGTAATTGAGACAGCTGCAATCACATGAAGAATGTGCTGACGGGAATAAGGAAGGAGGTAGTAAAATGGTGAAAGTCTGTAGTAAAGAGGCAGATTGGGGTGGTGAATGGATCAAACAAATACAGGACTTTCCACAGGTGAACAGTGCTTAGCACCGTGTGAAACCAAGTGAACTATGAGTCCTTTTAAGGTGCGTTGTCTATTTTCAAACCCAACCTACATAACTTTACTTTCCTGAACCTAAACCACATAACCTCATGTTCTGAACATGACAACGCTCAATCATGATTGTTTTCCCAAAACTAACCTATGTAACTTTTCTTTCCTAAACCTAACCTACGTAACTTTACTAAACCTAACCTACGTATTTTTACTTTCCTAAATCTAACCAATGTAAATTTTTTCAGAAACCTAACCTACGTAACTTTTCTTTCCGAAACCTAATCAACGTAACTTTTTTCTGAAACCTGTTCTACGTACCTTTACTTTCTAAACCAGCCTATGTAACTTTTCTTTCCGAAACCTTACCTACCTAACTTTTCTTTCCGAAACCTAAGCTACATAACTTTACTCCCCTAAATCTAACCTACATCATTTTTTTCCAAAACCTAACCTACGTAACTTTACTTTCCGAAACCTAATCTACGTAACTTTTCTTAAATCTGACCAAAGTAACTTTACTTTCTGAAACTGTTTCTACGTATTTTTACTTTCCTAAATCTAACCTAACTTTTTTCCAAACTAACCTACATACCCTTACTTTCTAAACTCAACCTACGTAACTTTACTTATATTAATCTAACCTACGTAAGTTTTTGTACTGAAACACAACCAATATAACTTGAAATTCCTAAATCTAACCTATGGAACTTTACCTTCTGAAACCTAAGCTACATAACTTTACTCTCCTAAATCTAACCTATGTAAATTTGTTCCAAAAACCTAACCTATGTAACTTTACTTTCCTAAACTTAACCTACAGAACTTAACATTAAGTATGTAACTTTGAGTTAAGTACATAACGTGATGATGCCAACCATGATTCTTTTTTCTAATCCTAACCTAATCAGTGAGGGTATTGATTGTTGGGTGCTTTAACATATGCACCATTGTATGAGGATACATTGACACACTGAATCCGTGTATACCTATTCATAAGATGTTGAAATGAAAATATACAAGGCCTTTGTGTATTGGAAATGGACATATCTTCATTCAAAAGCCCACACTTCCACTCCAGTAGGTATTATCTATTCAATACACACTGCTGGCGCTCAGAATCATAGAGATCACCATTTAGTACAATCAGTTAGTCACCAGGAAACACCTCCAATAGCCCTGGGTGGTCTACTAAGTGCTCCACATCCAGCTGATACTCTCACTGAGCATTTGTATTCAAAATGCACTACTCATGTTCACCCTACTCATCCGTTGTCCGACAGCTTCATGCATATTGCATGCGCCGGCATCAGCCCTTTGCTGCAAAGGGGCTCATCTTCAGCCAACAACAAAAGGACCATCAGAAGTGTCCAGAGAGCAGCATCCCTGTATAGTACATCAAACCAAAGTGAATACAATGCCTGATGCTGTGCCAGTCACAGAGTGAGGCGCCACTTATTGATCCCATCAAGGACCTGCGGTGAGGAGAAAACATCTCAATTTGTAAGCACCCAGCATCAAAAAAGGATGATGGAAAGCGGCATGTCTGGAGGACTGACCAGGGAATATCTGTGAACTGAATAGGAATGTCAGAAATAAGGTGGAGAATAAACACCTTCACTTTGTTTATGCATGAGATTTCCACACAGTCTGCACTGTTGATTTGATACTCATCTGACTACATAGCATACATTTTAAATACAAATGTGTGTGAGACAGAATTCATGTGGGAACCTAATTTGGATTTAGGTTTTGTCTTTGTCTTTTAACAACAATTTATGTTGACAATGACAATTTCTTGTCATATTTCAGTTTTAGGCTAGTTAGTCATTTTCATTCATTAGCAGATATTTTGTCCAAAGCAACGTATAAATGAGGAACGATTAAAGCCACAGTAGATCAAGGAAAAATCTTCGAGAAAAAATCTTAGAGAATAAGTCACTCAATGGTCACTTTCACCCCACAAGGCTGCAAGTGCAAGACGTTTTTTCTTTTCTTTTTTTCTTGAGAACAACCTTGAGAATATAAAGAGAAAGAGCATATTAGGTACTCTTGGAAGAAGTAGGTCTTCAAGCAATTTCTGAAGGTAGAAAGGGATTCTACAGACCAAATTGATTTCGGTAACTCATTCCACCACAGAGGGATCACACAAGAGAAGAGTTTGAAATGAGACTTTCAGCCCAGTTGCATTTTTACACCCATAGCACAAAAAAACCTTGGTTTCTATAGCTAATTTTAACATTCATAACAACTGTATTGGGGATTAATTTTTATATAACTCATCCATTTCCATTTTATTAAGGCTTGAAGTTATGCAATTTTAAGGATGAGGCCACTTGAGTGACAGGTTGTCTGCGAGGCAACACTACAGTTTGAGTCAGATTCACCCCGTGTTCCTCACAGCTCTACCCTCTTGTCCCAACGCGTTCTCATCCCAAGTTGTCACATGTTGCGGCTTTGTCAGTAGCCTGTCACATCTACATATTACACACCAAGTATCCTTCTGCGTCGGCTGTTAGGTTAGGTTGAGAAAAAAAAACATAATGGTTTGGCTCTACCGGAAGCAAACACCAGCCTCCCTGGTGAAAGCCAGGGGTTTGCTGGACCCATCCACCACCCCTCCTGCCCGCCCTATTTGGACTTCCCTGGTCCTTATATTACATCGTTCAACCTGGCGGTGTCCAACCACGTATCATACACACCGCCCAGCAGCATTTCATACAGGCTGCATTTGCAAATATGACCGCTTCTGGCTGGGAGTCCACAAACCAATGGGTGACCACGGCATTGTTGAAACATAAAGAAATGTCAAGTTTGAACGTAGCTGTTACATAATAACGAACAAATTAAACTACGGTGACCAGACGTCCCCGATTTCCGGGGACAGCCCCCGATTTGGGTGACCTGTCCCCGGTAAAAGCTGTCCCCGAAAATGTCCCCGATTTTGACACTGAATGGGGGGAAAATGCGTGCAGACTCAAACACCAACAATCTAGAGGCAGCAAAAAGGAGAGAAGAGGAGACCAGAGGCCGCGTTAAATGGTATGTTGTGTATGAACTTATTTATTTTGTGTGAGTTGGCAGTAGATTTGACGTGTGTGTGTGTGTGTGTGTGTGTGTGTGTGTGTGTGAAGTGAGGTAAAGTAAGTATGATTGTAACATCCAGTGCGTAACATGCAGGAGAAGAGATAGAAGGAGAAACTGGCTGAATGTAGTCTGTCCCCCTGATGAGTGATTTTTGTGAGTGCACTTTATAAATGTAGGCTATTCTTTGATTTTAATAAAGTAGCATTTTGTTGATGTTGTTTAGCCTTACTGATGCTGTTGCATAGGTGATTCAGTTATTTTTATTGTATGAAAAAATCATATCTGCAGTAGAAAGTTGCACTTTGGAAATTTGGTTTGGTACAAAGTAGTACATGGTCTGAAAGGTTTAGGAACCTCTGATGTAGCACATTTCAAACAGAGGCAATTACATAGAGCAGATAAAAAAGAGCACAGTGAATAAATTATATAAGTATATTACCAAAACGGATGTTATTTCTTTAAGTAACTATTGACTTACTATTGGCTCTGTTCTGGCAGTTTTTCTCATGTTCTCCTCTGCTCTTATTCTACCCAGGCTCCTGAGGCGGAGGCTACGGAGGTGGATGAATGAGGGATCACGGTGATGTCACCCATTTTTTTGACTGCCACCTTTTGTGTAATAAAAGCTGGTCAAAATACATGAAAAAGAACTTGTCCCCGTTTTTTATTTCATAATGATAATATTTAATGATTTTTCACCGCCGCACTGAAAATGTCCCCGATTTTCATCTCAGAAATCTGGTCACCTTAAATTAAACGCATCCATGGTTTGCAGCAATGTACAATGCCAACATTTATTCTGGTGTCTTCCTGCCTTGCAGTGACAGTAGGACTAGTTATTTTTCATTTGCAGATCATGGTGATTAAGAAAACTCATATACCTGAATGACAAAATTCAGGTAGGAGGGAGCTCTGCCAGCGACCACTCTGTAGAGCATTAGTGACTTGAACTAATGAAATGAAAACTAATAAAAGACAAGCAGCAACAGGGAGCCACTGCAGAGTAATGAAAAGTGGAGTGACATGAGCTGTCTGTGGCTGGTTGAAGACCAGACGTGCTGTTGCATTCTGGACCATTTGTGGAGGCTTCACTGTGCATGTTGGCAGCCCTAACAAAAGGATGTCACAGTAGTTTAAACCTTATATTCATCCAGAGAAAAGGTCATGCATTTTTCTTTTTTACTGATGAAACTGTGGTGAGGACATAACAAAAGTAAGATCTGTCAGAACACATACAGGCCCAGGCACAAATGTGAAGAGTAAGCATACTCATGCATACCCTCACAAAGACAATGAAACCACAGACTTTATTTATTCATTCAGCTGTTTTCATTAAATTACATGCAATAATGACCAAAGGTGTTAGACATTTGTCAGTAAATCAGCCTCACGATCTTGCCAAAGTTTACAAGCCGATTATAGCTGTAAACACAGCTGCTCCACATAAACCCAAGCGATGCAGTAAAGGGAGGCCACAAACAGAGCTTTCACTGGATATAAATTCAAACAGAAGCGTTGCACATCTATACCTCAGCTTTTAAACAGTGACAATGAAGTCGTCAAAGATGTGAAACAATTCAATCAATTCCTTCCTGACAGTCCCAGCCTAATGTCAACAGCATGTAAAACTGAAGAAAGCATTCATTTCCAGCTTCCTCTCTGAAGTGTTTGTTCGGAGGTAAAAGGTACAGGAAGAAATATGGGACCTATTGAACTTTCTCACAAAGCAAATGAAAGATGGGAAGGGCTGCAGTCTGCTCTGAACCGTGCGCACATCTGAGACAGTGATTCAAATAAAGATCCTTTATCCATCTGTCCTGAACAAACTTGAAGCTGCCAATAAAATAAGAGTGCTGGGTGACAAATAGTTTTTGGTACTTTGGAGAAAGAATGACTGATTTGCAAAGGTGAACCAGACTTTCCTTCCACAGACATTACAAAGGACTGCCCTATTTTTTGTATTACAGTAAGTTAGCACTCAAATGTAGACGTGCTGACAGAATCCTTCTGCCCTGGGAGCATTCCCTAGGTCTCTGCTTGAAAGTGAGACCGGAGGGCAATTTAAAGTCTTTGGATCTGTGGGAGAAAAACAACAATGAAAAATATACAGATCAAAGTTGCAAAGATGTGGCCAGTCTCAGAACTCACCACAAGTGGAATAGAAGTAGTCACATCGAGGCGTGCCAAGTGATGAAGTCAGCCATTCCGGGATGTTGGCAGGCAAATAACCAATTAGAAGGCTAGGGAGCCGTCATCGCTCTGCCCGACAGCGAATCACGTGGGGGAGAGGGGAGGAAGTGAGTGGCTTTGATGAGCAGGTGATGAGAGACCGTTGCCGTTACTGGTTGGGAAACTAAACTAATTGGGGCAGGTTGGGCGCAACGTGAACTCTTGACTTCACACACTGAAACCGCCGCAGTCCCAGACGGAAACACAACTCCTCAGAGGAGCATCTTAAAGTAGCTGCTGGTACTGAAGAAAATGAGCACATGTTTACGTGCCAGCTTTCACTTTTATGGACTTGTGTGATTTTATGACTTTAAATTATTGTAATTAACATTTCTCTTTTAGCTTTGTTTGCATGCTTGCGTACATGCGTGCGTGTGTGCGTGCATGTGTGTGTGTTGGCATGAGTGAAAGAAAGGCTCATTTACACAAAGCAGAAGATGGATAGTGCCTCCAGTTATGGTTACTACTATTATAATTACTATTCTTACTGGCCAGGTGTCAAGGGTGTATCCTGATTGCCCCTTCATGCATGCTGGGATGAGCACTTACTTCTCTATCACCCTGAGAAAGAGGTATTCATGGGTCCTAGTCCAAATTCAGTCCAGTATCAGGTCTTTGTGTCAATATGTTTTCCACCTGGGTGTTACATATGATCAGCACTGACAAGAAAAAGTTTTTTGAGCAAAGATGAGGGGGTATAAACAGTTCGGCGCAGGGAAAAACGGCATGTATTGCTGCTCTTTTTAACTGCCACTGCTTCTTAATTTTTGGTTGATCGCATTTTGGATCAGGTCAAATTATCCTTTAATGCAGGGAAAAGGAGGTGACTTATAGCCTCATACATGCACATATTTATATTTATTTACTTATTTATTGCTGTTTTTGTATTACACTGTGGATAATGTTGTTTGTAAGATTTGATTCGGCTGTCAATTTTTAACTATTGAGATGGCAGAACTGTTGTTGTTGTTGTTTTTTGCATTGTGGCTAGCACAAAAGTGTTTCCTTGTGTGTGTGTTTTTTTTTTTACTGTGGTTTTCTGCCTGTCATTGATGTAGTGCTGTTGCGCTTGTTCTGGTGTCTGTTTCTTTGTCTTTTTTATGTCAGTACCATGCTGTAGCACAAATTGCCCACTCAGGGACAATAAAGTTTAACTTGATGTTTGGGCATCACATGAATTGGACCCAGTTGGACCAGGTCCATTTCAGACTCAGCCAGTTAGGGTTGGCATTTGGGAGATCAAATCAGACAATTTGTCATGTTCAACTCTGAACACTTGCCTTCTGATCCAGTCGCCTGACGTTGTTATCAAAATGTTTCTATCAGCTTCAAGTAAAAAATTGCTTTTAATCAATCCATTAGTTTTACGTGCAGTTTCATAGCTCACTTAAACTTCACCCCCAGTTCTCTCTTACCCCCTTTACCACCAACAAGGAATAAATTCCATCCCATTTCCTGCACCTCATTTTAAACCGTTTGCAGAATTTCAACCAACAAATAAATTGGCTCGGAACCCCAAAAGTAGGTTCCCAGCTGGAACCAAAAAATAGCAGGTTTTCCCTGACCTGAAGTGAGAGCTGTGATGACATCAGTGGGGATGTCACATATTTCACAGGTTAGAAAGAAAGGATAGAGTCTCACATGTTACAGTCTCATACATCTCGTCATCAATATTTGGTCTGTGCTTGTTTTTTTGGATGGAAAAACAGGACATAAGGACAAGAGCTTCTAAGTAATCAGTGCAAACTACCATCTTGCCACTCATGTTTACTTCCATTGTGCATTGTGCAACATCCACCACTGATGTCATATCCTCGATTACAAAGATTCAGTTCAAGCTGGTGGAACATGAGCTGGTTCACTGGATAGCTCCAAAGGTCCAAGAATCCTGAACAGAACCGGTTCAAGAAACAGAGCGGATATGGTGGAAAAGTGGTATCTGGAGAGTTTGCAGCCCTTGTTGCCCATGTCATCATCATGTGAGATATCTATTCAGTATCTCATCCAAATCTATACTTTATTTGCCTTATTTATGCAATTTTCAGCATAAATTAGCAGAAAAAGCTGTTATTGTTGGATGTCCATTTCTATTTTAGAAAAGAAGCATGCAAGAATTTGTGTCCTGCTGAGATTTTGTGAGTCTTTCTATTGAGTCATTCACCGTGTGCTCCTTTCTGATTTTCAATCCAAATAATAAATCTGTGCACATGGTGGAAATAGTGATGTGCAGGGTGATTAGGCTTACCAGGTTCCCATAATCTTAAAGTTTGCCCACAGCTTTACTTTAAGTTTTTCTTGGTAGTAGTTGTAACAGTTTGAGTTGTAGCAGTAAAAACCATTTTGTACAAGTAGCACCACCAGTAGTATTTGGTAGTAGTAGCAGAGTTAGTGGTGACAGCAGTAGTAGTAATGGATCCTTCACATCCATTGAGGATGAACATAAGAAAAGAGGCCAGTCCATCAATCACAGAGAAGGCTGGCCTACTTCCCAGAGCCCAAAATACTCAACATAATCTACTATCATTCTGTGCAATCACCTGTTCACCTGAATGGAACAAACTCCTGCGACAACACTGTTAACCATTTCCGGCCTTCTCTTTTTAAAGATATCACCTGGACACAGAGAGGCACAAAGGAGGTCCATGATGAATGAGTGTGTGGTGCAGTGAGAGTACAAGCAGCCAAGTTTCCCCATACAGGACGTAGAGAGCCACAATAACAAACAGGCAGTGACAGACACTGCAGACGTGATGAATGGATATCCGTGAGCAGAATCTCTCAGCAACTCCTAAAGGTAGCATGTGAACTTTAAATACATCTCCTGGCAGCATACTGTTAGCAACATCGGGTTACAGATGAAGCCTCTGCATGAGTCCTACTCTGTAATGTCTGTTTGCTGAAAAAAACTGCTGGACTTCATCCTCAAGAGGAGCAGAGGGGTAACATCTAAATTAGCTCTCTTCTCAGCTGTCTGACAGTGTAAGGGATGGGCTGTGAAGTAGCCAGCTGCGGGGAACTCCAAGCTTTGATTCACAGTGTATATTTATATACAGTACTTTGAGTTGTTTGCAAGAGTAATGTTAGACAAACATACATAATGCACTTTATGTTTAGTATTAAGTCAGCTGAATCTCAAATGTTAAGGAACTTTGAGTGACTGCTGTTTTTTGTACCACAGGAGCGAGACCTAATAAGGGGTGAGGGCAAAATTGATTCATGTAAGAATCTCAGTTCTTATCATCTACAATTCTGACTTGATTCACATCTTCCAAAAATCAGTTTTAAAAATGTTTTTCTTTCCATCTAGCAATGTTGACTTGCAGCAAGCCCTTTCCATATTCTGTAATGAATTACATTACATGGATTACCAAACTCTAAGAAATACATAAAATTCCCAGGACCTGTTAACACTGCATTACATGGTGGTGGGATGTAATGTGTAACAATTCTGTGCTGGCACCACGGATACAATGCTAAAGAAAAGTCAATTAGGATCCTATAGTACGGTGGACACTCAAAATCCTTGAATTAACTTTGTCACTAAATGGGCAGTGAAATAGTCCGCATATGAAGGAGGTCAGGGTGGTGGATGGGTCAAACATACACAAGACTTTGGTCTAGGACACTGCTGTTCATGTCCCATGTGAAAGTGACGTCATATTTCATGATTTATTTACGTCACTTTACATCGTACTTGACTCATGTATGTAACAAATGCAGATGAAAACAGTCTCTCTAAAACTAACGAAGCAGATCCATAATGCTGCCACCACACAATTTAACACATTATGTGCCACCACCTCATAATGCAATGTTAAGAGGTTGTGGTAATTTCAGATTTCTGCCAGATGATGTTGCAGCAAGCACTATGTCTACTGCCTAGTCAGACACAGCTAACGCAATGAGTCAGTAGCTTTTCTAAAACTGACCATAGAGCAGCAAGAAAGTCAGCCACATCTGTATTGAAGGCAAATGTTTGGGCGAACTTTGAATTCTACAACCTCCTGGGAAAGAAGGAGCTTGACATGACTTGTTCATTATGCAAGGTATGCAAAATTAAAGTTTTTATTTGTTTATTTAGCATAAACTAGTCCAAACCCACTGGTAGCTTTGTCACCTTCTACCTATGCCACTGACCATGTCAGTGAGTAGAAAAACGTGGGACAGACAGAATGACTGACTGACAGAATGACACACTGACAGTTTCCATGATTATGTACAGCATACCATACCATGACTTAGTCATACCAAAAATTAGAGGGAAAAAAAAAACAAAACAAAAAAACCCCAACATTTGGCCACAGGGGGAGCCACAGCAATCGGTCGCATTTTAGCCATTTTAAAGCATTTTTCTGTTGTTATAGCGCCACCCAGTTGCCAATTAGAGTTAAATTTCTCCAGTCACCTTGAGGCGTCCTGTTCTACATATCTACCAAGTTTAGTAAAAATCAATATGGCGGTTAGGCCTAGATAAGAAATTAGCTCTCTAGTGCCCCCTCTTTGTTTGATCGGGTCAATAATGGAGGGATCTCCTCAGATTATGTGTGGTCATATGCCTACAAAGTTGCGTGGTGATTGGTGAAACCCTTGAGATGTTATACACCTTTATGTGATGAGCCACGCCCTCCGCAATATTCATTGCCTTATAGAAGCTCAGTTTTAGTAAGTTTTCCAACTTTTGCCAAGAGGGAACTTTAGATATTGGTCCCTAGATTATGTTCACAGAGTTTCATGCAGATTGGTTAAATTTCCTAGGAAGAGATCAATTTGAAGTGTTTTTCAAAAAATTCAAAATGGCGGAAAATCTATATAACCGGAAGTTATGGGTTCTTGAGGCACATTTGTTCCTCGTGAGGAGAGGCATCTCTGTGCAAAGTGTCATGTCTCTACGACATACGGGGCATGAGATATGCCCATTCAAAGTTTGCAATTTCAATCGGTTGCTATGGCCAATTGGTGTAATATTGCTTCATTCGCATCCTTCCATGACCCTCTACCACTGTGCCAAATTTCACATGGATTGACCAAGTCAGTGAGGAGAAAAACGTGGAACAGACACACAGACAGAGTTTTCGTCATTATATAGTAAGATAATTATTACCTTGTTTGCTTCTGTTTTTACATTACTACAATCAGTTGATATGATATCAACTGTTAATTACAGTACACTGAGTTGCATGTTACTATGCAGGTATCACTACTACATATTGCTTCTGATGGACAGTAATACAACTTCCCAAGTTAAAGTTGTCTCAAGCATTATTGTTTTGTTTGTTGAAAAATGCCAAAATACCAGTTTTACAGTTTCATTTGTTTCTAAAAATAAGGCAGCTTATCTAAGCCTACCAAATTTATTTATGTAACAGCATTTTTTGTCAAACCGTGTTATTCTTGAGGTCGCAAGTGCAGAAATATTAAAAACTTTTCAGTAAAAAAAAGTTTATAGGGTATATGACTACTGTCTGGGTACAAACTGTATTTGACTGACATCCCTCTTTAGTGTTTTTGTTGCACCTGTTAAAGTGGGAGAATTTACACCTTTATCATTCTTATTGGCTCCATTCAGCTTCAGTGTGGGCAGGAGCCTAATTAGCCAGAATAAGTGAAAACACCTGTGTATTTTTGTTGAGACTTAATAAAAGGTGTTGATTAGGCTCTATAATCATATCTGCGGTGACAGTTGGTGTTCTTGATATTTTGTCGGACCTCAATCTGCATAGTATAAAAAAATGTATTCCTATGAATGTTGGTCCTAATAGTCAGTATTAACCAAAATAGATTATTCTATAATGTGCACAGTTTATATTATCACGTAGAAATGCTGTGTAATTCAGTACAGCATATTTCTGTATGGTGATAAGTGGAATCACTAAGTAGAAATTAATTTCCACAATCTGCTTATCTGTGGTCTATAGGTCTCATTTAGCACTCATAGCTTGTTGTTCAAGTGTCTGTTTGGATTCAACCCAGAGAAGGGGGATGTCCAGCAGGATGATGGAAATTTACTCCCTCCTGCTGGCAATCCCACTGGTCTGCGATCAGATACTGGGCCAATCTACGGTGTTGTTTACAAGGAACCACAGCCAATCACTCTGTTGCTTGTGACAGTCATTGGCAGTCTAATAACTACACACTGTGTGTGGTATTTCAGGTGTCTTGCACACTTCCTCCAATCAAGTCCAGATCTGGTCCCCTAAACGTCCTTGTTTGTGAGTAATTTATCTGCTGTGGCTCCGAGCCAAAGTATAATGAACAGTCTAATCCATAGACACGCTTCTGCCCGCTATCGGGTCAATAAAAAACAAAAGGGGGTGTCTCCATCGTTTAGGTGAATTCCACCTTCAGCACTGTTCACTGATGTTTGAACAGTCTCTGATCACACATTCTCATTGATTTGAAACTAAAAAGCTTTGAATGTTTTGCTTCAGATGGATGCTTATGTTAGCTTTAATTAAAGCTCCATGAACCTGAACTAGACCTGCATTTTAAATACTAATCTTTGTCTTTACTTGCATTAAACTCTTCAAATTTGCTGCTTTTGTACTGATGTCTGGTTTTCATCTGGAAGTACTTTTACAGCTTTGTATCGCCTCCTTATTGTCTGGTTTTAATTTACTCAATATGCATTATCTCTGCCTTTATTACTGTGTGTAAATGAGAGCTGCTTATTCTCACTGGACCACCTTGTATAAACAAAGGTTAATGGAAGAAGGAATGCCTACACACCTCCTCGCCATCCCTTCCAAACCCTCCCCCCCACCACCACCACCACCACCACCACAGGTAGGCCACGGCCGGGTGGACCACCACAGAATAATCACCTGCAGTGAGGGGAAATCACTGTTGCTATGGAAACACCATTTAGGAATCCCATGATCCCAGGCGCACATGCTGCCTTCAGCCTAATTTGCCCAAATTCATACTGGTCCATCCTCACATTTGGTTATGAGTGCTGAAAAACATTAACACTAATAAACACTCAGTGTGCAGCCATTTGAATTAGCAGGGTTATTACACTAAAGTGGGCCACATTATCACTCAGGTTGGCCTGTACAGTGATTTTAGTTACCACAACAAATGGCTGCAGATTACAGTCTGCATAATAAAATTATGCATTATTAACAATCAACATTTTATTTGTATTAGGCTATATAACAAAACCCCGAAAGACTAAATGTTTAAAGCAGTCACAGCATTTAGCTTAACAACCAAATTATTGTTTCCCAAAGTAAATTCTTTTGCCTTGAAAACTGAGCAGAATTTACCTTGAATTTCAAAGGGGGGTGGGCAATAGATCATGACACATGTAATCCTGCTGCAACACTGCAAGTAAAATGTTCAACCAGTCCCCCACAGCTACCCCACTGTCTCTAAAGTAATAGTTTGACATGTTGGGAAATACACTGATTTGCTTCCTTGTCCAGAGTTTCATTTTACTGTTAATGAGGGAACTTTTTGTTAGCTGCTTCCCCGTTTTGAATGTTTATGCTAAGCTCTAGTGCTGCATGATTTGATAAAAATGTGCGCTTGCGATTTGAGTGGACAATATCACGATTGCAATTACAATATAATAAAAAAAATGGTATCAATAGTCTCCTTGCTTGATTCAGTGTTTCCCCTACATTATATCAGGGGAGCACTGACCTGACCTGACATAGTTATTGTTATGGACAGTGTAAATGACCATCAACAGACTGCGCACAGTCAAACACGCTGCTCACACAGCAGCGCAGCACGGCACTGTACACACAGTGGAGTGAGCCTGTGTTGCGTTCAGGCGTTGTCACGTAAATGACAAATTCCAGCACGCCATAGCACAACACAGCAGCATGACAAGTGGGCCGAAACTGAGCAAAGTTGCTAAATTTTTTCATTTGTTATTATATAGTTTGTTACGGAGTCCGTGATTTCACCATGACACTTGCAAATGTTTGTGTAATTGTGCTTGGATGTTGTTTTATGAGGCTCTGGCGGCTTTCAGTTGTCTCTTTGTCTTTAACGTTACTCGGCTCGGCTTTCTCTCGCGTGCATGCTTCGGCTCATACTGATCACTGTGCTGTCT
Source organism: Epinephelus lanceolatus (assembly GCF_041903045.1). Taxonomy (NCBI): domain Eukaryota; kingdom Metazoa; phylum Chordata; class Actinopteri; order Perciformes; family Serranidae; genus Epinephelus; species Epinephelus lanceolatus. The sequence goes on from NC_135756.1 coordinate 28,838,048, forward strand.
CAAGTGCTGATATAGATTGGTCGTGTTGCCGCGGGACGTGGCGACTTTAACTTTTACACAGCACGTCTTTCTGTTCAACGTCACTGTACCTGAATCCAAAGTATCACCATATAATAGATGTTGCATTTTTTTGCCACCAACTCAGGCAGTTCTTTGTCGTGCTCATGCTCTTCTTCAGCGTCTGTGTTGGTCACTGCTGCACGCCGGGTGGTCACCTGACCATACGTGCCGCACACACCAAGATAGCTTGTGGGTGTAATGTCAACAAACTCCACACACTACAGCAGAGGCAGTCACGTCCACAGGCACACACGTTAACATTTATTTACATTAAATCGCAAATCGCAGCCTTTTATGCAGTTATGTAATCGCACAGCCTGACATCGCGATTGTAATTGTGATTAGATTAATCGCGCAGCATACTAAGCTCGGCTAAGCATCTTCTTGCTGTTACTTCATATTTGACTGAATGACACTGGTATCGATCTTCTCATCTAACTGTAGGTAAGAAAGTAAAGTATTTCCCCAAATAGCCTGGCTCTACAATGTGCCATTTCACTACATATAGAGTGAAAGTTAGAGTGAAAATGTAAAAAATTATATGGTGGCACCAGTCAGTGATTCTGGGTAATAGTGAGGTTGGCAAAATGCACCAATTTGCTTAACTCTGGATATCAGGAACAACCTCAGTGCTAAATGATTGGGATGTCCCTCTGTCAAAACTAACTAACGCTTGAAATTCAACCAGTTATGGAATTAGCCACATTTGAAGGTTTTGCTGTTGACAGCCATCAAATCAGATTTCTTACTTAAGTGATTTCGTCCTATGAGTAACACTTCCACCTGATAAAAAATGGATGCTGAATTTATTGCAGCAATTCAAATATTCATAGCCATAGTGCATAAGGCTCAAAAAACATGAGTAAGTATGGATAGTGAGCTATAACCCATGTGTATCACAATATAAAACATGTATTTTCTGTTTAAAAAGTACAAATGTAGGACCATAGCAAGTAGGCTATTCACCCATCCTTTAAGTAGTGACACAACTTGATCATTGCTTAGTTAGTGTTAGGGCTTTGTGCTTGCTAGCAGGCCACGTCAATTCATCTGGACAAATATTCAGGAAATACCAAAAATAGTGAAAAACAGATGATTTACTTGATCAAAATCACAAAACTCTGACACGTTGTATATGCAATCTGTGACTCTCAAACTGCCCACAATCTGCCAAAATGCTCACCGCTTTCCTATCTGGCAGGACATAAGCTCTTCGACACACAGCAGTCCTGACAAACCCTGTAACACAAACAGAGCAGCATCGTACCAGTGTGCCAGTTTGTTCAGAAAGCAAACCTTGTAACTTTGCCTCTGTTGACTGAGGCTGCCACTGTTACATAAGCTCTGATCACAGAGCACGCAGAGAGACAGAGGAAACAATCACATGCTGCAGTCATTAATACATCATCTGTCATCAATCCAATAAGCTGTGCAGCCCCTCTGAACTCTTTACTTTCCTCTGAGGTCGCCTGAGGACCAGGCTTCCACAAGAAAGAGACTATTTCCTCCGTGACACAGGCTCCAAGCCCTGCTCTATTGTCAACCCATGTGTCCTGCAGTATGTAAACAATTATCTCGCTCTACAATTATTGCCGCGCTGGCAGTGACATGGAAATGTGGATTACAGAGAGGGAAAAAAGCACAAAGGCAGACTTAATGAACAACTGGAATTGCTGAGTACACCAGTCAGAGTTGCGCAGGGTTAAACAATTAGCTAATTAGACTACTGGATAAACAGTGTGGTTGTATATGTTTATTCAGGGGATGTTCCGGGGCGAAGACATTTAAAAGCAGTGCGCTGATGCTGCTGCTGAGTCAGTGTTAAGTCTGGTTGCAGTGATGCTAAAACAAGTGCAGCAGCTGGAAAACAGCCCCGACGTGAGTGTCAAAACAGCCGAAGAGCTTGTTTCGAGAAATTGAACATGGAGGCTCGCGCTCCGGGCCCGTGTCTTCCAAGGACAGCCTCAGTGGAGGAAAATGGAGATACAGCTACGAACATAAACTGCATCAAGCGCAGCATGACAGTTTCCATAAGTCTGCAGGGAAGAAGAATTACATCCGCTACCCTAAAGTATCATGATCGTGTGAAGAAATTAGGCATGGGCACATCAGGAGGAGAGAGAGACGGATGCACAACGGGTGAAGCAAATTCGTTTACATCCAAACTCATGCAATATGGAGGAGGTAATCATCACTGTGGCAATTTCAAAGTGGGTGCTTTTCCGAACAGCGGGAGAGGAGCGCATTAGCTGTTCATTAGCCAGCAGGCAGGGAGCCATGAGCACATTGATTAGGTCTGTGTGCAGCGCCAGGACTCATGTCTGCGGCCTGTGGACATTAGAGAACCGCTGTATCTCTCACACAGAACTGCCAAAACTGCATGTTTACCTGATTCATCACTGAAGACACACACAAATACATAACCCGGATATATTATCAGACATTAACGCAAAGAAGCAACCAGAGGTTTGGACCAGGAAACTCAACTAATGCAGATCACAAAGATAAACATCCTCTCTGCAGGCTTGTTGCTGTAACACAAACCCTTTAGAGTGTCTGATATGTGTTACTGTGTTATTCATTCATCATAGTGAGAGTGAGTTCTCCTTTTCACTGCTCCAACATGGGCCTAAACTTAAAGGAAGAACTGGGACTCATTTGCTTAAATTAGATTCCTTAATTTGCACATGTAATCAGGTGGTCCCATAAGCCGCTAGACACTCTAAATATCTTTGATTTTTAACTTTGTGTTTTGCATTGCATCAGGCTATTGACTCTGTTTGGCCTATGAGTAACTCTGCAGTTACCTGAAACTTAACTTAGGTGGTTAACATTCTCTCTAAATAAAATGCCCTGTGGGGTTTCCTTCTTAAAAAGCAAAAATTATGAGAACAATAAGTGTCTCTCAGCAAAATATATTGCGTGTATCCCCACCATGTAATTGTGATCAGCTGCTAATAAACTTAAAATCTACCTAAATTGAAATTAGCAACAGTGAAGGTGTAACCTGCAAATGTTTGGTACCTACTTAAAGCTGGGGTGGCAGTTTCATTTTGGCATTACTGGGCAAAAATCCCATGTTAAATTTTTAGCATATTGTAATTCAAATTGTCAGAGAAAACACAAGAGTCCTTCACCTCCTCTTGGCTCTGTTTAGGGATTTAGAAAATCTCTGCCATGGCAGGAGACTGACCAATCATAGGTCATGTCAAAGAGAAGGCGTTCCCATCTGCTGTTCTACAAATGCAGATGCGTGTGCACGTCCCTTTGGTTAAAGAGGGAGTTGGTATTCATTGGCCACAACTGCTTACACTGCAACGTAACCCAAAAAAGGAAGACAGACTTATCAAAAAGAGAGTCTAAAAGAGAGTCTGAGAATACATGAAATAAAATATATGTCAATACTGGTGAGATGTTTTAGAGATGCTGCGAATAGTTTAGCCTTCTGCTAATTGTTGCTTAAAGGCTCACTGCTAAGGCTTCAAGTTCAGGGTTATGTAGCTAACATTAGCTAGAGCCTTGAATCCTGAGAAGAGCCCCCAGTCAGTGGCCAAGGCAACCTAGATCCGGCAAGCGCAAACCCCAACTTCGGGCGACCTCCAGCCAGATCAGCAAACTTTCTGTTGCTGCTGTTACACAGGTTAAACCCGGTGCTGCCGCTGGCCACCAGCTCACTTTGACACACGGCTCCTGGGGGGTTTGTGCTGGGTAAATTCAAGCCGCTACTGTCCCTGACCAAAGGTCCATATTTCAAGCTGCTGCCCACTGTCCTCCTGGCGAAGAAGGATTTCAGCCCTTCATCTTTTCCACATGCCTAATATACAGTACATTTTCCAATAATCAATAACTAAACTTATTTAGGCATGGCGTGTTCAATATATACTACCATACTTCCACACACTGAACACTTGTTGCTGATGCTACTTCAACAGGATACATTCAAATGGACTAGATAGTCATGGAGTCCTCACTTCAAATGTTGCAAAGATATAGTTGCAGACAGGATTTAGATATAAAATGGCAGCCTAAGGTTTGATCCTTTCATAGAGGTCACAGGTAAGGGGCAAAACAATGAGACTGACAATGACACTAAGGAGAATTTGGTATTGTGCTCAAGGACACTTTAGCTCCAAGCAGGGGTCCTCCTCACTTTCAGCATGTAGCCTAATCTTCGTCTCCCAGCACTTGAAGCAGCCATCTTCCTGACTGATAACAGCCCCTGTGGAGAGGCAGGCAAAGCACCCCCTACCTCTGTCCACTCCAGACCTAGTAATCGCTCCGTTTTCCTGCGCCCACCACCACCCCCCCATGAACCTCCTCTGGCAGACACTGTCAGGTCTGACTTACCAGGAGTCCTTTCGCTGACACAGGATGAGATTCACCGCGGCTATCTTCCCTGTAATGCCGTGTCCTCCTACCGCACTCCCACCTACAGTGCTGCTGCTGCTGAGAGGGGATGCGCGATAATCCTCAAAAGGTAAAAGGCACAATATGTGGTGAGGACTTTCTCAGTGAGCAGAAATGTAGCCTCGGAGGTGCTCTCCACGCGCACAGCATGTTGGTCACCCTCCTCCGACTCCACACGAGCAGAAAGGTGTAATTTTCAGACAAAAAAGCCCTTTTACCCTCACAAGATATTTTGCTGAGTACCATCCTTAATGGGGAACATGAGTGCCAACTTTCAGCTGTAAAACAAATAAAAGCAAACTTCAATGTCCTATCAAGCTGCTGACTCAGGGTGTAAACCTCAGGCTCTGCCAAAATCAGATTATGAGAGTTAATATTTGGCTTAATTTGCGACAAGATTCCTGGCAGTGATTTACACTGTGTATGATCACTTCATTTCACAGCAAGCCAGGGTTCTTCTGTGTCATTTAGAATTACTGTGAAAGCAACAACTAAATCTGTGCAGCCACTTTCATCCTCTCCCTTGTCTCTTCCTGTCCCTTTAATAGAGCATTTACACCAGTGCTGGCCCATGTCCCAGAGGACTCCGATGTTTGTTATCATGGCAGCACGCCTCCCTCTCTCTTTTGCTCTTGCTTTGCTGACCTGACCTTCCACTGTCCATTTGTCTATGTGTGTGTTTGTGAGAGAAGGGCGGTGGTGGAGATGATACGGCCCTCCAGACAGCTGTAAAAGATGACTTATGGCACCATGGTGTTCCAGATGCAACAGTAGCTTCTCCCGATAGTGGAAAGTGGAGGGGGTTTGGTGTTGGGATGAAGGAGTGAATTGATCTGCTAGGAATTGGAGAGGGAAGAAAACCAAAGGAGCGATAGCCGGTTTCTTTTCATGTACTGCGGAGGAGATTAGGGCTTAAGCTCCGGCTGTCGCGGTCGCATGGAAAAAAAATCTCAGCGGGCCAAGAAGGGGATTGAGGAGGAGAAAAAGGGAGTCAAACAAGGCCACTGCGTGAAGCCCTTTTCTCGCTCACTTGTATTCCCCTGTGTGGAAATATGGCAATCCAATTAGCGCTCCATTTCAGACAATCCGCGGCTGTTCACTAAGTGTCAAACCTGAGAGGAAATAGAAAAGGGGCAAGGATAGAGCCTTGACATTTCTGTTCTATACATATAGGCTGGCGCCAGCTGCGGCTGACAATTTAAATGTACGCTGGAGATAAATCACTGTTACAGGTCCAATTGAGTCCTCTCCTAGTGTGTGCACTTAAGGAAAAGGGAGAGGGCACAGGAGGAGCTAATGAAAATCAATTCTTTAGGGTCAGAAATTGTGAGAATTCTGGCAATCTTACCTCAATCGATTGCAGGTAAAAAGATGGGAATCATCCAGCAGAGAGGGGGACTACCACAGCTTCACATCTTTCGATGAAGCAAATTTGATGTGGCACCCAAGTGTAACACAGCTATTTAATGGTTTAATAACCTGGGAACTTTTATAGAATAGTAGTTAAAAGATCAAGAGAAAGGACAAATCATTGGATATTTGGATTACATTCAAACAGACTTTTACATCCAATGCCAAAATGTTTAAATGAGAAAATTCTGAGTAAGGCAACTACAGTATGGTGATGGCTAAGGAGAGACCGCAGATATCCTTAGGGTATTACAGATTTCTGGCAAAACATCATCTTCTTCGACTGCTGACCTTACACCAAACAACCTTTCAATCAATTGCAACAGATTTCAAAAAAAAAAAGAGTTTTACTTCAGTTGGCACACACTCCCGTGATCTCAATCATTTGGTGTGACGTGATCAACGATCTCAGTCAGAGCTGTCTTAATTCAGTCTTTTTTCTCATCTTGACGTTCTGACAAAACCAAACACTTCGTTTTATTGGAAGTTTTTGGTCTTGGCTCATACAAATACTGAAGTTTCATGACATGAATACTATCAACAACCAGCACCAAACAGAAAGCAGCAAACCAAGTAGAAAGACTCCTTTTGCTCTATCCATTCACAATTTTCTTCCTATCCCACTCCCACCACTTCCATCAATCAGCTGACTATGGGTGCTGCCTCTCCATTAAACCAATTAAACTTTGTGACGATCTCTTTCGGCCATTCGTGTTGGTACTGCCAAACTTTAAATCTGTTCTCTTCTCTGCTCCTGTCAGCTGTCATTTTAGGCAGAATAGTCCCGCCCTCCTCCACCCCATTCACCTCCAGTCACCTTATCCAGAGCCCACGATGAGCTTATCAAAAGCCCTCAGCTCCCTCTTCCTCTCATCACCACAATTACCACCACCAGCGTGTAGACTCTAAAGGGGGGGGGGGGGGTCCTTAATCTACTACGTCTTTACCACCCTCCTGGAATATGACATCATGATGAGGTCTACTTGCCAAAGACTTTTGACATTTCTCATATGCATGTGTACATATAAATTAATATTCTTTTCTCTCAGAACAAGTCTCTCCTGATTGAAATTCCACCAGGAGGACTTGAGGTAATCACAAAAGGAATAAAGTTGTACTCTTGCAAATAGACTCTGCAAGATCCCCAGTCTTTGCAAATCTTACAGTGTGTCACCAAAAACTGGTATTGTCTGTCGATGTGAGAGGTTGTCAGACTTCAGTCTTTTGAAAGTCTATTAGTGTATGGTAGGCATAAGGTGCATAGACAAGGGAAACTGTCTCAACAGATAAAAACTCCCACACTTGTTAAACAAAGCAAAATTCTATTGTGAGATCACCATGTTTCAGCTCGCAGCCTTCCTCAGGATCATTGATGACCGTGTCATGGCTATCTTTGCGAGGTGCAGAATCATCTCAGCTTACCAGTCTGATATCCACAATAGCCAATGTTTGTTCTCAAATAGCCACGTGTCCTCGAGAGAGATACCAAACGTTCATCATTCAAAGCAGCACAGCGAGTAAAACCACAGCTTCATGCATAAAATGTAAATGTAATCTCCAAAAAGTCTGTGCTTATCCACAAACACTTTGTCTCGCCCCTGGCTCCAGCATAATCTGTTTAAACCGACATGCACACACACAGGAAACAAGCCAAACTTAGCGAGCCTGTTTGGAAGCTTTTAACCCCTTTTCCCACTATTTTTACATTTTGACAGTCATCTGTGCACAGATGCAGGAGTGTGAGGGCAGTGAAGCTACTGTAATCAACAGTTTTCCAGTGCAATGAGACCAATCTATGAAAGCGCCAGTGTAGTATTGATGTTTCTTGGCAAGACTCCAGCCCCGCTCACAGTGATCTGAGAGGGACTCGGACCAAAATAGTGTGGGATAGAGCCAAGCCTCGACAGCACATGCAAAACTGGACGAGCCAAGAAAAGATTTTGCCGCTTTATCGAACAATTAACAGTTCAGACTGCGTTTAATCACAAGCGAAACCTAGGGAAGTTTGTCAAACAGCCAGTGCTTTACTTGTCCATAAATGAGCTTTGCTAAGGGCATATGATCAGTGACAAACATGAGTCATAAGTTTACTGTGTGCACGATAAGGAAATGTTGCTCACTCTTTTTGCTATATTAAGGAGTTCAGTTAATGCTCAGTTAAATCTAAAAAATGTGTTGAAACAAAGCCTGCTCTCCCCCCTCTCTTATCACTGTCAGCACCATCGTTTATCCCACATTTCTTCAGCCATGAACAAACCAAGTCTATCTGTTGAGGGAAGCATTTCAGGACCTCCGTCTTATCTGAGCTGTTTGTTTGGAGAAGAATCCAATCTGGGTCTGAGCTAGCGGGACATCAGGCTCAGCACCGGGCTGTCTCTACAGGAGGCAGGGGCAGATAAAATTATGTAGCACAGACCAGACATTCATCGAGCAAACCCTTAAAATAAACTCTCCTATAAGGCTTAGACAGAAACAAAGTATTACTATATACCAGGGTATTTAGAAATCCTGAAGGTATGATTTTCAATACCATCAAAAATACTGATGCTCCACTTTCTATTAAACTGATACGGCAATGCTGTATTAAGACGATGTATTGTAGTTCCCAGCATGCGCCACCAGAGGTCAGTCTCTACAAGTGGAACAGGAAGCTAAGAAAGATGGTGACTGTGAGTGGTGGGGATGATGTTAAAGGACTAGTAAAAACCCATCCAGCAAAGGTAGAGAGAGACAGCAGGAAAAACAAAATTTTTTCATCTAACTCAGTGAATTAAAGGTCTATTTTGACTAAACCAGAATTGGTGATTACTGGAACTATGGAAAGACAAACAAAGATGGTTTTGTTGAGTTTTGTTTCACTTCTGTTGCGTTTGAATGAAATATATTTTACACTGATTTAACAGCACACATGCCTATGTGAGTCAGCAATCGCCAGTTGTTTGGCTGATGTGGCTGGTTAGGAAATTTTAACAACCCTCAAACCTACATTGTAGGCTAGACAATGTCATACATGTTACGATGACTTCTATCACCAGCCGCTCAGCTTTTATGGTTTTTGTTTGTTGTTTTTAACAAATACTAGCATATACCATATACCCTGGTAATCAGGAAGGTATGAAAAAATGGACACACCCATGCCCACTGGCTATCCTGCTAATTTAGCCCTTCTTCATTTATCCATTTTGACCCCTTTAACTCCTACTACTTGCAAGGCTCTTCCATTTTCCAGTCAGCTGCCGCCAAATAGTGGTCAAGTGGGGCCATTTAATACCATGCTAATGCTAAGACAACCCCCCCTCCCAATCCTTAGCTCCACTAATTAGCAGTGCAATCAAACACATGTATAAAGTTGACAAAAGAAACAAGTAAAGAGCTGTCTGCCACCAACAAAGTCTTGTCCTATTAGCCAGTGAGCAACATGTTGCTTAGTATTTTCTTCCAAAATATCTATTTATGCCCAAAGTTGTCATCATTTGCACTCCATCTGCCTTCCACCCCCTTCCAGTCTATCAGGCCATGCTGAGACTAACATGAACCGCACCCATATCCAGAAATACATGTGAACACATGTGCGAGTCAGATCAATGATAATTCCAGCCACACTCTCAGCAGGAGTCCATCAGATGAACCCGCACTGAGGTAGGGGAACGAGCCCTTCACCCTCCCCACTCCACACATTTGATTAATGACCTCGGACCTTGCAGGCGATGACCCCACTGGTGTTTTGGAGATGAACATCCAGCTGTGTGGTAGGAGCTGTGCGTTCAGGGGTCAGAGGTCAAGGCAGGCAGCAGAGAGCTGCCTGTGGTGTCATGTGGGAAGTGTCTTGTGATTTTAAAGTGGTACGGAGGGCAGCAGCATGGCGTGGCGATTACATTTAGTATCCTTCATGTGAGAGTGCAGGTTCAAGCCTCTGTGGCAGCAAACGTCAACACTGCTGACAACTCCCATAGCAAGACACCAACTTGCTTACTGGTTTGCTGCTCTTTAGCTCAACACAATAAAGGGCTGCAGGGATGATATTTTTGTAGGCCAACAGGGAATTTAGCATAAGCCTGGTTCCCGCAACAAGAGGCAAATGGGAATTTTTCCATTGGATTTTGGATTATTATATAAAATAAGCTCTGTAGCAAACAAACGTTTATGATACTTACAGGTTTTGTTCAGCAAGATAATCCTCACAAATGAACACCACTTTTATGATTTTAGAAGCATAAATACAATCACCAGAATTAAAAAAAGCTAACGTCAGGCTACAAATGAACTATACCATGACTAAACCTTGCCATTACAACAGAGCTGTGAAGCAGTGTTTGGAGTGGTTTGGTTTAATTTAGCTTCTCAAGTAAAAAGTCAAAATTTACAAGTGCAGTATTAGTGACGTATTTTATGTTGTCGAACTGAAAGTCTCTTAAGCTTGTGTTAACCACAGACCATTTGTCAGGGGTCTAACCAAAAACCCGTTAAAACATACTGGCTTTGAGACAAGGGAACCAGGTGTGCTAAAATGCTAACTGATTTCCAGGTTTAAGGACTCATTCTTGCACCACTCTATGCCTATATGGACAGGGGCAGAAGAAAACTCTGATTTCTGCACACAGTAATCAATGGAGTTTCATTAAAAAAAATGCAATTTTCAGCAGTGCTTATTTGCATTTGAGTTATTCGGTTAATGACCTTCTTGGGATAAACATTGACAAATTAGCATAGTGTTGTGATCCAGTGCAGAAGACAGTTCCTAATTCGGCGTGTGAACATTTCCGCTGTGATTTCATTTCCCAAATTCAAATAGGAAATTGAGTGGCTGTGGCTGCTGAAGCCAATATTACACAGCATCAAATCATATGCTGTAATTGGATGTTTCTAGCATACATCTCAGGTGATAAAATGCTAATTTGTTTGATAACAGACCACTGATTGTGCACATTCATCATGTAAAGAAGGCTGTCCTTGAGGGGGATTTCTTGTGATGCAAACTCTCTGTGACAAGGAGAGGGTTAGGGCTACGATCTAAGCAGGTTATTCCAACACGCTCTGATGACTGCATCATCAACAAATTCTGCCTGCCTGCGGTGTGACACCCCCCGCTGTTTTCAAATCTAATCATTGATATTAAAAAGCCTAACCAGTGCTGAACTGGGACTACGCTGTGGAAGAGACGACAGGTCTCCTTCCTAATTCAGTCTATTTTTTGCAACACCCACAACCGCCGCAGACACAACCTCCAACCCTGGCATCATACCCATCCACTCTGAAAGACAACTCCACACCCCACAACACCCAAACCCTATCCGGTAACTGCCAACCATCGCAGTTCGTCTTGTGTGACACGTCTGGCAGTAATGCGGCTATCTGTCAGTGGTGGCATGTCATGGCGTAAATCATTGGCAACGCTCGATGAGCTCCAGACATCACACCCACCGATGGGGAGGAAGAGTCAGAAGGAGAGCAAGAGAGAGGGGAAGAAAGAGAGGAGGTAGAGAGGAATAAAAAGATTAGGAGATTGGCAGTAACCATGGTGATTCTGCTTTCTGTCCAAACTCCATCCCTCGTCTTCCCTCTCAAGAACTGGCCAACTGTTTTAGCATCAGACAAGGACAGTGTTTGAGAGGAAAGATGCAGGACCCAGGCTCATCGAGATCACACTTCTAACACTACTGCTTTTAGTCTTTTCCAGAAATATCTCCCAAGCTCTGTAATTACTAGCTGAAATTCTGATTTGACTGCTTGTACCTGGCCTTTTGGGTATGACCTTTTCCATAAGTCCCATCATACAGTGCAGAGGCGTGTCCAAAACCTCATTTTGAGCTCTGAAATTTATTAGTGAAACCTACAGGCTTGGTCATTGGCTCAGCAGTGTGCATAAATAAAGGGCAAAACCATACTGAAGATGTTTATTACCGCAAAAAAATCAGTAAATCTTGCCAGCATGGTAAGGGAGCTCTCGGTCTGCAGACATCAATCTCCAGAGGGAAACGGGATCAGAGAATGTTCTCCGAGCCTCAGCCGGCAGATTTAATAATCGGTTGCTTTCCTGTATGTTTTCCAAGCCTCGCAGACACAGGACAAAACCATTTCCAAAAGGAGGACAATTGGGATGTTGAAAGTGGTCTGTCACATATCTGCATACCGATTCACTGTCCATGCTTGACTGGCTCGTTTTAATGGCTTTCTAGAAAATATGGGGTTTCTTTCTTCTCCGCAAAGACGTCCTTTCCTCGTACTTGCTTTAAAAAAAATAATCCAAACTCACTGCGTAAATCTAATCTCTTACTAGATCTAAAGAAACCAAACCCCAGTGTTAAATTGGTCCCAAAACAATGGCAAAACAGCAGCTCCTGCTGGGTTTAAGGAACAGAACAATTATCTCACTTGCATCTAAACTTAGCAATGCCTCAGCCAGCATCTGAGACAGTGTCTGGCCTAATTCTCTAGTCAATTGTCCCCATGTTGAGTGGATAAATGTGTGTTATTTTAAGGACATCTCTCCAGTGAGGGGGCAGTAGCTCTGGGACAACATGTACATGTCCACTCCACAAATAGGCTGATCCATACACTGCAGGCATGACATGTCTTACTCATAAGCTCATGCCTGTCTGCCCGTCTGCCTGCCTGCCTGTCTGTCTGTCTACTGTACTCCAGCATGTGTTATGATGAATGAGCTTCCTTCAGTGACAGGGGAGGCGCCCTTGTTCAAAGTCACAGCCTTGGGCGAATCATCTCCCTTCGAAAAGCTGCCCTCTCATCCCTCCAGGAGGACAGGGCACACCTTTGCATGAACTCTTGGGTATCTTTACACTTGTACAGAAAAGCTAACAGTGAGCTCAGATCATACACAATTATACATACTCACTCGAGCATGGACATTTACAGGCACAAATGTGCTCACATACACACAGCAGACTGGCATTATTAGCAGGCAGCGGCCAGGCTTCAGGGCTCTTGGCAGGCAGGCGGCAAACAGAGCCTTGTGTGTGTGTGTGTGTGTGTGTGTGTGTGTGTTTGTGTGGTCGCTCCAACCTCCCATAGGCACAAAGCCTGCATGGATTTTCAGCGGTATGTATGACAGTATGACATGCTTTGATCCCAACTGTGCTTTTGTGAGGAAATCTGAGAATACGTATATAAGGATTTCTTACACATACTACCTACATATATGTACTAAATCTAAAAATGTACTGAAATCAATGAGGGGCTCATTTATGACTCCCTGAAACCTAACACCAGGGGCCAAACATAAAGACGCTACAGGTCACGTTTAAAAGATGCTGTCCTCTACGTCTATAACTAAGTGTTCCACTTTGATCAGTGGATCTGATTTCTGGGCCCAGGCTCCTGTGGTGCATTACCAGCGACACGCAAGCCTCCAATCTCAGCAGAGGCGTGCTGAGAAATCCATTAAAAGCTCCTCTGTGGCTGCAGACATTAGTAATATGTTTAGAGGGAAGCCCACAAAGGACTGTAAACGTCCTTGGGAAAAACTGTAAGAGCATAAAGGAAATGCAGCAAAGAAAGCCTGGATCGAATGTGCCTTTGATGGCAGCCATGCAGTGTGTCACACTCCTAGATTGGCATGAATATTAGGCAAATAAGTGGTAGTGGTTATATAGTTTGAATAAAGAGAGGTGCAGCACAGTTTTTACTTTGAGGCAGCTCACTAAATGGTGCTGATGAAGCCAGACAAGGAGAATTTGGGGGAAAAGGGCTTTGAACAGTCTTTAGATTTGTCAATTATGGGGAGGTTATTCGGTGGACTTTTTAAAACGAAACGTCCTTAAATTCCTCAGAGAGAAGGAAGACAAGTCTGTCGGTTCATCAGAGAGAGAGAGAGGCCAGTGCTGGCTTCTTTAGATCAGAGCTGAAAAATCCCCAAATCCTCGACACAAATTGCTACAGTATGCTTTAACAAAGAGGTTATTGTTAATGTGTAAAATGCATGTAATTTTTCATCCTACTTTGTGACAAATAATTCCACCAGTATCACGGCTCATGCCTGGTTAAGATAAATTTCCCATGGGGATCCAAAGGATGAAATTAAGTGATTGCAGCTGCAAATACTAAAAGAATGAAGTCTGGAAAAAAGACTATAAAGGGTGAAATAGCGCAGAAAGAAACGTATCACTACAAAATGAATCCATTCTCCTCTCCGTAAAGCAGATCACACTTAATGCAATTACAGGGTATTAATGCTTGCTGCTGGAGCGCTGCCGCACAGTATCATTGCTAAGCGACTAACATTACTCATAATCCCATGTCATGTGTGGAGCATGACGGCGTAACAAGCTCTGCTGCTGTGATGTCATAATGTATGCTGAAGCTCCACGTGCCTGCAGAGCATGATATCACCAGGCTGCACCGCACTCATCCAAGCATTTTATTTCATCAGGAAGAAGCACTAAGACAGAACAATTATGATCATCATAATCATACTACTGGAAAATGTACAATTTAGCAGTTATTAATCACAGTGATTAATCTTAATGATTTGAATAAACAAATTCACCACACAACACCTTGGGTATTGCTCGATAGTTTCATTCTAAATGAAATGCTTTGGTTTTGCCCATATTTAATGATAATTAATGGGGAAGATTAAAATGGTATTATTATGCACAATCAACTGTGCTTTCCTTGAAGAAAACTGATATTGAGTGCTTGTACTTGAGCTAGACAGAGGCATGAATGCAGTGCTGATTTTAATTTGCTTCAAAATGAAGCAAACACAAGTGCCAAGCAAAGGAAGTAGCCTTGTGCTGGGGTGACGTCACAGGACCACATGTTCGATACAGTCGCCACTTATGCCACTGCATAAGGATAATTTCTTTTCATTTCTTTTAAACAGACAGTAGTGCAAGTCTCAAAAACAGACACAATCATCCTGCTAGGTAACATTTTACCCACTATTGTCAGTATAAAATAAGAACATTTTAAACACTGAAGACTTTCCCAAAAGGCAGCAGGCTATAAAACTGAAAAGCATCTCTTGTGACATAAAACTGAAAGAAGGGAAATAAATACAATAATAAAAAAAAGGCTTTGGTGATATAAATCATCAGTTTCATCAGGATACAATATATTGATTCTTAGGACAATCATATGATATTTGCCAATATTACAAAGTCTGTCAGGATAAAATTTCAATTCGATGGGATTTAGGGGCCTGCAATCGATATAAGGTAATATCACATGCCCATACAATCTGTTACTTTTTCTGCTTTGGGCCATAGTAGATAAAAACAACACACAAATAATATAAGTGATTGCGACAGGTCAAGTGCAATATACACACATAAAACAGCACATAGCTTATGTTAGCCTTCAGGAAGAGATCTTTTCATTTTAACCAAAACCAAGATCTTTTTCCTAAAACTCCAGGGCCATCTGGCTTAAAGTTCTGAAGGCAAACTTCTCCCAAGAGCCATAAAACATGGATTAACAACATCATTTGACAAGAGTATAAAACTTAGGTTCATAGACAAAACCATTGTTTTTAGCTCATCACTTAATATTAGCTCAAGCACTTATACACATTAATTAGAGTAGTGGCTAACTACTAGAGTTTTATCTACTCATAGCTTTAAAAGTTACATGTATTAATTATCCTTTTTCTTTCTCACCGTTGGTTTAAGTCTCCTGACAGAACAGCTCGGTTGAATTTTTGCCTGCATGCACGTTTTTTCAGCCAAACATTGTTAAACCAGAGCAGCTAATGTTGCTGTGATGTTGCCAGAAGTTAGCGGAGTGAGATACCCAGCCAGGCAGATACATTCTCTTTTATCTCATAAAAGACATTGTTTACATACGGCATGTCCTTTGTCTGCTGTCTCTGGAATCCAAAATATTTTCAGGGTAAATAAAGTTAACCTCATCGTCCTTCACTTAGCTGCTTGCCACCTGCCTGCTGCTGTTTGATGGCGACTTGGCGAATTTTAAAACAAAGGCTATCCTAAAAATTATGATATGGATCGATGTTTTTACTTTGTATTGATGATACTAAATCATTGATCACTGAATTAATATATCAATCCAGATTAACAGATCATTACACCCCTATTGTGCATTAACAGAAGATTTTTAATATGTTGCACCATGGCTATATTCAAACATCCTAAGCACCCAAACATTTATCAGCCTGGTAATCTGCACATCTGGGAGTTGCCACTGAATGTGCATTATCATGCTGGAAGTGTTTCCATTCATACACCCTCTATCTCCGGTGCCGTTGTAGTTGACCGGGAACCCACAGAGAGTCTTTCAGTGTCTTATCACCATAGTGTAACTGACTCGCACAGCATTCAGCTTGTCTTGCTAACAACAGCACAAGTTGCTAACGGCATATGAAACTCGCACTTGTGAACTTCCCGTTACCTTCATTCATCTACATATCACGTATTCTGTGTGCACCAGACCATGACCCCTTCACCATGATGGTTTGGTACAGATACACAAATAGTTCCAGCCCTACTGAAAGCAAGGGGAAATAGATAATCTGGCTCTGCCAAAAGGTAAAAAATAATTGCCTACCAGCTCCAATAAAGATCAATAATTATAATGTTATATTTTATTTGTTTGATCCAGACACAAAGCGGAGTGTAAGGCAACAAAGTGGAAATTCCAGGACAATGTTTTCATCCCACTGATTGTCACACACCTGAGTGTGTGAAATTTGTTCTCTGCATTTGACCCATCCCCTGAGGGAGCGGTGAGCAGCAGCAGGAATCATGTGGCAATTCCAACCCCTGATGCTGAGTGCCAAACAGGGAGGCAATGAATCCCATTTTTATAGTCTTTGGTATGACTAGGCTGGGGATCGAACCCACGACCTCCCAGTCTCAGGGTGGACACTCTACCACTAGGCCACTGAGCTGGTTTGAACCTTTGCTTCAAATCTTTACGCTTAGCTAAGCTAAACGCCCATTGGCTGTACCTCATTATGTATAATACAGATATGACAGGTATTAATCGTCTCATCTTACTCTCACAAGCATATTTCCCAACATGTCAAACTATTTAAAGGTTTGTCTTCAATGGTATTAAATGTGGTCTTCTGGTAGTGGGCTGCTCTCCCAAAACCATGAGGTCACCCCATCACAAGATCACTTCCTTTGCTTGGCAGCTGTGTTTACCTCAGTCTGAAGCAAATTAAAAACATCAGCACTCTGTCTAGCTCAAGTTAAACGCTGAATATCAATTTTCTTCTATGACAGCACTAGATTTCTATAACCTTTTCATGAACTTTTCTAAATATGTAGAAATGCAAAGAAACACAACCACTCTCTCACTGGCTTGTGCACTTCACACTTCTCTTAAGAAAGAGTCTGGAGTAAATTCACCATCAGCCGTAGCCAAAGACACCCAAGCAGTGTTTTTTCTCTCTGTGCCATCGAAGTTAGCAGCCAACTCTGACAATACAGTCCAAAAAGATAGAGATGAAGTCATTCTCATTGCATATTACTCACTGGTAGCGATTACATCACTGTGTTTCATAGCAACCTCCAGACTTACAAAAAGCTTACCTTCAGGCTGTGGAGCATCGAGCTCTTGCTCTCTCAAACACACATACACACCATTTCTTTCCCTTATTACCATTTCATGACTCAGAGTAAATCCACTCTCACCTTTTCCTCTGCCAGGTGTGAAAATCTACTTAAATGCAAAACCTGTTGCGTTCCACGTGGATCTCAAGGTTGCGGTTAGCAGATGTTGGAAATGAGAAGGCAGAACAATGCACTAAGACAGACAGATAATAAATCTAGCGAGGGGAATCTGAAGATAACTCGCTATGGGGCCTTGGATTTGCTGATGGACTTTTTTTCCTCTTTTGTCAACAGTCTTATGTTAATGAGCGGCAAAAAAAGAGGCCTGCAGCGAGACTGATCATCAGAGACTGGCCACATACAGCTCCCCTGTGCCATGTGGTGGATGCCTTTTCCAAAGCGCCTTACTGTGTGCCATGATTGCATTTTTTTTTCCTATTGGGGGGAATGGAAAGATAATTGGACAGTGTTGGGTGGAGCCACCCTACCTACTGGGCCATATGAGGCATTGAAATCTACACCCTATATACATATGTGTAAACACTGATCAAATGTGTTTAATTTCTTCCACTTGAAATGATGTCATAAAATATTATTATAAACCTGTATTAACTTAGTTTGGGGCACTTAGAGGCATCGCAGCAAGCAATAAACCCAGCACTGACATATTAACACCTCATTAAGTTGATATGGAAAACGTGTGAGCAAATGTTAGCCTATTTACACATCTACAGAAAACAACGTTAGTATTCATCTGTAGTCATGTTTCTGGCAACCTGATGAATGTCCATTATTCACTCCCTTTTTAGCTCTGTTTTGCTTTCCACCAACCCCTTCAAGGTATGCTAAGCAGGAATTGTCTTGTTTAGTACTAACACATTCAAACTTGGCCCCTCCTGCCTACATAAGACATGTATAGCTGCAGAAACATTCCATTCCTAGTGTACAGGACACGCCCCTACAAACCACGCCCACCACTAGTATAAGACAAAACCACCATCACAATGGTTATCTGAACCTTGCTACAACACGATCAGCGTAGTGAACAAATATGAGGCCAAATGTAGCAATAATCCACTTTACAGTTCATAATACATGAAGATGTGATTCAGTTTAGAACTTATGAGATGTAACCCTTACCATCACCTTAACCTTAACCGCCTCTCTTAACCTAATACTTCAAAGTTAGCTAATGCTAACTAAGTGACATACAACCCCAGATTCACTCTGGTACTAGAACAAGCTTTGTCCATTGGGAGTTTTGCCTCGCTAATTTGCATGTTTTCTGTACTGTGTCCACCTTTTTTTCTCGTAGCTTTCACTTGGATGCATGCGTTACAGTCTGGCATCTGGTCACTACGTTTTTATAAAGTCCCAACCTTAGTCGCATCCTGTTATTGGTTGGGAGCTACATGCTCATTGCCCAACGTTTGTAGCCCAGAAACGTAGTACACTACAAGAAAAATAAAGTATAAGCACATGGTAGAGTCTTTGCAGATCAATGCACTGCCACATACTTCTAGTGGGTAATATATGATGGTAGAGAGAATACCTTTATACAGTATGAGTATGAGTCTCTACATTGCTTTTTAGGAAAATCCTGCACAGTTTGCCCTTGAGGAAATGCCTGGCTCTTTACCTGCTAAGTGGTCCACTATGACCCTTTTTCCACCAAAATTAGCGAGTATATGCAGGTTTTTTTTTTAAATGTAGGCAAACCGGCTTAAAATAGACAATGGGCTGCTTTTGCATTGCCAGTAGACCAGAGCCGTACACATGGCTCTTTAGTAGACGAGTACGCCATTTTGATCTGTTTTTCACTGGTGTGTCATGTTTGGTGTCAGAAACACGATAGAAAACAGGTTTAGTAAATGGTAGAAAGCAGCAGGGAGCGTGTTGTTTCCATCACAGCTGACCAGAGCAGAACAAAGCTGGGGCCGATAAATATCTGTGACTACTGCAGAGCACTATGTCCCAGAGTATAAAGTGAATACTGATTGTAACCTTTCCCATTAAATACAAAAACCAGGTATCAGTGGGTGTTAGTGGGTTTCTTGTCCAGTGGGAAAGGGGCTTACGTTCACCAGGTAGTTGATACTTCTGTTTTAGGTGGAGCTTTCAAAATCCATGCCTCCAGTTTATACTTTCTGCTATAAACTTGTAGTCTCCAAGACTAAGGTTAGATAACCCAGATGACATCAACAGGGTTATTTTTTCGGACTTTAGAAAGCTTATCCAGAGCCACAGAAGACATCATACAATTGGTTTTACGGGCTGAGTAGTACTAATAAAGACTGGTGAACCAATCCAGTGCAAAATTGGTGGAGTGACCCTTGAACAGCAAGCTGCACACTTAAGAGCAAGTACAGTTATGCATAGCAACATAGCTAACTGTGTAGCCTATTTCCTATTTTTAATATAATTTGATTTCAGTCAAGTTTTAAACTGTAAGTAAGCTACCCACATGGGCTAAGTTATATAGTATAGTACATCTTTA
The DNA here is from genome assembly GCF_041903045.1 of Epinephelus lanceolatus. Classification (NCBI taxonomy): domain Eukaryota; kingdom Metazoa; phylum Chordata; class Actinopteri; order Perciformes; family Serranidae; genus Epinephelus; species Epinephelus lanceolatus. The sequence continues at coordinate 28,857,959 of NC_135756.1, forward strand.
AAAACACATTTTGTTGTTCCCAAGTTTCACAATTTAAAAATCCTACAAACACACCTCTATAAAGCACATGTTTCCCATGTGTTTGTAATACCTTGTTGGCCAACTTTTATGCCAATGGCTCACAAAGCGATGTTAAAAATATACAGTTGATGTGGCAGGTGTTTCCAGCGTTATAAAAGAGTGAAAAGTTCGACCATTCCACAATACACAGAGCTGTGAAAACCACAGTATGAGCCACAGCGTCACTGTGACTGACAGGTGATAATGTCATCATTACTCATGTTTCATTGGAAAATCAGTGCACATTAGCTGTGGAAGCTTTACGACGTTTCCTACAGCTTTGACGCACTTCAAGGGGAAACTGCACATATTGAACCAGTCAATTGTAATGCACGAGGGGGCCACTTTTAAGCAGCAAAAACACAGAGCCAATACAGCTCAAGCTCTCTGAGGTATATTAGCATGAAAAACAAAGCTCCCAGGACTGTTTTGGTGGAACAGCACCTGTCTGAATCCCACTTTGGCTCTGCAATGATGCCTCAAGAGTGGCATGGACTTGGACATGAAAGTCAAAAGCAAAGCTGCCACTTTGGACCACTGTGATCCCTAGGCCTTAGGTTGGACCGGCTGTTCAGAAGAGGTGGCTGCTGTCCACGTTTTTCCAGTGCGGAAAAACACCAGAGTGGGATGAGTGAACGGAAACAGGACAAATTGCCTTCATCCCTCCGCCCCTTGATGCCAATGATCCCCTGTGCACACCCAAATAACAGGGTTGCCTTATAAATAGTGTCCAAAGATGGCTGACGAGAGCTTTGTGGCCACCATTACAAACATCCTGTCACATATGGTGCTCGGCCGAGCATGCCAACACACACTGTGGCTGGGCAAATACGGCTGCAGACCTGGGGTCAGGACAAATTGCCTTGCTGGGTGCCTTTGCCAGATGAGGACCGTAGCTAATCAGCAGAGATGTACAATGGCGTGGGCGGGTGGGGTCGACAAATAGAAGTTGTGAGTCTGCTGCTTTCAACATGAATCGAGTGAGAATTTGAAAATAGATGTCACTGCTGAAGGGCAGCAAATCATATGACTTGAATGAAAAAGACAAGTAGTCTCTGTCTGTGGTTCTTCAGTATTTAGAAGGCAAAAGTTCAATGTTCTCTCAGTTTCTACAAAACAACTAAATGTATTTTTTTTTTTAGCTATGAGCAGTTTTGTTTCAATAAGCCTGTGCCAGACCTCTGAACTGCAACCTTCATCTTCCACTTTAGACCTGGTATCATGTCCATTGACAGATGCTTCCCTTTGTTAGAGACACAGTTGACCAATCAGATGTTTGTTGGCAGGATCAAAATTGAAGAAACCCAACCTACCAGGCCACATTCATCAACATTTGCACCAGAAATGTTGACAAAATGTTGAAAGGAAAGAGACGGATGCAACTATACAACTTGCTGTAAACCAACTCAATGTACAGACTCTTTCCTCTAGAGGTGGTAAAAGTAAACCCACAAGAAGTGTCTGATGGTTTATTTATCTGCAGAGACTCTGCCTCCTGCCTTTAATCTTATTTGCTTCTTATTTTGGACAGCTGGACTGTAAGCGCCACGCATTCAAGAGGTGGCTACAAAAATCACGGACACACTGGCATGGAAATGCATATATAACAATGTAAAACACCATGTGGACAAAGCTTGTTCCAAAACGAGAATCTGTCTGAGGTTTGCCTTCACTTTCCCTGGCAAGCACTGAAGGAGAGCATTTGGATGAAAGGCGACATGCAGCTGACCTGTTTTCTTTTGGACAGGTATGTACCAGCAGTCAGTCTTTCCATTACAACAAATGCAACTCCAAAAATCGTACAGTAACTTGCAGTGTACTGAGAAGCAGTGTAGGGAGGAGGGGCTGAGTTTGAATGTATTGTTTACGAACGCTCACCAACAATTGCTGTATAGTATACCTTTGAGGCCTAGTCCATACAGACATGGGCATCCTTGTAAAAAGGATTTTTTCCTACTTTGTTCTCACAAAAGTCCCCGTCCACACACACACTGTTCCAAAAAAGTCTCCATCCAAATGAAAACGCAAAAACACAGTTGAAGCACTGTCAAGGAAAGGCAAGGCAAATATACTGATATAGCACATTTCATACCCTAACACAACCCAAAGTGCTTCAAACAAGTTGACTTGACGGATCTGTCAAGAGCATCCCAAAGCAACAGGCAGCAATATAACCATACAATCCTAACCATAATCCACACAAAGAAGAAAAAAAGCCTGAAAACAGCTATTACTAGAAAGCAAGCTGAAACCTGTAATCTTCATAGAGCATTCTGATGCCTCTGTTCCTCAGTACAGCGGAATTGTAACTGTACATTTTTTCTGCCATGTCTGATATGAAATATCCCCTCATTTGCGACACCTCACAAAGGTAACACACACACTGCCATAGCAAGCCAAAAACTCCGTTTTGAAAACAACAACATTGATAACGAATTTTCTACTAATCTTCACCCTGAATGGAGTTTTACAAAAGGTTAATTTTTAGAAACTTAAAATGCAGATTCATATGGATAAAGGCCAAAACGCATAAAAATACCCATTTCCATTTGGATGAGGCCTTAAATTACCTGCTCTTGGCAACTGCTAACGCAGCTTTTGTGTGAGCTAAAATTGACGTTGGAGCATTTGATATGTTAGCCACTACTGAATAAGAACCTGGCCAATATAAAGAGAGAAACTAAATGGCAGGTCAGTCTGCTGATTGTCAGGCTAGAGTTCAATAGTATTTTACTGAATCTGAGTCCAATCTAAAATCCACCCATTAATTCAGAATCCTCCAAAATTAAAATGTATCAATTAATCTCTTGTTTTGTTGACTGATTAATTGCTTAGTCTATACAATGACAGAAACCCAAAAGAATGATCCATAATGACAGTGACTGCTGGAACCCAACCCTAGGTTTTGCCATCCTATTATTTATTGAGATTTCTACTGAGGAATACTCTCATTGTTTGCAATTATGTTTAATTTCAAGAAATGACTCATTGAGTGGAAGATAATCCCCCACTGGATGAGCATCAGGACATCATAAAGGGTACAGACACCATCTTACAAATCAAAGGTCACAGAAGTGCCGCCAAAGCCTGTATCCATGAGCAACCTTACTAATTAACTGAACCCCCACCAGCTCACCTTCTATCCAGATAAGTGCATCAATTAAATGCCATTAATGAAAAATTTAAAAGTACATGGAGGATGGACATGAAGGCTGCTGCTAACCTTAGTGACAGCAGCTCTGACTTTAATACATTATGCATCAAAAAAGTGCCAGCACCCTGTTGTTCTGCCACTGTGTTCAATACGAGGTTAAAAGAACAAGTGATGTTCTTTAACAAGCTCTGCAGGGTCACTGATCAAAATCTTTACAGCGTGTTTAGGAGCAGAAGCTTGACCTGCAAGCTTCACCTGCCACACTGTTCCCCCAACTTGTTCCAAAATAACCTGAGCTCCTGGGTGCACACACAAATCAATACTAATGAATAGAATATCCAGGTCGGTTGGAGGCTGAATGCAAGTAAGAGAGTGAAAGAGAGTGAGTAGAGGGATAGAGGGTAGAAATCCAGGAGAGCTGAAGGTAAGAGCAGAATATCAGGCATTGAATTGAAAGACTGGAATATTAGAGATTAGGAAGTACACCACATTTCCATGTGATGATGATTCATGAAGAGGAGGCAAATGTTGGGTCAGATATTCTACACCTCTGGCCAAGCCTGGCAGTGGTAAACTGCATAAACACTGCAATTACATGGTTACTGCAGATGCAGTTTTCCAGGATAATTAGCGACCCTCCATTTCAAAATGAAGGGGTTTCCTAAAGAATGATCCACGTACGGTGTGATAGTTCTACGAGGAGAGGTAGTTGTAAAAAGATTATGGAACACAAAAAAATACTTTCCAAAGATGGTACAACTCATTAACTGTATATCCCCAGGCTGTAGGTAAAGGTTACATACTGGTTTTTGAGGCTGCCGCGTCTTTGTTGGTATGTATGGAGGAAAATTAATCCAAATATAAACCGTCGTTTTCTTCATTCATGTTCTGGTGCAGTTCTTCATGTTGACAGAAACCCATCAAGATGCCCAATAGATACAGTATCAAACAACCAGTTGTGAGACTCTTAATCCTAAATCCATAAATAACCAAAACTCTTAAATTATGTCTGTTCTCTTTTGGACAGCAGAATGAAGAGTTGCAAACTAAACCCACCAGGAATTCCAAATCATCAACTTGCAATCTGTTATGTCTTGCATTGTTATCAGGGGAAATCATAATTTAATATAACTCTGAAGCGTGTATTCTGTACTAGATCATTTTATAATGATCTAGTGGTCCCTGATCAATCCTTTGACCGCATGCCACTCACACTGCAACAGGGCCTGAATTTCAGTGTGGGATTGCAGGTATTAAGCATAATTTCATAGATTCACACAAATCTAGCACTTGTAAGACAGGAAATTCCTGCACGCATTTACTGTGATGGCTAATAATGGTAGGGTAATGGTACTCAATACCTTATATCAACTAAAATAACCCAGTACTGAGTAGTATTGAAACTTCTCCACTCAAAGGATGCCTGCATTTGATCATTTTTGGACCCAGCTCAAGGAAAAAAACTTGTATGGTTTTGTTTGCAGCCAAAAAGTGCTCTTCAGCTAAATGTAATGTGTGACTGGGATGTGAGAAGTATGGCTATACTATATGCCTGTGACATCTGGTGGTGTTCTACGCAACTGAATGCACTCAATCACATGATGGGTATTGAATGAAGTAGATAAAAAAAGGTACCAAATGACATGGTACTGGTATTATATTTTTTTTGAATGATGCTCAGCCCTAAATACCATGCAGTCAACGTTCACACTAGAAAAAAAAGTCAGAGATTTTAATCATCAGTTGGAGACCCCTCAGTTGACTGAGGTTGCTTCAATTTGAGCACTCATTTTGTTTGTTTATTTGTTTTGCTAGCCAGTGTGCTGTGTAGGGTACTTCTGGGGATGTTTTGGTCGCCAGATTTTGCTGCAGAGTGAGTGCTCTTGAATTTCACACTACTCTTTGGTATAGACAGCTACAGACCATGCAGCAATAGGAGGAGTACTGCACTGTAAAAAAAAAAGCACAATATCGGCCTCCAGAGCAGAAGTATAAAGTAGCAAAAAAATTGAAATAAGTGAAGTACAAGTACCTAAAAATTGTACTTAAGTACAGCACTTAAGTTAATGTACTTAGTCACATTCCACCACTGCTAAGGACATTGATGCAGCTCAAAGAGATGACCACTAGAGAGGAGGAGAAAAAGGCAACAAATTACAGCAGTGTATATAGTTAAGATAATCCTGAGGAAAGCGACAAAATGCGAGCTGGGGTAATATTAGGATGTAGGAAGTGTGGTTAAACCCCCCAAAGTGTCTAAATCCTCCCCATGTGAACCATTTAAGGTGTAATTCCCAACATTTTCAATAATGAATTTCAGGCCCTGTGCAAGAAGAACATGACAGTTTAACAGATAAATATATATATTAATTTTATGGGTCTGAGGCTTGCACATTTTTCAGTGTAGCTGATAAAACCAAAGCTTAGAAAAAACAGCCACCTTTAGTTTGTCTGCTTTCAATGATATTTCAAACTGTAACAGGCTCTACTGCACAGGATGTCCTGCACCAATTTCTTTGCAAAACTGCTCCTCCTTTAGTAGTGAAGTGTAGTGAATGTCAAGTGAACTCCTGTACATACACTACAGTTTACTACATTGGTTTACAAGTGAGACGCCAACACAGTAATGGCGACTTGTTTCCTTCTACTTACAGCCCATAATAGTATGTAAGAAGACATATAAACTGAAATGTATAGATGAAGAATTCTAAAGAAGAAAGCATGACGCCACCACCCCAGTATTCTACTTTTGCGTCTTTGTTGGCATTTTCTTGGTTTTTACTGGTTCATCCTCGCGTGTGTTATAGCAAGGGGAAAATATCTGCCTGGCATCAAAAATTGCTGTGTGGTGACAGAATACTGTAATGGAAAGCGTCTCACTCAACCACCCAGCCTCAACAGTATTAAAAAAAAAGACAGAACTAAGAGGCATGTGAGTGATTTCCAAAAACCACTAAAGACAGAACCACAGAGGCCTGCGGGGGCAAGAGCAGCTAATGACATCAGCAACCAGCAGCAAGAAGAGCTTTCCATGTTACATTTACATTTTTATGTTTACACGGTCCACATGACTCACAGCTTCAGATGATTCGGTAGTCACCTGATTGTCAGTCACATTCCTCCGAGTTTGTGTGCATAAAATGTCATCAGTAAAATATCTAATATTAGGTTCCAGCCACCGTGTCTAACCAGTGCTTGCCGAGGCAATGGATTGATCTGTGCATTCAATAACTTCAACCATCCGTGCAAGTGTGTTTGGTCATGCACTGAAAGAAAAAAACCCAGAGACAGAGAGAAAGAAACACAGACTGAAAGAGCGCAGAACAGGAGTCAGTAGTTTAGATTTGTTTAGTTTGGGTTTTTGAAGCATATACAGTAAAAGCACCCATTTCAAACCTCAAGATAACACAGAAGAGTCTGTGGTGATCCATGTCACAGATTCAGCAGAAACATGTATTCAGATGGATGCAACAGGAGAAAATGTCAAATGTAAATCATTGATTAATGTCAAAAATTAATCAGTAATCGAAACTGTCAGATTAACTTTCTCTAGATCAGCTAATCCATTACTTGACTTATCATCAATGTGGATTTCCAGAGGCCATCACATCACCAGTATTTTAGATTGATTGACCCTGCCGACACCCCAAATTCAACATCTGTCATTTCATGTTTTACACACTGATGCTCCAGAAGCTAAACAAGTCATACCTTCGTTTCCATCCCATCAGCAGGGGATAGCACTGGGGTTAAGCTAGGTCTACTGAATTGGCATATGACAATATCCACTGTGAAACATCTGGATGGATGATGACATTTTTGTTGGGGGACGAGCGCAAATATATGCGTTAATCAACCACCTCAACCGGGCCCGACCCCGAACTGCCAACTTTATGCATTATGGTGGCACAATTGACAGGACTGAGGACTTAGACAAGGACAGAGACAATTAGGACAGCATGCTGCAGCGCTCTCCAGGGTGTGTGTGTGTGTGTGTGTGTGTGTGTGTTTGAGAGACAAAAAGGAAAGGCCCAAGTATTAATAACTTACTTGTAACCCCAGTATATTAAAATAAAACAGTAGTTAGCCCAGTGGCAAATCTTTACGATGGAGGTGACTAATTTGCTGGCTAAAAAAGGTACCACTTCACCCATCTGGCAGCCAACAGTTCATCTAGTACATAAATCACAGCTGTTGCTTTTTCAGCACACAATAAATGCCGGGAGCGCCACCGCAAGCAGCTGTGGCTCAGAGGTAGAGCGGGTCGTCCACCAATCGAAAGATTCCCGGCTCCTCCAGTCTGCATGTCGACGTATCCTTGAGCAAGATACTAAACCCCAAATTGCTCCTGATGGCTGTTCCATCGGTGTGTGAATGTGTGAATGGGTGAATGTGACTCGTAGCGTAAAATGCGCTTTGAGTGATCGGATGACTAGAAAGGCGCTATACAAATGCAGGTCCATTACCACAAACCTGCGCCCTGGTGTTGGTGTGGCAGGAGGGTGAGTCAGCAGTTGATGACTGTCAGCCATCAGTAATGATGGCATCACCCATCGGTCCAACCCTAGATGATGAGGGATGGCAGATGTAGCCAAAATTGTCTATTATGGTGTATGTAATTTTCGATCATGTTATAGGTATGTCATGATACAGGAACTTTTCTGTTAATTCGGTTAAAGGTCCAGTGTGTAGGATTTACAGCTACTATTGGCAGAAATGGTACATTATATTTATAACTTCATTTCCATTAGTTTATAATCACCTGAAAATAAGAATTGTTGTGTTTTTGTTACCTTAGACTGAGTTGTTTACATCTACATACAGAGTGGGTCTTCTTTCAAAGAGTTGGCCATCTTGTTCTTCGCAGAATATACAGTCATATCACCCAACTCTGCCTTATATTTTTAACCAGTTCACCAGATACGTCTAACCACGTCAGTGTCCTGAAAAATGGGACATAAATAAAGGAAAGATAGAGAGAGTAAATTAGTGGGTGAGGAAGGACTTTATCACTGCTGGAGGTCTGTTCCATTGTTTATTAACTCCCTGACCAAAGACGCATATCAGCAGACCAGATTGTTAAGTGCTGGCATCTGCCCACTTGGCAGAGACTTCCTCTGCATTACCCCCTCCAGTTAATGTGTGGTCTTATATGGTGGTTTACAGGCTGTGTTAAGAAACCAAACAGCTCGTAATTGCTTCATTATCTATTGTTAGAGGCAATTATGATACAGGAATCAATCCAAAGGTTTTGAAAAGGAAGCAGAGCAAAGTAAGGCTACTGATGTAGGCGAGGTTAGTGCTTTTATTACTTTAAAACTAAATAGCTAGAGTTTGGCTTTCACTTCCGAGGCCAAGTTTAAGCTCTAGTTTTCAAAAAGCACTTTCACTAACATCACTCCAAAAAAAAACATTTTTTTGAAGTTTTTGAAAAGTTCCAATGCAATTCACTTCTTACAAGTAAATCTCACTGTAGATTTATGGGATAGGCGAAAAACCTGTCTGGTGACGAAACTGGAAGCATACAATACAAATATCTCCTCAGATTTACAACCAAAAACTTTGAAAGTTTGTGGACACATCTGTAGTGCACCTTGTTTTAAATAAAAAATTCTATAAGAGCCACAAAGTTGGACATTTGTGACACCACAGCTTGTCGGTTCTCGCCTGATATCACCAGACCAAACTGCAAATGCAAGTTAGTCTGGAGCCTCTCAGCTCATTTTCAAATTCCAAAACACGATATCAACGAGCATAGTTCAAAATGCCTCAGGATGCAATCAGATAGTCCTACAACCAATCTCAGCAGCAAAACATGACGTAAGTCATGAACAAATGTAAACAGACTACAGTGAGATGAGCCATGTTGGTGTAGGTCAGATATGTCTGTGAATGAGTGTTGCCATTTTTGTCATCTGAATTTTAAAATAGTTCAAAAGAAAGTCTCAAAGCCTACTATGTAGAATTGCTTAAAGGCTGCGTATGAAATGTTCTCTTATTCCATTGTTTATGGTATCCCACTCTTTGTCACATCATGATATGACAATACTAATGCTGACTCATGTAGTTAGTCAATGTCCCATGGGCTGGTGCATTCAAGGAGGTGTGCTCATTAGCTCATGCCATGTTCATTCTTATAAAAGAAATGTCATGGGAGAATATCAAACGGATTTCATTAGTGTGTTTAATGATTCATTGGTTATTTTGAAAATGTGACTAAGCAGACATCTGTGCTACAGCAAATAAGTTGGAGTCATCAACAACACATATAGTATATTGTCAGCCAGGGATTTCTGGTAACCACTGTCCTTGACAACCAATGTAAGCATACAGTCCAACATCCCAGGAATCAAACAGAATTATTTGCACTGACTTCTTAACTTAGTACACACAGATTTATGACTGACCACCAGACTATGATGCTATGACAGGAAGTTCATGGCAATTCAATCATAACCTCAAACCCCATCAGCCAGTGAGTATCTGCCCATCTTGTATCCAAAGTGACGCATACACATCCTGTCAATTCATTCTCTAACAAAGCTAGGGAGCCTAATTGCCATGGGTATCTTCTGACGAGCACGGTGTCTGGGAAAATAATTGATGCTGAATCAGTAATTGGAAGAGATGCTTTGCTGTGTGGTATGTGTGCCAAATGTATGTGTGTGTGCATCTGACGATGATTATAGGGTTTGCAGTGTCATCTAGACCCAGAGGACATTAGCAGCAACACCAGTGAAATGAGAGGGAAATGATAAACAAACTAGAGTTCATTCTGTATGCATGAGTTGCTGCCCTTGGGCCTCAGCAATGCTGTATTTGTGCCATTTTCACATCTTTTGAGCAAATACAGCCACATTACCCAAGTGGATGGTTATATATAGATTTTGATAGACACAGCAGTATAAATTGTTCCAAAACCAATGGCGCTGAAACATATCCCTGTTTATGTGTGTGAATAGAGTTATTATGATGAGTTTGTCTGTGTATCGATTTAGCCAAATTGCTTGACTTTGTAGCTGTTTCGGGCACAATTAGTTAAAGCTGGGGTCGGCAGAAATCTAAGAAACAAACAGCAAAAATTGAATATACCCCCTCCTCCTGAAGCTCTCACCTCTCTGACCTAAATCCCTCACACCAAACGACCACATGCATATACACGCGTTTCATACAGTAACCCAGTGTTTCCCACACAATCATGTATTTAATTTTATTTTGTTGTACTGTTACTCCCAGCACATTCATTCAGCTTCTCCGTGCCTCATTCTCTCAGTTTATCAGACCACAAATGAGACAAGAATTAGCTAGCTAGCTCCCTGCAGTCCCTCCGTCATGCTCCCCGCCGCTGTGGACTGTCTATCCTGTTAGCTGACCCCTGGCAGAGAGTCAGGGCTGTCCGGTTCCCCGGAGCTGGGGTTTGTGTTGGCTGGATTCAGGTTGCTGTGGCCACTGACTGGGGGTCCGTCTTTAGAGCTAATGCTTGCTCTTCTCTCAGCAAGATGGTCAGTAGCGGCGGAGAGTGAGGCGGAGGATACACTATGATTTGAGGCTCTCACTAATGTTTGCTACGTAAGCATGAACTTGAAGCAGAAAGCTAAACCATTAGCAACATTTTCTCGCCATCTGAAACACTTTGCTGATATTGACACGTGTTTTGTTTATTGTCAGACCTTTTTTTGTAAAATCCATCTTCCAGTTTTGTGTTACTCTGCTGTGTAGACTTTGTAGTGTGCAAGATTCTCTAACACTGAATCAGGATTCCACCATCTGAAGTGACATGCACACTAATCTGCATTTGTAGAACAGCCAGCAGGAACACCCTCTACCAGAAATGACATGCGATTAGCCGAAGTCTCCTATCATTAACTGATTTTTTTTTTTTTGAATGTGAAAACAAAGCCAAGAGGAGGTGCAAAAGTCTAGTTTTCACTCGTCTTAAAGCCTTTGGAAACACAGCTTGAAATAGTAAAAATGCATATATTATATCAAAGTCGAGTGTCTCATTAATCATCCACAAAAGTCTGAGTGAAAATAACCATTAATAACTATTAGAAAACCCGGTTTAAAAACAGCTCATTTTGCTGTTTAGACCACTTGCCAGGACAGAGTGGGCAGATAACGCTCTGATTGACAGCTCCCTCGTTTTGATTGACATCTCCCTGGCTCAGCAATGGCTGCCACAAATTTAATCCAGCCGTACATGTTTGAGCCCTTTGATGATTCACAGGACGAAGCAGAAGCTGAAAATGATTCCTTTCAGGTGGTCACTGAATGGTAAGTTTCAAAATGTTTTGTGATTCATATTAATGTTACTTCGTAGAATAGTTAGCATAACTTTTACATGCAATGTTAGCTGAGATGAATGACAACGGGAGGCTAGCGCTTTGCCTTTTTTCACTGAGATACGTTTTCATTGAAAACATAAATCTGCTCCGTTTTTCTGATAATAGCCTTTTTCATTCAAACACATTGAGTTTTAATAGATTAAATATGTCTTTACTCTGACACACACACCGACCCTCAAAGCGGGAGAGACCGGTGCCAGCCGGCCGTCTCTCTGGCGTTGTGTAGAAGTATTTGCCCACCTTGAATAATGTTCCCCTCTGGCTAAAATTGTGTTGTTTCCCGCAGCATCACCTCCACGATTGGGGATATGTTTATGCATGACAAAGCTAACTGCTTGGGGTTGGGATTAGGGGTGAGGAAGGGTGCACATTACGTCCCCTCCCCGCGAGCCGACACCAGCACCGGGCCCGGGGGGGCAGACCAGCCGCTCACAAACCTCCTCTTCCTGCAGCTCCACAAGCTGCAAAGGCTTGGATTGTCTGGGCTCTGGAGCTGGTCAACCTGATTCGAGTGCTGCTGGGAGCCCGCCGGAGGCAGAGCCTCCACTGGGTCGCAGCCGAGCGGTTCAGCCAGTTTACGATCTGTATTTTCTAAACATCAGACTAGAAAGCTGTTTGTTGGCTCAGACTCAAAGAGGCAGATTTAGCCGAAGCAGAAAGGTTTTGTTGCGCTGCCACTGGGTGGCGGGATGAGACAACTGACTGATGATTTATGATTGGTTTGGAATTTATTGCGTAATAAATCTCAGGGATAACCACGGCCAAATCAAACCCAATTTCAAGAATGTACAAAAACTTAAAAGACAGATACTTCGAATTTGGATGAAATTTGAATGGATTTTTTCCAGACTTTGCAACATGTTGCTCTGATATCAAAGTGCACATAAAACATGATCAGTCAATCGAACACCTCCTGAGCTGAATCAGACAAATCCTGACACATTTCATTTCAATACAAAAAGTTATATTAAAAAAACATATTTGAGAATTTCCAAAATCCCCCTCTTTCCTCTGTCTGTAAAACATTAAAATATTTTTTGATTGCCTAACTTGAACTCACTCACATCAGTTCGTCAAATCAAATATGATTTGGGCCCCTGAGTTGAAAATCCCACCATATAAAACCCCACATGCAAAGGTGTTAGCTGATGGGTTGCAGCCATCAGGGATATCATGGATACAAGGTTTGTTTGAATGTCAGACACTTCTCTTAAATTTCCAAAGAACATGCTTGAGATCTAAGTTATTTATTTCTTCTTTTAGTTCTCCAGCTCTAGATTTAACAGTTAGGGAGGGGATGTAGGTGGAGGCAGTCCTCCTCCAGGCCTACAGTTCAGCAATTCAATCAAATATGATGGATCCGATTTAAATCCTTCTTGCAACTAAACCTATAAGTCATGCTCTGTTTCACTCTGAAATATGTCATATTATAGGAGACAATGTAACCTCTGTTTCACTGTGACTTTGACCAATTGCCTCACTTACTAAATACATGGTCTTTGCACTGTGATGCAGTGCTGCTGCTTGTTCCTCAAGCTCAGTGAGTGTCATCTTATATTTCAGGTATATTTCTTTATGTCAGGTGAGGTGGCACTCCTCCACTATAAAACACAGCGGAAAACTGTGGCGTACTTGGCCATAAACAAAACTCATCTTTCCTTTGACAAATTGGAAAGTGTTCACTGTGTCTAATGTTACTGACTGTGCATAATGCAGCCTGTTCATAGAGTGCCTCACTAAAAATAAGGCCATTTTCCCATCAATCTTTGTCCCATGGGTGACAGTCTACATTTCATCTACCTTCATTTATTCTGCACTAAGAAAAAATGTAGCCCTCTTTACTGCCATTGTAGAATATACAATATTACACAGTGATAGTGTGTGTGTTAACATACAGCAGTGAGACTACATAACGTGCACTGAGATCAGTGATTTTCCATGTAGCCTCGAGCTGTTCAGTTCTTGAATACAGAATGAGAGGTTTGCATCCTCTGGCACCTACACCACAGCTTGCGCTTTGAAAAGTACATTGAAGCATTAACATGTGGCGTTGCTAACCTAAAGTGAACTCACATAACCCCTCAAAAACCTCATGATTCATCCGAGCCCCCTAACCCGCGGCTAACCCCAAGCACTAACCCACCACCGCTTTGATGGTACGATTGATGCCATGCTGATTATTGTACGAGGAGAGAAAGCGATTGCCTTCCCTTTGTGTCAGCAACATTCCCTGGCTGGGGCTTCTTCTCCAAGACACGCATGCACACAAACACCACTGCTGGTTATGCAAGTACAATCACACACACACACACACACACACAGCTAGTTGCCGAAGCAGAAATGAATCCAAACATTAATTTCATATACAAACTTTCACGTACAAACAATACCAAACACAATCCCGAAGCCTGAGCTCAGAGAACTCCTCAGGGGCACGGAGGGGATTAAATACTTTCATAATGATATGTTGCATTGTGCAACAGACAGACGTACTGAGAGCGGATCAGTGCAAGTCTTCAGGCTTTGCTACCTTCTCATACTGAGAAAGACAGACAGCAGGAGGAGGCAACTGGGTTAATGAAATGTGTTCATGGGGCTTTGATCGCCACCAAGTTGTAGATCCGAATGGAGATGTAATTCTAATTGGGACTGAAACTCCCGGATGAGATGTGATCAGAGCCTGTGATGTGGAGTAGTTGTGCCAAGAGAGAACAGCACAGTGCTTCATGTTGAAGATGTGGGGCTTGCAGAAACAAAAGGAGCCCTGTATAATGTAAATTAGCCACCTTAATTTCTTAGAATAGGTGTGTGGATGTATATGTGGTAAGAGTGACAAATCCTAAGGGAGTCGCAGTGAACGTGCCAGATTCTGCTGCTGGTACAATAATAAAAGGAGACGTAATCATGAGGGAGGGTTTGGGTTGTTTTGTATGTGGGTGTAGATGGGATCTCATAACTTCTCCCTTATCCCCTTTACTCCACAGATCATTCCTTTAATTGAGGTGGAGGCTTTTCATGTGAATGCTGCAGGCTTCTGGCAAAAGTCTATCTTCATCTCCCTGCAGTTAGCGTGTAATGTGCCTGCTTCAGCACTTGCCTTTCCGCTACAAGATCATTAAACCGCCATGCCATTCATCATGTCTGATTCGCTCCTGAGAGGGAGCAAAAAAAAAAAGTGCGACACAACCAAAGTCTCCTTTCTCCTGTGTTTAATACACTCCCATTTCAATGTCAAACTCAGCTTGAAATGAGTGTGGAGATGAATGAGCCTGATGTAAATAAGAACCAAGCAAGGATATTTCTCCTTGCTCTGCTCTCAGCCTGCCACTTTCAAACTGATGGCTTATCAATCTTGTGGCAAATGACATTAAAATGCAGATTCACACCATTTGTGTGGTGCACAGCGGTGATGTCTCCTATTAACACATTAGCATGAGTCAGGGCTAAAAAAGGTCCATTTAGTTCACTGATACACTTACTACACATAAGAGGCAGTAGATGCAGGCTCTGTTATCTCTTCCTATGCAGCTCAAAGTCTATTTTCATATTTTCTTTTCTTGTAGCCGTTCAGCTGTAGCTTGTTCCTGCCATGTCTCTGGCGTTTTGGGCATCAAAGTAAAGCCCCACTTGTCAGCCCCTGCCAATCAGAGGGAACAGAACGCGCCTGTAGTCAGCTCTCCTTAACAGCAGTAATGTGTTAACATCAGATTCAGTGAGGGCTCAGCTGGTTTGGATGAAACCAGTTTGCCAGAGAATGATGGAAGCATTTAGAGCATTTAATTGACACAATGACACTTTAAACTTAAACATAGCTAAATCCAAAAGTTACTGCTGAGCCTGTCAGCCACAGAGGACCAACCCCACTTTTCTTGGTTTTAAAGGGACTATACTATTTATGAGAGGAGGGGGTGGCTCGCCTTCATGGGTGACTGGGGGGAAAATGCATGACCCTCCCTTCTCCATAAATAACCATATTGTTTTTTTGTTTTGTTTTTTAATTTACACAAAATGTAAGGATTGGAGGCAAGGCAACAGGCAAACACCATGGCCAGCATTAACATGCATAGTATGCATGATGACTTTTTTTTCCAAATAAATGGTACACAATAGTGGCAGCAGTGGCCAAAACTTACCCTTTGGTGTTTGAAAGTTAAAGTTGAAAACAAAAATCTGGATTCAAAGAAGCCTTGGTTTTTCACTACCATACCACTGCCATACACGCAGGAGCACAAAATTTAATGCTTTTAAAGGATCAGGTTTCGTGCAAATGATTTACTTTTGGCATCATTTTAAATGAGACATGTATAATAAAGTGATTTTGATCAAATATTAGTATTTAAAGCTTATATTTGGTTATGTTTCCTGACAGAAGTGTAACATGCCTTTCAAACCAGTGGGATTCTGAGTTTGGAAGGCTTTTGAAATGAATACAAAGTGCAACCACTGAGATTGCCATGTCCCTCCCCTAAGCCAAAATAAAAAACACAAGTTTCTCCCCAGTGCTTAATAAATTATTTGACACTCCTCCCCCATTTTGCACCACCTCTTTCCAACCCTCATAAATAACGAACAGTCTCTAAGGGAATTAAAACAAGAGCACCATGGGGTGGACAACATCATTTAATACTGGCAGTTTAAATCCCTATATCGCCTGAGAAAATGTAGCTACACAAATAAAGAAGGAACTGCCTTCCCCCACAGCTCCTCTCGCTGAGCTGACCGACAGTCAGAGAACATGTTTGCACTCAACAGCTCCATTTTCAGCAGACTGTCAATGTGTGGGATTGTGTGAATCTGAAGTGGGATGTTGCTGGCAAAGAAAATGCACACTCTGTTGGTTCTCTGGACCAGTAAAGGTTAAAAGAGACACTGGCCCATAGAGGCCGTGGCGGGGAAAGGGGGATCATGTCCAGTGTCAACAAGCAGCTGTTCGAAAGGTTAATTTCACCAAACAAGCAGATTGGATATTAACCTCAGTTTGAGGCCCTTCTAGCATCTATGCAGTCTTGGAAAAGTTACGCCATGTCACTGAGTAAAATTAAGTCTATCTCAACATATCCCTTTCACCATTACCTTAGACCTTAGTACTTAACAGGAAAAGATCATGTTTTGGCGTAAAATACCCAGTGCGGTGGCATAATGGTGCTAGGTATGCTGCTGATGTGTCGCTAAAAAATAACCAGTCTTATTATTTTTTGGTCTCCAACAGTGGCCTGTGACTTGGTAGCCATCTCACCTTGGTCTCATGCTTCCACCATCTTCTCCACCACCCTATGATGAAGTCATCTCATATACTACGTCATTTTAGAAATGTTAATATAATAGACAAAGTTGACGAGAAATAGCTAGGGCACTGTCAAACCTGTGCTTACGAAGTTAAATTTGACTCAGCCACCTGGTTTTTCCTTACCTCTTCCCCTCCGCTGTGAAGTCACCTGAGCACCCTATAATTTCAAGGACTCTAAATCTTAATTTTCCACACCAACCTTACAATCTCTCATTGTACTGGAGAATTTATCCACAGCTCCCGGCTGCTCAGGGGCACTGTGCGCTATCTGTCATGAAAGTTCATTCAGCATCCTCAAAGAGCAGCTTCACAGGCCATCAGTGTCATGAAGCTCTCTGCCATGAGCGCTCACTGGTGACAAATAATCCCCCTCCTACCCTCTCTTTGTGTCTCTCATTATTCCCTATTCTCTCTGTGTGGAGACACGAGCAAGCCTCTCCCCGCTCCAAAAACAGAAGACACAGTCGTCTGTGTCCTGCGCTCTCTCTGCGCTTTGATTACACAAAGCTTTTGTCTTTTATCTTCCTTTTTGTAACAGCCTTTAATTCTGACTCTTTGCTGGTGTCAAAAATGCTTTCAGTCAATTCTTTGAGCATCCGAAAGTAGTTTGCAAACAGAGCAGACTTTCATTGGTTAGCCCAGATTCCCTGCAACATTCCATGACATGGCAGAAGAATTTTCAGCTATTGATTAGTCAGTTTTGAGATAAACTAATTATGAATCCATGAGAGCATCAGATGGCGTCCCTCCAGGTACTACTTAGAGCCCGATTAATCAGACGAGACTCACTCCGAAAATGACAATGGAGCTAATCAATACTGATGGGAGAGCATGTCGCTGTTCTCTATCAAGGCCGTTAAACCCTCGTCTGCGGAGGTTTGCCCTAATTCAATCCGACACTTTAAATGAAATATCTTCAGCCGTCATTGATCTCAGTGAAACGCTACCCTTGTGATCCAACACAGACATGACCCAAGGGCACGGAAAGAAGTTGTAAAATGAAAGCTGTGACATGAAAGAGAAGGAAGGAAAGGAAATGAGAGATTGGAGGAGATGGGAGAGGAGAAAGAAGGTGTTAGAAAGAATAGAGAAGATAGATTAAATGAGGAAGAGGAAGCAAAGGGTGAGCGACAGGACTAGAGATTGAACGAGTATGATCAAAGCAGTGCAGAAGACTGGAAGAAGCAGACGATGGAAGCAACGGTGATAATGGAGAGCTAAATTGAGGGACCAAAGCTGGAGATGCGGGTCAAGTCCCTCAGGGTTCACTAGTGGAATCGTGCAACACAGTCAACTGCTCGCAATCAACCTCTATGAACTGTAAGACTCCGACACATACCTGCACCATATCTTATCACCTCAGAGCTCATGCTAAGTACCCAGCTACTCTCATCTATCTACCATCTACTGCTACAAATTAGTTGCATCACTTCCTTTGCACCAGAGAATATATTCAATGAATCTTTTAGATACTAACACCAGTATGATACCTGAGTTTTGATCAGTTTTCCAATAACTTACGAACATGTTTTTCTACCAAAGATTTTTTTTCATTTCACAAAGTTCTAAAATGTTAAAACCTGTCAAAGACAAACTATTTACAAGATCTCTGCATAAATAAAAAAGTCTTTCCAACCTGACCAGACATTTATTGCCAACTTTCCATACTCTGACCCACAAACACATTTCAGTCGGTACCAAAAAACAGTTGAGGTTCAATACCCAGCACTACTTGCTGAAAGTTTAATCATCATAAAACAAAAGAAGACAGACAAAAAATGTCAGATCAAAACCGAAATGCCACAGCCATAGAAAAAAAAGACTGTCAATTCAACAAGCCACTCCACAGGGGTTCAAAGCAAAAACCACTTTCAAACAGGGTCGAGGCAAAGTCAAGACAGAAACCAGAGCAAATAAAGTGTTTTAACCACATGTGGTGGCTTTTATTGTATAAACCCAATACAAAGAGTTAGTGTTTTTTCAAATGTAAATTTTTTTTTAAAGGCCAGGATTTAAGTCTGATCACAGACCAAAACAAAATTCATTCAAATGTTTTTAGCTTAGAAAAGAGCACTTTTTAGTTAAAATTCAAACTGCTCGAATGTGATGGAAAATTGAATCTACAATCAATAGAGACTTGTTTGACACTGAAATTCAGTGTAGGCCTATTAATGTGTGTTCTGTGCAGCAGAGGCAATCCGAATGCCCTGTTCTCTAACAGTAAGCTAGGCTAATGCTATTGTTGCTTGTTTTGTTCGGAAACTAGCAAGCTGAGCTACATGGATAATCACAAAGATAAAAGCTAACGGTAATGTTCACTTGTCACATCAGTTAGATAGTTGTGGCAGTGAAAATTAAATAAAGTCATTGCAACAGTTTGATTAGACAAAGTAGCTTGAATTTGAATTAATTTGAACAGAGTAGTGCAAGAATGAGTCCTAAAATCCAGAAATGGTCGCATTTTAGCAGAGGTTCCCTTGTCTCGAAGTCAGTGTTTTTTTGAATGGGTTTTCAGTTAGATGCCTGAAATAAGACTTTCATGTTTTGTTCTACTACATAAAATACATCAGTAAATACCCTGGGTCAAATACACTGGTAAATTTTGAAGCTTTTTTGTGTCTTAAAAAGGGTAGTTGCTAACAAGACATCATGCCGACACAGCTTTACATCCTTGTTGCAGTGGCAATGTTTCTCTGGTCTCTGTGCGACGCGCCCACGTGTGCGCACTTGCGCGAGACCGTGAGACATGGGCACCGCCTTCATGTGTGTTCACGTGCTTTCGCTGGTCTCGCGCGCACACGTGGGCACGCTGCACAGAGAGGCAATTAGAGCTGCAGGCTACAGTGAGGCTAAAAGCAGAGTTCAAATGACGTTTTTCCAAACAACTTTTTATGTCGCGGCTTCAGGACACTTGGATCACTACGGACAAGCAGTATGGAGATATTTTGTGGTTTCAATTATGTGTTTTTGGACGTTTGAATCAGGGCGCCGTCAGCCTCCATTAGGTGGAGTTTTGTTGCTACCCACTCTCCCCTTGGATCTCCGCAAGGGATGTGAGGACTCTAAAACTTCACCTGAGCCTCCCTCGGCATATGGGTGAGTAGATAATGGCTGAATTTTCATTTTTGGGTGCACTATCCCTTTAAGTCATGTGACAATTGTGTAGTTCATTTATAGCCTAACATTAGCTTTTCACTTCTGGTGATTGCATTTAGGCTTCAAAAATCATAAATTGATGTTCAATGGGAAGATTATCTTGCTGAAGAAAACATGCAAGTATCACAAACAGTTGTCTGCCGCACAGCTTATTTTCTGCAATATTCCAAAATCCAATGGAAAAATCCCATAAGCTTTTAGACAAGGGAACCAGGGAGGTGCTAACTTCTGCGTCAGCCTACAGAAAAATGTCATTCGTGGAGCACTCTATAAGGCCTGTGGTTAACAAACGCCTAAGAAACTTTCACGTTTTGTTCTACAACATAAAATATATCAGTAATTACCCAATGTGTAAATTTTGAAGCTTCTACATGTCATGACTGTTGCTGTCCTACAAATAAATGTCTGCCCAGCAGCACTCTCTTACTTGTTAGTTGTAATTTTAAATATTTTAAAAATCCTTTGGTTCCTGATTTTGGACTACAAAAGCTCCAAGGCTCTTTGAATGCCTTTTTTTAACTTTAATTATCATCGGTTAAACATCAATTAATCAGTTGTTCTATAAGTAATCAGCAAAAACAATGGTGTAGTGTTAGTTGGGGAGGGATTGTACCATTGGGTAGAGGGGTAGATTACCAAGGAGGAAGTGGGTATAACTCTCCTATATTCCAATTGCTTTTTGGCTAATTGATGGGTATACTGTACCCAGAAAAAGAGGTGGGTATACCCCTGTATGCCTGCATATACCCTCCCCTACTACCCTCCCCAAATTTTAAATCCAGTGTTGAAAGAAAATGTGAAACGGTAAAAGGAGTGGAGAAATATGCTCATAAGCAGAAAATACTTGAATCATCATCTGAAACTGGCAAAGTCCAAACACACTGGACCCTAACACTGCAGTCCTGCTAAAAGCACTGATAAGTAAGCCTGACTTGGCAACCACGCAGCCTACCTGCTGGTCTTCAGAGCAGCATTCACCACAGTTAATGACTTCTCTTGGGCTAATCAAAGTGCTTACTTAGGCAGCTTCATTCACCCGACCAGACTATATCTACCCCCGACATGACTACAGAGGGCTGGCACGCCATCACGCCTGCCTACTGGGTTGATGGTGAGTGAGGCTTAGACAAATCTCTCTGGTAAGGTCATTAGTATTCCCTGGGGATGAGATCCTGAGCCCTCTCAATTCTGCAGCTTCTGGTTGAATGAATGAGAGGGTTAACACTATCAGTGGGCCCACAGCCAGCTCTGGCCTCACACCGGTCCTGTGGGATGGGACACCAGATGCCGCAGCATCTCACTTGTTACACAATCAAGGAAATAATTGGTGCGCCTGACTTGGGCGTGTAATTCAATTAGGGCAATAAAGAAGTCGTTATTATTCTCTGGAACAAATACAAAGAGGGGAACATGACAGGAGCTACAGCTTCTTTGGGAAAAATTGGATATAATCTTTTTCAAGCAAGATTAAAAATCACTATAAGTTTCCAAGAGTTTACAGTTCTGATTTTTCTTTTCTGTGGCATATCCCCATAGAGATTTGGGTTGGCTATACTATTCATGTGCAATCCATTTTAGAATTTACAATATGACTGCTATGGATTTTTTGGTTTCATGACGTTTGGTTGCATTGGTTTCTTATCAGACGACTCTTTACAGCCTCATACAGACAAAAATCGATGCTGCAAGCCAGTGAATCTATTCAGCCATCCATTATTAAAAATGTTCCAGCCATTTGTGAGAGCAGGCTGTGAGTGATACTAAATAGATTAGGATGAGCCCTAATCCACATCTGTGTCTCATAAAAACAGACCTCAGACAACGGTTCCCCCCAAGGTAATATTTCAATAACAGAAATGGTAAAACCTTTAGGTGCATCCTCAGCCCTGAGGCATCTTCAAGATGTTATAAAGGGAGCAGAGGGCAGTGTGATGGATAGAGCTGAACATACAGCTTCACATAAAGTTTGTCATTATCAAGAGAGGTGAACACAAAAAAGGAGACCACCAGGTATGGAGCCTTCTGGAGGGCAAACTGCACCACCTTTACTTCTATGCATCATAACAGTAAGTTTTAGCTCTTTTAATGTTGACTAGTTTTAACCCTAGTTGGTTATGCATCACAGTAAGCAGTACCAAATTGATCAAATATGAAAATTAGGCTTTTGACTTTGCCTTATGATTATCTCCTTCTGTGAGTCCCAGTTAGTCTGCGTTTTCACTCACAACTGCATGACTTACTGACAACAATATGTGAAGATGCGTTCAAGCACAGCTTCAGATATACCCTATTTATCACTTTCCCGTGCATCACTAAGCTGCCTTGTTGATCTGACAGCACCTTGCAGAAGTGGTTTGTATATTTACAACCAACAACCAGATACACTCATTTAGAGCAGGTGCAGTCTATCTGGAACAATCCATGTTGTGCATTCCCTTTTGTTCATTCCCACGAGCCTCTCTAAGCGCTTTATAACACCGCAACAAAACACCAAGTGGCAAAATCGCACATCTCTCATCGCAAATTGATGGTAAATTGTCTTACCTGATATCTAGCGGCTGAAGAAGGGAGGCTCTCTCTCTCTCCTCACCGCAGCTCTTTATTCACACAAGCAAACCAAGGTGGCTTTTTAAAGGAGGTGCAGCGTCGGAAAAAGCAGTTTTAGCTCTCCTTAAGGATGTTCCTGGAGTGCGGAGAGGACGACTGTCAGCGCGGGGATCCGCGGGAGGAGAAGCTCTCTTCAGGCTTGAGAGAAAGCGGCAGCAGCCTGCAGACCTCCGAGCGCCAAGCCCGTCTGAGCGCTCAGCGGGGGAGTGCAGCTGCTCGGCCGGACACCAGGTGGCGGTGTCGCACATCAAATCCCTCGTAGTGGCTACCTGTGAGGAGGGTGCTCCGTGTTGTGGCGTCTGGGAACAGGATGGAGACGGTCTCAGAGGTGTCCTGCCCTGCAAAAAGATTCGTGGGATTAAAAGAGGAAAATAACACTGTTGTCACAATCAGCAGAAGAGTCCTGGAGGTGATTCAAGAGGGTCCCAAACTTCTTCCCAAAATACCATTAGTAATGCAAAACACATTACTCTGATTTTTTTGGCATGCACAGCGAGAATCCAGGGTAAAGAATATCCATGACTGCATTTATGTGAAAATGCTCATCACGTGGTTTGAGTGCACTTATTTCAAATTGCTTTGGATGGACTCTGTCAAATGAATATAATGTAAAAAACAAAAAAAGTACTATAAGCATATTAATTTTTGTATTGAGAAGTGCATTGTGCAAGTGTTAAACTCAGTGATGTGATATCTACAACCTAAAATGTTATATCAACTCTAATCAAAGAAGTATTCAGATGATTTGCTCAGTAAAAGTACCAATAACCACAATGTATAACTATTTAATCAAAATCCAACTGGACTTAAAGGTCCAACGTGTAGGATTTAGGGGGATATATTGACAGAAATGGAATGAGTATATTTTCTTAGTGTATCACCACCAGAAAATAAGAATCATATTTTTTTAGCTTAGAATGAGCCATTTATATTTACATAGGGAGAGGGTTCCCAACTCCAGAGACCACCATGTTGCACTGCCATGTGTCTACAATAGCCTAGAATGGACAAACTTGACACTGGCTTGAGACAGAGACATTCTTGTTTTTGCATCAGCCACCATAGTTAGAAGCCCCACTGCAACAAGAACATCACCTTTGCTGTTTCTTCTTCTTTTTTGTAACATGAAAATGCTTAATTTGGTGTTTTTGTCAGTTTAAAATCACCAGGTCCATTTAATTTGGAGAGGAAAAGACTTCCGCCGATAATTCAGCTCCTGGTGAAAACCTCCTGAATGTCTTGGTCTTGATTTAGTTAGAATATAAAGGTGAGCACACATTGGTAGGTGCATGGGCTCCGACATGCCAAACAGCATAATTTTTTTTAGCATAACATACCTAATCCCAATGGTAGAGATAGCTCAATCAGGTTAAAGTTCAACAACACAGATTTCATTAAGACAAAGCGACTTACAATGTGTTCAACCAAACAGTTGAGCAGGACAACAAAGGGATAACATGAAAATACTAAGTAATAGATACAAGTATCTCGACAGTGTCATATGGTACATACCATCACGTTAAGTCACCACTATGATAGGCTGCAGTTGATGCAGTATAAGTATTATTTCATGTGTCATCCACCTCAGCTTGAGATCTTGCAGTAATAGCTCTAGTTACCCAATTAATCAAGTAAAGATATGCATTTCATTAAACAGCAAGCATATGCCATTTTTTTTAAATGACAAATTTATGGTGGTTTGATTTTTTTTTTAAATACTAAATAAACACTTTGCATATGGTTGGCAAAATCTAAAAAACATGTATTTCAACATGCTCTACATGGTTGTTGATAGAAAGTGATGTATGTCTTGTGTAGTATGAAGCACTTACTTTTCAGTGGTTGAGTAACAATATTCTCAAGTGGTTTAATGTCCCACGTTCTGGTAAGTTTTTCCTCATCAATTATGGTGTGAATGTCTCTAATTTTGTCAAAATTAAAGTCCTCTACTACTTTCATGTTTCTGTGTTATGTTAAAATATGCCTCCTCCTGGAAATCTACACCTATGAAGATGTCAAAGTATCAGACTGTACAGTCCATCGTCCCTACAAATCTACAAAATTGACTTAATAAAGTACAACATTAGTGAAACATTTGTTTGTTGAGACTAGACTGGTGATTTTGTTTAAATGTAAAATAAATAAATAAATAAATAAACACATCCTGTCTTGTGCTTTGACTTTTGCAGTATTAAACCAGGAACACGATCTTTCCCAAACCATAACCAAGTGCTGTTAGTGCCTAAAAATAACCATTAAAAATCCCATTATGCTTTAGTTGCTACAAGCAGATATTTTTTTGCAAGAATGGATGTTGTAAATTATCAACACACTGTCAGTAAACAAATGTTTACCACCAACACCTTCTCATTATGTTAACTGAAAACACTTAGACTGGCATGTTTCTTTCAAAACACATTTCCTGTTTAAATCACTAGTTTTGACAAAGTGGATAAGAACACACCATTTCTCTTCATTCTTTGCATGGCCATGCCTTTGTTTGCAACATAAGATATAATTTTACTATCAACATTTCCTGGCTAAAACAAAACACAGACAGGTACTGTTCAGTTCAGTTAATTTATTGATTTAATCCATGTTCTTGAGTGCAGCACTAGTTTCCTTTGTTCAAACTTACCCATTCATCCTTCTTTTCCTCCTCTTGATATGTTTTGGCATACCCATTCTTACCATGCTTTCCTAGGAACTAAATGGAGTGGCAACCAAACACTTATCATTTCTGTGATTCTTAATGGTTATAGATATGCATATCAGTGAGGAATACTTCAGTCTTGTTTGTATCGTTCATGTTTACTGATAAAAGTAATCCCATGTATCTTGTTACACTTGCTACACCTGTATCTGGAGAAAGGGGTTAAGACAATGAAGTATGAAGTATAGTTCTGCTTAGGCTGGTTGTTCAGTGTTGAAGGGCTCAGTTAAGGGGTTTTTATCGATCAAGAGTAGAGGATGTGGCTCTGTGTGTGTGATGTTACCTTAAACCTAGAATAACTGATTTGATGTGAACACAACATTGACATATCATCGTTTTACTTGATATTGTGAACTGACAGGAGAAGACTTACCTGCAAGGATTCCACAAAGGACGTCCACTGCTAAAAGTACAGGAGGTCTTACTAGCAAGAAGACTTACCTGCACAGGCCCAAGGACTGGCTTTGCTGTGATGGATCTGCCTTTGGTAAGAAGATTAGGTAGCCAGGTTTCCTCCTGTTGGTATTGTTGGTGGTAATAATGCAAAATGGCTGTGATATTATCTGTTGTCTCCGCTGGCTTGTTAGCTCCTGCACTAACTGCTACAGTAGCAGTAGATCCACTTGCCGCAGGCTATCCTGACCAGGCCAGCCTTACAGGGCCCAGCTTGCACCTGACATCAATATGACGTTAGAAAAACACAGGAGTCTTAGTCTAAGAGACTTTAAATTGGGTCGACGATATTTTAAATGTCTGACAATGTTAGAATTTCACTTTGTGTGAATGTCAACATTATGACATTTTGCAGATGTTGGGTTTTTGCTCTTTGTTCTCCATACCTTACAAGTTATGTCATTAGTCTATGTCAAGATGACATCCACATGAGACGACTGGAAGACGTTTGATTTTGGTTACTTAACAGCACAATGTCATCTGTTCTCAGTATTCTACATCAAATTGACCCTGGCATTAGATGTTGTCCTAACAGTGAATGAGGTCAGTTCAAAGGTTCTGCCTGGAGAATCAGAGGAGCAAGAACATATGGCCTTTCATTTGACATCAAAATGGGAAATTCTCATTTGAAAATCAAAATGTATTAAATAAATAACTGCAGGACTCACTTTGCTGAAAAGTATTCATGCAATTAAATCTTCAGATTTCAGTAGGGTTTTGTTTTGATAGAAGGTTTATGATTATCATTTAAAAGAATTTTGGATGTTCATGGGGTATAACCCTACCACTGATGCACCAACATCCATTTAACATCAGTCATAGTCCAACCACATGTCCCTTTGTAAAAACAAACAGAGACACATGTTGATTCACAGGACAGCGTTGTTTTCAACTTCACTTTACAATTCAAAAAAGCTGTTTGAAAAAGCTTTCACTCATCTTTTTTGAGTGCTTGTGGTTTCCATAGAAACCACCTCGATACATACAAAGACGTGGGATTGTGGTTTTGAACAAGATTGGATTTTTCCAGATCTACACCTGAGGTCACACACACACACACACACACACACACACACACACACACACACACACACATACACACTTCAACAAACACAAACACTTCCACATTTCTCTCTCCTCCACCTGACCTGCTCTAGCCTCTTCCAATCTCTGTTTCCCTGACATCACTAGAGAGGGACAAAACAAGTGGTCACTAATGATTCCTGGCTGGGGGGGGGGGGGCAGATTTTGTCAATTCAGTCACTAAACAGTCACTAAAAGATGTTACAAATCTATCTGTTAGCTTGTTATTAGGAGAAGTAGTGATGCACAGGTCAACACAAAACCCACAGGGCGGGTTTGGGTAAGCTTATGAGAAAATATCACATGTTCAGGTGGGCTGGTCAAAAAGTGACAAAGCAGTGTATTAACAACTTACAGAAACATTGCGTGCAATAGTCCACCTTCCACTTTCTCTTGCCTTCTCTCTAGCAGTTTCTCTCTCTCTGGCTCTCTCTCTGAAACAAACACATCTGTCCTCAGTCCTGGGACCATTTTTTAATGTTAACACTTGGTTGAATAGGCATTATCACCAGGAGTACAGTGGTATTTGTTTAAGTAGCCTACCCTGCACTCACACTGTTAAGTTCAATCAGGAGAGTCTCGTTCTGAGAGTAAATAATGTTTATTTACATGTGCACATAAGTATGAGACATATGAAAAGTCTTTGGCAATTAGACCACACTGTAATTTCATATGCTCCGGGTGGGTGGTAAAAACGTGGTAGATTAGGGAACCCTATGGAGTCTGGAAACTGGTGGGAGATCTGAGGATCTGGATGTGAAAAGGAGTGGGCTTTTGATGAGCTCATCCTGTGCTTTGGATAAGGTGACTGGAGGTGAATAGGATGGAGGAGGGCACAACAATTCTGTCTAAAATGACAGCTGACAGGAGCAGAGAGGAGAACAGATTTATAGTTTGGCAGTACCAACAGGAATGGCTGAAGGAGATTGTGGCAAAGTTTTATTGACTAACTAGAAGAGGGAATGCCCATAATCAGCTGGTTGGAGGAAGCGCTGGGAGTGGGATAGAGAGAGAACTGTGAATGAATGTAGTATAATTGAGACCCATTTTGAAGGTTATGTAACTACTATTTCTACGGCGGCAAACAGCTGTTACTGTTTAGCCTTGTATACACTGTATGTCCTCTAAAGGTGGAAAAAGTGTGTTGCAAACAAAGACAAAACAAAATAATCTGTCACTTGGGGATCTTTCTCTAAAGAAGAGGCACTGCACCAGCACTACAATATTATACTGTTAACAAAAGTAGTAATGATGACCAAGCAAACCCATGCAGACTTTATTTAGTCATGTGGAAGTAACAGTGTTGCTAGTCCAGGTGCACAGTTGTCCTTAGTTCATAGATTTTGGATGTTTTTATAAGCGTCATTAAAGCTCACCTTTTGTTGCCTACTACTCTGCATCATTTGGGTCCCTTAACTCATACATGACACAGGTAGTCTTCCTCCAATCGAGAGCTTCCACACGGAGAGGCACTAAAAGAATCACATGCAATAGGTGAGTTGAACACGAGAGCAACCTACAGAGGAGATGTGTTGATTAAAGACATTTAAAATAACGTGAGGGTCATGAATGATATCGTTGTTGAGTTGAATCTATGTCTTACTGAGAATAGTATTTCTATTTCTCATTAACTGTTTTGGACTATACATATCCTCAGAGAGATGTTTCTTGTAAACGTCTGATTTAACATTATTTGATTTGTCTTACATAAGTTCCTTAAAGACTGATCTTTGACTAATCAGATCGGTAGATGCTTACCTTTAACTTTAATTTCCCTCCAGGGGGCAGGTTGGCATCTGGTTTTTTCGCAATAAAAGGTTCCAAGGGTCTTCAACTTAAGATATAAGTTAGTTCTGTTCATTGAGATCAAATCACATATGTGGCTGTCAAAATGAATTTTCTCACTCTGTTGAACTATAATGTATTTTAGAGGAAGACAAGGGGCTTTAATCGCCCATACACAAAAGATCACATGTGCTAAAGCAATCAGACAAAACACCAGAATTTATAATTCTTTCAGGATGAGTAACGAGGATCTAGTCTAATAATGACTTAGATCACACGTGGACTCTGATGGGCTCATCGATTAACTGAGTTAAATTTGTGCTTTTAAGAATATTATTTGATAAAGAACGATCAAGCCAATTGCTACTGAAGTCACCTGAAATAATCATTTCACCTGGGTTCCTAAATGAAGTCCATGTCTCTGAGAAGGTAGGTACTTAAGGTTTGTACTGAGTGACCTATACTCTAATTACTCTAATTAAGTCTAATTTTTAGACCTATAACTATCAATTATGAGTCAAGGGAATAACAGAGTGAGGCAGGGGAAGTGTCTGAGAGAGGAGGGAAGGAGAGCCATAGTACAAACACATATACACACACACACACACACACACACACACACACACACACACACACACACACACACACACTAACCTTTCAGCCTTCTAGCTTGAGTTCTGTGCCCTCAGGTTACAACTGAATGCCATTTGCAACACCACCCGAAAGCTATAAAGTGTAGAACAATAGTCACTGTGGTATAATTACAAGATGACTGACTGGTGTCGTCAACATTTCCTGATTCACTGTCACTTAATGATAGGCCAAATTCCAAAAACTGTACCTCACTGCCTCTGAGAAAAACAAACAAAAAACCCCACAAAATCCCACTATTATAATTCAAAAGGAAAGAGTCAAAACGGAGCTGACTTCTTAAAATGTGGCTTTATAGTTACAGTGCAGTATCATATTATTACATCTAAGCAGATACTCTTGCAGATGAGACACAACAGTGAAAAGAAAGGCAAAAGTGAACTCCATCTGCATTGATGAGACATGTCAGTTCAGTCAAAACTGTCCATGACACAACAGAAAAGGCATAGAACATTTATTCTTTTTATAGGTGTCATATCTTTGAACAGATTCAAACAAAGCTTCATCATAAAACCAAGCAGCTCACTCTGCATAGCTCTTGAGAAGGCTAAGAAGTAACCCAAGAAATAAATCAAAAGGTCCCAAACAGAAAATATTTTGGCCACCCCAGTTGCCATCCCAATGTGATTGGTTATCTGCCCAGTCAGTTTAAAATGTCTGATGAGTAGAATGAACTTTCGTTTACAGGTGCACTTCAGTCTTAAACCTGAGATCAGTAATGTGCCAGAGTACTGTCTAGCCTGCCAAAAAGCCACAGAAGAAGAAGAAGAGGATATGCTTTGATTTGGAACGGAGCTGCTGAGCAGAGCTCACTAGTGTAGAGGCTAGCAGTCAGCTTAATAAGTCTCTGGGGATTCTGGGCTACATTGCTCTCGTTATTTGCTCTGGCTCCTGAAAGAGCTTTATTTTATATTTGTGTGGTGTCACTCTTGTGTTGTGACAGGTAGGTCTATTTATCTTTTAAAGTAAACTATAAACAAGAATGTGAGACACTGCAATATAGTAATTAAAGTAGGTATGGGTAGTGGAGACAAATTGCCCCACCTGAGCCATCCCCGCACAAAAAGTCTGGACATGCCACTGGAGCCATGTTTTCCTCGTAGCACAGTGAGTCAGTCACCCACCCTGGGGATACAGAGGTTCAGCAATGTAACCCTGTAACCCTGGTGGAAAGGTCCTACACTTTCTGAACAAATTTCATAAAAGTCTTTACATTGGTGTGGTTTGTTTTTTCCAGGATTGTATCACCAACAACTAAATTGTTATATTAAAATTTATAGCATATTTAAGTTCTGTGACTTACCTCTCTCTGCCTTCTGCCTCTGCGGCTGGTTTGGCTTCTGATCTCGGAGCTGGTGAGCGCGGTTGAAGAGGTTGTCAGGAAACTATTTGCACCCGCACCTCCTCTTTATGCCCATCTGTGTGAACTCTTGTAGCTCAAAGGTTAAAGCACTTTCTCTTGAGCTACTTTTCAGTTTCCAACAAATATTCCCAGTCTTCTGTCAATATCCAATATATTTAACGCAAGTAAAACTAACTGCATTTTCTTCGTAACTCGTCCTGTCAAAGCCATGCAGGCATGTCATTACGTACTTAAAATGGATGCATATACACAATGATCAGCTAATTTGTTTTGGTGTTGAGTGGGAAGATGGTTGACTTTTAATTACAAATTTCAAAGTTCAAATCCTGCTTTTGCCATCCTGCATGTAGTCTGAATCTTTGCATTTTCCAGGAAAACTTTTCACACAGTGTCATGTATTTCACAAAGCCTCCCAGTACAAAGAGTTGCTCCTGGTGATAAAATTCCAAGAAAATTCTTTGAATAATGAAATTGCACCAAGAGTTAAGGCTAGATTCTGGTAAAGATATAAGTAATTCACAAAGCATCTTAGCTCTTAAAGGATAACAAACATTTTTCAACCTGGAGCATATTTCCCCATGTAAATTGGTCAAAGAGACTCATGTGAACAATTTTTGAAGTTGGTCCGGTATTGAGTGATATAATCATCCATAACACTGAAAATCCTTTAGACAACACTGAAGTATATTTTCTGTAAACTACTCCGGTTATTATACTCTCTCTAGATCTCACACACACCGTTTTACTGTTGGCTGACCGCAACAAGTGTAGGTAAAGAAGGTAAAGAGACACTTCAGCCACTTATAATAACAATCTGAGCCTGTCTGTGGCAAAAATAAGCACTTTTAATGGACATACAGTGAGGGTGTTCAATTGCCCCACATACTGCCCATCACACGGCTGCCAGCTGCTGCCCCCTTTCTCAATACTGGACCAATTTAAAAAAAAAAAGTGCTGTTCACATCAGTCTCTTTCATCAACTTACATGGAAAAATAGGGTCCAGTTTTTTTAAAAAAAAAAGCCAAAGTTATCCTTTAACAGTGCTCCTAAGTCAAAAAACTTACGAGAACAGAGTAGGACTTTTAAGAGGCTCAAGAGTTTCCTGTGCAGAGGAGAAAATTGTGGGAAAACAGAGATGGGGACTCGAGTCATTGTGACTTGGGCTCGAGTCGACTCGAGTCACTGTTTTGATGACTTGTGACTTGACTTGACTCGGACTTGGAAGTTAAAGACTCGGGACTTGACTTGACTTGAGACACGATGACTTGAATGACTTGAGTGTTATTCACATCATGTTTTCGGTTACAATATAAAATTAATAAATAAATTTAAAAAATAATGTTGATTACCCGGTAGGAGCGCAGGCTGAGAATGGCATTGTCATGACTGGATCACTACCCTGTCAATCAGTCATGCCCTCTCTACTTACCTTACATGTTTATTGGAGAAACAGGCCCTCTTATATCAGATAGGCATCAACATGTCGGCGGGAAGGGTACCGAGAGTCATCGTCTTCGGCTTTCGGAATTACCATTATGACGGCAAAAGACGAACAGCACAGTGCAAGACATGCGGCATAATCATCTCAACGACAACTTCAAACTTTGTTCATCATTTGAAGAGCCATTCTGCCCAGTAAGTGCTTGTCAATTAGCTAATATTATCTGGTTAGTCGGTAGTTAGCTAACGTTAGCTTGATACAATACGGGAGTGGGGTGGGGGGTGGGTCGGTTTGGTGGAACTTGTTTTTTAACTTATTTGCTAACATGAACCCCAGAAAACGTGAGCGAACATTCCGACCGGTTCATCACAAGACCGACTGTATGTTTTATGAACGAGCAACACAGGGTTAAATGAGCTAAATGGGTGATTTTGGCCACTGCTTTGGTTAGTGTGTGTGTGTGTGTGTGTGTGTGTGTGTGTGTGTGTGTGTGTGTGCACGCACGCGTGGGGGTCGTCCCTGCAAAGTAAACATTGCAGCGATGAAGTCAATGTTTACTGACAGTTACTTATATCTTGTCTTTTCACTTTATTAAGATCAGATTCTGCAGGTAAAATTACAATAATAAGGTAACTTGACTTGACATAACCTGTGACTTGACTTGACTTGCCCAAGAAAAAATGACTCGGGACTTACTTGAGACTTGAAGGTTAAGACTTGAGACTTACTTGAGACTTGCACATGTGTGATTTGGTCCCATCTCTGGAAAACAATGAGGTAAGAGAAATACTCACTGACTGCTCTTGCAGTTCAAGAGACAGACAAATACACTGTTTAACCAATTCCTTACATGCCACTTTAGGAAAGGCTAAAAAAGGACATCACCTTCCAAACGCTTTATATGCAGATTACGCTGTCCACAGCTTCAGCATGTGGAGACATCGAATGTTTGACAGGCCTGCCATGCATAGATATGTTTGCTAAGCTTTGAACAGACAGCCACTGTTTGGTAGAGGAGGTAAATGAATACTGAGTTGATGTCCAATGTCCAACATTTGCTTTATATTGTGTTTGATATTTCTCCTTTTACAACTATTTGTGGTAAAACCCCCTTTTTTTAAAATACTATTCTGAAAATTCTTTATTATTGACAATAAGGCAAAATTGCAAGACTAGAAAGATGGCCTGGGACTGGGACCCAAAAGTTCTCATTCATACACTTTCCGTGAAAATGTTTCTGCTATAAATACATAAATGGGCCCCAAAATGCAAGATTTTTGACATGTTTGGAATCTCCCATGATAAATAGAGATGAGTGTGCACTGAGTATCTGCCATGCAGGTAGCATTAGCCTGTGCACTTCAGGACTAAACCAGAGTTGGTAACAACCCAGAGTTTGTTCAGGTCGTAGCTCAGGTGACGGACTCTCATGCACATTGGGACACGGGCCCAGTATCTGCCAGCAGATGGGCGACCAGTGACAATGCCAACTCTGTTGAGAGAGAAGCAGAAATCTGTAAAACCATCATCTTAATTCTGCTGATGGAAACAGAATTAAGATGATGGTTTTACAGATTTCTGCTTCTCTCTCAACAGAGTTGGCATTGTCAACTCTGTTGAGAGAGAAGCAGAAATCTGTAAAACCATCATCTTAATTCTGTTTCCATCAGCAGAAACTCTGCACAGAGCTTATGAAGCCTCTGAGATTATTGTAGCTTTTTCCCTTTACAGAAAATGTGCTTTTGGTACAGATTTTATATTAGTGTATAATGCACTTACAGACTTTTTTTTGATAGAAAGTCATCCTCACAAATATTATTACCAGACTGTGAGTACTGACTTACCTTTGGTAGACGTCACCACGTGAGGTCACTCCAAAAACAGTTCCGTCAGTCCCCACTTCAACCATTTTCATGGGTTGCCCTGCCACTTGTGTCCAGCCTGAGGTGCCACAGCTTACTGAGTTTATTGTCTGTCATAAGAAGCATACATGGAGTCGTCATGATTAATGAATGAGTATAGTCCATGTGACCTAACAGTAACACCAACACCACCAAGAGTTAAAGACATGAGATTTCAGAAGTGCCAACCCGTGTGAAGTAGACCCGGTTACTCGTGTCGACTCCCCAGCATCCGTTCTTTGGGCTACAGGTGTAGTACTTCAATCTTCTTGACAGGGAATTCCACCTCAGGTAACCCACTCCACTGTAGGTCAAAGCTGAGCTACATCTCAGACAGTAGGCTTGGTTGGAGGTAGTGACTCCCACAAGTTGATCACCACCTCCAGCATCCACCTGCTGCATAGACATTTAGTCAGCAAACAGCTGTTACTGTTTAGACTTTTATACATTGTGTGTCCTGTAAAGGTGTGTTGCAAAAGTAAATCTGTCAGTTGGAGATCTTTCTCCATAGTAGGAGCACTGTACTGCACCAGCACTATGATATTGCAATGTAAACTTAACAAAAGTATTAATGATGACCAATCAAATCCATACAGACTTTATTTATTCATGTGGAAGTAACAATATTTCTAATAATAAAAATCATACTAACCAGTGGATCGTACAAAGTTGCCAGCAACGTATTTGAAGACGATGTTTGATGTACTACTTCCCCAAAGTCCTGCATATCCCACTGAGAGATGCTTGAATCTGATTGAGCTCAGTCGCTACCAAAACGATCCAATCAGGACATACGGATAGTTGTACCTGTCTGTTGCCACCACTTGCCCCTGCCCAGCGTCAATCTGTTGAGCATTATACAGCCGCGGACCCTCATCACAGTTCCAGTCTGTGAAGACAAAAGCATTACAGGGAATTACAGAGCATTCTGGGGCAGCGCCACCATGTTTGGAGGATAGTGTACGTAACTACATTAGCTGTCATTGTCTGTCACCAGTTATTTGTCATCTGTCACACTCTTGACAGAGGGAAGGAAGCAATATACTGAAGTTAGTTAAAGATAGTCATCCTTACAAATTAGGAGATATAAAATGATCATTGGATCTTGACAGCTTGCCACACATTTCAGTTTGTGATGCTGGTGCTTTTTTGGTGTTTAGTGCCTACACCTGTCATAAATTCAAAAGCTTAAAAACTTTTGAGGCTAATGTCCAATTTACAAACAGATGGGTACAGACTTTCAGATGAACAGGCCAAAAGTAACTACACAATGATCTGGACAGAGACAAGCAAGCCAATGTGCTAATCTAACACCATCTAACAAAATTAAGCATATTATGTCCGCTCACCTTTGTGTCTGACTGTATATACTACATTTAGTGTTTTCAATCATATTCACTGTGTAGTCTTTTGTGTTAGTTATTGTAAACAGCCAGTGGATGGCTCACTTACTTGGTGCAATTGGTGGCACAATTGGCCTCACAGGAGGCCTAACAGGAGGCCGCACAGGAGGCCGCGGGGATGGTCTCACAGGTGGCCGCACGGATGGTCTCACAGGAGGCCGCAGGGATGGTCTCACAGGTGGCCGCACGGATGGCCTCACAGGAGGCCGCACAGGAGGCTGCGGGGATGGTCTCACAGGTGGCTGCACGGATGGTCTCACAGGAGGCCGCACAGATGGCCGCATAGGTGGCCGCACAGATGGTCTCACAGGAGGCCGCACAGATGGCCTCACAGGAGGCCGTGGGGATGGACGCACAGGAGGCCACGGGGATGGATGCACAGGAGGCTGCGGGGATGGACGCACAGGAGGCCGCAGGGATGGTCTCACAGGTGGCTGCACGGATGGTCTCACAGGAGGCCGCACAGATGGCCGCATGGGTGGCCTCACAGGTGGCCGCACAGATGGTCTCACAGGAGGCTGTGGGGATGGACGCACAGGAGGCCGCGGGGATGGACGCACAGGAGGCTGCGGGGATGGACGCACAGGAGGCCGCAGGGATGGACGCATGGGTGGCCTCACAGGAGGCCGCGCAGATGGTCTCACAGGAGGCCGCGGGGATGGACGCACAGGAGGCCCCACAGATGGCCTCATGGATGGTCTCACAGGAGGCCGCACGGATGGCCGCCCAGGAGGCCGCACTGATGGCCGCACAGGAGGCCGCACAGACGGCTATGCAGGTCTCTGTTTTATTAATTCTGCAGACACAGTACCCATTAATGTGAGGGAGAAAAACATATGTTTTACAATAAGAAAGTCTATTTTCCCTTAAACTGCTTCAACAATTAACTTAAGCTGTTCTTTAGACACTCATCGTAAACAGCCAGTGGATGGCCCTCTTACCTGCCGCATTTGCCCCCTTTCCCCGTACTGAGGGATCACCTGTTAATATGAGAGGGAAATACATATCCATTAAAGTAAAAAAGTCTGGTCTTATTTCATTTGAACCTGCTTCAGCTATTAATTCTGTAACACAAATATAATGAGACAGTGACTTACCATAACTGATGGTCAGGTGACACAGCACCAGCAAGATGGCTGCAATAACTTTCATGTTGTCTGTGTTTAGGAGTCTTTAGTCAGCAGTGCACTCCTAGATGTTCGTCTATATCTGGGTGGTGCTGCTGACCTGCATCCCATCTGATCTGTGTCGCTTTTATACTCTAGATCCATGGGTCTGAACAATGTGCTTAATCATAGCCAGAGCTGGTTCTGCAGGCTGTTCAGGGAGGCAAGGTGACAATTTTTTATTTAAATGTATCCACCCAGTTTGACAGCTTTTGTTAGGTGGAGAATCCCATGTGGTGCTGACCAAAACAAAAGAACAACTTGTGCAGCCATCACAAATGAAGTCCTGGCAAAAGTTCAGTCAGGAAGACAATACTTTCCATGTCTAGGCTGTAATCTTTCTTTCTCACCCTGCCATTCACTCCTTGCATGCACGCTCACTCATTATCTATAGATGTTATTTGAGCCCTTAATTGAGTCATCAAGTGTTCTACAGCTAATTCACAATCAACCAGACACCTTCTCTGCTTTTTCTGCCCATAGTTCTTTCATGCTGCAGCCATGCGCGCCCTCCACCTGCCCATCACTGTCCAGTCTTCTCGTATCCATCAGCCTCATCCACCTCATCAATCACCACCACCCTCACCAGTGTCTGGACTCCATGGGGGGGATTTATCTTTCTGCCACAACAATCTCCCTTTGGTGTCCAAGCGCCAAAGACTTCTGTTAAATATCAATCAGTTCAAATCATCTGTTAATTTGTACTTGCATATTCTGTATTAAATGTTATCTTTACTTCATTCTTCTGACTCTTCTGATTGAAATCTTGTTAGAGAAGTTAAACTGTCAACCCAAGTCCAGAGAATCACCACATTGTCAAATTATTTAATCTATTAGATTATCGTTTTAAATGTATTCAATTTGCATTGTTGGAGGAAGCGCTACATCCCTTCGCTAGATAATGATCAGTAGCTTGTTGTCTCACCTGGCTCTCTACAAAGGTAGCCATATTCACCCTCCTCCAAATCCATTTTTCAAGCTCACTGGTTAGCAGGCTCTATCTGGTTTGTTTAACCAAAGTATAAAAAGGCTTGTCCTCATGAGATTGCAAGAAAATCAATGAAAACTTAATTCCAAAAATTGCAGATTACATAGTCAACTGAACCCATTAAGAAGAGCAATGTATTCAGAGTTTTTGTGAATTTGATGGTACGATTGCTTTATTGAAAGTACAGTAGTACCATTGCCAATAGTGGGATAGTTAGTGGGCTAAAACTGTACATTAGTAGTTGAGGTAGCACGTTGAAAGGCAGATAGTTAAAGTCATTGCCTTATAGAAGCTCAGTTTTAGTAAGTTTTCCAACTTTTGCCAAGAGGGAACTTTAGATATTGGTCCCTAGATTATGTTCACTGAGTTTCATGCAGATCGGTCAAACTTCCTAGGAAGAGATCGATTTGAAGTGTTTTTAAAAAAAAAATCAAAATGGCGGAAAATCTATATAACCGGAAGTTATGGCTTCTTGAGGCAAATTTGTTTCTCATGAGGAGAGGCATCTCTGTGCAAAGTTTCATGTCTCTACGACATACGGAGCATGAGATATGCCCATTCAAAGTTTGCAATTTCAGTCGGTTGCTGTAGCGCCCCCCTTTGGCCAATTGATGTAATATTGCTTCATTCGCATCCTCCCATGACCCTCTACCACTGTGCCAAATTTCACATGGATTGACCAAGTCAGTGAGGAGAAAAACGTGGAACAGACACCCCCCCCCCCACACACACACACCCACAGACAGAGTTTTCGTCATTATATAGTAAAATGTCAAAAAGTGAATCTGGAGGTTTGATGGATTTTGTTACTTTCGAACAGAGCCAGACGAGCTGTTTCCTGGTTTCAAGTTTTGGGCTAAGCTAAGCTAACCAGCTACTGGCTCCAGCTACATAAGCTACAGTGCTCATCATGCACACAGGAGATTGGTATTGATCTTTACATCTAACTCTCAAGAATTTAGATGAACATATTTTCCAATATGTCCGAGCAAAACTATTCCTTTAAAGACATTAGCTGCAGATATACATAACACAAATCTGCTGCTGAACATCTTTCTTGAAAAAATTATCTTCTTTTTTTTCCATTTCCTTGGTGACCCTCAACGTTCAAAACTTGGGGGTTTCAGCTTCTTGATGCCGCATATATTCGTTAGGAATCCCCATCAGAAAAAAATGATGGCTACTTGGACAGGAAATGACCAGTGAGGGTAATTAGCACATTCCCATCAGCAAGCACGTGAGTGATTTTAGCAGATTTTGTGGCAACCACCTGGCAACCATTCTTGTGAACCTCTCATCTCTGTCCTTCTGTCAGCCAGTCAAATGAACTATGCTGAACGATAGCATATTTTTATATTCTAATATAAAAGTAAAGGACAAAAACGGAGATGGCTTTGGATACTTAACTCAGACTCAGACAGGTATTTAGTGCATTTTAAGATGCATTAAAGTTGGTGTTGCAATTCCCTTTGAATCATAGCCACTTTTTTAAAGCTGCCTTCCTCATGCTAGTTATTATCTGCATTTCTCAGAAACCGTTCAATAATCCCCCTTACAGAGGGACATTAACCTGCTCTTCAGTCAAATGATAAAGAATCATTTTTAGAGGAAACTGATTAAATCAGGGATCAAGTCCTCCAGACACACCTAATTTGTTTTTCTTAATGTTTTAGAATTCACCAGTAAATGATTTAAATTGCTCTGTTGGTACCCTTTTTAAGAAGTTGCTCTTTTTCTTCATTTTGTGCACTTCTCAAACACAAATACCCTGAAACCCCCCAAAAACTGTATCAGGCTATTCACATGTGATGGTCCTGATAGACTTACACATTTTCTGGTGAATTCAGTGTGATGATTTGTTTACAGTGGGTGTGTGTGGTTGCTACCCAAATGATACCAAACATGTGTCTATCATAGCTTAGTTGTGTTTCCTCCTTCAGGATAATTGCTAAAGAATCAAAGAACAAGTCTAGCCCACCAATTCAAGTACATTACTTAGAACAAGAAACCTGAGTCATGGTTTCAAGGGTTTGGTCAATAGGGCTTTATAAAATAAAAACTGTAATTAAAAAAATCTCACCTTCTTTTCTTCCTAGAAAAGAAAGTGTAAAAACACTAATTAGTTGTCGTAACTTTTTATTCAGCTCTTCCTGTTTTGACCTCACTTTAATGTTCACGTTGCTACACCTTTGTGTTTACACTGAAAATTGTGGCAGATTTAACATGAAACATTCCTGATATTTGAAACAATGGGTCCTTGACATAACTAGCTACATACCCAGGCCACAGTGCTTACGTAAGCAGAGCATGTGTGTTTCCATGATAATAGATTAGTGCTGGCACACTGCCCACATAAGCAGCACTGCTTAGGCACGGTGAGAATAGAATTCTAGGTGTCTGTGTTTAGGAGTCTTTAGTCAGCGGTGCACTTCTGGATGTACATCTGTATCTGTGTGGTGCTGCTGACCTGTATCCCATCTGTGTCTCACTTTTATGCTCTAGGTCCATGAGTCTGAACATTGTGCATAATTGTAGCCAGAGCTGGTTCTGCAGGCTGGTCAGGGAAGCAAAGTGGCAATTTTTCAATTAAATGTATTTACTCTAACCTACATTTCGAATATGCACCTGGTTCGACAGCTTTTTTCAGGTCATGCTGCACCAAGAAAAATCTAATATCTAAATAGGCCTATGTTATCTTTTTAAATGTATTCAACAGGCATTGTTGGAAATCAGCACTATGACCCTTTACTGAAATTGTCAATCAAGATCTTGCATTACAAATCCTACAGAGAAAATTGATAAAATGTACTTAATGTGTCAGCAAGTTCCATAGAAAATGTGGCCCTTTGCCTTTTCAACATTTGATGGCTATTTCTACTTGCAGCCTGATGAGTAGGAGTTAGTTTTAACTATTTTATGGTTAGGTAGCCTAGTTTAATTCAGGGGTTCTCAATGTTGGGGTGTGGCCCCCTCCAATGGGTCTGCAGAAAAAAAATAGCTTTTTTGTTTGTTTGTTTTGATGATTATTGACATAGTAAATAATTTTTTCAAGTTCTACCACAAATATCTATATTTGTATTTTTGGACTTGAATCTTTGCTTAATTTGACCCTACTTGGGTCTCAAACAAATATTCACAATAGCCAAGAGCTAGTTAGCTTAGTCGAGCTTAGCTAAACTGGGAAACAGGTGACCTGGCTCTGTCTAAAGGTATGCAAATCCACTACCAGCAGCGCTAAAGCTCATTGTTTAGAGAGTTATATCTGGTTTGTTAATCCATACAAAAATTAAAGTTTAAAAATAAAAAGTTTTGGTTTTACTAGAGGTTCTGTCAGACTATGGGTGCGTTTGTAAATCCAGTCTGACGCTCTACACTAAACCAAGAATGCTGTTGTTTGAAGAAACAAAGTGTACATGAATGAACGACCCATTAAGTTAATCACACAGTCACTCCTCTTGGTGCTCTGCTGCTTTGAGAGTGTGAAGTCTATTGGTACATATCAACAGTAGGCTACTGCGACTTTACGAGTTGTCCAGTTTGTGTCTTGTCTTCATATAGTTGTAAGACAACCAGCAAAGACTTAAACTAACAATATATAACATCAAAAAGTGAATTAAGAGGGTATTGGCAGGTGGATTTTGTTACTTTTGGACAGAGCCAAGCTAGCCATTTCCCTGTTTCCAGGCTTCATGCTAAGCTAAGCTAAGCCAAGCTAAGCTAACCAGCTACTCCAATTCCAACTACAGGCTACAGTATTTGGCATACACATAAGAGTGGTAATCTTTTTATCTAACTCTCAGCAAGAATTTGAATAAACAGAAATCTGCTGCTGAGCATCTTTTTTTTTTTTGATAAAGATGTCTTTTTTCCCCATTTCTGTGGTAACAAATGTTTCCAACCTTGGAGGTGGTTTTTATATGTTTTTTTGGAATCCCCAACAAAGAAACAAAATGCTAAAGCCTCCTTGGGTATGAAATGACCAGTGGGGGTAACTAGCACATTCCCATCAGCAAGCATGTAAGTGATTTCAGCAGATTTTATAATTAGAATTTTTTTTTGATTGCCCGGCAATCATTCTTGTGAACCCTCATGTCTACCCATTAAGAAACCAATCACCATCATCTTTGTCTTTCTGTCAGACAATCAAATGAACTGTGCTGAATGACAGCATATTTTGTATATTGGCAAAAATTAAAAAAAAAAAACAGGACAGGGAAAAACATGATAACTTTTCAACCTGGTCCCTTTTCCCCTGTGTAAATTGGTCAAAGAGACTGATGTGAACAGCAGTTTTTGAATTTGGTCCAGTATTGAGCAAGCGGGGAGCGGCTGGCAGCTGCAGGACTGGCT
The DNA here is from genome assembly GCF_041903045.1 of Epinephelus lanceolatus. Taxonomy (NCBI): domain Eukaryota; kingdom Metazoa; phylum Chordata; class Actinopteri; order Perciformes; family Serranidae; genus Epinephelus; species Epinephelus lanceolatus. The sequence goes on from NC_135756.1 coordinate 28,899,866, forward strand.
GCAATGGAAGCACATGGGGCAATTGAACACAAACACTGTATGTCCATTAAAAGTGGTTATTTTGACACAGACAGGTTCAGACTGTTATTGTAAGTGTCTGAAGTGTCTCTTTACCTTTCACTTGATCCGGTCTGTTTGTTATTGGCTCTCTAAGTGGAAGTCTGGTTCTGAAATTTTAGAAGATGTCACTTGTTGCAGTCAGACAACTGTGGAATCTGAAGAGAGTATAGTAATCAGAGTACCTAAAGTAGTTTAATGTTATCTAAGAGATACGCATTGTCATGGATGATTATTTACCTGATTTCAGTAATGTGGATCAGGTTTCTGATTTTGACCCTCGCCCAAATTTATTTGAGCCGGAGATGTAGAGCAGACAAGGAGACAGAGAGAGAGGGACCACAGGCAGCTCACGGTGAACCAGCTGCAAAGTGTGAAGCTCAGGAGACTAGTGGAGTTCCTGTGGGTGCTGTGACCCTCTGCCCACAGAGGAAAAATGCCTGTGTTGTAAAGGGTGGTTCGTGTTTGCGCATTTGCAACCTGTAGCGACAAAATGATGAGCTACACTTCGAGCAGCTGTCATAAACTCTCTTTGTCGGTTACTGACACACTGAAGTTTTGGCTAGTTTTGCTAGAAAAGAATCCTAACGCTCCTGTCTGTACACTGCACATGCAGACCTGCTGGTCACCAGTGACCCCTGGGATGACTACTATCTGTCACAGAGGAGAAGAAATATGTAGCTTATTTTCCTAAAGGAAACTGCTGTTCCAAGATCAGATTTACCTGCTGCAGATGAATGGATGTAGGTTTATTAGCTAAAGCTATTATGTTGACATGACATAACATTACACATGAAAGCATGGCAGAATAATGGCAAAAGCAATCAATCAATACATGATAAGGAGGTGCAAAAATATCAACTGATTCAGCACTGATTATAACGAATGTGTGTGTTTGTGTGTGTGTGTGTGCATGGTGGAAAAATAGATTTATGCTTCAGTATTATACAGCCTATAATATATTTCATTATATGTCATGCCTACATTTACCCCTCCTATACAGTACATGAAAGAGATACCTACTGGCTAAGAATGACAACTGTCATGTTAGTTATTGTAAGAGCCCCTGTACACAGTCTTTTCTGATAAGATAATCATTTGTTATTCCCACAGCGGGGAAATTTGCAGTGCTATGTCAGCAAAGGGGATAGTGTAACACCATGAAACATAGGCAAGATGTAATGAATATCTAAACGAGTAAAATAAAAATCTGAGCTGTCTGTTGTCACTATCTCTTCCCCAGTCCACTGTCCACGTGCATTCATACACGCTCAAATGAATACAGGTGGCATCAAATTCAAAGGCCTCATCCACATTGTCGGAATTGGCTAAAGAAAATCATCCATGACACTGAAAATCTTTTAGATAACACTAAAATACATTTTCTGTAAACTACTCTGATTATTATACTCTATAAATTTATACTCTATAGATTATGATACTCTCTTTAAATCTCACTCATGTTTCCACTGATGTCTGACTGCCAATAAGTGACATCTTGTGATATTTCAGAACCAGACATACGCTTAACAAGGCAATAACAAACAAACCAGATCAACTGAAAGGTAAAGAGACACTTCAGCCACTTATAATAACAATCAGAGCCTGTCCGTGGCCAAAAAAACACTTTTAATGGACATACTGTGATGGTTTTCTATTGCTCCCTGTGCCTCTATTGCAGCCCATCCCGCAGTTGCCAACTGCTGCCCGCATATCAGTCTTTTTGACCTATTTACATGGGGAAATAGGGTCCAGAATGAAAAATGCCTTAGTTATTCTTTTAGATGGCAATGGCTGCATAACTTGTATTGTGGTCTGATCTGTGGTATTTATTACACTTTAAGATTCACTAAAGTTTGTGGTGCAATTCCATTTTAATCATATCCACTTTTCTTTAAGCTGCCTTGCCTTATTCATGCTAGTTATTATCTCTGTGTCACAGAAACCCTTCAATAACCCCCCTTAGAAAAAGACATTAACCTGCTCTTCAGTCATAATGAAGAATCATTTTCAGATGGAACCAATAAAACTATGAATCCAGTTCCCCAAGGACACCTAATTTGTCTTTTTCCACTCTTTTAGAATTCACCAATAAAGGATTTTTATTGCTCTGTTGGTACCTTTTTAAGAGGTTGCTTCTCTTGGTGTATCTCTTCAAAAATACCCTGATAACCAAAAAATAATTTTGCAGCATGCTATACACGTGATGAAGTTATCAAGTTGTGTTTCAGGATAATTAATAAGGAATGAAAGAACAAGTCTGGCTGACCAATTAAAGCACTTTACCTAGGACAAGAAACCTGAGTCATATGTTCATGGGTTTGGCCAACTACCTTTAAAATGGGAAACTGTAATTATAAACAAATTAAAAAGTAGTTGCACTTACTATTTTATTCAAATACTGTCTCTTTGTTCAGCTGTACCTGATAAATATCAAAGAAAGTATAAAAGAAGGAAAGGTCATGACGTCAGTGAAAGGTTTCAAATTCTCCATGGGTGCCACTGCATTTTAAGTTAATGGGGTGGGCATGGCAAATCACACTTTTACGGTCTGTCATTAAAGGAGAGGAATGGGCTCGCCATCTCCTTTTTTATGACCTGTAATTTTAGCAGATTATTATTACCTTGCAGAGTCATCGGTAATATGTTGCTCTGTTAACTAGCTAACATTTGGTGTATTGGTTGATGTGTATTTCCTCTGATAGCTTGTATATTTTTAGTTCATTTTCCCCACTGCAGGCAAGAGTCGGACATTGTGTAGTTTAATTTTTCAGATTAAACATTAAGCCATAAAATTACAATTCAGCAATTCTGAAGAAAAGTCATTACAACTACCGGGGCATCGGTGGCTTAGTGGTAGAGCAGGCGCCTCATGTACAAGGCTGTTGCTGCAGCGGCCCAGGTTCGACTCCAGCCTGTGGCCCTTTGCTGCATGTCACTCCCTCTCTCTCTCCCCTCTTCACGCTCATCTGTCCTATCGAATAAAGGCTTAAAAATGCCCAAAAAATATATTAAAAAAAAAAAAAAAAAAAAAGTCATTACAACTACCAAAAGTCATACCCCATATGCCATTTTAGGTAACATCGACACTACTACGTGGAGAAAAAAAAGGCTTAAATTGCTGGGGAGCCACATTAGCATTATGTCTGGGCCACGCTGCCTGCGTGAGCAGTGTGTGACAACTACTTTGCTGAACTGGTGCGACTCGCATCCTTGCGATGTTCACAGACAACGTTGTTGCTGCAATGCTGCTTCAGAGCTGCCTGCTGCTATAACTACTTTTTCCACAATTACAAGCCGATACTGCACTCATTTATGGAGCTTGCAAGCCGCTGCATCGCCAACAACACGGTTGTTAAAATATTTCACAATAAAATGCCTCCTGTTAATAACTAAAGCGATTTTGTCAACAGAAACCTAGAAAGGTTGAGTAAAACAGAGACATTTAAATCTTTTTTGAAATGCCTGTAACAAACATAGACATTAAAACTGTAGTGAAAGGTGGCAATATGATTAAAACAAGATAATTATGCAACACATTCTCAGTCCAACCGTGTCACATATCATTGTTGGTCATGGACTATCCACGTCGACATATGACATGCAAGGTATCCAGGGGGTGTTGGTTGTTGACGTTCTGGGATAGCATGTCAACCTTAGTCTGTTAGATGCATTGTGTGTTTTCAAAATACACTTTCACAGGAAATTTACAGTTTGCATACATCAACGGACATGGTTACATTTAACCAAAACACGCACATAGTTGGGTTTAGGCAACAAAAGCACATGGTCGGGTTTAGAAAAAAGAACAGGGTTTGGCTTTACAATCATACGGGAAGTGAACACCGGCCTCCCAGGTGAAAGTTGGTGGTTGTTGGACCCTACTCGGACCTTAGTCCTCTTAACTTAACATTTCACTCTATTATGCTGATGTGAAAAGTCGACTTTTTTTGTCGGTATCTGACGCCGGAAATCACTGCAATGTCAACCCTTTAATACCATTCATGTTGCTACGCCTCTCTGTTTACAATAACTGTGGCAAACCTAACACTTGAAGTTCTCAATAATCATTGAAACAGTGGGTCCTTAATTTAGCACAGATGCAAAAGCAGGATTCTCCAGGCTTCTTCTTTCTATCCAGTGACCATCAGCTGTTGCTGGCAGAGTTTATCAGCTTCATGAGTTGTTTGCAAATGTTGTCTCCAGGCTGACTTTGTACTGTTTACTGGATATTCCTTCTAAAAACATTCTGGTGAATTTTTATGAATGAATTTGTGTTTTTCACATATTAGTTTCAAAGTCCTCTGCTACTCTCAACATGAATGTGAAGGGAAAAAGTTATTCTATTTCTATTTCATCTCTTTCCCCTTGTTTTTATGGATGTACAGTAACCAACATTTAAATGCCATCAGTAGGTTTTGTACAACAACACTTGGGAGCTTGGAAGGGATATGAGGGTTGATATAGCCTGTGATGGACTTGTATTGGCTGCTTAATCATGTGGGCTCATATTGGCTCACCAGAGACACTAGACATGCTTAGTCCTTTACCCAAACTCCTCCTCTTTCTCCTACACCTCTCCTCTTGGCACTTCCACACCATAGAGCATGAAGATGTAAACACTGATACAATGCCCAACATTGTACTATCTTGGGAAAACAAGATTTGGTAGCAGAGTCATGGCAGGACCATCTTAAGACGGATTCAAGATGAAATTGCTATGTATGTCCACTTGTGCTCAGTCTTCTCATAACGATCAAACTGGTATTTCATTCCTTCAAGGTTCTACGTAGAATTTTCTGTCACCTTACTGTTACTGTCTCTGGCCTCTGATTTATTCCCCATCCACTCTTTACCCTCCCCATAACTAAGTACTCTGTTTTCCTCCTGTCTCTCTACCACAACCCTAAATAGCAGGAGGCAGCATTACATCCTGTTTATTGGTAAACAGCCTCACATTTTACTGGCTGCTGAGCAGGTATGAGGCATCAGGTGTACACTCATAAATCCTCCAAGATGCTGTCCTGCATTTAAATGAAGATACAGGGAGTCTACCGTTGGCTGAATGCTCCCCTTTGTTTTCTCTTTTCTTTGTCTCTGGCATTATTGTAAGTGGAAAATTTTGATTCCCAGTAATCCTTTCCCAAGAAGTACAGTAATATTTTAAAGATATAAAATAAGCATGCACACTCATACCCAAAAAACAACGACAAAAAAAAGACTTCTAAAACCTGCATCAGCTGAGCTGTCATCTCATCTTTCCATTAGGCTAGCTCCAAGAGAGATGGGTAAAGGTTGCAGGCACCTCCAGCCCTCCGAAGCCCAGAGGATGCCATTGTCCTAGGGGATAAACGCTGATAGAGGTGACTACGTGACTTGAGGCTCCACAATGCCTCAGGGATCTCAGGGACCCACCCCAACCCCTGAGGCCCAGAAAGCCATGACACTGATGACTCTATCCACTCTCTAATGTTGGAGGCCAGCCATCACAGGAACAGAGGTCTAACTGTGCTGTACATATGCCCACATACAGTGCTCTGTTCACTAAAGTGTATGGCCCCCATTTGATGCATCTAGCCTTGTCACTCACCATAAATGTGTAACCTTGAGGATTTCAAAAGACATGGTATGCCATCATTAAAATTCTACATTGATGAAAATTTCTTCAAACGTGCTGTCCACATTCTGTTGTAAGGAGAAGAGATCACACTAGACTGAATGGTACCCCGACCTTACTTACTCTGGGTATGCCAAGCTGAGGGGCCGGTTGCATCAATAGGGCTTACTCCTGGTCTCAAGCTAAGTCGGTAGGAACTTTGTGTTCTAAGGCCAACCTAATAGCTATGCTGGTTGCATCATCTAGACTTAATCCTTTTGCTCACTAAGACTGAGACTGAGACTGAAATCTTATGCCTAGTCAGGAGCAGGCGTAAAGTCAAAATCTCGGCCGTTGTATGTATCTGCAGCCTAATACACACACAAATACCACATTAGCTTTCCTGCCAAGGTCTCATCTAGTTAACTTACAAACATGAACACACCTTGTCCATCTTGGTTTGTTGATCGAGCGACCAAAAAAAAAAAAAAAAAAAAAAAAAGGCAATGCTAATGTTAGTTAAAAAGCCAGCTAGCTAGCTAATTAGCTGGTCAGTTGAAGCAAATTAAGCAGCAAAATATTAACTTACCTGCAAATGTCACTTCGGTCCAGTCCACTCAGATTCTGCTGTGGTCCTAACTCTTACAGTGCCCTCCAAAAGTATTGGAACAGTGAGTCCAATTTGTTTACTTTTGTTGTAGACTGAAAACATTTGGGTTTGACATTAAAAGATGAATATGAGACAAGAGATCAACATTTCAGCTTTTATTTCCAGGTATTTACATCTGGATCTGATACACAACTTAGAAGATAGCATTATTTGTAATGGAACACAAAATTTTTAGGTGAGCAAAAGTATTGGAACATATAAACTTAAAATAGATTAAAGTGAATGAGACTTAATATTTAGTTGCAAATCCTTTGCTTTCAATAACTGCATCAAGCCTGTGACCCATTGACATCACCAAACTTTTGCATTCTTCTTTTGTGATGCTTTTCCAGGCTTTCACCGCAGCCTCTTTCAGTTGTTGTTTGTTTTGGGGGGTTACTCCCTTCAGTCTCCTCTTCAGCAGGTAAAATGCATGCTCTATTGGGTTTAAGTCTGGAGACTGACTTGGCCAGTCTAAAACCTTCCACTTCTTGCCCCTGATGAACTCCTTTGTTGTTTTGGCAGTGTGTTTTGGGTCGTTATCTTGCTGCATGATGAAGGATCTCCCAATCAGTTTGGTTGCATCTTTCTTTAAATTAGCAGACAAAATGTTTCTGTAGACTTCTGAGTTCATTTTGCTGCTGCCATCATGTGTTACATCATCAATGAAGATGAAAGAGCCCGTCCCAGAAGAAGCCATGCAAGCCCAAGCCATGACATTACCTCCACCGTGTTTCACAGATGAGCTTGTATGTTTGGGATCATGAGCAGATCCTTTCTTTCTCCAAACTTTCGCCTTTCCATCACTTTGGAAAAAGTTAATCTTTGTCTCATCAGTCCATAAAACTTTTTCCCAGAATTTTTGAGGCTCATCTCTGTACCTTTTGGCAAATTCCAGCCTGGCCTTCCTATTCTTCTTGCTAATGAGTGGTTTGCATCTTCTGGTGTAGCCTCTGTACTTTTGTTCATGAAGTCTTCTGCGACAGTAGATTGTGATACCTTCACTCCTGCCCTCTGGAGGTTGTTGCTGATGTCACTAACAGTTGTTTTAGGGTCTTTCTTGACAGCTCTCACAATGTTTCTGTCATCAACTGCTGATGTTTTCCTTGGTCTACCTGTTCGACGTCTGTTGCTTAGTACACCAGTGGTTTCTTTCTTCTTCAGGACATTCCAAATGGTTGTACTGGCTATGGCCAATGTTTGTGCAATGGCTCTGATTGATTGTCCATCTTCTCTCAAATTCACAATTGCTTCTTTTTCACCCATAGACAGCTCTCTGGTTTTCATGTTGGTTCCACCTCTAAATGCAGTCTGCACAGGCAAAACCTATCGTACCCAATCTGAAACTGAGCTCAGACATTCAGTGCTATTTATTATTTGAATAATCAATGTAATTGGGAGACACCTGGGCAACAAAACACACCTGTCAGTCACATGTTCCAATACTTTTGCTCTCATGAAAAATGGGTGGGTTCAAACAAAAGGTGCTATCTTCTAAGTTGTGTATCAGATCCAGATGTAAATACCTGGAAATAAAAGCTTAAATGTTGATATCTTGTCCCATATTCATCTTTTGATGTCAAACCCAAATATTTTCAGTCTACAACAAAAATAAAGGAATTGGCCTCACTGTTCCAATACTTTTGGAAGGCACTGTATATACCACTGCTAACAACACACTGTCTGTCCATGAGTTGTATGGTGCAGCCAAGTTTGTTTAATGGCCTTTGTCTCTTATTTCACATCACCAGTGGAACTCCACCTGCCAGCTGCTGTCAGCCAAACACAGACATGCTTCTCCGGTCAGTGTTGATCAGCTTCATATCTCCATGTCTTTGAAATTTCCTTTTCTTTATCTCTGATCCTCCATAACATCATTGCTGCAAATGATAAATGATTAGCTACATGTTAGCAAGACAGTGGGAGAAGGTTAAAAATGTACCCTGGCAGAGCATAGCTACTAGGCCATAGCCAGACTCGCACATTGCCAAGACTAGGCGTAGTTAGATCTGGACTTAAAGTTGATGGTGCAGCTAACATCAAGTCCATTCTAAAGACTGGTCTTAACATAGTCCAACTTAGCAGTTAGGACCAGGCTTAGTAAAGACCTGTTGGTGCACTCCACTCCACAAGTGTTCCATGTAACTTTCTTAAAAGGTTCAGTTCGATAGCAACAAGCTGGGCAAGCAAAAAAACATTACCTCAACCATCAACCATTTACAGTATCACCACTGTGGATCTGTACAGCCATGATGAAACCCAGGTGACATCGAAATGTGTAGTAGGTGTACCAGCTAACACTGGCAAGCAAGTTAATCGAAGTCCCTGTGCTGAAATGGACTACCAGTCTGTCCACTGACATCTCCATGACACCACAAAGTTTTTCCATTTCGGAAGTCCATCAGACACACCACACCATCTTCCCAATGGTAGTTTGTTAATTCAGTGTTTCCCAGTGGTATCATTCCTCATTTGAGTTCAATCTCTTTAGCTTTAGGCCACTATAATTTAGAGAACTTCAAGTTTTCTTTGAACATTTAAATGCAGAGAATGAACTGAAATAATCCCCAAATCTACTTCCTTCCCCTGATAGTTCCCATTATCATTTAATAGACTGTTACCAAACTGCTTCTTCAAGCCTTAAGCTTATCTCCTCTGCTCTCTCTGTGATAAATCACAGCATCACCTTGAGTTGTGCTTTGTAGCACCTATGGAACAGGTCACCTGAAAACACAGTGCTAATGCAAATGGAGCCATAAGAATGCTAAAGTGCAGTATGGAAATTGAATCAGGACACGACTATGGGAGACATACTATTTGTGTGTCAGGACAGGGAAAATACAAATTAAGCAAGGAGACAGGAGGGGAACAAATAAACCCTGAACAATGAAAACAGTGATCCACAATAGGCTTGGGTGGTATCTGATTTTTCATACCTTCATACAGTTTCACTGGGGTATATGGTATGTGATATGATGATTTTTGAATTTAAGTTTCTCTCTTTCACCAAACTATGCCAAGCTTAATTGCCTCGTTAACTCACAGTAAAGCAATCTTTGTTCAAACTCAAGAAAATTAAAGCTGCGAGCAGCGTTGGGCAGGACCTCGGACTCCCGCCGATTCGGCCTCCAGCTCATGTAGACAGTTAAAGACAAAAGTTTTAGACGATTAGACCCCTCTCAACTCTAGCTCGCAGCTGACAATTTCTCCACATTTGCTCATGTTACCTTCATAGGCACCAGCTCATTTCCTGTTGGATTTAGGTCAGGGGTGTCACACATGATTTGTAGGTCTTGATGAGACGAACAAGCCAGTTTTGGTTTAATCTTTCTACGACATTCCTACAGGCCACAGTGGCCATTTTAGTGTGTCTAGGTGGTGCTAGAGAGCCCATTTTGGCACTTTTGGGATCATTTTTTCATTTTATCAAATCTTTTGCAAGTCCTGACGTGCGTGTCAATTTTGGTGAGTTTTTGAGCATGTTTAGGGGGTCAAATTTGGGTTTTAGGAGACGGCGGGAGAAAGACTAAAGAATAAATGCACCAAAAACAATAGGGACTTCGTCCTTTGGCCAAGGTCCCTAATAAACTAGCCGGAACCATCTTGGTTAGTCTTGTCAGTCCTTTAGTTAGTTAGTCCATTCTGGCTTGGTTGAAATAAACTCTTTATCCACCAAGTTAGATGTAAAAATATGCTATAGCAGGAATGACATGGGCCACATGTCTACAGTCAGTCCTATTATGTTTATCTCAATCACTCACAGTCAGTTCAGCTGTCTCTTGCACCACACTGACCACCAAGAGGTTCCTCCATTCTTTTTCTTTTGCCTCTTCCTTTTCCCCCAGTTCTACATCTGATTCCATTCTTTTCCGTTCTTTTTCCTATTCTCCCCTTTCCATAATCTCACCACCACCTCTGCCAAGACACAGTCATTAAAATCTGCAGCGTCATTTCATCACAACCTCTCATCTCGCCTTCTTGTTGGTGCTCAGCTTCACAATCAATGCAGCCAGAGGAGATAAGAAGCTTTACTAATTCCCCTGACACATCACTCCTCTTTTTCCCACACACAGACATCCAAACACACATCCAACAGCCTTCTTGCTCCAGTTCCGTTGTTGTGCTCTCAGTCTCGACTGAGTGCCAGTAGTGACACCTGCCAAAAGCCATTAAGTGCAGAACAATAGTCTTTATATAATATCATCATGGCTAATTGGTGTCTGCTACATTTCTTAAACCCAATTTATACAAGACTGGCATTACCAGGGGACGTCATGTGATTTAGATATTACCCTTCCCACACACACCCTCTCTTACGGCATAAATGCTGCTCTTCTGACAATTTTTGAGCTTGCTCTGTCTGCGAATGGGTCTTCATGCTGCGTAGCAAGTCGAGCCTCCTGAATTTGCATCCAAAATAATTTTAAAACATTGATTTATATAATTGCGAGTGCAAGTTATACAATTTTTGACCAGTAAAGAGGCAGATAAAAAGGGAAACAGAAAGCCTTGTAAATAAAATAACACAATCTAAATCAAAAATTCTTCGCATCGGGCTCATTATCACATGGCCTCTGTGTTTTTGGTCGGAAATTTGTTGTGGAATTTTACTTGACAAATTACAGACATGGCAGATTCATGTAGAATCAACTCAAAGACAACCTCTGCAATTATTACAAATAACTAGAAGTTTATGGACACCACAGCTGTCTGCTGTTTTGCACATACAATCACTTGCACTAGATGGGCTCCCTTTATCCACTGCTGCTCATTATTATTATTATTATTATTATTATTATTATTATTATTATTATTATCATCATCATCATCATCATCAATAATAATAATAATAATAATAATAATAATAATAATAATAATAATTATTATTATTATTATTATTATTATCATAATTATTATTATTATCGTTGTTATTTATTGCCGTTTCTTGTATTTTTGTACTTATTTGCATGTCTAGTTTTTTTAAGTTTTAAGTTTAAGTTTAAATTTTGAAATCTTTAATCTGACTCTTTCCCCTTGACTGCTGTAACACTGGAATTTCTCAATTATGGGATCAATAAAGGTGTATCGTATCTTATCTTATCTTATCTTATCTTAAGTCCCTAAGTAATATTAGTCCTATATGAAGAGGGCTTTAATTGTACAAATTAAAGGCTCTCTAAGTCTTCCTAAACTTGAAAAGTTTTTGTCACATGGCTCCCTGCATGTTTTCCGAAGTGGGAGGGACTAAACAGTTAGGTAAGGTGGCTAGGTTAGGTGGTTAGCAGTAATTTTAAGGGACTTGGGACATACCCAAAAACTTTTCAAGCTTAGGAAGACTTAGAGAGCCTTTAATCTATTTTATAAAGTAACAAGCCTATAAATTTCAGTAATTGTAACTGTTTTATTTATTTTACAAAGTAATTAGTTTCATGCCTTGTTATTGCCAAAAATAGTGGAATTATATAGTATTTACTTTTGTAATGCATTACTGTAATTTTACAGTGACTGTGTAATGCATTGCTCTCAACACTTCCAAAAAAGTATTACTAAAACAACTGGGTTTTTTTTTAAAAAAATCACGTTTTACCACTTTTACTGTTTTAAAAAATGCAATAGGTTACTCGACATGGATCTTGACAAAACTTTTTCATCTGTCTCACAACTTCCTGACCCTTACTGTGGTGTAAATAACGGATGCTACATCAGCAAACCCAGTAGGCTCTGTAATGACTCTTTTAGCTCCATCAGAGAGCTGGTTTTGAAATTAAGCTTTAACCATAGTAGAAGTATAGAAGTGTTCACTTTTGATTTGCACTGTGCACATTTGTTTGCAAATTTATGTTTGCAAAAGTCTGGGGTCCATTGTGCTTTTGGCTGCTAAGGTCAAACCCTCATGTTGCACGGAGCTCATCTGAGAGAACACGCTTTTGTGCCTCACAGGACAGCAGGATGCTGCTGTAACTGATCAGAAACAATCACCCACCCTCAAAGAAATAACAAAACTTCATTTTTTATTTTGTTGGGAATTTTATCAAAATCAAACCTCTAAATGCTGAGGGAGTAGCTTCTAATCTGTGTAATCAACCAGAGAGTCTTTTGATGAATTGGTGAGAAGTTCCATCTCTGCAGCTGCTTCAACATCAGCTGTGGTTAAATGTCTGCTTCAATTTACAATACACCACCACACAGGAGCTCGGATTAAAGTTCAGCCGTGTTTAATGAAATCTGCCTCAGATCTTGTGCATGCTACGTGCAAAACTGATGTAGAGTCAGCACCCTGGTGACTGTCACACGTAGAGCCATGCCAACATGAAAGAGAGAGCCACTCAGCTACACCAGTTATTAACGCCTATTTTCAATTCTCAACATCAAAAGTCAGGTCGGCATGTTTTCAATTAACCCCAGCGGAATATCTGTCATTATAGCTGCAGTGCTCATGGACATACATGTACGTCTCCTGTAGCAACAACACGAGATGAAAGCATTAACATTTTTGCCAGAGGTGAAGGATTCTGGATGAATATTTCTGCTCTGTGGTGCACAGAAAATGTGTTTTTCCTGCACACACTATTTGTACCAAATCCACCTTGATTCAATCTTTAAAGAAGCTGTGGAAAAAAATTAAAGCCTTCATTCAATATTCATATTTTAGACATTTGAGCAACTTAGATAAAAGGCAAGAAGAGAATTTGGAATTTCTGTAATCCAGTGCTGGGTGAAGTGGAAAGCAGAAATGTTTTTTGACTTCTACAGTGCCCAGAAAGAAGAATTGATTAAATGATTTTTGAAAATTCCCAAGACCTTTTATTTTCTTACTTGCTTGGTAGTCAAAGTAGAAGGAATATGGCAGTACAGAAATTTAGGGCCACTCCATTCTAAGATCCCACCTTCTTCTTAGATAGTACAAATTGACAAGCACATATTAACTGCTCAAACACAACATTAAGCACCATATTTTTTTTATATTATATACGCAATTATTATCCCTCCGCGCTGCAGATAAGTGTGGCCAGAGGCATTATGTTTTCGGGTTGTCCCTCTGCAGGTACGTTCATCACATTCTTGCGAACGTGATATCTCAAGAATGCGTCAAGGAAATTTCTTCAAATTTGGCACATAGCCATTGTTCACTTGGACTCAAGGATAAATTCATTAGATTTTGGTGGTCAAGGGCTCAAAGGTCAAGGTCACCGTGACCTTGCATCCATGTCATTCTCAGGAATGCAATACTTACAGTGGCATGTTAAGCGTGACAGACAGCCGTCTGTCTCTCCACCGCCCATGGTGAAACACCATGCACCATAGAAAATGCAAGACTCTCATACTGAGCTGAAATGAAGCAAGTGCTTGTAAGTGAAGTGAATTACATAAATAAACAGTCTTATGCTACATTTTTGTTTATGATGTGTGGTGTTACATCACGCATTGAGTGTATGAAAGCTTTGAGGGTACAAAGTCCTTTTTACTATCAGGGTATGGCAACACGTTTTTACAAATGAATGCCAGGTGTGGTTGCAATTGATGCTGCGAAGCAATTCATTTTTACATGCTTTGTCAATGGCCTTCACATCTACATATTACACACTAGGCATCCTCCTGCATCTGCTGTTGACATTCTGAGATGACCCTACCAATGCCAGGACATCGGCAAAAGCACAGTTAGGTGTAGGCAACAAAAGTACAGGGTTAGGTTTAGAAAATAACATCATGGTTTGACTCTTCATTCATACAGGAATTACACCAACCTCCTGAGTCAAAGTCCAAGGCTTGCTGGACCCATCCACCGTCACTCCAAACCCACCATATGGGGACTTTCCTGCCCCTTTTACTACATCGTTACCTTCACCATTTCAACCTCACGTCATCCAGCAGCATTTCATACCGCTGCAATGGATTGTGTTGCGAAAACAGTTCTGTTTGTCTCATTTGAATGTGATTTTCTTTTAATTACCCATGTGATGTGAGAAGCAGCATATTATCTCATCTGGCCCAATTCAAAAAAGTTTGGTCACCCCTGCCCTATGACATCACAAATTTGAGGTTTACACTCTAGTGTTTGAATTTGCGACAGAGTTGTTTATGAGTACTAATATTTTTGCCATTATTGCCAACATTTGACAACATTTGTTTGTTTGCTCACTTAGCATTTTCTGTATTCACTTTAGATCTACTGAGTTAATGATATCTGCCACATTTTGTGAATATTTACAGCTTGTCATGCACCTGACCACAAATCTAATACTTATTTTCTATGGGGAAGACAACAATTTTAGCTAGCCTGCAAGCTAACATGAGCATTCGTGTTATGGTTTGTAGTACCAAATTATTACTGAATAGAAATATTCACTGCAGTAGTCTTCTTAACCATCATTTCATGAGTTTGAAATGGGTTTGTGGTCCTGCCCCCTCCGCTATGTCGGCAACATGGCAACCATTGAGGGTGAGAAGTGTCCAACATTTTGGGTACTCATAGTGCACTACATTTTGCCATACTTCACAGTGTGAACGCACTCATGCATTCAAAATAGCGAGTTAAGTACAGAAGTATCCGATTTGAGACACAGCGTCGGATTCATCCTCCTGAACAAAACTCCTTGGCAGCCCATCTTGTAGTTGTAGAGATTTCAGTCTGGACAAAAGTGGTAGACTGCCTGACATTGTCATCCATGCTGCTGGCATGGCTATAAAGCTGCCTTGTCAGAATAGGATGTACTGTCATTCCAAGACATGAGGTTTTTCAACAAAACACATCTGTGATGAAAATATATAGTACACATATATAATATAAAACCACCGGAGCAAGCGTAGCCAGACCCCACTGCAGCAGCTGCTGGTATTTGGGACTCAGCGTGGAGACCCTGTTGAGTAAATGTGTAGAAGAATGGGACCCCAGGCTGATGATCCATTTCACTGCAGCGTGATGCTGAATCTACTGAGCTCAGCCTCCTGCAGGCTCCCAGCTCTGTCCATCACCCGTACATCACACATGAACCCTAACAAGCAGCTGGCCGGCCGGCGCCACACCAATTTGCACCAAATTGTTTTCTTCTTGTATTGTTGGTGAAATCAAATCACATCATGCCACAGATGAGAAATATGAAGCGACATCATTCCCACTCAGACTGAGGGGTGCATTTGATGGAGAACACCTCTCAGATATAAACAGATTTATTTTCCATCCATGCTATTTATCTGTAATGATTCATATTGTGTAGTTCATCATCTTTTAGTCACCCAGCCTCTGGCCTCCTTGTGTTTTCAGATTTACGAAGAAAAATGGATTTCAAAATGCGTCCAATGCTTAGGTGGTAATAACTGTAATAATGCAGGCTTTAAATGATTTGTATTGTGGACAAGTTTGTACACTGTGCGAGTCCATGTATCATAAGTCCACACAGTATTACTGACTCAAGGGTGCCCTCCTTTAGTAGGTAAATACCACTGCTCATTACTATGAGAGACATGTCAGAGGTAGGATGTTGACAAATTTAATGTAATGACATCAGTAAAACTACTTCATGAGTAATGTAGCACAAACTATGAGTCATTCTTAATGAACTGGGCAGTGATTCTCTTTAACCATTGATGCAAAAAGGCTTAAATGTAATGAATTCACACAAACACATCATCTTATCAGTAATTTCCAACATGTAACTGATATCACAAATTATGTGTTGTCATATTTTTTTGACTTGGAATAAGCCGAGCTGCTTGTAGCTGCCTCTTCTTGTCTTATATGTTTATGCTAAACTAGGCTAACCACATCCTAACTCTCAGTACTCAGCACATTGACATGACATTTTTATCTTACCCATGGAAAGAAAGCAAATCAGCTTATCCCTGTATTATCTCTACATCCAGACATAATATGATGTGCCAAAGTGGTCTACACTTTTTATTGCAATGTGTCACATACAGATTCTATCCACATTTCGTAATGACGCTTTATTTCATTTTAGCCACAGGTTGTGAACATTAGTTAGGCTACCACTCTAAACTCCAGCATTAGCATAGTTAGGTTGTTTGTGATTAGGGATCTCAAAGGATTCAGGTTGGTAAGGCCAATTCAGTACTCAAATCAGATTCTGTAATTTCAAAGTTAAGAGTTAGCTGTACCATAAAACTGTATATTAAAAAAAACAGTAGACATAGCCACCATGACGTGACATAACATAGTTTGTAGACTAACGTTTTGAAACCTCGAGTTTGGAATTTTGGCTGTCGCCATCTTGGTTCTTTGGAGCCAAGAGTGACCGTATTTAAACAAGATAGGAGTTGTGCTTCTATCCTGATTGATTGGTCGCTGTGGTAGCAACTTGTCAATCACAAGATAGCCACACCTTAAAGCATACCCTGCTTCATCATCTATTTCACTCTAAATGGGACCATAATTTACAAAATGGACATCATGTTATATTGAACAAGCAAGTGAGACCATAAACTCATTAGGGAGAATGTTTACTGAGGTAAACACTGAGGTTAATTGAGAAGTAGGGTCATTTTTTCATAGACATCTATACAATCTTCTTTCAGCCAGTAAAGTCTCCCCCTGCTGGCCATTAGAAAGAATGCAGGTTTAAGGAATTTCTGCATTGGCTTCACTTTTCAGATGCGGAGATAACCCCTTGAGCTATACACTGTTTGTGGATAAAAATCCAAATTTGAAAAGAGAGTGAAGCACAATGATGTTTCATGCTTCAAAAAAAGTGATTCATGAATATTTTAAAAGTGTACCTCAACTATGCCCCGACAAAGTGTAATTGTAGAGACGTGTCAAGTCAAAATTCAACTTTAAGCAACACGGAGTTGGGAGGATTTGCATATATCTATTCCAACTCTGAGATTTCATGTCTTTAAAACCAAGTAAAATGATTGAAGGGAAAATCACTTATGATTTTTTATCATGTTCTTTTGGGTCACTATTCCTATAGGGCCTTAGAGTCTTGTTAAAACATCTATTTGCAATCTGTCTCTTTACAATTTAGCACTGTATATAATCAAAATGGATTCTTTGGTGAGAATATGCCCTGATAAATCAATGCTGCCATCTACTATTAAACGTGTTAAAGGCATTTATGAGAACTGCCTGTGGGATACTAAACAGATTAGGGTGAGTCTCATAAAAGCAGACCTTGCATGGTTTCCCCCAAGGTAATATTTTAACGTAAACAGTAAACCCTTGATTCATCACGAGCTTACAGGCATCCGAAAGGTTAAAAGAAGAATAATTTTGAGATTATAAAAAGGAGCAGAGGGCAGTGTGGAGCATGGAGCTGGCGATGCTTTGTAGAAGTAGTGCATGTCTACTGCAATTTATGTAAAGGTTATACGTATCATTATCAAGGGATGCAAACATTTTAAACATCCATTTTATATATTAGGGCAGTGATTTAACCTAGTGGCGGGTAAAATGCTCTTTGGCTCAGTTTGCAACAGTGTCACCTCCTTTAATAAAAACTAATTTAATCACCATTGATACTGATATCAATAAAATCTACATTATTGTGAAGCTGGGAACAGTCCAAGTTTTTGAAATCTACAGACCAAACAGCCTACACAATGCGATTGTTTCCATCAACAGAAAGAAGATGGATATAAAACTGACTCACCTGTTAGGTAGCAGCACTTTTCTCAGTACAGCAGACCATGGCAGCTTTCAACAAAGGCTGAGAGAAGGCAGCAGAAGCCTGCAGAACTCACAGCAGTGCGGTGCAGCTACTTGGCTGGCCACAGGGTGGCAGTGTTGCATCCTAATCCCTCATGTTGGTGGCCTGTGGAAAGGATTCTCCATACTGAGCCTGGCATAGGCTGGGGACAGCCACAGGTCCTTGGTAGGTGGGCTGCCCTGCAAAAAATAAAAACAGAATAGAAGCTCCCAAAGAGAGATCCAGTCTAACTTTCTTCCCCCATACAGTTAAAAATGCATTATTATCTAATGATCTAAGATTGCCTCTGGAGTGTGGGTGGGGTAGGGGTGCATTTGGGATGCAAGAGAACATAAAAATGTATGTGTATGTGGCCACCATTGTTTGCCGGAAATGGCTTCATTTCTGGGTGCACTGCACTGCATGGACATCAAGTCTAGATCTTCTGGTATAAATATTCCCTTTATTATCTGAAAACATTCTGACTAATTTCACCAATATTAGAGTGCTCCATCCAATTAATTTACCTGTATCATTCTCTCACAAAACGAGATAAGTGCAAGCTGCTCACTAGTAGACAAGTTTTTGGAAGAAAAAAAAAATTGTTAGAATGAAAGTGGTCAGTGAGGTAACAAGTATACCAGTTTGTTGTTAAAGGAAGTTACCTTGGACTTATTTATCAGACTGGCAGGGTAAGATGCACATTCAGCCACTGATGCAAAGAGCCTTTAAAGTCTGATAAGAGTTGCACGAGTCTAATGACAGGAGCAAAATCCGTCTTTCAAAAGCCAATGCAATGACAATACATTTTTTTCAAGGGCGAATCTAATTTCATCTTTTTATTAGAGATCACATGTGCCTAATTCCATCTCTCGAAAGCCAGTGACGCAGATGAGTTTGTCTTTCCATGCCAAATCAAATTAACAAACCCATTGTCCTATTTCTAATCATGCATGCTGTCCAATTTTATCCCTCGCAGCCAAACCTTTGTTTGGATATCATATCTCATCAAATGGTTGTTATCCATCGTTTTTTACCCAATTAAATCATGGTGGTCCCATAATGAAGCCAAGCTAACAATGACATTTCAGTCTTTGGATATCTCCTCCAATCAGTTGTCATATCTTCAATCTTTTATTTCACTTTGTGTGTCATGCCGTCATAAATCACATGCTTTTGACACCAATTAAAGAGATGACTTTAGGTTTAGTTTGTGAATATTTATTTATTCATAGCTGTGCACAAACAATATTAATCTTCTACAGTGAGAGAACTAGTTATTTCCACTGTACAGATACATCTTAAAGCAATATATTATTATGCATTGTCACCATGTTTCCTTTCCTAAACCCAACCATCCATAACTCTATTTTCCTAAATCAAACTTACATAACTTGATGTGAAATACATTGTTAAGAGTGTAACTTTACCTTAAGTACATCATGTGACATCACCCAACCATGGGTCTTTTCGTGAACCTAACCTACGTAACTTTGCTTTCCTAAACCTCAGCTAAATTTGGTGCAAATTTGTTAGATATTGTACAATCCATGGTTTGTATATTTTCGTAAGATATATGAAAAGCTATATAATTTATTAGCTGATTATATGTGTAACTACCATTAACCACTCATTCTATTGTAAAGCTGTATGTATAGTAAATGCAGCGATATGACCCCTGTCCTCATGTCTGAAGCAGCTTAGTGAATCAGACAGTCTGCTCCCAGCCAGGCATCTGTCTCCAAGGCTTTTAACGTCATCTCAGTTAACCCATACACCCATCAGAATGACTGCACACACTGTGTAGACACCCTCCACTTTGGAGGGCACACATTGATTTTCAATATGTTTACATGACCACTGACTCCAATTAAACCCCGAGTGCTTATTGGTAAGCTCGTTAGGTCTGATCTCCTCCATTCATCCCTTCACATTTGTGACATTCATTCATTCTAAATACAAATTGTCATCTGTCTGCTACTTCCTGTGTGTTCTTTATGTCAATAAATTATGAAATCATTGTTACATCTATTATAATTATGGTTATTAGTAGTAATAGTAGTAGTTGTAGTGGCAGCAGGAGCACTTCACTATCGTACAAATGCTAAACTGGAAAGACTTTGGCTCATGTCACTGCTTCCCCAAAGTCCTCTTCACTATATGATGCTTTCAGTGGCTGCTGATTTGCTGTGAGCAACACATTATTTTGCAAGTCCTAAGCTTTGAGTTTTATACATATACACATACATAATAACATATAAAATCACAAAAATCATATTTTTTTGTACTTAATTAAAACAAATTTGTTGGAAGTTTTTGCTTCTCATTTTTTTCTTGACAGCTGCCTAGTTTTTGTACACACAGTAATGTAATGCTAGTTTGGTTCAAACAAAGTTGTATTGGGAAATCAAGTGTCAATTTGCTGGAAATAAATTGTCTTAATGTTACTTTGGATCAGGAAATAGAGTAATGAATTGATTCATGGCATCCTTTTTAGAAAAACACTTTTTCATCTGTGTGCTTTGGGGAAGGTATTAAAGGGATAGTGCTACCCCCTCTCCCCTGGGATCTCCGCAAGGGATGTGAGGACTCTAAAACTTCACCTGAGCCTCCCTCGGCATATGGGTGAGTAGATAATGGCTGAATTTTCATTTTTGGGTGCACTATCCCTTTAAGTTTATTTTCTACTTTTAAGTCAAAAGGCTGAAATCACAAATCATTGGTGTTGAAGTCCAAGTCAAGATTCTGTCTTTGATAGAAGTTATCAAATCTGTGACTCAGGTCTGACCGGAGTCCAAGTCTTGTGACTTGAGTCCACACCTATGGAAATAAATGATGTGGGAACACAACTTAGCATAAGATATAAACACGAGAATATGATCCTTCCTCTGCTACTATCGAGGGCAAGGAGGATGACTTGAGGCAGTGGCCTCAGATACCAAGTCACAACTTGAATTCGTCTTCTTTTTGTTGTCAATAAAACTTGTACAATTGCAGATAGTAAAAAATCCATTTCCCTTTTTTGTCAATGCTCAACATGCTGTTGTTTGAGCCACAAATTTGGTTTAGCTCGATTGTCAGTGGAGCTATAAACAACACAACTTGCTCTTGACCTCCCTAACATTTTCCCAACGCTAGGCTTAGCCTGTTGCTACTATCCGGGGACACGTCTTTGGCAGAGGTAGGCAGAGGTATGATCACATGTTTCTCTCTACACTGTCAAAGGCAAAAATGCCACCTTTTTGTTTGTTTTACAGGTTGCATCAGTTTAGGATTTTTTAAGTATTGTTAAGGTTGCCATTGATTTAACCCTTGATTAATGACCATCATTACCACAAGGAACGTTTTCTCCATTACATCTACGCTGGCCTCCCTCTTCATACGGAAGCAGTTTATCCAGCTAGCCCAACAATCCAGAATGCTCAGAAAAGAGTCTCAGACCGATAGGGTTGCGTTGTCTTTGATTCTTTACTGACAAACATAACTTGACTGTTGGGCTAACTGGATAAACTGCATAGGCCAGCATAGTGAAAGACTATGGCCTTCGATGGCTTCAAAACACAAGAAAGTCCTTCCACAGCACACAGAGCATGAAACAACTGCAGCACTGGCCATGTGCTAGCCTACTGCTCAAAAACGACAGTGAAACTTAACTCAACTTAATTAAAGCTGCATTACCCTTTGCGTCCACAGGTGGCAGTATAACAAAGGAAAGGCACAAGATAGATTAAAAAGTCAACGTATGGCATACAAGGTCATGACAACGTCAATCATTTAATGTTATTAGATGCCAAATTCTGATGTTTATTTTATTAAATATAGCTAGCCATGCAGTTTGTATGATTAAAAATATAAGGACAGAGGGCCGCTCTGATGATTGTATCTCTTTTTGCCCCCATCTCAAGGGGAAAAAATATCTTATATAAACTAATCTGACATGAGAAGAATGTCTTCAACAAATGATAATTGTGGTATTCACAGTTTGTCATGGTTTATGGAGCTGACTGTATTTTTCTTTGTTCATTAAAGATGATAATTAGGTAATGTGCTGATTACTGTGATCTCAATAAGGAGAGCAAGGGGTGCATTTAATTACATTTGTGCTGCTGCCCGGCTTTCAATGCAGACTGGAGTCATGGTTTAAGTGCTAATGTTACTTGGTCCCCCTGCAGGTATGATTTTTAGGTAAAAATGACTTATTCAGACAGCAGATGTTAAAATTGCCATCAAAATACTGTGAGGAGGAAGCCATAGTTATAAGCTTTGCAATATGTGGAATAGACCTACCAGGCTGACTGTTGTCTTATTTACAAGCAATGTGACCAGTTAATCTGCCAGAGATGTAAATTAAGTGCATGCTGTGGACCCTGAAACAACAGTAAGAATAAATCTTTTTATTTTCCACAATGCGCTCCCTATGTTCAGAATATAAAAATAAAGCTTCTCCACAAATGCACAACACAAATTGGCAAAACTGCCATCAGGCTGACAGGGGTCATATTTACACATTTAACTTGTTAAAAACAACTATATAAAATGATGACCTTATCTGTCGTTGCTGAGCTGCTGCACCATCTGCCAACCATAAAGCATCACAGAAAGGTACTGAAGGTCAGGGTAATGGTCTGTAACAAATCCAGTATACCTAAAATAAATAAAAAACAAATGAGGAAATCCGGCACAAAGCACTCGCACGCTGTTAGGGTGTCACATTAATTTAAAACACTGCCAGCGAAGAAGAGGGAATGAAGTTTACAGCATATTGGAGCTAAATAGTGGATTGATTTGTGGCTCAAATTGTTCCCTGTGTTACTGAGCAAGTATCATAAAACTATTATTATGCAATATTAATGAGGAAACTAATCTTCGTGTTGTCACTTTTCAGCACACAGATATTTATCACAAAAGAAGGAAACAAGTTTAACCACGGCACGTGGAACAGTGATTAGTTTTTTGTGCCACTCAGTGAGGCATGAGGCTCAGAACCATTCCTTTGTTCAAGACAATTTTTTAAGCACAGACTGCATCCATTTCTAGCAGAAAGAGTCAATGTATGCCATCCTTATTTTAATTTTTAAGGTTGTTAAAGCCGCTACAAGGAACTTTTAACTAGATATGCAAAAGTCTCTCGTTTCTGCTGATGTCTGTGCGTGACCTACAACAGCAAATGAGACCATCGGTGTGAAGATAAGCTATTTCTATATAGTGTATATCCATACCTTTAGGAAACTGTGTCCGGGTCCACCCCAGGGCGCTTCCAGGACAAAACGATTTACGGCACTCAGACAGCACACGTCATCTTACCTAACTGCTTACATTTATAGTGACTCTTATAAATAGCCTAATCATTATTCCTCCTCCTTGACGTCCGCGGGGAGTTAAAATAGCAGCAATCATCGGGTAAAAGTTCTGTGAAAGCACCGGACTCACCAACAGTCAGCCACGTCTCAGTCACACAGAAAATCCAATCCTCGGGAAGTCAGGAAATCCTTCAGGATAAACGTTTTGTTCGCTAGCAATCTAGCATTTACCAGGCCAATCCTGGCAGGAGCCAGTGGGTCCACGGCGTTAGCTGTCTGGGGAGCCACACACAGAGGCCGCAGGTTGGGCAGATTCACCCCGCGCCAGCGGGGACGAGGAGAGCAGGGGCCGCGGGGCTGGAACACCTCATCCGGGCCGACGACAGGTACCAGCCAGGCGTCGACAGGGTCCAGCGAGTGCCGAGAAATAACGAGGCGAGGCACCGCTCCATACTCAGTCCAAGAAGCCGTGGAAGTGCTCGCCAAACAGGCCTTCAGCCTTACCAGCCGACCGCTGCGTTTACCCCGGCGGCAGTGGCACTTACGCCGGAGAGGTGGAGCTGGGGCGCGGCAGAGGTGAGCTGAGATCCCCGATAGAGCGGGGGCAAAGTTTTCCCGTCTTGTTGTTTCATTCATCCCCAAAACAAACACATGCGCGAGCCAGGTAAGCGTCTTTACGACAATACGCACTAGAATGCTGGACGCCATAGAAAATTGCATGAGCACTGTGTAATGAACACTCATATTTACATTATTATTTGCTAGCTATTTTGTTCAGTTCACTGTTTAAAGACACGTTCAAAGCACATTTGAAGCAACCCGTTCTCATTCCAAAATCATCGAATGCTGGGGCTTGGGCAGTGACTTCTGTGTCAGATGCCAACGTGATACGCAGCTGGGCACCATCAGTGTGTGAATGTGCCAGACAGTGTCAGGAAAAAACATGGCCGGACAACAATGCAATTAAAGGGACAAAAAGTCCAAGGGCGCGGAGGAGGGGCAGTGGATGGGTGCAACAATAACCAACTTGCGTCCAGGAGGCCGGTGTTTGCTTCAAGCATGAATGCAAAGCCAAGCCCTGTTTGTTTTTTTTCTCAACCCAACCATGTGCTTTTAAATCCTAAACCTAACCACGTGCCTGAGTCGGCTAAACATGGACTTTATGCAAACTGTACATTTCCTGTGAAAACAGAAATGTAGTTTAAAAAGACACAATGCATGTAACAAGCTGAAGTTTACATGGCGTCCCAGAACGTCAACAACAGACACATCAAGGCTACCTTGACCATCATATGTCAGTGTGGAAAGTCCATGACCAAGCGGCGATATGACAAGGTCAGAGCGAGAATGTGTTGTTTGAATGTGCTCTTTTAGCACTTTTGTGCACTGCGCAAGCCATAGCTTCAGCTGAAGGGGTCACAAGGTCCCTTGCTTTTAGGTAGGTTAAAAGTATATTGTGTCACTTAGTGGTTTATTCCGCAGCCACTCTCTCCCCTCCCTGTCCTTTGTCTCTATAACTGAGCACTCTGCTTCCCCATCTCTCTACCATGACCCTAAATAGCAACAGGCCATGCTGCATGCTGTTTATTGGAAAACAGCCTCACTTTTTACAGACTGCTGAGCCAGTATGAGGCATCAGGTGTAAACTCATAAATCCTCAAAGATGTTGCCTGCATTTTAATAAGATCATAAGTTATTAGAAAGTTTGCTGTAGAGCTTCAGCACAGAAGTACCAAGCTTCCTAAACATTTATATCAGCTGAACCTCTCCATGAGGCCAGTGGTTAAATCATACCTCTCCGACAGCCCAGCACAAGATTGATCGTCGAAGGTCGCACGCACCTCCAGCACCGACTGGCTCCAGAGGATGCCTCTGTCCTCGGGGACTGAAGCTGATGGAGGTGCCTGTGTGACTTGTGGCTCCACAGAGCTTTGGGGACCAGCATATACCTGCATACGCACCAGAGGCTGTTCATCCATGAGCCACGAGACTGATGACTCCACTCGCCCTCTGATGTCAGAGGCCATCTATCACAGGAGTGGAGGTCTATCCGTGCTAAGTATGTAAGTATGCCCACACACAATGCTCTCACTACACTGTGTGGTCCTTATTGCTACAGCTTCTATATCAACTCGATACCTCTTTAACTTGTGGTGTAAACACATATAGCTTTAGCTGTGTCTAAGCTTTAAAGCAGCACTAATCAATAGTTTATGTAAACAATCAATAGAATAACTCTATGCAATATGGTAGGTTTGCTTGTGGAGACACACTCTGAGAATAATGCAGTGCCTCTAACTTTACAGAGCACTGGAGTTTGTTGTTTCCAGCAGCCGGCATGTTTCATCTAAAATCAAAGTGTATGAAACGGCTGCAACCATATGTTTGATCATTGTTTTGAGAATCTGAGGAGTTAACCTGTACAGCAGCACTTTATAAAATATTCATATATCTAAACCTCCACTCTGACATCTGTCTAGCAATCATTAACTTGTCACTCTTTTCTGTTTTCTCCCTGCAGTCTATTCCTTGAATGGAGAGAGGGTCGAACTGGTCAGCGTACATGACAGCTATACAGTAACCTGTTGGCTTTATAATAACAAGACCCTCTCAACATCCTCCAGCCATTTATCCATTTTAAACAACACAGGTCACATCTGCCCTCCGCATTTAAATATACCCATGAACTTCAAGTTTCCTCTGAATGTTGAAATGCAGGAGACAAACTGGAATAATCCTTATAGGCTTCCAAATCTACTTCCACAGATAGTACCTATTATCAGTTAATAGACTGTTCCCAAACTGCTTCTTCAAGCCTTTAGCATATCTCCTCTGGAGATAAATCACAGTGTCACTGTGAGTCTGGATTTGGTGCATTTGTGAAATACAGACAGGTCACCTGGAAACACAGTCCTAATGTAAATGAAGTCTTTGGATTGTTAGGACAT
Organism: Epinephelus lanceolatus; assembly: GCF_041903045.1. Lineage (NCBI taxonomy): Eukaryota > Metazoa > Chordata > Actinopteri > Perciformes > Serranidae > Epinephelus > Epinephelus lanceolatus. Next base: position 28,926,061 of record NC_135756.1, read on the forward strand.
TACCTGATGGAAAAGGAGACGGTTACAACCAGATATGCTGTCCATGCCCAACCATATTCTACACTGACTGCCTGCCCAAGGAGTTTCACAGCAGTGTAAGGGCTCATTTATACATATGAAAATGGATAAGTTCATTGCGTTGTCATTGAACATTTTGCTGATACATTCAGCATCAACATTTCTCCATCATGCCTCATTATGTAAATAAAAATCATAATTTGTTCGGCATTACATTTCCTTCAAAAATGTATTTGCTGTTTCCAATTAGTTGTATATAAACAGAATTACCAGGACACAGGGCTGGACCATTCTACAAGGAGCTCTGATGAAGCATGTCACCAATTTAAATTCATGCTTGAAAATCCCATCCATTGAAATAAACCAAAGGTAAAACTTGAAGTTGGCATAAGGTGAAATAATGGCGACAAAATGCTTCAAAGGATTGGTGGAATCTCTGATCCTAAACCCCAGAAAACGTTCCCAGTAAATAAAGTGCTGATTCCAAATCCCAATACACTTTTAATTTGCCTTTGAGCCATTAAATTGCGCTCAAAGATCATACTGTAGGTTTAACAAACAGAGGGGGGCACTCTGCACCGCATTTCCTCTCTCCCTCCCTCCTAGGTGCACCGCTATCCTCCAACATCTGATTTCATTTTCAAGTTATTTTTCCTCATCTCAATTCTGTATCACCACTTACCCATCAACACACACACACACACACACACACACACACACACACACACACACGCACACGCACACACACACGCACACACCCCACAGCTGCCTGTTCTTCTCCATTGAAATTCGAAGCATCATTTCATCGCAACCTCTCATCTCACCCAAGTTCTTCATGTCTGCGCTCGACTTTCCGATCAATACAGCCAGAGGAGATGCGATAAGCTTTACTACCTCTCTCTCTCCACTCCTCTCTTCCTATCCCATACACACACACACACACACAAACACACGTACACACAATAACCTTTCAGCCTTCCAGCTTGAATTCTGTGCCCTCAGGTTACGACTGAATGCCATGTGCAACACCACCCAATAGCTATAAAGTACAGAACAATAGTCGGTGTGGTATAATAACAAGGTGACTGACTGGTGTCTTCAACATTTCCTGATTCACTGTCACCTTAATGATAAATTGCTAAATTCCTAACTGCACCTCATCGCCTCTGAGAAAAAAACAAAACAAAAACAACCCCCCCCCCCCCCCCACAAAATTCCATTATTATAATTCAAAAAGTAAGGGTCAGGACTGAGCTGACTTCTTGAAATGTAGTTTTACAGTTACAGTGTAGTATCTTATTATTACATTTAACATGCTCGTCGAAATGAAAACGCGAATAAACAGCGCTATGCGAACGCATCACTTGTGGTGTAAATGAGGCCTAACACTCAACCAGACTTGACCTAACAGGCCTGACAGCCTAAGGTCGAAGGAAGGACAGAGAAAAGATTTTAAAGCATTCGCTGTGAGAATGGAAAGAGGACAAAGAATACTTTGAATTAAGACAGATAAAACAGACAAAGTACACAAAGACTAAAGATTCTATACTATCAAACACTTTAATGACATCACACTAATCATTTAATTGAACTTATATGGTCTATATGGTCAGCTCTGGAGTTTAGCAGTCCTCTGCCGAATAAGAGGAATAAGCCTATGGAGGCAAAGAAAGGACATGTTAATTTAAATTTTATATGAGCACCTGAATGTCTGCATACTAATTTAAAAACTTAATTTCAAGTCTAAATCAAAATGTAACCCTTTGATACTGAAACTCTGGTCAAAGTCAGATTCAAGTCATGTAAAATAATCAGCTGATCTAAAACCAAGACTTGAGAACTGAGACTGAGAAGTTATAAATTGTTTCCAAAAGGAACAAAGTCATGTCGCTGTGCTCGATGATGTAAAAGAAACCTTGTCATCAAACATTCATAGTGATGGCCGGACCAATTCTTTTCACAGCACCGGTTCCTCTGAGTCAATGCATGTTAATGTATCAAGCCTTTCCAGATTTGATATTTTTGCTGCCCACCCCACACAAACTTATCTTCAATGCATTAGTCATCATGTTTAAGTTTACACTGATAAATAGCAAGCAGTGTAAACGGCACTTTACTAGAGAGAAAAGTCGGGTATTCATGAGCACTCGAATGTTCAACAGGCTGACTTGGTACAGAGTTGTTCAAAAAGATTTGTTTGTTCATTTTTGCCCATCACTTAACCTTAATGATCAACAAGACAACTTATGTGCATACATAGAATTAAAGGAATTACAGTCATCTCTGGATGAAATAAAACTGCACACAGTACATTCAGCCTTCCAATGCACATGTATTGATAGCTCTGGTGCATTTGGCACTGTTTTCTCCTCTGTACTCAAACTTTGTGGTGTGATTAGGAACTTTTCTGGCACAAACGGAGCCCAGATGGTCACATTTACAATAACTATTTTATTGAGTTTGTGCAAAATTACAACCATTCCCCCCTAGATTGATGAGATTACAGTGCAGCACTTCATTTGCAGAGCAAGAGAGTAAGCGCGGTAAGCACTGGAGGGTGAGAGGGCCCTCCAGAGGTGCCTCAGCTCCAGATGTCAGAGATTTTACCGGGGAGGTGCTATCTCACAACATTTATGCCAATTTTAGTGTGTCACACTCAGTAAGTGACAAAATAAGATGTACTCCATGAAGGCAGTATGTATACTAAAATGTCTGAGTGTGCTGTTGATGTGCACTCTTGTTATATGACGCATTTCAAGAGAAATGGAGCTGTTCACACCGAACGTCCTTCTCACACCAATTTCATAATTTCCTGTTCTTACTTCTCTCACTTTGGTCCAGACTGAAATATCTCAGCAACTACTGGAAGGATTGTCACCAAATTTTGTACACACATTGGTTCCTACATAATTTACTCTTAATAATACTTTGGTTTATGACCAAATGGTATTCCCCATCAGTCTCAGCTGCTCTTTGTGTTTAGTGCCATTAAGCTAACATGGTAAGCAAAATGGTGATGATGCTAAATATTAGTGTCCCACATACCACACTCTAATTCTTAGATTTTCTGTCTGTTTACACTGGGGAAGTGACCAACAAGTGTGAATTCACAATAGCTGCGACCTCCAGGCCAAAGTTCAGCCTCCTCGGGCAAAAAATGTGGCCACCAAAGGGACAGGAAATTGCCGTGGACTGACCTACAAGCCAACCAACCAACCAACCAGCAGAGTGAGCTATAGAGCCACTGATGGCAGTTAATAACTTTTACTCAAAAACAGGCAGTAGCCTGTGCACACTAAAAAACAGTCCATTTTTGAGGATGTTGTTGATGGATGCTATTCTACTGCAATGCATACAGGAAATAGACGACCGCCTCACAGCCAGACGAAATAAATAACTGTTTGGCAAAACATTGAGCTGTTTGTGTCACGTTGAATTCGTCAAGAAAACTTTATTTCTTGCATGCCTCCATGGAGAATGAAGAATCCAAAAAGGGCTAACTCAGCAGCGAACTGAGTAGCCTACAAGAGTGGATAAATGAGACTTGGATTATTCTGCATGGGTTGTGTGAGAGTTTGTGAACAGATTTTTTGCTGTTAAAAATGTTTTTCTTCACAAATTCAATGTGACAAGTGGTACATGATGGAACACAGCATACACCTGCTAAACATTGGCATGTTAGCATGTTAGCATTAGCCTTGAAGAGCCTAGCATGGCTGCAGACTCCTTCAGTAAACAGTACATGTGTGGAAACAGTACATGGTTAGTATGCAGACTGAATTTGCGACCCTTTATGATAGATTTGTACTGTGAATTACACCTTTAAGTGCAAGGCTCAAACCCTCACTTTGAACTGAGCTAATGTGACAGGAGCATCTTTTGCACCTCACAGGATGCTGATGTTGCTGCTGTCTCTGCTGCCGAGTAAAAACCATGTAAGTTAACTTTATTTGTAGGGCATTTCATTGATATCAAACCTCTAAATGCTAAGGGAGTATCTTCTAATCTCTTTAATCAACTCGAGAGTCATTTGATGATTCAGTGAGCAGTTCCATCTCTGCAGCTGCTTCAACATCAGCTGTGGTTAAATGTCTGCTTCAGTTTACAGTACACCACACAGGAGCTCGGATTAAAGTTCAGCCGTGTTTAATGAAATCTGCCTCAGATCTTGTGCATGCTATGTGCAAAACTGATGTAGAGTCAACACCCTGGTGACTGTCACACGTAGAGCCATGCCAACATGAAAGAGAGAGCCACTCAGCTACACCAGTTATTAACGCCTATTTTCAATTCTCAACATCAAAAGTCAGGTCGACATGTTTTCAATTAACCTCAGCGGAATATCTGTCATTATAGCTGCAGTGCTCATGGACATACATGTATTTCTACTGTAGCAACAACATGAAAGCATCAACATTTTTGCCAGAGGTAAAGGATTCTGGATGAATATTTCTGCTCTGTGGTGCTCAGAAAATATCACACGTGTTATTTGTACCAAATCAGCTTTAAACAGAGACTGTAGGAAAATTAAAAGAGTACATTTTATATTTACACTCTAGGCCTTAAGGCAATTGTGTATTTAGAGCAATTTACATGGGGGGGGCAAATTGCTTGATCAAAAACATTTTATGTTGCAGTTCAATTTACAGTTTGAAAGGTCAAGGGCCATAGTGGCCTGACAGGTGCTCCAGCAAGTGATTAGGCGACACAGTGTTGGATGAAGGAATAAGAAATGCAGTCAGACCCAACGCTATGGGTGGCCATTTAAGTGCCAGGTCTGCCCTGGATGATCTCTGTGCAAACACCGGCTCTAATAATTCCATTAGCATTTTTGTGTCAGCCACTAGTTCTCCTACACGCTTGGCACAAGGGAGAAGTTACAGTTCTGCAGCCTCACCACCAGATGGCACTAAATCCTACACACTAGACCTTTAAATGTTGAACATTGAATTGATTTTTGACTCACTGAGTAGATTAAGCCTGTTGCTTCATTGATTTGGACTGCAGAGCTGTGTTTATTAAATGATATTAAATGTTGAAATTGCTGTATACTACTCATTATGATCTTTCAGGAGGCCATGGTAGCTCATAAAGTTTGAAATTTGCAGAATTGTTTCTTGCCTTTGCCTCCATTTTATTTGTTTTACAAGTGTATATATATATATATATATACAGTACAGGCCAAAAGTTTGGACACACCTTCTCATTCAATGCGTTTTCTTTATTTTCATGACTATTTACATTGTAGATTCTCACTGAAGGCATCAAAACTATGAATGAACACATGTGGAGTTATGTACTTAACAAAAAAAGGTGAAATAACTGAAAACATGTTTTATATTCTAGTTTCTTCAAAATAGCCACCCTTTGCTCTGATTACTGCTTTGCACACTCTTGGCATTCTCTCCATGAGCTTCAAGAGGTAGTCACCTGAAATGGTTTCCACTTCACAGGTGTGCCTTATCAGGGTTAATTAGTGGAATTTCTTGCTTTATCAATGGGGTTGGGACCATCAGTTGTGTTGTGCAGAAGTCAAGTTAATACACAGCCGACAGCCCTATTGGACAACTGTTAAAATTCATATTATGGCAAGAACCAATCAGCTAACTAAAGAAAAACGAGTGGCCATCATTACTTTAAGAAATGAAGGTCAGTCAGTCCAGAAAATTGCAAAAACTTTAAATGTGTCCCCAAGTGGAGTCGCAAAAACCATCAAGCGCTACAACGAAACTGGCACACATGAGGACCGACCCAGGAAAGGAAGACCAAGAGTCATCTCTGCTTCTGAGGATAAGTTCATCCGAGTCACCAGCCTCAGAAATCGCAGGTTAACAGCAGCTCAGATCAGAGACCAGATGAATGCCACACAGAGTTCTAGCAGCAGACCCATCTCTAGAACAACTGTTAAGAGGAGACTGCGCCAATCAGGCCTTCATGGTCAAATAGCTGCTAGGAAACCACTGCTAAGGAGAGGCAACAAGCAGAAGAGATTTGTTTGGGCCAAGAAACACAAGGAATGGACATTAGACCAGTGGAAATCTGTGCTTTGGTCTGATGAGTCCAAATTTGAGATCTTTGGTTCCAACCGCCGTGTCTTTGTGAGACGCAGAAAAGGTGAACGGATGGATTCCACATGCCTGGTTCCCACTGTGAAGCATGGAGGAGGAGGTGTGATGGTGTGGGGGTGTTTTGCTGGTGACACTGTTGGGGATTTATTCAAAATTGAAGGCACACTGAACCAGCATGGCTACCACAGCATCCTGCAGCGACATGCCATCCCATCCGCTTTGCGTTTAGTTGGACCATCATTTATTTTTCAACAGGACAATGACCCCAAACACACCTCCAGGCTGTGTAAGGGCTATTTGACCAAGAAGGAGAGTGATGGAGTGCTGCGGCAGATGACCTGGCCTCCACAGTCACCGGACCTGAACCCAATCGAGATGGTTTGGGGTGAGCTGGACCGCAGAGTGAAGGCAAAGGGGCCAACAAGTGCTAAACACCTCTGGGAACTCCTTCAAGACTGTTGGAAAGCCATTTCAGGTGACTACCTCTTGAAGCTCATGGAGAGAATGCCAAGAGTGTGCAAAGCAGTAATCAGAGCAAAGGGTGGCTATTTTGAAGAAACTAGAATATAAAACATGTTTTCAGTTATTTCACCTTTTTTTGTTAAGTACATAACTCCACATGTGTCCATTCATAGTTTTGATGCCTTCAGTGAGAATCTACAATGTAAATAGTCATGAAAATAAAGAAAACGCATTGAATGAGAAGGTGTGTCCAAACTTTTGGCCTGTACTGTATATATATATAAAAATAAAGGCTACTGTCAGCTACAGGCAACATATAGAGTAGGCCTAGATTTTGCAATTAAAGTGCCAGTTTATTGTGCCCGCCCCCCATAATCTGATGTCCTCCCTTCCCAATAATCCAGTGCCAAGTCTGAATGTAGTGAAGACAAGAGGTTAAAAACCTGTTCTTGACTTCTCCAGAGCTGGGAAAGATTTGATTGAATGATTTTAGGGTGTTATTTGGCAGGCGGATCTGTTCTGCCATTATCTGCCGTCAGCACTGTGGGGCGCCAGGATGAAAATCACAGCGAGAAAACCAAAGGAGAGGGAGGTGGAAGGTTGTCTAAGAAATCTTCTCACATCAAAAGCTACAGCAGAGAAATACTCAAAGATAACTTTGAACACAGTCAGCTTCCATCACCGTCAACATGACCAGAATATAACTCCACTCCCGTCAGGCTGACTCACACTCCCTGCTATGTGTTTTAAATATACAGCATATTATAAGATATTCAGTGAGTGAAACCGTAGTCACTTATTATTCAAGGCTGATGTATTTTCTGTTGATTCTGAAGCCGATACTTTTATAGTTTAACGAAGATGTATTTTCATTTCCTTCTTATTTTCTTAACAGTTTGCCTTGAATTCATACTGGACGGGTTAGGGCAAGACGGAAAAGAACCTGCATAATTTGCATTCTAATTAATGAATAAACTGAAATTTAGTGTTGGAAAGTAACTAAGTAGCCTACATTTACTAAACTACTGAAGTACAATGTTGAGGTATTTTTAGAGGGAAATGTTGTACTTTTTACTCCAGTACATTGATGTGACAGCTTTAGTTACTGGACTAAATTACTACATTTCAGCTGAAGGCCTAAGATTATAAAACATACAATAAATGTATTATAATACACTGTTAAACCAGCGTCTATCAACCTTTTCCCCAAAAACCTGTCCATAGTAACATTTCCCCTCCAAAATTCTCACATAGTTTCATAAATATAACTGTTCAAGGTTACAAGAGGACAAGATTGGAGCAAAATTCTACCCCTTAATCATTTCATGACAGCTCCAATTTACCACACCAATCTCTAGGTTGGGAACCACTGAGCTAAATTACCAAACTGTACAGGAAGTCCATCACCATACAACAGTTCATCCGATATCCTACAAATCAGCACCCCTAGGTTCAGGAAAAAACAATCATGATTGGGCGTCACCACATGACCTTATACGTACATACTTAAAATTAACTTTTATTTTTTTTTTCGAACACTTTTGATTTCACAAGGGACACAAAGACTGGTCTCCTGGGTGAATGTCCTGTGTTTGTTTGACTCAAACACTACCCCTATCCTGTCTTAGTCACTTAACACTACATCATATGACTTCCTCCTTTGCTCCCAACAGCCTGCAGCCACTGGTGTATTGGAGGGTATATGCAGGTATTTGGGGTATACCCTCTTCTTTTTCTGGTTGTCTACAGTGTAACTGACTATCAGTCAAAAAGCCTTATGAATATGTTGGAGAGCATACCTACTTCCTTTTTGGTAACCCTCCAATCTACCTTGTGGTACACCCACCTCATCAACTAGCACTACACCACTGCCTACAGTGCTTAAGTCACGTGAATTATGGTGCTTTATTTTTCTAGGTTTAAGTAAAGACAGTAAATGGAAACAGGCTGACCAGCTGCAACAGTAAAATGCTTATGCAAGTTTACATTTGATGCTTTAAATATACCTCAGCGTAAGTTCAATCAGGAAGGCTTTCTTTATGCTTCATCCATTCACAACTCTCTCCATCCCAATCGCTCTGCTTCCTCCAATCAGCTCACTATAGGTGATCATTCTTCTAGTTATCCAGTCAAACTTCACTAAGATCTCTATCAGCCAGTCCGGATGCTACTGTCACATTTTAAATCTGCTGCTGTCAGCTGTCACTTTAGGTAGAGCCGTTGCACCCTCCTCCACCCCATTCACCTCCTGCCATTGTATCCAGAGTCTAGGACAAGCTCACCAAAAGCCAATTTCTCTTTTATTTAGATCACCAGCATCTAGACCCTGGGGGGTATTCCTGTTCCACTATGGCTTCATCACCCTCCTTAGATATAAAACACCTCGATGGGGTCTAATCACCAAAGACTTTTCACATTTTATATTCATGTGAACAAGTAAATAAATATTTTCTTCCCTAAGAATGAGTCTCTGAAGTAAATTTGGTTAATAATACCTCTGTACTTGCTAATAATGGAGTATTTTTACATTGTTGTATTGGTACTTTTACTTAAGTAAGGGTAGTACTATATCCACCACTTCTGGAAAGTAGTGATGCTATTATGTACGTCTGTCTAGGTTGTATAAGGGGGATGGTAATCAGAATAAACTACAAACAGTGACATGACTCACCGAACATTGAAAAAAGGTAACCTAAATAATCCTTCTGTTTCAGGTCATTTGTCTCAAATAAATGTTACAATGTAACAGTACCTGTCATTATGTCATCTGAGCAGTTTCGCATGTGCCACTGTCTATCACCGTAAAAAACATTACTCAATGGAATACCATTGAAAGCATTGACACAACATCACAGGGTGCATGGATATTACATGTGTTCAAACACAATAGGGACCTGCACATCAAAACAATGTTCCAAGTTTTGCCAAACTTTACTTACTGATACAAGGGTATAAGTATTCCCACCCTAATTGGTGCAAGAGAACTAACAGAGTGAGGTAAATGTCAACTAGGCACTGTGTGTACACACCCACAGAGTCCGAGAACAGGTCTAGTCAGGGGCTTGAATCATAGGGCCTTTAACTTTGATCAAATAGGTGTAAATGAATGGAGTCAATACCTGCACATTTCAGTTCATACATTCCAAGCTACTCTTGGAGTGAGAGAAACAGCAGATACACACACATTCACATGAATCGATTTGGGCCAGGGACTGAAAAAAAAAAAAAACTTTTGAAAAATCCCCCTTTACTCACGTCAAAGATGCAAGCAGCCAGAACCTTAAATCTGACAAAACACATCCACGATACAAACGAATAGGAAAGACATAATAAAAAACTACCGATGCGAGTGAAGCCAGACCCCACTGCAGCAGCTGCTGGTATTTGGGATTCAGCGTGGAGACCCTGTTGAGTAAATGTGTAGAGGAATGGGACCCCGGGCTGATGATCCATATCACTGCAGTGTGAGGCTGAATCCATTGAGCTCAGCCTCCTGCAGGCTGCTAGCTCTCTCCATCTCTCATACATCACACATGAACCCTAACAAGCAGCTGGCCGGCCGGCGCCATGCCAATCTGCACAAAATTGTTTTCTTTTGATACTGTTTGGGTGCTACGTGCCAGGTGAAATCAAATCACATCACACTACACATGAGAATATGAAGTGGTATCATTCCCATTGAAACGGGGGAGCGTTTGATGAAGGACACCTCTCAGACATAAACAGGTTTATTTTCCATCCGTACTCTTCATCTGTAATGATTCATATTGTGTCATTTTCTACAAAGAAAAATGGGTTTGAAAATGCATCTCGTGCCAAGTTGGTAATAACTGTAACATTTGTGCCCTCTGCGTTTTTGTAGCATGTGTATTTATGTACATTCTCAAGATTTTTGGATGCAACTGACCGCTGATTATGAATGCTAACAATATTTGTATGCATCCACAGGCTATGGACAGGGCCGTGCCTAAATAACTTAATGGACAGTCACATACAGCTCTAAAAATCACACTAAAGTTGAGGTTATTTGTAGAAAACTCAAGCTTACATTTGCCAGCAGTAGTGTAGATAGAAGTTATAGCTTTGATATTTATATTAAAAGTGCAGTGAGGCAGATAAATGGCAGATAAAGCATCTCAGTCACTTTAGATTAATTCAGTTACCTGTTCTAGTACAACCTGTAAATGATTCACTTGGGTTGCTGTTTGCTGGGAACATCTTATGTTAATACGCTACATCAGCAGTGCAGTGAAATCCCTACAGTGTCTATGTGATGATTCATTGTTGAAACTGTGCAGAGGCCATTGACACAAAGTTCATGTTTGAAATAACAAAATATTGACTGTAAACAGATTAAATGGCCCTGTTTTACCATCACTCGTGGCCACAGAGGACAGAGATGGTGGCTGTTTTCCTTCAATCCATGTCTTTCTGTATTTACTGGGTCTTTTTCTATTTCATTCTCCAGTAAGGAAACACTGCAGGGTATTGACACTGTGCAGCTAATCATTTCACCCCTCTTGAATCAATATCAATCTCCATGTTTGTATTAAGGTTGTTTGTTTAGGCTGTGTACTCCCATCAACAGGACTAATCCATAGATTCAGTTTTCAGCTGTCAATACAGGGGTTTCTTCTCAGGTGACGTAAGGGACTGTATGAAAGTTTTTACAGCAGGCAGAAATACAGAGTGTTGTTTTGTTTTAAATTTCTTTTTGGTGACAGGAGGGCAGTTAAAGATGTCACTAGTCAACAGTCTCATGCCAATGTTTATTGTATGACATTCTTCCTTTGTGAGATTTAAAAAAGTAATAATTATCAAAAACATGGCTTCCATGTGCATCATTTGTCTCTAAGAAGTGTTTGACCAGCCAGGTCACCAGAGGAAAATGTTGGCATTGTGCATTTCTGCTAGTGTTTCATACATATATCATAAAAATTTCTAAAGTGACACAAATCCGATTACATGGATATGAGCCGATCTTGGCATCTTGAGGTGGAGGACATGGTGGATGATGTGATACCGAGGTGAGACGCCTGCCAACCTGCAGACCACTGGAGACCACAGTTCAAGACAACAAGCAGCAAAACCAGTTGTTTTTCAGCAAATCATTGCTGCATCTCCAGTGGCAACGGTGCCATCAAAAGCAGGTGTTTTCCAGTGAAACCCTGGCGGCACTTCCAGAGGTGACTCTGCCACCAAAAAGGGAATGTTTTTCAGCAAGATGTTGGCAGACTTCAAGCTGCAGACCACTGTTTGAGACCAACAAACACCAAAACTGGTTGCTTTTTAACAAAACACTGGCAGCACTTCCAGTTGCGATTGTGCCACCAAAACCTGCTATTATGAGCCAAAGCATGATCTTTTCCAAACCATAACCAAGTGTTGTATGTGCCTAAACCTAACCACACATTACCCACTGCATGGTTGAAACATAACGACACAAAAGTTTTAACATATCTGCTGCATAATAATGTACAAATGTTGCATATCTGTGGTTTGCAGAAACGTACAATGCCAACATGTTGTAAGTCAACATGGACATATGCAGAGAACAACAGCTGTTTCGGTGTATTTGGGATTTTCTCATCAAACTTAGCTAAGAGCCAGTTGGATCCATCTGCTATTGCTGAAAAAAGAGAATTCACCTTAATCGTTATTAGCGATTGAAGAGTATCTGTCTCGCTAACCTCCCACCTTTAGGAAGCCTTTCATTTGTGGTTTCTTTGCAGTTTTAAACTTATTGTTGAAGTTGATATCATTGTGAGATTTGTAGGTCAAAAAAACTATAATTAGAAGAGGGCCTTGTATGTTTTATTTTATTTTGTGATTTCCCACTACAATAACTTTCATACAGTCCCTAAGTCAACCTGTGTCATGGGGGCAACAACGGCACAGACGTGGTAGAACTTGGCTGGCTTTTATGTCTTCAGTTTGACTGGTAACTCAGTTTTCTGTTTGATAAAATTATTAATTTATTAACTGGCCAATCATTAGATATCTTGTGCTAAATTGGTTGGCCGACAACTACAGCTAAAGATAAGACAGTTAATCACCAGACTTCATTTGGAAACAACATGGTCAGAATATTATTTTTTACTCAGAATAAAATGATTGACACTCGCTCTAAGTACTTTATGTGTCTATTTCACTTCACCAATTCTCCAATGGACTTTATTACAGCAGAACTCATGATTGGTAATATAAACCTCTTTTGCAGCCTATTGGCTGACATACGAAAATGTCTGTGCTCTTGGGATGTTGTAATTTATTTCACTGCATTTCAGTTTAAAACTTTGTCCCACAGAGATTCACATAAAATTCCATAAAAAAAATTACTTTGAATATTTTTTGTTTCTGAAGAATAAAAGGATTAAGATAAGAAAGCTGCTATATTTCTCATTCAAGCTACTACCACACTAAAACACCATTTCAAGGTGATATCCACCAAATATCCATCTTCATGTAATCTGAAAATGAAGACATCAAAATGCCATCAGACCTCGAAGTGCTATTGATCTTCTGTCTGCTTTATGAGGAAATGCTTTGCAGAGGAAGAAACAGCAAAGAGGTGGCGGGAGGGCAGGAGAGTGCCATTAATCAAGGGGAGACTCCAGAGGTGGCGGGTGATCAAACAATCATTCACTTCCCTAATCTCCTGTAGGATGAATACAACACCTATTTTAAATTAAACAAAGAGGAAACGTGAGATGAGGAAAGAAAATAAGCACAAAGGTTCAGATAAGTGATCAGCCTTGGAAAGCTACCGCAGCATAGTCATGTAGCACCTATCAGTGTGTAGCACTATACCTGAGTCCTGACCTCTGACCTCTCTGTGGGAAAGGCTGTATTGGAGATACACTCATAAAGTTACATTATAATGACTTTTGGCCTTAAAAAAATGCAGTTTCTTTTGTTCACCTATGTGGGGCAGTGTTGTGTTTGGTTGCACTCTAACGTTCCTGACAGGGATAATAAAGTCAGCTATAATCCATGACTTCAAGACACAAGTTGCTGACAATGTTGCTTAGCAATTAATCTTATAGTTGCACTCATAATAGGCTGCTATATGAATGAATAAAGTCAAATGGAAGCAGGGGATGACTCTAGAAGGAGTATTTTACAGGGGTAGAAATGGTGCTCAAATCCTGACTTCAGAATCACACTGAAAAAAATCCTGTTAAAAGCAAACAGATTAGGGTCTAAACTACGATATTTCAAGATAAAGTCAGAAACTTTGATGACAATGTGTTTAGCATCCATGTTTCACTGTAGCTGAGCTGCAAGGTTAACACCTGATGAAACTGCTGAGCGTTGCACAAAAAATGGCAGTCACAGTTTACCAAAATTCAAGTTGATGTTGCTTATTTGCGGTGGTGCAAAATGTACTCAGATCTTTTACTCTAGTAAAAAACAGTAATACCACAGTGTAGAAATATTGCTACAAGTAAAAGTCCTGCATTCAAAATCTTACATAAATAGAAGAACAAAAGTATTAGCATCAAAATATACTTAAAGTACCACAATTAAATGTACTTATTAAGAGCGATGGCTCATTTTAGATTCATATAGATTTTACTGGATAATAATTATTGATGCATTATTGCGTTCATCACTTTAATGTTGCAGCTGGTACAGGTGGAGCTCATCTTATTTATTTCATATAGTGCTAAGCAGCTTGTTAAATTCCCCCAGAGAAATCAAAGTTTTATCATATCTTAAACCTGTAATAATACATTCTTAAAAAAAAAAAAGTTTAACAAAGTCTTGAAAGTTGTACTTAGGTATGGTACTTGAGTCATGTGCTTAGTTACTTTCCAGCACTGCTCGTTTGGTTTAACAGACACTAAAATCTGAAGATATTCACCAGGATTTTTTGCTCCCAGAAATCAAGTAGTAAATCAAGTAGAGGAATACTTCAGTCTTTGTGTTGAGCTAAGATTTATTTTCTCATGAAACATGATACTGTATATATCTGTCCTTGTTTAGATTGAGTTGTTGTAACTAATTTGTCAGACGACTTGACAGATCGGTATCTTAGGACTCACAAAGCCATCCCTGGCCAATCAGAGTTGTGTATTGTGTTGTGACATGGCTCAAATGTTAGAGACCAGTGAAAGCAGGGGGAGGTGGGGGTCACTTTTGGCTGTTGGGGCCCAGACAGCTTCAGCTGACTCCCTGACAACATGAAAAGGGCAAGTCACAACCTGCCTGGCTGAGAGCTCAGCACAGGAACACTAAAGCTGAAATAATGGCTTGATTGGTTAATCGACAAAGAGTCGTCTGCAACAGCTTTGACAAACAATCAAACCCTTAGGTCATTTTAAGTCCAGCTTTTCAGATGCAAATATTTGTTGTTGTTTTTTGCTTTTACAACAGTACATTGAATAGACTTGAGTGTTGGACCATTGAGTTCAGGTTCTATTAACATTTCATCTATCGCCATGTATGGAGAGAAAGTCAGCAGAATAATCACTAATGAAGATAAGCCACATCTACACAGGCATCTAAAGCCTAAAACTTTGGCAATCCAGTATACTCTCATATACTTTGAAATGCACAAAATCAGTTGTCCCACATGTCCCCAACCCCCAACACACACACACACACACACACACACACACTGTCCTCAGACTACAGGACCCACCTCAGTTCCCTCCAATCAGTGTCTCTAACAACTGTTTGTTTCAAGAAGCTGTAGAAAAGTTAAATCTGTAATGAAATCCTCATACTACACACAGGTGTATTTATAGATCATATTTAACACAAAGTATTTGTAACATTCAAAACAAGGGTCAGATCAGAGGTGATAATTACGTTCTAACAAGTTTCAGTGTGTGTCTTTGGGATGTAGGCATTTCATTTCCATGTGTTAACACTCGTCACTTGATTTCCCTTCCCACTGTTTGTCTCCACTCACAAATATCAGTGTTGCGTGTGAATGCTGGATATGTCTCAGTGTGTGTTATGTATCAACATATAGCTTTGTTGTTTAATTCTAGGTTTTGTTAGATTTTTAGTAATGGCTAATGCTTTCTCACATAAATCAAATGCTGCAGGAATGAGTCCTAAAACCCAGAAATGAGTTTGCATGTTTGCACTACTGATTGCCTCGTCTCAAAGTCAATTGGTTCATTAATGGGTTTTTCAGTAAGATGTCTGAAATAATGTCTGTGGCTCACACAAGCTTAAGAGACTTTCATCTTTGTTCTAAGGCATGAAATACGTCAGTAAATACCCCACTCAGGCATTAAAAAAGATGGTTGCTAACAAGTGGCTAAATGAAACTACAGAACATCATCACACTGAACACGGCTTTACAGCCTTGTTGTGATCGTTGCGTTAAGTCATGTGACTGTGGTATAGTTCATTTATAGCCTAATGTTGGCTTTTTAGTGGTGGTTCATTTGTGGAGATTATCTTCCTGAACAAATTGTATCACAAAGTATCATAAAAATGTTTGCCACAGATCTCATTTTTACAATAATCCAAAAGCCTATGGAAAAACCCCATTTGACTGTTGACAAGAGAACTAGGGCAACACTGACTTCTGCGTCGGCCTACAGAAAAACCTCATACCTGCTGCACATGCTATACACGCCAGCCTGCTCAGGTCAAATAAAGTAAAACAAAGAAGGTTTAAAAAGAGTAACTTTCAAGATTTCATAAACCCAAGGTGTCCTCTACTCTTTTGTTCTTGGCTGTACTGTTCCACTATATATTGCTATAATCCACATGTTTATAAGTACATATTTTAGCCATGCTAACAGTACTGCTAAACAGAAGGCAGTCTGTCAGTCAGATTGTCACCCACTTTGACTGAAATATCTCAGAGCACCATTTCCGACACATAAGATTATTTTTGTTGTTTGTTTCAGACATCTGTCCGTCCTGGAAGAGGGATCCCTCCTCAGTTGCTCTTCCTGAGGTTTTTACCATTTTTTTCCACTGTTAAAGGTTTTTTTGGGGGGAGTTTTTCCTTATCCGCTGTGAGGGTCCTAAGGACAGAGGAATGTCGTATGCTGTAAAGCCCTGTGAGGCAAATTGTGATTTGTGATATTGGGCTTTATACATAAAATTGATTGATTTGTTTGCATCAATATGATCAAAATCTAAATAATCTGTTTTAATGGAATTGAGTTTTTTTGAAACCTTAAAAACCTTAATAAAGTTATAAAGCTTAATATTTACTACCCTTCTTGCAGACATTTGAAAGTAACATGTAACATGCATGCAAATTTCTGTGGAGCAGCTTTCAGTTCTTTTTTACTACTACAATACCAGTCACCCCAATTATTACCTATACATACTGATGACAGATGTACTTGCTGCTACATCCTTGTCCTCAGCAAACATGAGGACACTTGCTCTATTTTAACAAAGCCACCCATAAAAGTTTTGGGAGCATCTGGATGGTGATGAACACAGAAGGCACATAGGTCGGGGAAGAGTTAATGATGACGGATGGGATCCCAACCTGCTGTAGCTCAAAGGGACACCAGTAGGGCAAATACAGTGATTTTATGGGTCTTATAGGAATATTTCATTAGATGCGAGGATTTTGTCCCTCGCATTTATCGGTGTGATTTCTTTTTCATGTTTTTGCCTTGACATGAACAATGTTTAGTTGCAGATGTCCCCTCTCCAGCCTGAGTTGACAGCAGACATATAAGAATGTCCAAAATGTCTCACAGCACCAGTCAAAAACTGTTGCAGAGAGCGTAAAAGTCACCAAGGGTCAACGTTACATATCTATGTGACTTCTGAAAGGAGCATAATGCAGAAAATCTGTTTAATGAGTAATTTAAACGAGAATATGTGATGGCAAAGTGCAAAGACACACTGCGAGGGAGGGCAGGCCACACTTGGGAAGCTAACTTCAGACCGTGTGTGAAGCCTTTACTAAATGCCAGTGTCAGATGTAAGACATTTCAGATGTTGTAAAACGTCTGCACTGAGCTCAATGTGGATCGTTACAAGTTTCCATGGGAGCAGTTTAAGAAAAGGTCAGTGTGCAATACCGAGCAGCGAAACAGAGGCAAGAAAAACTACATCTATGTTGGAGTCATAAAAGTTAGGACATAAGTGAAAAGGGCAGGGGAAGAGAGACAAGTGGACAGAGGAAGGCAGCAAAGCAGAATTTAGCAAGATGCAGCTTTGATGGTTACAGGAAATGTCTGCCCTTTATCCATTTCATGATTAATGTATTCCCAGAGTTACTCTGTGTCCACTGTACAGCTCTAGGCTGTTGGCTTTTCACTGAAGCTGCATTTCCACCACATAGTTCAGCACAGCTCAACTCAACTCCCTCTTTATTGGTTTTCCATTAGCAAAAGTTGTGCATAGCACCTGGTTCCCGTTTTAGTACCACTTAACGCAAAGTTCTAGGTGACTTGAGCCGATACTAGAAGGTGGAGTTAAAACACTACAAACCACTGATTGGTCAGAGAGAATCAGCACTAGAATCTTCACTTGTACGACACAAAACATCCTGCACAAAACCCACTATTTTTAAATAGCTAAGCTACCGTCATTCTACATACAAAACTAGACTATACATTATGTATATAACATCATAAGATTGACGAAGTGTTGCAGACGTTTCGTTTTGGTTGCAGATGAAAGGATTCAGTGAGTGTCGCATTGAGGATGTCACAGCAGTGTCACGAGGCCTTGCTATGGTGATCAGCTAAGAATCCCGCCCACGCTAAGTGCGTACTATCCTTAATAGAAAATGACCTGGTACCAAAAGTGAGTTGAGTCAAGTCAAGGCCATAAACCCATTCTCGTTCCCAGGTCGTGAATTACTGAAGCTTTGTCACACCCTTCATAGTCTCATAGCAACGCACAAGGCTACCTTTAGCTATCTATGTGACGCACAGTTACAACACATTGTAACACTCGGTTTGTGTTGTTGTGGTTAGGTTTAGGCTACAAAACTACTTGGTTAGGTTTATCACATAAGTATGCGTAACATTACGTTAAAATGACATTGACTTTTGGTTTCAAGCAAGATATAGGTTCATAAGAGATGTAACATTATGTTAAACCAACACTATTTTTTGGTTTAACACAGGTTGGAGATACGTAAGTGATGTACTGTAACGTTATAATAACACTGACTTTTGGTTTCACATGGGACGTAGGTACGTAAGTGATGTAATGTTAAAACAACACTGATTTATTTTTTTTTTAAGAATTTTTTTTTTGGGGGGGGGGGGGGGGGGGTTTGCCTTTAATTGACAGGACAGTGTGAAATGGAGAGAGAGAGATTGGGGGGATGACATGCAGCAAAGGGTTGCAGGCCGGAGTCGAACCTGCGATTACTACAGTGAGGCATCGCATCTGTACATGGGGTTCCGGCACTAACCACTATGCTAGCAGCACTGATTTTTGGTTCCACATAGGACGTAGGTACGCAAGTGATATAACATAACAAACACTGATTTTTGATTTGACACAGGATGTAGGTACGTAAATGATGTAACGTAACGTTAAAACACTGATTTTTGGTTTCACTCTGGACATACGTTACATCACTTTCGTACATAACATTAAGACAACACTGATTTTTTGGTTTCACATGGGACGTAGGTATGCACGTGATGTAACGTAGAGTTAAAACAAGACTGATTTTTCGGTTTCACATTGGATGTAGGTATGCAAGTGACATAACGTAACGTAACGTTAAAACACTGACTTTTGATTTCAAATGGGACGTAGGTATGTAAGTGATGTAACATAATGTAACGAAAAAGCAACTTTGATTTTTGATTTCATGTGGGATGTAGGTACGTAGGTGACTTAACGCTAAAACAACACTGACTTATGGTTTCACCTGGGACATGATCTATGGGATTTTTAATCCAGAGAACATGTCTGAACTTGTTCCACTCAGCTGTGGGTAATCCCAGCATGCTAATCATCAACAGTGCTGAGGTAGCACAGAAACAAGCAGGGCCAGAAAGAATTATCAGGCATGAATCAAAATCTTGGTTGGGTAATATTTTACATTTGCTGTGTAATTTTCTCAATTTTTGGCTGTTTCAAATAAGATAATACATCACACAATACCGTTGTCAGAGAATTACTGCCCATTCAAAACCTATAATAGTTTTGAGGTCAGTTACTTGTACATAGGTGGGTTTTTTGTTAACTAATGTTAAGAACAGCACACAAGAAGTAGAAAAGGAATAATCTGCCAAAACCCCAATCCAGCCTTATCCACACACATGTTGTCAGACTGAGCTGTGGAGGAGCAAAGAGCTATAGTAACAGAGCAATCAGAGCTTCACCAGGTCAAAAAGTTTAAGTGCAGTTCTGTTTGAGATGTAAACCAGAATACTGCTGAAAGGAGCATCAGTGCCAAGTCCATTACCCTGGAGTAACAAATCTGTTCACACTTCACTCAGTTAAGAGTTGTCTTTTGATTGTGGCTGTTAAACCTCTTTGTGTGGTTAGTTTGGGCCTCCAGTTGGATTCTCAAACAATGAAAGACATTGGAGTGGGTAATGGGGAGCGTAATGACATGGTGAGCCTTGTGAGTTCAAAATCAATACTCATACAAAGATGATCAGCAGCTATTAGTGTAACCCTAATCAGCGTTTCACAAGTGTTGACAGCCAGAGCTGCCATCTGCACATTTGCAATTAGACATTTCCAATAGTTTCATTTGATTTGATGTTCAAAATAATTACAGTAACAATGCTTATACGACAAACTCTGCAAACAGAATACCAACACTGCACTGAATACCAACAAGGAAAATGATTATCAGTGATTTTTCCGTAGACTTACTTTGTCAACTTTGTTTGCCTTCCACCCAACTAAGCTGCTGTAACCAAATCGGACAAGGGTTGCTGAGTGATGCATAGTTAGCTGTGTTCTGGCACCAGCTCTGGGAAGGTTTCAGAGTAATGACCTGGGCCGATTTAGGCTGTGAATAGCTTCAGCTAGCAGAACTGTGGGTCCTTGTTGGCACCTTGTTGGCCAATTCTGGCATGTTCATTAGATATTTATCAAGTCTTGGATTAGTCTGGGAACCCGGTGTGCCTCTGTTAGGCTGGTTAATTGCTTGGAAGGCTTTCACATCAGGGACCCAGGCAAGGATCTGAATATACTTGGACACAACTGGTTTGATTAGTATCAACACTGTATACCATCCCTGGGCAGGGTATGTCAAGCTCACTTCAGAATGTGGTCTTGTAGTATGAGTAGAGTTGCAAATGCATTTCTCAAAACTGCCAGTCTCCTTTGAAATCTAAATATGCATGCAGCGCCCACCAATCTCATCTTCCGAAATGCACGTCCAAGGTTGATGAAGTAAGAAGTGAGGCAAGAATATCATTCTTGACATTTCCAAAATACAAACTATAGTAGGCATAATGAGAAGGTTGACTGCATTGTATGGGCTTGGGATCTTGTGATTGCTGCTCTTTCTACAGCTGCATGCAAGTCTTTCTGCAGGTCTTTTGCAGTCAAACGGGGGTTTTGATTTGCCTTTGTAGCAACTGATGAGCAGCTCTCTCAGAAAGTTTTCTTGGTCATCCAGACCTCAGCTTGACCACAGTTCATGTTACCTGCCATTTATTTATTCCCAACTGAGGAAACAGCTACCTGAAAACACTTTACTATCTTCTTATAACCTTCTCCTGCTTTGTGGCCATCAGTCATTTTAGTTTTCAGAGTGCTAGGCAGCTGTTTAGAGGAGCATGGCTGCTGATTGTTGGACAAGGTTTCAGGAGGTAGAGTATTTATAAAGCTTTGAAATTTGCTTCGCCTGGGCTTTCCTAATGATGACTATGAACAAGCCAGAGCCCTAACAAGCTAATTATGGTCTGAGACCCTGGTAAAAGTTGTCTGAGAGCTCAAATGTCCTGGGGTGCCCAAATTTTTGTGGGCGCTCCTTTCATTTTTTTCCACTCTAAAATTGTACAAAACAAAAATGATACACTAATCTTGCTTAAAATGTTGAAAAGCATGTTCGATCTTTAACTTCCTGCCTTTTGGAGATTGGTTTATCCTCTTCTCGCTTATCAGTCCCTCCAGGATGTCGCAATTGCCGCAACTTTCCAATCACTGCAACTTTACCTTAAATTTGATGTAAAATTATTTGCTCTCTCGTGTGTGTTTTATCATGTGCTTATCCCTTTAATCATCTTGTGACCCCTCACATTTGTCTGGGGACCCCCTGAGGGACACCAGCCCCCACTGAAGAAACCACTGTCATAATATAAAGTCATATGTATCGGTTGATCTTTTAAATCTATAACTTAACATGGAGTGGAAACAAGGGATCCACTTCATCAGTATTGCAGACTAATGTGGATTAATAGTTTGGGACTACAGAAAAGTTGTAAACTGTGTCACAGATTTACTGTATTTCAAATGACTGTTTCCCTCCTTCTTCACTTGCCCAGATTTGAATAGCGTTTGGCGGCAGATTTTGTGTATTGCGGTCTATTATTATGTAACAACTTGGGGCTGGTCCCCGGACAGCCTCTTTGCATGCAGGGCGGGACCCTGCGCTGTCTCCCTCCAAACAGCATTTCGCGCTGTGGCTCAGGTAATATTAGCGCCACTGATGTTGTCCCCTCCTCCCTCACCGGCCTCCCATCTGTCTGTTTCAACTGCACAGCTAATTACAGCCAGCCGCGGAGACAAAGCCCGGGTGATTAGGTTAAAGGTATTAATAGTGGGTTTCTATGTGCGGGGTTTTAGTACGTGACGCTGGTGTCACTGTGGGAGAAGGAGCAGGAGCAGGGGGGAAGCCAAACTTCTCGGCTGAAAGTCAAAGATCGTCTATAAAGACGATGAGTCTTTATAGACGATCTCGTATCTCTTCTTTGAGTCAAAGAAAATCGGTGTACAACGAAGAAACTCGGGCGCCGGGAGCACCACGGCCGTAGTATGGCAGTTTCATGGTATTTAGAATATATATACTGTTTTCAGCCGTGTAAAAGTTGATCAGCAGTAAGTATCGACAGTTACTGAAATGACTTAACTAATGTGAATGGCTTGTTAAATATTCCTCAGCTGTCTTCGGCTGTGACCAGGGGCCTCAGGGTGGGAGGAAAGGTGGGGCTGGTTAAAGCCTGGAATGAAAAGCTTGGATTTGGTTGATTTTTTTTTCTGAGTAATTACTGCCATAACTAAATTTGAATTGCCTAAATGAATCAATTGAAAGACTGAAATCTTCACAAGAAATTGTGGAAGCCCTCTAAAAGCCCCTACAAAATGGTTTACCCACCTCTACACAAGGACTCGCCTTTAAATCCACCTGGAGCCGAGTTTCACCCCTGTTCCACCAAAATTAACATGTGCATGCAGGATATTTAAACATGGGTAAACCTGCTAAAAATAGGCAATAGACTCATTTTTCCATTACCAGTAAACCAGAGCTGTGTATACAGCTAATTAGTCTCTTTTAAACTCAGTGCAGACTAATTTGGATTGATTTTTGAGTGCTGCTTGGGCAGAGACGGGCAGTATTTTGTGGTGCCTCGTCATTGCATCTTGCCGGTAAAGAAGCTAAAATTCATGCGTTCATCCGCGTATAGTGTTCCCATCAATGTAAATCAGAGCCAGAGGCAATAAATACCTGAGACTACTGCAGAGTCATTTTAATGCCAAATAAAACCTTTCCCACTGTATTAAAAACCCAGATGTTAGCAAGTGTTTGTGGGTTTTATCTGAGTGCTTGACCCAGGAAATTGGGAACAGAAAAAAACAGAAAAGAAAGAAAGCAAGCAAACTGACCAGGTAAAAACAAGAAATTGTAAAAAAAAAAAAAAAAAAGTGCATGAAAAGGACATGGATCAAGAGAGGATGGGTGGGAGGCCCACAGAGACTGTTAATGCAGGGGTCCCAGAATTTGGTGCTACACCCCTGGCTGTTCCCAGATACTGTAGTGGAGGGTATATGTGGGTAGGTATACTCACCTCTTTTTCCGGTTTTACAGTATACCCACCTATCAGCCAAAACACTATTGAAATATATTGGAGTGTATACCCACTTCCTCCCTTGTAACCAACCCATCTACAGTAAACCCACCTCATCAACATCCTCTGCACCAGTGGTTTCCAACTGCTCCAGCCACGGGGTCTAGATTTCTCCTTAGTGCAAGGTCAACAGACCTGCATTTGGCCATGTCGTCGGAACTAGTTTACCGTCTCGGTCAAGTGGTTATCCATCCACTTTACATCAGAAAGCAGCTCTTTAGAATACAATTTCTGTGCTGTAAATTAACTGTACTAATGAAATAAAGTGTGTTTTTCACAAACTTGACACGTTTACAAATCACTTGCGTCCATTCATATTCGATCCACCACCCACTTTTGGACCGGGACACACCAGTTGGGAACCACTGCTCTACACCACTGGCTTTGCCTTTCTGTATCTCCCCAGAAAGCAAAATGCTGCACGTTGATTTTACATCTATTGATTTTCAAATTGTACTGGAAAGGTGTTGAGTAAAGTTCTTTTAAAGACAAAATTGCATCAAGCTCCATTTCTTCCTGATAGACTTCTACAAAGCTTAAATTGTTCTCTCGAGTAAATCTTAGCTTTTAGTATTAGGGTCTTCTTTGTTTATGCGAGTTGTTAGAAATAAACCACCTACAAGTGTGTATGACAACTTTCCCCGCCACTGCTTGAGAAAATAGCTGCGGAGTGAGACCTCTCTTTGTTTTACCCTCCCTCAGGCTTGGACAGAGCGCGCCGGTTGCCCCGCCAACACAACTCTGGGAGGCGTGGCCAACATCCACGCCCATTGGTAGAAGCTGAGGCGCGCACCCGAGCACGACAACGCTGACTGGCTGGAGGTTGAGTGACGCACCCGTTCACCCGGGCACTGATTGGCTGGAGTCAGCCAGATGCCTGAGAGCGCCAGAAAACAAGCTTGAGCGGGTGATGCTGAAGTCCTCTCGGGACAGTGTAGAGTTTTGCGCTACTCGGACAGGAGTCTCAGAGGACTGGAGGGACGTGCAGAGGAGGACTGCCCGCTTATTTTGAAGAGGGAAATTAGCTGCTATGTTAGTCTGAAGAAACTGCGCACTGACAAGCCTCTAAAGCCGGACACAGAGCCACATTGGAATAGCTCATTCATTCAGGAGTGGAGGAAGGTAAGAAATGACGTTTTCCCTCCAGCGGTTTCCTTCTATAGTTATGGTATGCCCGTCAGCTGAGCTAGTAATGTTAGCTAAGTAGCTAATTAAAGCTAAATTAGCCTTCGTGACTATAAATAAGTCAGTTATATAGTCACTCCCTTTGAAAGGCTTTGCCACACCTAAATGTAGGGACTAATTTGAGTGAATTGGCCCTTTATTAAGTGGAGACTGTCATGGCTACATCTAATGCTACATTGAGTTAACGTAATTAATGAACGTCATGTAATAAAACATCCAGCTCCAAACTTGCTACATTAGCTGCAGTTTAGTTGGTCATATTAGCAATAACCAAACTTAATTGATGGGGCTGATAGCTAGGTTATAGCCGTTAGCTTGCTAAGAGCTAGTTAGCTGATGTTATTTGCGCCAAATTCAGCTGACCACTCGTCTTAAGTTTTCTGTACATGCTGATTTTCCCTTAACCTAAACATTCCCCCCACTTAGATACCAGTCAGATAATCTGTTTCTGACTTTAACTTTTAGGACTGCAGTTTTCCCAGATGGAAGTTGAATGTCTAGCACTGAAAGACCTCACAAGTCCCAGGAAAAGTCTCAGGGTGGAGCAGGAGGAGGAGGATGGGGGCCAAAGTGAACACAAGGTAAGGCTAAGGTGGCCTTGATCTCTTGGGTGGGGTCTCAGCAGAGTGGCAGGTTTGATTATGATGCAGCTGAGGGTGAGCTGCAGAATCAGGCTGATCAGAGACAGATGTCTGGAGTAATGCGGTGGCATCTTAGCAGTCAGATAAGGTTATTAGAGCTGTGGCCTGGGTGGCTCTTGGATTTAAAACGGCTAGGCTAAGTTGGAAAGTAGTGGAATAGAGAAAAAAACGCATCTTGAAGTGTCTACAAGTCAGTGATTAGCTTGAAAGTACTTGATTTCTTATTCAAAGAAGCAGCACTCAGATTCATTAGCCAAGTGTCAACATTTGACCGAGATACTATTCCAAAATAAAACTCCTGGATGGAGATTTGAGTTTATACAGCAGCAGGTGGGCATTCACCCAGTATAAGCAAATGTTTGAAACTCTAAACACAATTGTCTCCATCTCAGGAAAACATCTGCACAGATTGGAGAAGATCCACACCAGCCAAATCTGCCGATTCCACCTTTCCCGTTTTGCTAATGACCAGAAAAGGTGCCACCCCTGACCTGGCCCACATCACCCCCATCAAACACACAGCCCTGGCCGAACCCTGGACGCCCACGGCCAATCTGAAGATGCTCATCAGTGCCGCGAGCCCAGACATCCGGGACAGAGAGATGAAGAAGGTGCTGTTTAGACCCATAGAGAATGAGAAGGACAAGCCAGCGAGTCCAGATACTGTGGTGGAGGATACAGAGGTGGAGGACTCATGTCAGGTACATGAAATGGGAGCTAAACTAAACTAAAACTATGTCATTAAAAAATACAGTTTCTACAACAGCCAAAAAGGCATTTAATAAGTTTTGTTCTTGTCGAAAATTATTCTTTGTCAGCTGGGGGAAAATCCGCCAGATTGCAGTTCTTGTTTGATAGTTTAAAGAAATGCCCTCAGAGGAACCCAAAATTTCAAGTCTTAAATGTTCATGGAGTAAACACATTTGCCTCACCTTTATTCACATAAGCAGCTGAGCTCTCAAGATTGTGAGCTTTCAAAAGCACAAATACAAACACTCAGTTTTGCCTAATAGATAAAGTCATATTGTATATAAAGTGGCAGCCGGGAGCCTGAAGTCGCTGAGCTTTTGTGATACGATTATTTCTTAAATCCGACATGAAGGTTTTTCCAGCCTTATCAGGATTGCAGGATTTAATTCTTTTCCAAAACATGTGCCCTTGTAGACATTAGTGTAAAAGCAAATAATGGCTCTGAATTGAGATGTGTGTTAATGTGTATGCTACATGATGTCAGATTCTCTTAATTAGTGGTAAAGCACAAGACAGAGGAGTGTTAATCATCTGTCTCTGTATGCGTTTGTCTGTCTGTCCAGTTTGAAGCTGTGGAGGAAGAGGATGACACGGACAAAAAGCCAAGCAGGAAGCAGAAGAGCCTGGGTCTGCTGTGCCAGAAGTTCCTGGCCCTCTACCCTGACTACCCACCGCCACACAGCCCCATCTGGATCTCTCTGGATGAGGTGGCGACCAATCTTGGTGAGAAAGAGAGTTTGGACTTGTCCCAGCCACTGCCTGTGCTGTTGTTGTAAACACCTCGTGGGAGGGAGATGATAATGGCAGCAGCTAATGTCCGTTTAATGAGCATTATAAAGTTTTTATGTTATTGCCTTTGTATTTAGGCACAGTTGCTATGGATACTTGTTTTTCATATGAAGAGTATTTTGCACTGCATTTAATGGAGGGTTGCTGAGCTGCAAGGCTCTCTAGTTTTATAACTTTCATTCGTTTTAATCACAACACTGACCATTTGGTGTGTATTTACTCAGATGTGAGCATATATTATCCAAGAACGAGTGGGTCATTTCTGTGCTCTTGTACTCAATTTTTCAGGAGTGGAGCGGAGGCGGATCTACGACATCGTCAACGTGCTGGAGTCTCTAATGATCGTGGGTCGGATTGCCAAGAACAGCTACACCTGGTATGGTCGTCTGCGGCTGGAAGCCATGCTGGAGGAGCTGCAGAGGAGGGGTCGGCAGCAGGGCTACCACCTGCAGGTGGATCTGGCCACTGAGGAGAGGGAGGCTGGACCGGGGCGCGAGGACGACGGAGCGGAAGGGGACGCTGGCAACGGTAATGAACTGAGAGACTAAATGTAGAGTGGAAAACAAGAAAGAAACCATCTTCTACCTTTTCCACCAGCTTGAATTTCCTCATCCCCTTCTCCTAGAACCCTTTGCATACTTTAATGGTGGTGATAAAATGAGCTGCAGTTTATTGTTGCACTTACAGTATGAACCATCTGTTTAATGCCGCACATCTAAAAATGTAAGGAGCACCTTCCACCAAATCATCTCGACAGCTAAACGATCAGTCCCTTCAAACCCACAGGAATGAATACAAGCCTGGTTTCCATAGTGACTCCTCATACATGTGCACACACATGCACACAGCTTCTCATTAAGAGGGTGTGTGTGTTGAGTCTGGATAATAATAGTGCTCGTGGCAAAGAGGTAGTTAACAAAGGTACATGATGCCCATTGAGTGGTTCATGTCTGCTGGATTTGTTGTGGCTGGTTGGATGTGATGACCTCAGTAATAATAATACATAATAGCTGTCATCGCAGCTGAGCAGCACAACAACAAACACCTACAGCAGAAATGGTGTTATTAAGGCATCCGCTGCACATTTAATCTCATGCGTTATGATCAGGTCATTATTCCTTGCTGCTGCAACGACCCTGCTGATTAATAAGGTCGTCTTATCTTTTATTATGTAGAGTCCTGGGCGACTGGCAACAGGAAAGACAAATCTCTGCGCATCATGAGCCAGAAGTTTGTCATGCTGTTCCTGGTGTCCAAAACGCAGACGGTGACTCTGGACGCAGCGGCAAAGATCCTCATCGAGGAGAGTCAGGACTCGTCAAGTCACAGCAAATACAAAAGTAAGAAGGCGTTAAACAATATGTCCTGCAGTACAAGTTGCTGTTTCTTTTGTGTAATCAAAACTAAACCTCAGCCCTGTATCTTCAGCTAAGGTGCGGCGACTGTACGACATCGCGAATGTGCTGACCAGCCTGGGCCTCATAAAGAAGGTCCATGTGCGTGAGGAGAGAGGCAGGAAGCCGGCCTTCAAGTGGCTTGGCCCCGTTGAATTTAAAAACTCTGGAAGTGCTGGTAAGAATTAAAGACAAGCTTTTGACAGTGATTAAAGGAATAGTTCCAATTTTTTTTAGTACACCGACTATGGATAAGTACCTCATACAAATAAAAAAATCAGACCTATCCCTTTAAGATGCATCAGTGTCATCTGTAAGGTGTTAGATTCATTGATAACTGCTTTTTTGTTACCGCTGTCATGCTAACTCAGCCATTATCCATCTCCCCATCCTCAGCTGTAGAACATACTGTGAATCTGGCGGCTGCCGCTCTGCCTGAGGCCACACAGCCAGGCCAGGACCTCAGAAGAGCCAAGATGGCACGGCATGCCTCTTTCAACATCACACCAACCTCTGCGGCTGTACAGCGGCTGGTCAACTCTGCACCCTGCAGTCCACGACGAGACATTACGGGTAAGACATTTTTTGTCCATGCCATTGTTTAGTCAGTCAAAATGGAATAATTAATGACATCAGAAGATTTTCTTATTCTTGTGGGATGAATGGTTTTCTCCTCACACTGCAGGTCTGCCAAACCAGCCCGTGGATTACTCCAGAAAGACAAGCAACAATGCAGTGTGTCGACTGCAGTTTGGAGACAGCACTGAGTGAGTTAATACTAACACACACTCCGATACTCTGTATCACCCCTGCATTCTCTTGGTCTAGATTCATCTACAGTCATCTACCACCGATTTACTGCCAAACTATTTACCGCACATAGTTGCTCTTTTTGCTAACCTTTGCCAGTCTATCAGTATTACTGGAGAGAATCCACATCAGCTGCCTTTAACAAGGGCAAATGGTCCTATAGCTGTTGGAAGATGAAGTCATTATATTATAAACGGTTCAGACTGAAGCTACACTATTACATCTAAATGAATAAAGTGAGTTTGTACTGTCACATTAGGCATTAGAAGCTATTTACAGTGACCTAGTTATAAGATGCAAAGGCTCCCCATTCACTGAAGGGGTTTTTAATCTCACTCTTCCATACATAATATTTCACAATCACTGCCAGTGTTTGCATTGGCTGGTGTGTTTGTAGCTTTAGGTTACATGCAAGCTATGGATATGAATAATTTTTGTCTCCTGTGCGTGTATGCATTGGCTCCATAGAAACGGTACACAGTAGTTCATGTTATTTCTATGGTTGGCTTGCTTGTGGCCAAACCACAGCTGCCCCAAGACTGTGGCTGTTAAGTGTTTTCAGAGGGAGGGAGATAATAGGGCTCAGAAGTGTGTGTTGAAAAGGAATATTTTAGACATGAAGCTGGGTAAGAATGCACCAGAGGCAGTGGTAGCCCACAGGATAAGAGCTGGAGGTTCATAGCTGGGAGGTGGCCAGTTAGGAGGGGACTAGAGCCTGCAGGCCCAGTCAGGCTCAAGCCAGGCTCAAGCTAAGAATTGAAGCTTTAATTCTGATGAATAATCATGTTTTAATTCTTTGTTTCCCCCATAGTAACCGTCCCACCAACAGCAGCAGCCCATTAGCTCCGTCCTCCGCTCATCCCACCCTGCTGGCACCTTCCCTCCACCCAGAGCACCTCTTTGCACCTTCCTCCTCTCCCCACTGCTTGGCCTACCTGCCCAGTCTGTCCCAGCCCTCGGTGGTCATGCTGTACAGGGCGCCAGACAAGCCCGAGCAGATGCCTGAGGGTCAGAGATCGCCTCGGTTGGAGTCTGAGGAGGGGAGGAAAAGAAGGAGGGAAGAAAGGGAAGAGGAGGGGGCGGTGGTGAAGAAGAAGGGAACATTTGGGTTAGAGGAATGTGAAAAGGTGAGGTGCTGTTTGATGCGTTTACTTGTATGTTGAAATTTTTACTTTACTGAGACCAGTTTAATTATTTTGGTTGACTGCAGTTATATAAAGTCTTCTTTTCTGTGTTTTGCACCCACAGTCACAAGATCCTGTTAGTATTTCTGGAGAGCAGACCGTTAAATTGAAAATATGAAATACTACACTCACTGACTAGGATAACTCCTGCCTGGTGTAATTAAAGACTATATATATTAGTAATGTATGGGATATTTGATAATTGGAAACCCTAGTCGTTAACAAGGCCACACGATTCCAGTAATTGGAAAAGTCCTATTTTTTATGATTAGATTATCTTTTAGAAGGTAGATTAAGAGAAGAGACTTAAAGCACTGCACCTTTGCTTCAAGAAAATGACTGCAGAAGTTAAAAATGTTATTAGAAGGTGAGGGCGTTGATCAGTGTCGTGATTTTAGTTGCTGAGCTTTAAGTTGTTACACGTTATAATATAAACTGTTCATTCAAGGTGGACTGTAGACAAGGGATAGTGCCATGCATCGGGGTTACATGGATACAGTAAAAATAGGGTGGTTCCTCTATTATAAATGTCCATCAGCTGGTCCAGGTTAATTTATTTCACGTTTATTTTCCCTCCAGATGAGAGCTGAACCTCAAAGGGAAGCAGCAGAGTGTTCACAAACGCATAACAGCGGGATTTCCCCAAATCATCAGGTGCCCGATGAGAGTCAAGGTGCCAGCAGCAGCGAGGCCACCCAACCATCACACTACCTCTACGTACCCAACAACGCAGGTACATACACAACTTTGTCAAAACTCTCTACACTTGATCAAGAATAATCTGTTGCTATAACCATATGCAGTATGTAGAAACATTACATTGATGTTAAGAAAACTGATAATGGTGCAAGTTTCTGGGTTTATTAAATCAACACCTCTGATGTATAGTAATGATGTAGTGATACCTGGTTCTTCCCATTCCCATATTTAGCTTATCAAGATTGTAAGTTTAAAAAAAACAAACACGTATCTAAACTAACTGATTTCTGTCTTAAGAAGTATTTAAAACATTAGTAAAACAAAACAGTTGTTTGAGCACAGATTGACTCTTCAGAACAGGGGTGAGTTAATTTGGAGCTTTAGGAAGCTTCAAGAAGCAAATAAGTGTTGGAAGTCTTGTGGGAGAATCACATTATTAAAACTGACGAAGGGGAGGCTGTTTGTGCCAGTAGGTTCCTACAGGCAGGAAAATCCCAGAGGGACCGAAGTTTACTTAGAGAGTGTAAACAATATTAGTATGAGTAACCTTTGGGGAAATTACTTTAAAAAAAAAAAAAAAAAAAAACAGTACCCAATTCATAATTTTTACCCCTTAAAACCTTTGTAAGCACAAGATAAGAGTAAAATAGATATAATTTCGTTAACTAAAAACCGTCCCTTTTTTTATTTGTTGGATTTAGGGCTGTGCGATATGTCTAATAATAATATTTTTAGGGGATATCACGATACGCAATATGTATAGATATTTTGAAATCAACACTAAACAACTGTGGACTACTAAAATACTCAACTACTAAA
This sequence comes from Epinephelus lanceolatus, assembly GCF_041903045.1. Classification (NCBI taxonomy): domain Eukaryota; kingdom Metazoa; phylum Chordata; class Actinopteri; order Perciformes; family Serranidae; genus Epinephelus; species Epinephelus lanceolatus. The sequence goes on from NC_135756.1 coordinate 28,957,880, forward strand.
TAAACTAGTTACAATAAAGTTAAATAAAGTACTGTTAAAACAAATTAAATGAATTACTGTTAAAATAAAGTTAAATAAAGTATGGTTACAATACAGTTAAATGTGTGTTTTCCTGATCTACAGGTCTGAATAGCTTCAACTTCCTCCTCTCTGCCGGCCAGCCACCAGCCAGTCTAGCACTTCCTCCCAGCAGTGTTCCCACCTTGGCGCTGCCCTACGTCCTGGTGCCCTCTGCAGCCCTCTCCCACTACCCCCTGGTGGCCAGCGGTTTACAGCAGCAAGGCTCCGACGCCCATAACAAACTGAGCTTCAGCCTGCCTGCTGTGATGTCACCTGCTCACTTCATGGTGGGGGCGGCACCATACGGCCTGGCAGCTGCCACATCAGAGATGAGCAGGTCCCCAGTTCCATCGCCGTCCACTCCAGAACAGAACGGGCTGTACGGGTCAGCGACGGGCACTCCACATTCTCCCTCAGGACCACGTCACACTGTCACCATCAACACACAAGAACCACTGGTAAGGACTATTGTAGCTCTCCTCACACGTACACACATCGCTGCTCTGAAAACGCATTAACTCCGACATCATTTGCCGTCATAATGATACATGACCTTTCTGGTACCAGGCACTTGCAAAATGCCATGACGCAGCTTGACATGAGTGCTGCATCTGTTTTGCGAAGGTTTCCCCTCATTTACTCGTTTAGACAGTTACTCATTTAGCAGTTCAAGATGATTAATCTCCAAGTTGTTGAACAGGGATTAATGTTCTTGCCTGCAATGCTCTTCTCAAACAGTCGCTTTAGATGACCTGCTGAGGCGCTGGATGGATGGCTAATTAATGCAGCATTAGAAACAATGTGATGGGTCAATGGCCGTGTTGTAATGAGGCATAAATCAGGGATGTCCTCTCGTTCCCCCCACGTTCACTTTGAATACAGGCAGAGTGGTGCTTTCATGAAACATCCAGGTGTTAGTTACCAGAATATTTTCTCTTTTAAACCCTGCAGAGACTTTGTATTTTCTTGAGTTCATCAGAATTACCATTTCTTATCTTTTCCATTAATTTACAGTATTTTTATCGTAGTCTGGTGATAGAGTTGTGAGCAGGGGCCGAGTTGTCATTTGACGAGAGACGCTCCAAGTTTTGAGATTTGGTAGTCAGCAGTTGGACCTTTAACAAGTCATCTGTAAAGAGCTATGACATTGACAGTTATGTCACACCTGAGAGTCTTTGAACGCATCTCCAAAGAAACCCCACAGTACGTGACATTAATGTAACTACCTGGAGCAGGTTGTGTTGTAAATGTTCTCCCATCTGACATCACCCTCTGCCTTCACAGACCCCACATACTCCAAAGGAAACCACACCATCTGCCTCAAAGGCTTTCTTCCAGACCCCAGGCACGCTGGGAAGTGTAGTCAGCGCTGCGCCCGCTGCCCGAAAAAGAGGCTCTGCACAGAGGAGACTGGACGTCGGCCACCCACCAACCAGTTAGACGTGTGAGGGGACGGAATAGGCGTCAACATGCTGTTTTAACACTCAGGTGTTGATCCTTGAAGTGAAAAATGTGGTTTCAAACTATTGGTGCTTTGTTTTATTAATTATTAAATTAAGGGTTTCCTGAAAAACCTAAGAACACAAATTTTAGTTTGTTGAAACTTAAATTAACTTCCCCAAAACACAAGGCAGCAATGTAAAGATTGCTAATGACTGTACGTTTTTAACAAATTGTGGTTTCCATTGTTTGTTCGTGACATTAACAGTTGAAATGTGCCTCCTGGTTTAATTATAGGACACCAGTTTTCAGAGTGAATGAATGAAGCTGTATTGCCAATGTTACAGTGCCCTCCTGTGGTGGGAGTTGGCCGCTGCTGTATTTTTTTTATTTCAGCCTTAATTTTCCCTCCCAGTGTGACCATGCTGCCTAATTCCCCATCACTTGTGTATTAAAGCCCAATTGCTATTTATATTTTAGCTAATATATGTTGATTACAGGGACTGTAATTGAACATTACCATTGTGAGCACTAAGTACGTGACAGAATGTCTGTCTAATTTTCAACTGATTGTCATTTGTTGGCCCCTTCAGGTTTTGTTTCATCACCAAGGTGTAATAGGAAATCTATTAGCTGCTGATCACCAGTTTACATGGACAGTAGTGGACAATCCTCTCTTGGCTCATTTCAGAAATTACTGTGAGGAGAAAATCACTAACGCCTTCAATGTTTACAGCCAGCCAAGAATCTCAAGGAACAGTTCTTGGACTTCTTGTTGCAGGGCAGGTGCATTTATTTACTCATCAGGAAGACTAATGTTACTGGTGCTGTGTTTGTTTTCACTCAGTAGCTGCAACCATAGTGCTTAATGGTTAAACACCAACCCTGTAGCTTTGTTCCTGACTGACTGAAGGACAATGTGATTTTCAGGTACTTGAATACTTGTGACTTTACTAGAAATTGATTTTGAAGAGATATCAGAGTACTGTAAAGATATTTTCTATCCTTAATTTAACCAGGGAGTCTCCCAGTATGACCACAACCTGCTTTTGGCTGGTGCAGTTGGGGGTTAAGTGCCTTACTTAAAAGGCACGTTGCCAAGAGAAGAGAGTTGTTGCCTTAGTGCAGATTTTCTCAGGTTGTCTAGAGACTTGTATCAACAGTCCTCTAGTCACGAGCCCACTAACTTGCCTCCAGACAACATGCTTTGCATGGGAATCATTTAGGAGAGCTTAGCTATGTCACACCAAAGGGTGCACAACTCATCCACTCTGACTGAGCAGTGGATGTGTCTTCGTTATTGTACAGTTTTATGTCAGTAATTATTTTTGTACATTGTATTCATAGTGTCATTCATACCTTCACATGCAGAATGTTAAATGCTGCTTGACTGTGTTTGAAATATTGATTATTGCACTGCTAGTTTTAGTAGTCGTGTCCTCTGATCTAATTTTCACAAAACCTGGAGCTGTTCCTTCACTGTAGCTCTGCTGTCTCTGTAGTTATGAGCCAAACTGGTTCTCGTCTGTATGACTTTCACAAACTTTAATTAAAAATGTATGCCGCTGACCAGCTTTGTTCTGTGTGTGTTTTAAACTGGGGAATTTGTTGCTGTATTTTCAGATATTTTTTCATCAAATGTTAACGAACCTTGATTTTGGACGATAAGATAGCCTCCCTGTTCTGAATTAATTGTGCTCTGTAGTTTTACTCTACAATGGAAGAAAAACCCTAAAATAGCAATCCAAATGTTGACAGAATTACAGATGGCTTCAGTTTGCCAATTTACAAATTTACAGATGCCACCAATAATTCAGAGTCCAATTCAGAATGGCCCAGCAGATGGAAGCAAGCCATGCTAATATGGTCGGTTGACACTCTTCATCTGTAACACAATTCCTGTTTGCCGCAAACTCAGTGCAGTATTGTACACATTAAACATTAATGGGACTGACAATCTGCATTATTACAAAAATGATTCACCGCTCAAATGCCAGAGTAAAAAAAAAAAAAAAAAGCACAGAGGTGGTTAAAATTCAAATTATGCATGCAGAGAACGCATCGGTATGCTGAGGTTAAATTCTTATTCATAATTAATGAAATTCCGTTGGGGAGAAGCACAATCAATACATCAAGTGTGATCTCGGGGTCAGATCAGGCTGATTGAGTCACACTTAAAAACACACACACCATCTGTGTGAGGACATAAACATCTAATCTAAGCTTTTATATCAGCACTAAAACGGAGCTGAGGGAGCTGCCAATAGATGTGTTTGGCCCCTGCCAGGCACTTATGACACTAAACCTCAGCAGATGGGACAATTGACTTTATATAGACCGATAGTTTAGCCAAGTATCTGCTGTGGCCAAAAACCACTTCAATGGAAACACGCTGTTCCTGAGGCAAACCAGAACAATCCACTTTCAAATACACCACTACCACTGCAATTCCCACCACCGTCATACTGGACTGTTTTTTTTTACCACTGCACTACTATATAGTGTGAACCTACTATGCTTGTTCTTCTTCTACTACTACTACTACTACTACTACTACTACTACTACTACTACTGCAAGTTCTACCACTACACCAAAACTACTGCAAGTCCTACTACATTACTATTAGTAGTGTTATAGTTCCTCTACCCCACCACTAACCATTACAAGTTCTACAAATACACCACCAACCATTGCAAGTTCTGCTACTACTACCCTACTCACTATTACAAGTTTGGTTACTACTATATACTATTGCTAGTTCTAGTACTACCACGCCACTAACTAGTTCTACAACTACACCACCAATCATTGCAAGTTCTGCTACTACTACCCTACTCACTATTACAAGTTTGGTTACTACTATATACTATTGCTAGTTCTAGTACTACCACGCCACTAACTAGTTCTACAACTACACCACCAATCATTGCAAGTTCTGCTACTACTACCCTACTCACTATTACAAGTTTGGCAACTACTATATACTATTGCTAGTTCTAGTACTACCATGCCACTGACTAGTCCCACTACTACACCACCAACTATTGCAAGTTCTTCTACTAATGCTATACCACTAACTATTACAAGTTCTACAGCTACAAAACGAACAACTGCAAGTTCTACTACTACACCACTATTATAAGTATTACTACTACAAGTTCTACAACTACACCACTAACCATTCCAAGTTCTACCACTACTACTACAACAACACTACTGACTATTACAAGTTCAAGTACTACTATACACTATAACTACTTCTGCTTCCTCCATGCCACTTTTACAAGTTCTACAACTACACTATTATACATTCTACTACTACACCACTCTTGCAAGTTTTACAACTACACCAACCATTTCAAGTTCAACTACTACACTACTCACCATTGCAAGTTCAGCTACTACTTTACACAATTGCTAGTTCTACTACTGCCACACCACTAACATGTTCTACTACTACACCTCTAACTATTGCAAGTTTTACCACTACACCACCATCTTAAGTTCTACTACTACACTATTATTGCAAGTTTAACAATTATACCACTAATTATTGCCAGTTCTACAACTACACCAACAATCACTGCAAGTTCTACTACTACTAGTACACTACTCGCTATTGCTACACACTATTGCTCACTATTACAACTATACACTGTTGCTAGTTCTGGTACTGCTACACCACTAACTATTGCAAGTTCTACTACTACACCACTGTTGCAAGTTCTTCTACTACTAGCCTACTGCTACACCACTAACTATTGCAAGTTCTACTAATACACCACTGTTGCAAGTTCTTCTACTACTAGCCTACTGCTACACCACTAACTATTGCAAGTTCTACTACACTACTTCTATTGCAAGTTCTACTACTACACCACTCTTGCAAGTTCATCTACTACTAGCCTACTGCTACACCACTAACTATTGCAAGTTCTACTACTACACCACTTCTATTGCAAGTTCTACTACTACACCACTGTTGCAAGTTCATCTACTACTAGCCTACTGCTACACCACTAACTATTGCAAGTTCTACTACTACACCACGTCTATTGCAAGTTCTACTACTACACCACTTCTATTGCAAGTTCTACTACTACACCACTGTTGCAAGTTCTTCTACTACTAGCCTACTGCTACACCACTAACTATTGCTAGTTCTACTACACCACTTCTATTGCAAGTTCTACTACTACACCACTTCTATTGCAAGTTCTACTACACCACTGTTGCAAGTTCATCTACTACTAGCCTACTGCTACACCACTAACTATTGCAAGTTCTACTACTACACCACTTCTATTGCAAGTTCTACTACTACACCACTGTTGCAAGTTCATCTACTACTAGCCTACTGCTACACCACTAACTATTGCAAGTTCTACTACACCACTATTGCAAGTTCTTCTACTACTACTACTACTACTACACTACTCACTATTGCAAGTTCAACAACTACTATACATTGTTGCTAGTTCTAGCATTCCCACACCACTAACTAACAAACAAGATCTACTACTACCTCACTAACTTGCTAGTTCTACTACTCCTACTCCACTATTGCTATTTCTAGTTCTACTACTTCTACACCACTGCCATTACTACTTCTGCAGTTACCACTGTGAACACGTCCATGCTACCTCTAGCTAGAGTTCTTAGTACGCCTGCTATTTAATCTAACTTACCACCACTTATGGCTGTTACCACTAATACAATGACTGATAGAACTACTAATTCAGTGCTGACACTACCCAGTAACTGACTAAGCGATTTGGTCCTTAGGTCAAAGATGGCTAACATTACGGTAGATATTTAAGATAAAACTGAAATACATTGGGCGAACAGGTGAAAGCTTTAGCTTACAATCACGGCTGTAACATTACTTAATGGCTATGCAACATATTCTTAAGACGAAGTGATTTAAGGAACAGTTTGACAATTTGGAAAATGCATTTATTTGCTTTGTTGCTGAGAGTTAGATTCATTTACATGTTACCAAGACATTTACTGTAGATATTACATCAACAATACAGTGTCTGTTGGGTGTGCCACTAATACAGTGAGCAAAAATGGTCCTGTGGGCCTGGAAGTGTTGAATCCCCCTCCAAATCAGTGTGACATATTCATTCATTTTACTGGCCCGGCTTGCTTCTGAAACACTATACATGTGGTTATAAATCTCCAAATGGTGTCAGCGAATGTTTCCTGAGGGTCCAGAGTGATTTAGAGGATGTTTTATTTTGCCAGAAGGCATGAGAGCACGTCAGAATGTCTCTTGTTACGACTTACATCAAAGAACTACAAAATACTTGTCTAGTTTGAGTGAAAAGTCTCTGAGACAGTGAATCAGAGTTAGAAACTCATGCTTAAAGTCTCTCTCTTTTCTGTACAAAGGGGCTATAGGTCTATTTAGAGGGGGGAAACAAACATATGAAGTTCTTACACAAAGTGCAGACGCTCACATCTGAAAAACATGTAATTCTGTGTACCCACCATCCACTACATGTACCATAGTCCCTTCAATTATTATTTTATAAGAGCAACCACCTTTGTTTTCCCTCTAAATGCTCAACACTTTGCTTTCATTCATTTAACCGTGGCTCTGCTTTGGGAATTCCACACCTCAAGCCTTGTTTTCCATAGGAGGACCAGATGAGCTGCAGCTTTACCTGATTCAAGCAGTTTTATTTTATTACTGCTTAGTTTCTGCTCCCAGAAATTCTTCCTGAATTACACTAATAGGCCCCAGGTGTATTGCCAAATACACCTGGGGCCTATTAGTGTAATAGGCCCCAGGTGTATTGCCAAATCTGTGATCTTTAAACAAAAAGCCATTCTTTTGCAAGAATTCCTTAACATCTGCAATAGATATTAACAGTGTCTGTATGTTTTCAATATATTATTAGAGATTAGATAATTGGAAATTTGGTAAAAGGAAATATTTCTGTACTGCGGTCATCTATCTGATCAATTTAGGGGACCCCTGTAAAAATAGCCTTTATTTTTTAATTCCATTTAGGAGTAAAAGTGAATTGATTTTTACTTTTATCTTGCACTTAAGTCAAGGTTTTGCTTTGGGAATTTGTCCCATTTGCTTTACTGGGCTTTGTTAATTACAAAAATTTGACTAATTTGTCCACAGACCACAATCCCAATAGCTGTAGGTCATTTTTTTTTAAATATATCACAAGCTATGATCATTCCATGACTGTCCACCATCCTATTCTCCCACAAATCCCATTTTACTAAGTGTCTTTATCATTGTATCATTAATACTGACCTTAAAACTGAAGCTTGAGATGCCTGCACTTCTTTAAATGTTCTCCTTGGTGCTTCTTAGACTTCCTTGAGTTATCGCTGCATCCTTGACGAAATCTGGCACTTCCATTTTAAGATTTCTCCTTCTGCTCAAAGCAGCTCTCACTGTGATCCTGTGCAGTCTCCGGCCTTTAGAAATGGTTTTGTCACCCTTACTAGACCCATGGCAAACATATTCCTTTCTCACTTCTTTTGTAATTTCTTTGGATAAAGGCATAGTTTCATTATAAGAACTTTGTGGTGACGGCTTCACTGTTGGGAAAAGAGGTTCGATGAGGCCTATCTAATCTATCTATTACCATTCACTGTGAAAAAATATCCAGTAGAGAAACATGTTTTCCCAGCACTGCGTCTGCACACATGGCTTCAATTTATGTCCAAATATAACCGTCTCATATATATTTTCCAGTTATTCATTCAGATCATGGTCTGATCTTTCATCACAACAGCTGGCCTTGTCATCATCCATTTAATTAGAATAATGCTGAAATTGACAGTCATCAGTCTGAAGAGGCTATGTCAGATTATTGCCTGAGGCTGATTCAATATTCCTCTATCAAGCGCTCTGTTGTTATGGACCTTTCAAAACAAATGGCATGACTAGAAAATAATGAAGCTGAGGTTTGTTGGTGACAGCGCAGGGCCCTGTTTTCCTTCACTGCACATATTATTTTAACAGCGGGGGACTTGAATCAAACACATGTGGGTTTAACTGAAAACCAGATTCACTGTGTCTCTGTACATTAAAGTCTTTAATTAGACATAAATAAGCCTATACTCTCCTTAAAGGGGTTGGTTTTATGGTTAAACCTTTTAATTAAATCAAATTAAGCATGCTGTTCTTCTCCCACTGTCACCATGTAGTTCCACTGTGGTGAGACTTGTAGTGATATGAGAGAGGTCATGAGGGTCGCAGGTTTCATAACCAGCAGACTTTATGTGACGTTGTACTGAATCATGCTTGCTACCTCATTGTGTGGCTCTGTAACAGTTTCAGCCTAAAGCATTAAAATGTTTTTTTTGTCTTTCACCTATTATAAACACTCAATTTGATATCAAAGTGTTTTGTAATCTCTAATTAGGTGCTACTGGGTCTAATCTGGTATCAGAAGCAGGAGAGAAGTGCAGAAAATGAAAGCCTTCAGCAGTTATGTTGTGTATATATTTACTCTGTTTGCATTATCATATATGCTGTAGAACTTGTGGTAATTGTGCACCACAATTTTTTTTTCTCATGTGTAATTTCTACTGTAAATCACTGGGTTGTCTGTCTTTATCCTTTGGATCACAGACGTCAGCCATGCTGTATGTTAGCAGTTATTATCAGGATGTGGTTTGTGGTGGCTTTGAACAGTGCTGCACTGGTCAGCGTTGTCTCTGTGCAACAGACTTTACTGGTGCATTGACACATTGGCCCCTCTTTTGGCTTCTCTCTGAGCTACAGATGTTTTCCCTGCTTGTAAGGCAGACATGAACAAGTCATCATCTATTACACTATGTGACCAGCAGGGAGCAGGATAACTGCAAATTTGGACAGACTGACACAGCAGTGATGAAGCATTCACAGTATACAAAGCCACATACACACCCAAAAAAGCAAAGTGTCCACCCATTTGGGCAGTTATTTAAGTCTAGTCTTTCTACGTAATTTTCTGAAATCCTGACAGAAGGACAAGCTCCTTTATTCCTGTGGAGTTTTAGACACATTTAGCACCACACAGCTGCACTCGCTCAATGCCACACAATCAGGAGTCCTGCACTCAATGACGAATCTTCCTATAGGCGAAATAGGCAGCAACCTAGGGTGCCACCCTTTCTGACATTCAGAAAAATCAAACATAAGGAAATTTGGTGAAGTGTATGTAGGCAGCTTTAGAGTAAGAGAAAATGAAAAGGCAAAAGCCATCTGAAGTGCAGTACAAAAACAAGATGAACAGACAGATCCAACCACACAGCCATCAAAAGGTGTGCTCTCTAGTGTTCTTTAGTTTTGAGCAGAGAAATCCAGGCTCTAAAGGCAATCCTCATAAAAGCTTTCATGACATTTAAAGTCAGAGCTATTGGCCCAAAACATAGGGCATGCCCTTTCAGGTATAATACACCATATCTTCATCATAGGTTTCTGTTACCTCTATAATTACCCCACATGTGTAGACAGCAGTGGTGCCCCTAAGTGAGGGCCATCGTCACCCTGGTACAATTGCTGCCCCCTACCTCTCACTGGCAAAAATAATTGGAGGGGGAAATTATTGTCTTTAAGAAGCTGTGGCGCACTAATCTTTTGAGCTAGTGCTAAGTGGTATCTTGTGAATCTAGAAAACCAAAGGCACCCGTTGTAGGTTGTCAGAATGGGGTTGAATTAAACTTAAAGTTAGGCTAAATTTTTGTTGGGGCTTTCCTCAAAGGGGTCCCCTGAACTCTCACCTCAAGATATCTGAATAAAAAATGGATTCCATGGTCAGTTGTTGCCAGAGGTCTGCTTAAATGTGGTTAAAAATCGAGGTCATGGCTAAAAACACAGAAGTTGTCCAAACACATTGTAGCTGCAACCAACTTGAGGCGTGTTTGACACAACACCTTAACATTTACATTTGAAATCAGTTGACTCCGCTCCTCAACACTGAAGACGAAGGATTATGATCCCCTTCTGCTACTGTTTCTCGGTGAGTTGTGTTTTTTTTAATTTTCTAAAAATTTTCTCTCCCTTATGTCCTACCAGTTTCAGAATTTAATGTGACCTTTGTTTTTTCCGAGTGTAATCAATTGAAACAGAGGTAAACAGGGCAAATTACAGGGATTTGTACAGTGTACAAATGTACATAAATGTGCAATGTCTTTGCCTACAGTTGCCTGCCCTCCAGCACACAGATGTATGATGTCATACGCAAAGGCGCTGTTCCTAAAATTCAGTTATGGCATTTGGTTTCGGTGTGCCACCTCAAGATTTTCAGTGGCCCCATCTAGCCATCCCTATGGGAAATTTCTAGGGGCACCACTGGTAGACAGAAGAATAATTCAACACTCCTCACACGCTCTGCCCCTGTAAATCTTTGGGGGGAAATCATATCTGTCTTTTATAACCCTTTTATAAACATCAAAGCTGCCACTGTACATATGTTTTTATTTTTGAATTTATTAAAGGCAAGGGTGTTTTTCTTTTAAATAAAGCCATAAAACAAGGCCATCTTTTAATGCGAGTATGAAACTAAATTGATCCTTTTCTATGATTTGAGAGTCTAGCCTTTAAAACCCTTACATGTGAGCTGTCCAAGAGCCTATTACATAAACATGCTTGTTTTCGTGTGAGAGTGCAGCAATGACTCACGGTCCAGTCTTGAACGTCATTCATAATTTCTGACAGCACCTGAAGGCAGCAGTGTTGAGTTCACGCCCCCTGAAACCCCTCCTTCCACTGACACGGTAAATATGCGGAGTGTGTGGCACTAAAGTGTCAGTGTAGTAAAGTCTGCTGCAGAGGAGTTACAGAGCTGTCCGGATACACAGAGAGCATAGCTGGAGCCTTTTTAAATTCAGACCTTATATCTGCTTTTAAAAACACTAACGTTACGGTAAGGTAACTTTTTTAATTTAAATTCCAACGTATTTGTTTAAACTTAATGTTGTAGATTTCAGACTTTTACTGACTGAGACAAGCACTTGTAATTAACGTTACTGAATATATTTAATTTGTGCTTTGAAGAGCAAATGTAAGTTCGTATTTCTTTTAACGCTGCGTTGTACGTTATGACAAACTAGCTTTTAAAGTTTTAAGTGAATAGTTTTATTTTAGCAGTGCCTAAGAAACTCTCAGTTTGTCATTAGCTAAAGTTAGCTAACGTTAGTTAAAAGCCAAATTATCAGGCTAACAAGTCAAACAGCAACGTTACCTGAAGAACTAAGGGCTAACGTTAGCATAAAAACATGCTAAACTAAATAAATTATATCTACGGTCTTATAAGGTTAGTAATAACAGGTAAACACTGTTTTGGGTTTAAAATGTCATTTTATAGCTACATAACGTCGCGGTGAAATACATCAACATTAGCATTAACGTTACACTTTTGTGAGGTTACCCACTGGCATTTTATACAGCAAACGACATAACTGAATTTAACCTTATCTAAATTTATTTTGATTTAATCAGTTAAAGACAGTGACATAATTAAATAGCTGCTAGTGACATTCAGCTGATAAACGTGGTCCAGCTGTTACTGTTGGGTCAATGTGGTTACAAAGGTCAGAGAGGTTACTCTGAGTATTGGCAATAGTTTTCTGAAAAGATATGCAACAAGAGCCAGGATAAAACTCCAATTAAAAATCTGATGTGAGTTAATTTAATGGCAGTAATGTGCTCTAGAGTTTCCAAAAGTTTCAAATTTCATTAGTTGTGGTTCAGTGGAACATTTTAGTGTCCAGCGATGATCTCAGAGCTGTTTCAGATTCTTCTCTGGGCATTAACACTGAAGACTGACTTAAATTTGTCAAGTTTTAAGACAATGAATATTAGTACAAATATTTGTCTGTGGCAACTTCAACCTAATCACTTTTTGGATAATAATCATCATCTTTGTCCTTATACAGACTAATACTCATAATAATGCAATAATGACTAATTATACAGTTGTCATGCCATTTTGACTAAACATCATTCAGAGTCACAAAACACATTCTGTGTAACAGATGTAAAATGAAATGAAAAATATACTTATATTGACACAAACTTAGTAAAATTCTATAAATGAGTAAGTGAGCAAAATCAATTTAATGGCATTTAAATAAAATTTGGTTCCTTACAAAAACTTTTTGGTGACAGATGGGTAAAACCTAGTGGTTGTAATGATGTTGCCAAAATAAGAATTACAATTACAACTGATAATTTGGGGGGTTTGAATTGTGATTCTGAAAAGGTTGTTGAACTGATATAGCTGTTAATATGTCTTACATTATTTCTTTGCATATAAACTGTTATTTCACACCGAATTACAATTTTTAAGGGTCGCTTTCTGTGAATCATGTTAAAAACATCTAATAGGTATTATTTTAGCTAAAAAATAATAAAATTGCACATAATACATTCCAGTGTACAGTAACAAGGCTAAATTGTATTACACTTAATTGTTGTGTGCTCGAAAACCCTATTTAGTCTCTGACACTAATATCATGAATAAATCAAAGACACATATCTGAATCCTTAACTTTAGTGTAGCTATGATCCCTGAACTCTGTGAAACTTTAGATTGACATTCGACTTGTTGGTCTGTGCACTCAAACACCAACCTTCTCATCACACCCACACACAACTCATTTGTTAAGTTTAAGTTTATTTACTTTACTTTATTAATCCCCCTGAGGGGGAAATTCAATGTTTTCACTCTGGCTTGTCAATTACACACAGGTCTGAAAGACACACACATGCACAAACAGGACCTATACATGCACAAAGTGGAGAGATCTCAGAGTGAGGGGGCTGCCCTTGATCAGGTGCCCCGAGCGATTGGGGGGTTCAGTGCCTTGCACAGGGGCACCTCAGCAGTGCCCAGGAGGTGAACTGGCACCTCTCCAGCCACCAGTCCACGCTCCATATTTGGTCTGAACGGGGACTCGAACAGGCGACCCTCTGGTTCCCAACCCAAGTCCCTATGGGCTGAGCTACTGCTGCCCCAGGGGTAATGTTAGTGGTTTTATGATGCCTTGTCAAGCTCAGGCCTGTTCTACAGTCTCTAATCCAGCTGGGAGGAGGACTAAGCGACTGACAAGATTAATAGTTTCAACTGCTCTGTGTTTTCTTTTCAATTAATTAAGAGTAACAGTGCTTTTAAATTTCAGTCTCTGAAGTATGGTATCACAGCGGACTTGCTTCGCGGTAATAGAAGAGGAAAGTTCTTAAAATGTTAAATTTGTCTTGTATGGAACCTCATTGACGCCCTCGTGTCACATTTTTAAAGGGGAGTGAGCCTGTAATTACAGACAGATGCACATGTGAGTCAGGGAGTGACTGGGTGCATCATGTGGGTGCTGTGTGGTAACAACAGTGTTTACTTCACGCTCACAATTCTTTGTTGTTTGTGTCTTGCATTCACAGTCCATCAGACAACATAAGGCATAAAGCATGGCGCCCTGAAACATTCCTTTGGGTATTAGTCTGCCTTGTTGTTTAAGCCCACCTCTTTTGCATTGTTTTTTTTTCAGGGTGGCAGTGGTGGCCCAGAGCGGTGGTTTTCAATTCAGCCATATGCAACTTTAGAAATGCAACAATACAGATTCTCAAAGGCAGATGTAGTTACTGCAATATGGAGCGAGCAACTGTGCTTTGAAACTCCAATGTGTAAGACTTTGTGTAAGATTCCAGTGAGGTGAGGATTGCAAATTGCAACCAGCTGAAACTTTTCCTGGTAAGAATTCCTTCGGTATTCATTGTCGAAGAGGTATTTACCAGGAGCCAAATTATCCACAGAGGGGTTCTCCTCTCCAGAACAAACAGACCAGGTGATTAAAACTGTAAAAAACACAGAATAAAGCAGTTGCATGTTACAAATCAGTGTTTCTCCCAAGCTGTTTGGCTCGTCACAGAGAGCCAGCTGCCCAGCACCTGCTAATGTGTGCTCACCTTTTTTTTTTCTGATAACTTAAGATCCAGACCTTCCAAAGGTATTTACCAGGGGCTGAATTATCTACAGAGGTGTACCCTCTCCAAAGGAAGGGACCTGGTTATTTAAACTGGTAAAAACACTGAATAAAGTAGTTTCACGTTAAAGAAATGGTGTTTTACTGACGCTGTTCATCGCAGAGGGGCTGCTAACTATAGTGGCTGAAGTGAAAACACAAAAACTTTCTATCTAGAATCAGTGTTTGGTTTTCCCACCCTGGGCTACTGTAGAAACATGGTGGTGAAACATGGTGATCAACGCAGACGAGGACCTGCTCCATACGTAGACACAAATGTAAGGTAACTAAAACACAATGCTTTTCAGGCGATTAAACACTACAGAAAACATACTTAATATATTCCAATTCTGCCGATATATCTCCCTAAATCCTACACACTGGACCTTTAAAATATGACGAGTGCTTAATGACTTTTTTTTTTAAGGAAAAGTGATTAAAACAGCAATTAGACCATCATGGGAATGAGCAACATGCTCCCCTCCACCAAAACCTACTGTTTATGTGCATTTGTGCAAAGCATTTACCCTCAGCAGAGTGTATCGGTTACTATGATTATGGTTACTCACCGTTCCACTTGGTGCAACCTCAAAGTGTAAACGTGTGTGAGAATGAATGGCAAAGGGTGTTTCTGAAAAATACGTCATTTTATGGTCATCTTTCTTTTGTGAATAAAGCCAGAACAGGAGCAGACAAGTAACCCTGCCTTTGATTCTTCAGCCTCTCACATCATCTCTTTTTTTCTTCTTAGAACCACAAACAATGCCAAACTGGGGAGGAGGCAACAAGTGTGCAGCGTGCCGTGGGACAGTTTACCATGCTGAGGAAGTGCAGTGTGATGGGAAGTGTTTCCACAAATGCTGTTTTCTTTGCAGTAAGTACAGCTGTAACACCTAGAGATCAAATTGAAAGGAACATAGCGGTGTTTTGCATGTTTTAGCCCAGTGGTTCTCAAATGGTGTGCCGTGATGCCAATCCAGGTGTGCTGTGGGCTTTTGTGATAATCACACATTATTATTGCAATATTCATCTGGCCTATACAAAAAGTTTTGAATGAGTTTTTAATTGGTTGTATCAGTACGTTGTGCGCACCCATTTTCTGATAAAGAGGCAATCTGTCCTCCTTTGAGTTGGTTTGCAGTGTAGACAGTTGTTGCCAATGCTGGAATAGCAACTTTCTCTGCAGGATTCTCTGTCACTGAATCAGGCTTTCACCATCTGAAGCGACATGTACATGCATCTGCATTTGTAGAACAGCTAGTAGAAACGCCCTCTCTCTGAAATCACCTGTGGTTGGTCAAAGGCTCCCACCACTGGCTAGATTTTCTAAAGCCTAAAAAAGTCAAGAGGTGCAGACGTCTGGTGTTCTCTCAGTCCACTTACAACACAATACGCTCAAAGGTTATTATGGGAAGTTTTGCCCAATAAAGCCAAAAATTAAACTGTCTACTAACTCCAGCTTTAAAATGAGAGCCAACTCCTAAGTCTCAGATGTCTGAGTTTTCCCATTAGCAAATTGTGGACAAACACATTTGTTTTTTGCTTTGAAGAAGAAAGTCTCAGACAGGTAAGACATTTTAGTAGCTGTTGCCCAACTTTGCCAAAAGTCTTAAGTGTAATTATATTCTCAAAAGACCTGCCAAGAGCAGATATTCTTCAAACTGCACATATTATTTGTTTTTATAATACAGTAAAGGACATCTGTTTGACCGTTTATGCTGTGTTATTATATTCTTGGTTGAAACAGCAGAGAGCTATGAAAGATCAGGAGACAGACTGCTAAACTCAGTTTCACCTCTCCGCAGCTCATCAAAGGGAGCTCTCCCTGACATCTCTCTCACTGGTCATCGGTTGTTGATTTCACGCCGCATTATTATCAGTTTGTTGGACGGGTGGGCGGCTTG
This sequence comes from Epinephelus lanceolatus, assembly GCF_041903045.1. Taxonomy (NCBI): domain Eukaryota; kingdom Metazoa; phylum Chordata; class Actinopteri; order Perciformes; family Serranidae; genus Epinephelus; species Epinephelus lanceolatus. Next base: position 28,974,269 of record NC_135756.1, read on the forward strand.
TCCTGCTCCTGAACCGTCCTTGAAATGTCAGTGAAGATGTTCCAGCAAAGAGCTTGCACAGAGACCGGGATTATACAGACGCTTTCATTTAGCTGCTATCAGGAGAAGACCAAAGCAATCTGAGCCACAAAAGATGAGTTTATTTTTTCCAGCGGCTCTCATACAAAGGCAGCTTTGTTAAACACTCCCACTGAGGAGATGATGAGCGGGGGAACTTGATGTCCTTGGCTCTCAGTTGCCCTTTCCACCAGTTTCTCTGTTTGACATTTTTTGACATTTAACACTTTTCATTTCTGTGTATGAGAGGCAGCTATATACTGACAGAAATGTCACACATTTGCAAACAGAGGCTCATATGACTCTTGGTGCACTTTCTGGGGCTTTCTTTTTGATTTGCTTATACTCTATACCAGCAGCAATGCGTGAAGATGAATGACCTAACTGTAGTGGAGGGGAACTTGAAATACTTGTGACAGAAATAAAAAGAAACCATAACAATTGCAAAGAAGATGGTGAAACAAATATGAGGATTTAGGAGCGCCTGATTGGACATAGAGAGATTTTCTAAAAAGCTGGCAAAGCTTTTATTTTGAAAGCATTACGAGATCAGAGAGACATGAGTGGAGTCATTTTTTTCAGCTAGTTGTGTTAAATCTTAAACCAGAAACAGACGGTCACACAGTGCAGGCTGGTGTGTGAAGAATTCAGCTAATCCCAGAAGTCAGTGTGCAGTCTTAAGCCACTGAAATGCTTTTATTTTTTTAAACAAAGCCTTCTTTACTTTATACAAACCTGCCAAAAACTGATCTCTCCAACAGCTACTAGAGAGTTTTAATCTAATGGATCCCACACTGACATCAGAAAAACTAGTTATGCTGAAAATCTGGCTAAATGCATTGGATGTTCAAAGGTTTGTAACCTGAAAGGGTTTGAAGTGTCAGTTGACACTTTAAGGTCTCAGATCCTCACTTTAAGAATGAAAACATAACTTATTCCAATCTTCTAAGTCTCACAACTTCCTCTATTCATACACAGTTTACTCCGACTGCTTTTCGTGCAGTGTGGTTAACACGTCAGCTGACATCTCTCAGTTTTATACACTTAAACTGGACTTCTGTTTCAACTGACCTTTTCGGCTCACACTTCAGCACCTTTCATTGCTTGACATTCAAACTGAAGTTTCCTCTTCAATCTAAATTGACATTTCAACTACATTCAGTTCTTACACATGAACTGAAACGTCAGCATCTCTCAGCCCTTCATTTTAATTGCCACTTCAACTTCTATCAGTATTATGAACGTTTTCAACAGCGAGCACACTTCATTTTAGCCTTTTCTATTCAAATGTAATATTTTACAGCATGCTCCTATTTCTTCTTAAACCCAAGACTTCACAGAACATTTCAGTGACATTGTGATCACAGGAAGATACTGTATTTCTTTGTGAAGTGACACCGTTCCACTAATGTCACTGCCTCTCTGTGTGTGTGTCCTCAGTGGTCTGCAGGAAGGGACTAGACAGCACAACACTGGCTATTCATGGCGAGGAGATCTACTGCAAGTCATGCTACGGGAAGAAGTATGGCCCTAAAGGCTATGGCTATGGCCAGGGGGCGGGCACGCTCAACATGGACCGAGGAGAGCGGCTGGGAATCAAACACGAAGAGTAAGTTGAGTACTGTGATTAAGATGATTATTTCAGTCATGGTGGAAACAAAGTTATCTGCTAAAGTATGCCATGTGGTCAGAAGTCATATGTTTTAAATGGTATTACATGGTGTTGGGCAGTATGACGCAGGATGTAAACAGCAATACTTCCATAATTGTCATGTAATCCATCATCGCTGTATATGCAGTTGCTCAGCGTTGTGTTGTGCTTCTGTCTTCCTGTTTGTCGCCCGCCATGCTTCGTCAGAGCTGTGTTGCTATCCACTCCTGTTCTGCAGTGTTCCATCTGACGGGATTATAAAACGCTGTATAAGATGTACAAATTTAGAAACAGTTTGACAGTAAATGCCCCGCAGTGCTGTTTTATTCAATTTCATAGATTCAGTCCAATACAAATGACATCTTGAAATGTCTGAATAAAGGATCATTCTTCAGACTTAATTGCACAAGGGCTTGCCAAGAGTTTTACAAGGTCAGTGAGTTCAGTGGCGCACTTTGTGTAATGATGTTTATCAGCTGTGGCTGTTGACTGTGACAGTGCTGTTGTCCACAAGCAACATGCATTCATCAGGCCGAATCTGAAATAGAAATACTTAAACTTGAAAAATTGCATTTAATGTAGAATTCATGAAAGCTAATGTCAATTGCAGACGTGGACAAAATGCTTGGAAAAAAACAAAAAAAAAACTTTACCAGAGATAAGCATGAACATGAGGGAGGGAGAATTGCTGGATGAGTGAGTAAAATGCAGTAAGAGCTGCTGCTGTATGACGGAGTGATTAGAGAGATTGTACAGTTATCTAAAACAAATTTTTGCTCTTGAACAAGACAGTGAACACACACAAGGTCGAAACTATCTATGAAATCCTCTGCTGCCCTCCTGCTCTGCCCTGCATTCTTCTCTGTCTCTCACTGCCTGAACCACACATTGTTTTGAGAAAGCAAAGAAACCTTGGCGGTAATATTGGCATATAGTCTACCACTTTATCAGATCCAGCTTGGCTGCAACAGATCTTGGCTGGTTTGGTGAACAGTGTAGATCCAAGAAGAGAAAAGTCAAAGCAGGTGTCTGAAATTCAGAGTAATGATCTTGGAGGTTAATACATCATCTGATAGGTCGGGTTCACTGCGTTCTGAGCACCCATACTGCAAACTGACTTCCACTTGTTAGACCTGAAGACACATAGCCCTCATTTACCTTTCCATGCAAAGCACGGTATTTATCAATGTTGATGGAGTGGAGGCTACGGTCAAATCTTACGTCAGGTCTCAACTCATGTACAAGTTTGAGTCAGCCTGGACTTGCAATGCAGCATAGTTTATCTGGAATTGTTATTAGATCATATTCTAAGTGGCATCTTAGTATTTGCAGCCACATATTAATCACTTAAAGTGTAAAGACGATGGGAATTTTTTTTTTGTAAAGGCCTGCATCGACACGTTCTTTTTGGGACTGGCCTCAGACTGGCCAAAGGCCGACGTTTACCACTGGTGCCCAGCTCTAATTTATCTGGAACTTTTTATATGTATTAAAACATTATTAAAAATAAATAAATAAATAAATCCTGCAACAGTGTAATTATTTAAATACCAGTAGCCTATAGCGATTCAGTTTTAACAAGTGTCCACCACCTGATGTACCCAAATGGAACCTGATACATGCAGCCACACGCTCCTCTGTCTAGGTCAATTATATGCTTATATATGAATATTAGAATATAGATATTATATAATAGACTCATATTATTGATATATATATATAAGCTACAGGCTGGTACATATCATGGACGTATAAATTAAATATTCCATCCTCAGCTGGAGTTTTATTGTCCACTGCAGTGCTGTTGACGCAGCAGTGTTTTCTTTCCATATTGCGTTTTTACGACTTGCTTTGATGCTATGTTTCAAGCTGCCAAACAGAACCAGCTGGTAAATTGTACCAGTGACGTTAGCATTTCCATTTCCAGCTCAAAGAAGTTTCTATTCATGGCGGTATGACGTCTCTCCATGTTGTAAACTGTAGGTGTGAGGCCTCTAAACTGACAATATATTGGGGCGGGAAATGTAAATAGCGACTGTTTTCAGCTGCCACATTTTTTAACGCCCAATCATTCCTACGCTGTGATAGGCGAAATAAGAACATTTGTTCACATGTGAACCCTATCGTAAGATGATTCACTGGTTTGTACATTAGATTGATAAATGAGGGCCATGATGTGTAAACATAAAAACAAACAGGAAAACACAGACCCACACACGCCTCCTGTGAATGTTTACTCCTGCCTCAGACGTCAGGTGATGACTGTTATGAAAGAGTTTATTATGTAACCCAGCAGGATCCCACGTTCCCCCCTCTCTGTCCTCTGCCACAAAGGCCTTCATTCAGGGGCCACTGGGGCTGGCAGTTACCCTTCGATAAGCACCGCTCCAGGGCTCCAGGGCGCCCTGCTCACTTTCCCACCACTGGCTGAGGACTGAGAGAGAGAGTTATTAGAGGAGAAGGGTCTGCCAGGTTTATTTCTGAACTTTTTGTGTTTTAAAAATGGTATTGCGGTCATTTATGAAGTTGTCTCAACAGATAATAATTGATTTAAGAATTAATGTTTAACTGATACATAACTGAGGTATTTATTACTGCGATATGTCAAAGTTTTGGGTCATGCTTGGTTCACTTTTAGTAAATGAGTAAATGCTTTCACAAGAAAAGAGGAGGTTCTGGTACAGAGAGAGTCTCAGTTTCATTTCAGAATCACATATCCACCCCTAAAGAAAAAGTTACTACAGAATGATCTTTAAAAAAAGATTTTCTTTCATATTAATTACTTACAAATGATCAGCTTCAACCTCAAGATTACTGATGGTGATTTGTGGAAACAATTTGTCATGTGCTTTTTACGTTTTGTCCCGCAGGACACACACTCACAGACCGACCACCAACCCCAACCCATCCAAATATGCCCAGAAGTTTGGAGGCTCAGAGAAATGTCCCCGGTGTGGAGACTCTGTGTATGCAGCTGAGAAGATCATGGGGGCAGGCAAGGTGAGAGTTTTATCTCAAGTGTCCTCTACTCTCTGTTTACAACACAGACCTATAGTGCTCTCACGCTGCTTGTCTTGACTGCTTGACCACTCTTATCCAAAACTTGAAGATATTTACCAGTGTTGGAAGGAAGTATTTGAGTCACTTACTTAAGGAGGCCCCTGTTACGTACTTTGTTTGTTTATATGCTTTAATTGAAAAAAGTGTTTTTTCAACTCAACTATCAGAATTGTTGATGAATAATTTGAGGATAGAGTATTTGGTCATTACCCTTCCAGTGTTAAACAAATTAGGATCATTGTTCATCTCTATAGCTATGATATAACTGACAAGAAAGCCAGAAAGATGTGTTCGCAGAATAAAAAGTACACTTTGGATGCAGTCTGCACCGTCAGGCTTTCAAATCGAGGCATCTGCCAAGATATTAGCCAAGTCGACTATTTCACTATTGGAGCAAAGTTGTAAAAATGATGACTCTTGGCTGTGCCTGAGAATCTGATCTCATACCACAGGATTTAAGGATGTGCTCCCGGAACTCTATTCTGGTGTTTTGTGTTCACACTAATGAAACTTAATGTGTTTCCCAGAATTTAAGCTGCAGTGTGAACCAGGTTATAATGACGTTTTCAAATGTGGAGTGTGTATTCAACTTTACAGAACGATCATTATGTACAGTGTGAGCATGAACAGCCACCAAGAGAAATCAAACCTCTAACCCAAGCAGTGTTGGGTCCTTGAACTGTGCAGGACCACAGTTTACACCACAAACCTCCAGGGTAAACCTGGTTTGACTGGATTGAACGCACATGGTTTATACAGTGCTCAGCCGCATGCAGGAGGTTTGGTGTGGTCTATCCTAATGAGAGAACACTGATCCTGTTTTTCTGATTGAAGCCATATCATCAAGTTTGGATGGGAGCATTCCGAACAGCTGGGGTTAATCGTGTGAGGCTGTCTGGACACTGGGGCTTTGGCAGATGTTGTTGACGTAGATTTACAGTAGATGAAGTCATGAGGCTCGCACTCTTGAGATGTATCAGCAGGATGTTTAGTTCTGAGAAGCTGCTCGGATGAAAACCTGCCCACAGAGGAGCAAAGATTTGTGTTCTGAGGATTTCTGTTTCTTCTAAAAATGGGAGGGTTAGCATTTCCTGTGGCTGATCACATGCAGATTCACACATCATGAGCTGTTTAATAGCAGGTGATGTCATCAGGCAGAGAGCTGTTAATGTGTTTTCTAATGGGAGGAAATCTATCAGGCTCCGCTCATTGGTTAAAGCATGACCTGTAATTTTCTGTGAAATGAAGACAGTCAGAAAAGCCCGCAGGTTTGGGAGTTGCTTTGATGGGGTTTGACGAAGGAAATGACGACATAAGCTCCATGAAACATCTGCTTTTATCAGTCGTAAATATCTGCAAACAGAATCTTTGTTTTGTCAGACAGTGTTAGGTCAATTTAGCAGAACAGCGTGAAGACAGACTTGAACAGCTGCCACTTTGGGTATAAATGTAAAATTCTCTTTCTCCTCCTAGCCGTGGCACAAGAACTGCTTCCGCTGTGCAAAATGTGGGAAGAGCCTGGAGTCGACCACTCAGACTGAGAAAGATGGAGAAATCTACTGCAAAGGTGAGATGAAACATCTGAGATGAAATGACGTGTAGAATTACAACATAGTGTTTCTTTTGGATTCCTGAGGGATTACTGTCATTACTAAGCTTTCACAGAGAGCTTGGAATAACACAAGGTAAAATAACATTTGTGTTAGCCAACACATGCACTGGCAGAGCAAGGGTAGAATAACTCCACCATGCAGCGCTCTAATAGAGACATGAGGAGCAGCAACACATTTTTTCACTTAAACATCCATTAATGAGTAATGTGTTTACTGTGTGATCACTGACATCATGAACCTAAATTCACTCACACTGTAGTTCTACAGCTTGAAGACAGAGGTTGACATCTGGCATGTTAGAACTGAGCATGACAAACAACAGGGAGGAATATATTGTACCGCATCGTGCTTATCTGAAAAACTGGAAATAGGATTGTGGGGAGACTGCCTATGGTTCAGACGGCCTATTATTCCAAAACCCTGATAGTCTGATAAACGTCCCATTGGTCTAAAAGTCCATTTTACCAACAGCCTGTTATACTGAAAATAAATACGCATTGCTTTAAAGGCCCATTACTACAAAAATACACTCTCCCAAACAGAAGTACATGGCTAGTTATCATGCTAAATGACACCCTTTTTTCCTACGATGGTGAAGGCATCACCCGCTCTACTCTGCCTCTGTCAGGGTTAGCCAATCAGAGGCAGAGTAGGGTGGAGTAGGCACGAATCTTTCGAAACAATGGGCGTTTGTTTTCATCGGAACAATGGTGTGGCAGCAGGGCTGGCAATGTTGGATTGTCACTAAACATTCTCCAGACATGGTCCTCAGGCCCAGTTGTTCATAAATTTAACCTGGATTAGAATGATCCGGATTTGGAAATCCCATGTTTTGCTATCCAGGACCAGCTAATCCATTTTACTTTAGTGCCAGTTGTTCAAAGCAACATTGGATTGGATCACCCTGATCCAGATATAAACTTTTCAAGAGTCCTGAAATCTGGATTACCAGTCCTCTAAATGGGACTACACATCACATTGTAGGCTACTGGCTATGGACGGTTACTTGAAGTGTTTTAATTTGAAGAGAGTAAACAGCATGGGAGATGCAAACTATTTTTGACTGTGTCGTTGTAATAAAAATGAAGTGATAAATGAAAGTTAAATTGAAGTTTCTTAAATCATTATATATCACCGAATGAGACAACACAATGGTGATTAAACCTACGGCCCTGTGATAGAAGCTCCTGCATTTGCAGTAATATGAATTCGGTCTCCATGGTGACATCCTCGGTAAAAATTACAAGCAGCGCACAGTCATTAATAATCTGCTCTCACACACACCAAAACCTACACACATACACAACATCTATGCTGTGGTAACCCTCTCATCAGGCCAACTGCAGGCTCATAAAGCTGATAGAGCTGATAGAAATAAATTCAGCAGCCTGGTTTTAAGATAATTATTGCTTATCATCATGGGTGGCGCCAAAGAGAACAAAATGGAGATATTTGAGATTGTAATTTAAAGGATTTTGTCATTATCAGAATAATATAATATATGTATTTGTTTTACCGTACTGAAAGGCTCAATAGGCAGTCTAATGTCTACTTTATCTTCTGTATCACTGCAAAAGATAACAAATCAAGCGCAAAATATAAATCAATGTATATATTTGATATATCTGAACAAGTTTTATTACATTTTGTGCCTGAAATCTGCTGGAATCAGAATCAAAGGGATCCCAATACCACTAAAAAGTTTTGAAGAACACATACTGAAGGTTTGATCCAGATCCAAACCAAGACTAGATTCCATGCTCTAATCCGATTTCAGAATCCTTTTTTTTTCATTTTGCACAAATTATTTTTAAGATTTGATTCAATCTGAAAGCCCAAATCTGATCGAAGGATGAATTCTACTGACTTTGGTGACGTCTGTTGTTTTGAACGAAATGCCTCAACGCTTATGCCATGAAAGTTGGTACAGGCATTCATGTTTTCCTCAGGATGAAATTATCATAATGTTAGCTTTCCATCTAGCGCCATCAAGTCAAGGTTTCACTTTGTCCAGTACTTTTGGTTTATAAGCAAAAACCTGCAAAACATCAGCTTCAGCTGTACTTTTTGTCATGTATTTACATATATTAACTTGTAAATATTAGCACACTAACACGCTAACGTAAGATACTAAGCATAGTATATATTACATCTGGTTACCTTAGGCATGTTAGCATTGTCACTATGAGCATGCTAACACCATCCCGCCAGTATTTAAATAAAGGTATCTGCCAAGATCAGAGCTGATGATTTGGCTTTCGGTAGTTCAGCCAGGTTGCAAAAATGATCACTCTGACTCAGGTGAGAGTTGATTGTCATGACAACACTGACGTAGTGTGTACAACTAGGCTGTGTGCCATGAAATCTTATCTTATACCACAGACTTTGAGGAAGTATTCCTGCAACTTTCTGCTTCTATTTACCTGCGAAACTGGCACTCACATCAGCCTAAACTTTACTTTGTTTTTAGTGCTAATTAGCAACTGTTAGCATGCTAACATGCGACTAAGACACAAAGAGACCCTTTAACTCCTGCTTATAAAAAGATTAGTTATTCACTATATTCATGAATCAGTAGAGAGGTTCCACTGCATTATGCAGCTAAGTCACTACTGTCAGCTGATATGATCATATCAGCATAAACAGACCAGGACAAACTGGCTCTTGTTTAACGACCAACAAAACACACACACGTACACTCAGTGTCTTGTACTCACTGTCGTCCCAGATGACGTATTTCACATTTGGTGTGTTGGCTTGGCTGGAACCCACTGGCCTTGTCAAGCTAACAGAGCTGCATACTGTCCACTGTACTTTAGTGGGCAGAAACATGTGCAGTGCGACATCCACACTGATTTCTCCCTCCTCTTCAGCACAATGAGATGGGATGGTTTGGTTAAACAGAAGACACAGAAACAGACATCAACATGCTCGCCGACATCAGCACATGGATGTTTACTGAATGGCATAATGAAACCTTGTACTGATGAGGAGGAATGTTGCATCTCAGCTCGAAAGCCAAACAGGCCTGACTGTGCTGCTGCTATCAGTCAGTGGCTTTGAGACATCCTGACTCTGTCTGAGCTGCAGCTGGATATTGTTATATCAATCAGGAACGTTTTGAAGAAGCATGTGGTCAGCAGACCTGAGATTGCACATTTGCAAAAAGAAAGCTAAAGATATTTCCAAACACTTGAAGATTTTTTTTTAAACAAACCCCATTTTTTTTTAGAGAATAAAAAAAAGCCAGAAATTCTGCACCTTATTGTTTGACCACAGCCTGAGGAGACGGCTTATTTAAAATGTCACATGTTGATGTGAGATAAACAACTCTTGAGTGTTGGGAAAGATTTTGTGACCTCTATCTGCACACACACACCGAAAACACACAGGCATTGTCTGTTTCGGCAGATTAGATCTCAGGGTGAAGGTGGTCAAAACTGCCAGAGTTAAGTGCAACAGTAAAATGTGAGACATGTCATTAGACACATTAAAACGTACTGCTGTATCTTGGTCATAAAATGTGTGCACACACTCTTTTACAGCTTTTTTTTAAACGATGAAAATACAAATTGTCAAGAGAAATTGTGTTTGTGGCAATGACATAAAGCAGAACTGTAGGACACCGAAATGATGTTGTGTCTGGAATTTAACTACATAGCAAAGAAATGTGTGTTGAGATCTGGTACCAGTCTGTGCTAAGTTGTACAGTATGTGTGGAAGAGAAGAAGCAGATATGTTCGTCTTGTCATCTCAATTTGTCAGTTTGTGTTGATATTTTCAGTGGGAACCCCCAAATACTTTGTCTCGTAGATTGAAAACATTTTTTATATGGATGATCCACAAAATTGGCCGTTCACATCTGAAACATTTATGTTAGCCAGATACTTTAGGAAAGCCTTGGAGATGAGAAATGAAAAACTCTTAACAGGATTAACTTTAGATTCAGGCCACAAGATGTTTTGTCGCATCTTGGATGTGTGATGTATACACTGAACAAAACTGTAAATGTTCTGTTTTTGATCCCACTTCTCACAGGGCTCGGTTAAAGATCTGAGACTTTTTTATGCGCTCAATAGATACATTTCTCTCAGATTTTGGTCGCAGATTTGTTAAAATCTGTGTTAGTGTGCACTTCTTTTCCAAGATAATCCATCCACCTGACAGGTGTGACATATCAAGATGCCGAATAGACTGCATCATTACTACACAGGTGTGCCTTGGGATGGTCACAATAAAAGGCCACACTATGATGTGCAGTTTGTTCATGAAGGCACAGATGTCCCAGGTTTTGAGTGAGCATGTCATTAGCTTGTTGACTGCAGGAATGTCCACCAGAGCTGTTGCCCATGAACTCAATGTTCATTTCACTACCATAAGTTGTCTCCAATGTTGATTCCGTGAATTTGACAGTACATCCAACCAGCCTCACAACCACCAGACCACATGTAAACACACCAGCTCAGGACCTCCACATCCAGCGTCCAAGATCAGCCACCACGACAGCTGATGCGATTACATTTAAATAATTTCTTAACATACCATCAGAAACTCATCTGCATTCTCATTGTCTCTACCAGGGTCTTGCTCTGACAGCAGTTGGTCATTGTAACTGACTTGTGGTTGGTTGGATGTACTGTTAAATTCAGGGAAACAACACTGGAGACGGCTTATGGTAGTGAAATAAACATTCAGTTCTCAGGCAACAACTCTGGTGGACATTCCTGCAGTCAGCATGCTGATAGCACTCTCCCTCAAAACTTGCAGCATGTGGTATCGTGTTGTGTGATCAAGCTGCACATTTTGGAGCGTCCTTTGTGACCCCTCCAAGACACAGCGTCAGCATCTTGGTAAGTCACACCTGTCAGGTGGATGGATTATCAGTTTAATGTAGTTTTGTAATCACACGGGGGAGGGGCCGCACCTTTGGCATGACATGGAAATGAAAACTAACCAACATAATTCACACACTGCTGAGATTTCTTCCATGAAGATGAGATCCATTTCTTCCTCATCTCGTCTTACAAAGTTTTTAAATGATGCTTTTCGTCAGTATTATGAGGATACAGTTTCAGATCATACAATCTGCAGCTCGTTAATGTTCATTCTTTCCTCTCTTTCCATCCACAGCGTGTTACGCCAAGAACTTCGGGCCCAAAGGCTTCGGTTACGGCCAAGGAGCAGGCGCTCTGGTTCACGCTCAGTGATGGCTCAGCTGGATCACTCAGACACAGACGCTCACATCTTTTATACATTCCTCTGTTTAACATGAACATCAACCAGTCCTTTTCTTGTGTTCTCTCCCTCTTTGATGTTAAAGTAGTCGCTTGTGATACAAATAAAAACATGAACAAACACTAGTTCACATTTGACTGTATTTTATTATTAAAGCCATTAAAACTGAACCATGCCCATATGTTTACATCTGAAGCGGAGTTACAGTGATGTCTGAAGGTGGGCAGAGAGGCACTGGAGATGATTATGTGCTTTAACTTTTTTTTTAAATTTTATTTTATTATCCCACATGGTGAGGTGAGAGGGGGGAGACAGAACAGAGACTTTTCAGGCTGCTGGAAGAACTAGTGAGGACTGAAACGGCTTTGAATTCACGTCCCGGATGAGCTGCTGCCCCAGAAAAACAAAAAACACTCGCCCGCGTTTACCTCCTGTCACTTAAAAGGCATTATTAGAACAGAAGTGGTTAGTTACTGGTGCTGATATGAAATCAAGTCACAACCTTTTAAAGCACAAAGAGCAGCCGCTGTGTGTCGTCTTTGCGGGGCAGAAATGACATCAGTGGTGGGTTAAGCGAGATGTGGCGAGTGAAACATGGAATGATGACATAACCGTCCCCTTCTGATGATGCAAACATGAGGCCCAAAAGTTTCCGGAGGTCCTTAATGTAATATAACCTCCCTCTATCATTAAAACTATTGCATGATCACATTTCAGCTTTTAGAAAACAAAACAAAAAAAAAATTTGGCGTCTGCCTTAGTTCTCTAGTGTCTTTGCTTTACAATTTGTACATCCAGTGGTATAACAAACCCAGCGATATATGACATAAAAAAACCTTTAGGATGACTACAGAGTCCACAAGCATGGAACATTCAAATATATTACACACTTGCACAGGAGGGCCCGACTTGAAATCTGGCGACCTGAAAGAAAAGGTCCACTAAACACACTGGATTTGAGAGAAACAAACTAAAAAAAACAAACAAAAAAATAAACAGACAAATGAACGTAATGCAGAAAAGTACTTGCAAATACTTAACATTCACTATATACAGACAACGTGGCTTGCTGGGCTGTCACCATGGTGATGACTATGGGGTCCGGTTTACGGGGGAAAACGGGGGCGGCGAGAGCCCAGCTGTCCCAAGCATCGTACATGCAGTGGAGTTTCTTGGCGGGGGGATTGAAAGGTACTGAGGGATTAAAATGCCTATAGACAGCAGTGTCGGACATCACGAAAAGCTACAGTCATACACTCGGAGTATAGTCACTTGATTTCCTTCTGTCTGTTCGGTCAGAAGAATTCCCCAAAAATTAAAAAAAAAAAAAAAAAAAGAAAGAAGAAGAAAGAAATCAAGGAGCACCTTTGACTAACACTGACGAAAAGAAAAAAAAATACAGAAAGATACTGTTTATGTACAGGTGCACATTCTTTACACTTCAGTCCATCCTGCTGCTGCTGCTAACTGCGGGGGGTCCAGACAGGAAGTGATGGGAGCCAGCCATGTCTGATGGGCCCCTCCTCCTCCTCCTCCTCTCTGTAAACAATGGAAGCGTTGGTGTGGAGCGGTGCCGCTGGGCCCTTGTGTTCAGTAACAGCCAAAAAAAACAACAACAAATAACTAAAGAAAAAAAAAAAAAAAAAAAGATCAGTGCAATGTTGTAGGCAGACAAAAAACAAAAACAAATAAGACTTTACAGCTTTCTGAGAAAAACACATGGAATGAACCTTTCTTGTAAACTCGTCCGTCCATCTGCTGCGTTCTGTTTCTTATACTCTGCTGTTAATAAATACGCTCGCTGTACCTGTCTATACAGTCTGTGAAGTTCCCGGGCTTCCATGTTAAAACAGCTACAGGTACTCGTTTCATATTTTCTCATAAAAACCTACTCAGCTAAAATGATGTGACATGTAAAAATGATGGCGCTAGAACATACTTTATCTATAAATAGTTTTAAAATAAATATACCTGTATCACATTGTCTGTAGGATATTTTCTGTTGCGTCTACGGTGGTCGCTGCTGAAGGAGTCATGATTCATGCACTTAATCCCGCGTTAATACTGCACAACAACTGTTTTTTAGGTTATAACTTTCACTTGGATAACTCCGAAAATTTTATCTTGCAGTTTTATTTCAGCAGGTGAGAAGTTGGGACTCTTCCAGCGGCTCCACCTGCGACACACCTTTCCTCTGATAAGTTCTTGGCAAATCCTCATCAGCTAATTCATCACGGTGCAAAATCAAAAACCTTAAAAACACATTCCCTTATTTCTGTCACTTAGAAACAAATCATGGTTTTAAAAAAAAGAAACGTTCCTTCAGCTTTCCTGGCCACCTCAGTTATTTAACACAGGAACAACAGTTCCTGAACCAATCAAATAAACAAAAAAAAAACAACATACATACAGGGCACATCAACAGGGACACCATAAATAAGGATATAAAGTAGGGAGGGTAAAGAGCGATACTGCCACTTCACGGCGCTGCTGTCTCCGCAGCGTCACGTCTCCGGTACAAACAGAAGAGCTTTTATTTTGTAATTCCTCTCGTCCATCAGCCTCTCTCCTCTCCGTTTCGTGCCTGGCAGCAACGCACCGTCCAAAGGGCTCAGGAGAAGAGATGAGGTGGAGGGGTGGGATAGCAGTGGAGGTACAGTAAAGAAGTCTGATGTTGTAGAATAGTAGTAGTAGTAATAGTAGTGAAGGTGGTGAGGGCGGGGGGGTGGGGGGTGGGGGTGTGTGTGTAGGTGTGGTGTTGCCCCGTAACAGCATGCTAGTCCTGGCTGATTTTTTTTTTTGTCTAAGTCTTTTGATCGGTGAGGGAGAGATGGTCCGAAAAAAAGCAAGCGCTCCCGAGAACAGCATCGCTCCGATATGAACGCCGGGGGAGGGGGACGGGGAGGGTGATGCTTCCAAACTCCACCGGGCGACACTCGACTCCACCCTGCTCCGCCCCCTCTTCTTCCTCCTCCTCATCCTCCTCTTTCTCCTCTACACCAGCTGGTAGCCCGAGCCAGACGTCTGGTCGTATTCTATTGTGTACTGCGTGGTCCAGTCCACCGCCACGGGCCGGATCAGACCGCAGCAGCGGATCTCGAAGAAATCTATGAGGTTTCTGATGCAGCCATGACTGCAGAGGGACACAGAGACATGAGGGTCAGTGTGAGGAAACAGGGTCAATGATCATATTAACACCCTGTTATATAATTTAAGTGTACAACCACATAGTTTCTAAGAAATGTCAGATCATTGAAAAGGTACTTCACCTATTGTCTTATTTATTCCACATGTTCTTCCTTGTCAAAACCTAGCACCTACATTACCCACAACGCAACTCAACCACCAACAATTCATTCAGAGATTCTGCTGTGTTATGCTAGTAGCAGCTAATGTAGCTTCAAGCCGCTAGCCTGCAGCAGGGAATGAGCAGCAGGCTACAGAGGTCCAGTAAGCTTACTTCTTTCCAACTCCACACCTCCAGATTGTTTTCATTTTCACACTTTTAGTCTTTGGACCGAACTGAAGCTGACTCAAGTGACATCACTTGAGGATATTTCGCAGATTTTACACAGCTCGCTCTGAAGAAATAAATGGCTTTTCACACATGTGCAGCGCTACCCAACAGCTGGAAGGAGATGATTGTGGAGTTCCCCTTTGACCTCTCCTTAACAGAGTGCCCCAGGAATGAGTCCTGAAACCTGGAAATGAGTTAGCATTTTCACATTCTCAGCTCCTTTGTCTCAAAGTCAATGGGTTTTTGGTTAGATGGATGAAATAAGGTGGCTAGCATAAGCTCAAGAGACTCTTGTTTTGTTCTACAGCATAAATACATGAGTAAATACCCTGTTTGTGACCTTTGAAGCTGAGATGTGTCTTAAAAAGGCTGTTGCTAACAAGTGGCTAAATGTGACTACAGAACGTCATCACGCTAGCTTTAATGCCTCGTTGTGGTGGGGAAGTTAAACTCATGCTACCGTGGTGTAGTTCCTTAGCTTTTCACTACTGCCGATTGCGTTAAGGCTTCAAAAACCATAAAAGTGGCGTTCATTTTCGCAGATTATCTTGCTGAACAAAACATGTTAACGTGCATCATAAACATTTGTTTGCCACGGAGCTAATTTTCTGCAATACTCCAAAAATCCAATGGAAAAATCCCATAGGCTTTTTGACGAGGGAACCTCTGCGTCGGCCTACAGAAAAATATCATCCCTGGAGCATTCTTTATAAATGCAAACTTCTTTTCCTGCAGGCTGCATTACAAAAAGAGATACAATCTTGTGATATTTTAAAACCCTGACAAACAAAACCAAAACCACCTGCATGGTAATACATGACCCCTTTTTGACTGTGGGAACTTTAGGACTGTTGTGAGAAAATCACTGCATTTTGACTAAATGGATCAGGCTCTAAATTAAGTTCAGGGGACGTTCTTTTACCCCCCTTTCTCAAAGTCCTCTTCTGACAGTACAGGAACTTTCAGGGTGGGGCAGGCGGGGATGGCCATCGCTGATTGGTCAAACACACACAGCCCTGCTGCTTCAACTCATGTACCGCTTCATTCATAAACAAGAAAGTACTCGATTATCGATTTAGACACATTTTAGGATGAGCGGAGATTATTTCTCTTTGTTTGACAACACTACACGTTTAGTTAGCAGGACGTCTACAGGTATACAACTCCATTTAAGAGTGATTTTTGGATAAATCATCCATTTTCTTATTAGATCGTTGCAGGTTATTACAGGTAGTATATAGATAGATGGATAGATAGATAGACAGATAGATAGATAGGAGACTATTTACTTTCGAAGCCTGATAATTATAAAACTGAATTGAAGACATTTTAAGACTTTTAAGGACCTGCAGACACCCTAGTTGGGCTTTGCTGTCAGCTTCCCGGCTCGTCTTAAAAAAGACAAAAGGGTAAAAGAGAGAGAGATCACGCAAATGAGCTGAGAGCACGGATCTGGCAGGCGAGCTGAGAGAGAGCCAGCGAATGAGAAAAATGAAAGGTTATTTTCTGAAGATTTACTATGTGACACAGACAGAGGCTCTTTGTTTCATTTTCCTGACCTGAATTTACATCCAACTTGCAGCAATAAGTAGCCTGACTGTCATCAGAGAGAAAAAAACTTAAGGTGTCTTTGTTTTCAATGTGATAGGCGGGCACACAGAACTGCAGGCTGCAGAGTTTGCTCACTCTTGTACCGTCATGTTTTGTCTTACATCAGCAGACTAATTTGCCTAATCTTCACAGGTCTTTAGTCCACTGTCGAAACACAGGTAGCAATGCCCTTAAGGGAACTTTTAGTTTCTTAGAAAGTACTTCCTGGGAGTAAATGCCCCGGGAACTTTTGGTGGAAACAGGGTTTATATTTTTGTTCCTACTTTGGGGTGAACCAGCCCTTTAATGTTATTACTTAAACCCACTGAAATGATGATTCAGCTTTCTTAACAAAAGATCACATACTTGAAGGGACTTTCGATGGATGTGGCTGTGACTTTAAAGTGCTTGTATCTCCGAGCGTTCATCCTCTCGTTGGTGGTGATCCCCAGAGCCGCGATCTGAGAGAGGGAAAAGCAAAGAGGTCAGCCGACCTTTCATACAGTAACACAGACATTTACTGAAATTCAAAGATTTTAGCTTCAGGGTACAAGAACCTATGCTTACAAATCAAAAGCTCTATTGTAAATCCTACGTTACAAAATGGGTGGACCAAATGTAAATCCAGACCTGGTAGAGCTGACACATGATGAGCACGGCCACCCACATGAAGTGGAACACGCTGTTGAGGAACATCCAGAACATCCAGGGAGAGCAGGAGGCGATCTGGGTCAGATAGAGCCAGAAACCATCCTTGGCGTAACTGGTGGCACAGTGGATCCTCCAGTCTGAGGGGAGAAGAGAGAGTGAAGGCGTTAGCAGAGAAATAAAACAAATGAGGTGTGAAAGGAGGAAAAGAAATTTAGACGAGGTTGTCTACTCACAGGAAATGCAGCCGTACATCATCCAGCAGATCATGCAGAGCAGGAAGAACAGATAACCCATGAAGTAGCGGTGATTCCCACTTCCTGTGGAGGAGAAACAAGCATGTCATGTCCCATTCACATCACCTTAGTTTGTTAAGTTGGCTGCCTCTGCCAATGGAACGGAAGGAACGATGAGAGAAATGCTGTAGAAGTCCAGAAGTGATAGAGATAACAGGAACACATATCAAAAACTTTTTTCTTTAAGTGCAGTTCAGTTCTACTAAAATATTTATGTGCACACTAAGAGGAGGTTTGTAGACTGGGCTCGTAATAAAAACAAGACAGATGTGCTAACAGCTCTGTGAGACTGCACTTCACAGAGAGATTACAATTCATCCTTAGGGGAACATGAATAACTGTGATACATTTTCTGGCAACCCCCCCCCCCCCCCCCCCCCCTCCTCTAAGAGATGACAGATGATACAAAGGAACCCATAACTGCATCATTTACAACCGTGTTTATGATATATCTAAAATCTGTTTCCAGGCCTCTAGTCCCAATAGTCATTAAGCGGGGCTTTCTGTTGGTTCAGACAGTTTCCACACATTTAAAGCTTCTTCCTGACCACCTGGCTTCAAAGTGGTTGTGCTACAAGACCCCTGCACTCCTTCCTCCCCCCCACTGTCTCTGGTCTGTTTCACCGACGCCGCCTGACACAATCCTGGACACTCACTTGCTAACTTTAGCTAACGATTATTGATGGTATTACCAACATAGTCGATCCGTTTCGGCATTGGTGTGAGTTTGTTGGGACTGTTTAACGGCTTGGTGTTGCATGTTAGCTGCTGCTGTGTTAGCTTGTGCTAACTGGGCAGACGTTGAACTGAGGAGAGCAGCTCCAGAGACAGTCCTTCAAGTGTGGGTCTAACCAAAAACTGTACAAAATAATGGTGTGAGCCACCGTGAAGTCACCCATTGCTTTGTGAACTCCTGTTGCAAAGCCTCAAGTTTGGTATTTTGGCGGTTGCCATCTTGTTTTTTTGGAGCCAGAAGTGACCATATTTGGACAAGAGGGTGGAGCTGTGGAGGAGCGTGGGATGGACAGCCTGTCACTCTAGCTGCCCCTCACTTAATTATGCATAAATTTGGGCCTTAATAAAATGTAAACAGGTGACTTTTTTAAAAGATCACTCCTTATATCAGTTGTTATGAAGGAGGGTATTAGCTATAGAGACCAAAACTGTTTTTTGCACCAGGCTGTAAACATGTTTATTTCAGCCGTAAAGTTGGACATTTTAACATGTGGGTCTATGGGAATTGACTCGCTTCTGGAGCCAGCCTCTAGTGGTAATTGGATGAACTGCATTTTTTTCTGCATTAGCTTAATTTTTCAGCCTCGGAGTTTTGCAGCTGATGTCTTACTCGTGCAACACAAACACTGAGTCTTATAAATACTAATCTTAAATCTGCTAACGTGCCGTTTCTGTGCTTCGGCGAGCCTATTATTATCAGCATTTATGCATGTCTATAATTTCTCCAACATGTTTTTTCTGTTGTTTACCAAAGCCAGAATGAGTTAAGAGCAGAACCCTCAGTCAGAACACGTGTTGCTTCATAAAGTGGAATTTGGAGCTGATAAAACACAATAAAAAGCCACAACCCTCAGTCAGGGGAAGAAAATTACGAGGAGCCATTTGTTTGTAAGTGCATGTGTTGTTGACATCTTTGTAAATTTGCTGTGTTGCTGACATACCGACACAGTTCCCCACCCAGGGACAGTGGTGGTCGAACTTGGCGATGCAGCGGTTGCACACGGCGCAGTGTTTGGACCTGATGGGCTTCCGTATCTGGAAGGAAAGAGTCAGACAAGCAGTCAAAAGTGGTTTTATTATTGGTATTGTTTTCCTCTGTATATATATGTCACATTGTAAGTCAGAATTTACCAAGCAGGTACTGCAGAATATGCTCAGATCCAGGCTGCCTGTCTCTGCCAGCTCCACAATTGTCTGGAGGAAGGAAACAAGAAACAAAAGCAGGATTTAAACGAAAAAAAAAGCAGACAGAGACATGACAGAAAAATGAATGAACAACTGAGAAATTCATCTCGCCAAGGTCTATTTGGCAACGTAACAAAAGACCTACTGATAGCTGAGGCTGGGATTTCCAGCTGAACGATTACACTGGAAGCTCAGCTGATTCATGGGGAACAAAAGCTAACTGTGATTTACAGTTTCATTCAGTCTTTGGATTATTGTGATTTTAAGGCAAAATACTTTTCATTAGTGGTTTGGTTTTTATCCAATCTGCACAAATAAGATTTGTTTTCCTCATATGTGTTTTTTTTAATCAGGCTGCTCTTACAGCATTACATCACTGTGCAAATAAACAAACATGAGAGGAAAACAAGAGGTAGGAAGGGATCCTCTGCGGGGAGAGGAAAGCTTTGAAGCCTTTGATCCAGTGGTGAGTCCTGTGCTAACAATACAGGGTAAATTTAGCTTTTCATCAATCACTGGGCCTGGTACAAAGCACAGCCTCTGTTGTCCCCCATTAGAGTGTGATAATGAGGGACAGAGAGACAGAGAGGCCAGAGGATCAGCCGCTGAGCAGCCCTGATCTCTCCAATGAATTCAAAGCAGCTTTCTGCTGTGAACTGGAAATTTCAGAGCTGAAGGAACATCACACATGTTGTCAGAGTACAACGTGTGAAAAAAGTTCACATTAAAGCTAATGATCAGAACGCCTGTATTCACTACATCAACATTAACACTTTGTATAGTGAAATATGACAAAAAAACAAACAAACAAACAAAAAACGTTTCTTTTAAACGATGATCCTGCTGATTGTTTCTTTCCTGTAACTTTACCTTTTTCTTCTGCTCCTCTGACGCTTTGATAATTCCTGGGTCAGACTTCCAGGATTTGCCAAAGTTGTAGAACAGAGCCAGGGTGTTTATCAGGAAGGGCACATGAACAGTGGCAAAGGGTAGATGTGCAGTGAGGTTAAAGAACACGATGGACAAACAGCGTCTCAGCAGAGTTTTTGTAAAGACAGGTTTACAGACAACTGCTGGGTTTTTACCACAATCAGATCCTGTTCATTCTAACCACAGTACTACTGCCAGAGGACTGATGACATCAAGTAGGAACCTTAGGAACCATGTTTGGTGAGATCATAGTGACCTTGATCTTTGTCCTTCAATCACAAAATTCTAATCAGATCATTCTTGAGTCCAAGTGGACAATTTTGCAAAATTTGAGGAAATTTTCTAAGATATTGTGTTCACGAGAATGAGATGGACGAAAGGTCAATGTGACCCTTAACCACCTAATTGTAATCAGTTCATTGCTGAGTCCAAGTGGACGTTTGTGCCAAATCTGAAGAAATTCCCTTCAAGGTGTTCTTGACATATCATGATCACGAGAATGAGACGGACTCAAAGTCACAGTGACCTTGACCTTTGTCCACCAAATTCTAATCAGTTCATCCTTGAGTCCAAGTAGCCATTTGTGCCAAATTTGGAAAAAATGACCACCACATTTTTGCTCAATTGAAAGAAAATCTCTCATGGCATTCTTGAGAAATTTTTATTCATGAGAATGGGACGGATGGATGGACTACCCTGCCGGTGCAGTGGCATAAAAAAAGAACAAGGCTCAACTTGTAGCCCACAGCTAACTGACTCCATGGCAACATTATACTTCCTGTTTACAGCCCCCAAAGCAGACTCTGAAAACCCCCGCTTTAACATAGAGACTTAGCCTGGATCTGTCCGATAACAAGTATGTTATGTCATTTAAAAATAAATCACTCTCAAAGGTCCTTATCTAGTTTACCAAAGCAGTTCCTCATTGATATAAGCAGCTAACCTGCTTTATTGTGAACATTTAATCATAAATACCCAGTCGATGACAACTCCAAATGACATAAGAAAGACAAAAAGTATGTTTGCACTGGCCTCTACTTCAATATTGTGCAGGACAAACACTTGGCCTGTCACATTGTTCCAGACACACTTCTAAACAAATGTCAGTAAAACCATTTCAGACGTCAATCTGAGTCAGATCATTACTTCACAGTAACGTGACTAGCAGGCAGACTGTGACGCAAAGAGCAGCTCATGTCGACTCACCCAGTCAGGGAGAGATCATCTCTGTCTGTCACCACAGCTCATCATGACTTCCATTCATTGAACACATACAATGTAGACCATGATGCAGTCCTGCTCTCACAGAGGAAACTCTGTTTATGTATGTAACATTTCTATTATTTATTATTATTATTATTTATTTTTATTTATTTATTATTTTATTATTATGTGACAGTGTATTACAGTCAGTGTGTAAATGTTAGGTTGGTAAAAGACAGCGCATGCTCACATGATGAGGCTGATAGTGTAGGTATGTAATTCTATTTCATCACACCATTCCTAACCACATAAACAAATAAGCTGCAGGTTCTACAGTCTTTTGCCCAACTATGGAGAGATAGGAGTGTATTCTGTGACATCTGTGGGTGGAGAAAGTGAAGACTGTAACTGATTAGTAGCAGAGTCAGTCATGCAGGTGTGCATGAGTCAGCTGAATCCCACAGGAATACAGCCAAGTGACACAGAGAGGCCCAGACTGAAATGTGACACGTGCTATATGTGTGACTGAAACTATTGGAGTAAAATGCAATTTGGCAAAACAACTATGATATAATCATCACTGTGGATCAAACTCTGAAACAACAACACAGATGAGGAATATTCTGTTTCAACTGTGGCATAACGTGAAAATAAGTAAACTGCAAGAGTTTCAATAGGAAGCATGCTTAACATACGTTACAGTGGCCACTTTAAAATACCATTTTTTGGGTAAATGGCTGCACAGAGGTGGCTATGCAACCTCTTCGTGGATACAGTATAGTTTCACGTGTCTTTTGCATCTTCTTACTCTTTCAAGAAAAGATTCATGTGGCAGCTGGCAGACCACATAGCTTCCACTTATAGCAGACTTACTAAGCTTAAAATGAAACACCTGCATGACTGCTATTATAAGTTTAATACATGCCAAAAATATATATGAGAGCTAGCTGAATCTCACAGGTTCTCACAATGTGAAGAATCGTCTACCAAGTGTATTCAGAGAGTCTACCACCATGCTATAGAGGCTCTGAGGCTGTACTTCGGCACAGCAGTGGTTGGAGCTTAGACCTGATGATGGTGCAAGAGAAAAAGCGATGAAGTTAGTTAGGGAAACACAACTGTCCATACAAAATGTTACAATTGGTGATAATGACAATAGTTGGTGATATTTCAGTCTGGACCAAAGTGACTGATGACCGAGTGACAAACACTGCCATCCCTAGAGCCATGCCACTAGTGTGACTGAGAAGCAGTCCTGTCTCAGGCATTTGCTGGACATCCAAACCTAAATGACAACTACTCCTACTGATCCATCAAAACCTTTTTATTCTATCGTCTCAACCCAAACTGGATCATCCTCTTCATCAAAGGTCCTCGATCCAGGGTTTCCACAACCTCTGAAACATTAAATTCAAGGACTTCTGATCTGATCAATATGGGGGTGCCCGGACCCCACTTAGAGAGAAGAGTTTCTTTTCTTTGACCGACTTGTAGGGATGAGGTTTAACATCTCATTTTATTTCAGTTCGGTTTATTGGATGGTCAAACAGCTTCAGAAAACCCCTTCCCTCACAGCCCTCTGATGTCAGAGTCAAGGGAACTGTGTCCCACAAGTTTTGTAACTTTCCAAAACCAACAATCCGACCCACAAACATTCTGAGCTACTCTTTCTTAAAGCCAGAAAGCAGAGAAGTCTTACACTTAGATGTCATCAGGTATAAAGTCTGGGGCTGCTCCATCGACAATGAATGGTAGTTTTCTTTTTCATACCCAAATGATCTTTCCCTATTGTTGTGTTCACAGTTATGAAACAGAAAATGTATTCATATACTCATAACATTCCCTTGGGTGCTCTCAGTGTCATCTATAACATCTTCTATAACTCATTGTCTATGGAGCGGCTCCAGACTTTATACCCATATGACATCACAAATTTTAGTTTCAGCACTCTAGTTTGGACCTTTGGAATAACGTATGAATTTTGAGAATTCATATAGTTCTGCTTTAAATGAATTTCCAGAGGGAACTACTCCTACTGATCCATCAAAACCTTTTTATTCTATCGTCTCAACCCAAACTGGATCATCCTCTTCATCAAAGGTCCTCGATCCAGGGTTTCCACAACTTCTGAAACATTAAATTCAAGGACTTCTGATCTGATCAATATGGGGGTGCCCGGACCCCACTTAGAGAGAAGAGTTTCTTTTCTTTGACCGACTTGTAGGGATGAGGTGTAACATCTCATTTTATTTCAGTTGATACTTCAACCTTTTATTCGAACTAAACTCTCAGATCCATAATGACACAACACACTTGATGTGAACACCAGCCACAAAAAGATGATACTAAAATCCTCTGAAGCATTAACAAGGGTTTGTGCCCCTAAAGGTCTTTTGGGAACGTAGTTACTCATAGCCACGAGGGCCACACCATAAGCATAGAAACAACAAGCCCCAACAGCAACCTTGTTGGTGAGGAAGAGCCGATAGCAGTTGTGGTCATCCCTCTGGCACAGTTATGACTTCATTAATAAGCACTTTCCTAGCGCTGACGGAGTGAAAGAGGCCTCTACAAGCCCTGACAGGCCACATGAAGCCATTGATCTTCATAAGTATCTCCATAAAGGACTGGCTGTTGACATTATCCCCTACTGAATGGCCTAATAAGTAAAACACTCCTCACTGGTCCACTAACTTAAGGCCCAGTTCAGATGCAGAGATTGTGCCAGTGATCAATGAAGCTCCTCAGATAAATGGGTTTTGATGCTTCCTCGGGGAGACATGGTCATCACCTTCTGTTAGCACCCATTAATCTTTTGAAAGGCTGAGTGGTGAGGTGTATCTGACAACAGCTGACAGCAAAGGCAGAGCAAGAGGGTCACAGATTTATCAGTGTGGCATGTCAGACTTGAAATGACATGCAGACATACAGTACGATAGAGAAATGAATGCGTGCAGTACAGTATAAAGTCCAGGGCATCGTTCACTCTGTTATTTTAAGACATTCACCTGCTGGAAATGCATTTATGAACAACGCCTACAGAGGAAAATATGATCCGAGTCTGGGGAAGACAAAAAAGTACCATCACACAGCTCCACCCGTGTCATTTGATCTGATTTCAACCACAGGCCTGAGGAGGATAATGAGCTCACAATGGCAGAAAAGTGGGTCAGAACCGGTGGATAAAAAGTTTCGACCTGGAAGGAGGAACAAAGGTGTGCAAGATACTGGGCCGTGTAACAACACCGTCCGACAGAGACGTGGTGAGAAATGTGGAACAATGAAATCAGAACAACAATCATGAAATGTCTCCTCTCAGATCTGATCAGATAATCAGGCCAGGATGCTTTAAACCAGATGTTGGAATCCTTTAGCCCGTGACCTACATTAAAGGTTTATACTTTCATCCTCAAATCCAAGTTCAACAGATGTAAAACTGCAAGCTCGTACAAAATGGGGAACTCAACCAGCAACCCATGCTGGGCCTCAGTCCTCTAAAGGGTCACAAAGAGTAAACTGAAGCCTCACCTGACAGACTGAAGCTGATTTTGCTTCAACTTCTCACCCAACGCCACAGTAATTCCTTTTTTTTTGGGCATCCCTTGAAGCCCCCACCATTGCAGCTTTGACACGCTACCCACATTTAACTGGCATTTTCGCCGCAATGCCTGATTAGGTGTGAATGCAGCCTTAAAGGCTTAGAGGCATCATTATGGTTCAAACCAGGGGTTTATTGGATGGTCAAACAGCTTCAGAAAACCCCTTCCCTCACAGCCCTCTGATGTCAGAGTCAAGGGAACTGTGTCCCACAAGTTTTGTAACTTTCCAAAACCAACAATCTGACCCACGAATATTCTGAGCTACTCTTTCTTAAAGCCAGAAACCAGAGAAGTCTTACACTTAGATGTCATCAGGTATAAAGTCTGGGGCTGCTCCATCGACAATGAATGGTAGTTTTCTTTTTCATACCCAAATGATCTTTCCCTATTGTTGTGTTCACAGTTATGAAACAGAAAATGTATTCATATACTCATAACATTCCCTTGGGTGCTCTCAGTGTCATCTATAACATCTTCTATAACTCATTGTCTATGGAGCGGCTCCAGACTTTATACCCATATGACATCACAAATTTTAGTTTCAGCACTCTAGTTTTAGGGTTTGGGAGACAGTTGTTCATGCTTTCGAAGACTGACCTTTGGAATAACGTATGAATTTTGAGAATTCATATAGTTCTGCTTTAAATGAATTTCCAGAGGGAAAAAAGCACTTATAGTAATCCAAGTTACGGTGATCAACTGCTTAGATGGATCAAACATCTTCAGACAGAATCGTTACTATACAAATTCTATTTAAATAATTTGCCGATAGTAATCACTTCGTCCGCTAACAGTGTGCATCGAAATCACGACGAGAAAATGAAAGTAATTTACTCTCAACGAAAAATAAAGTCTCCTCTAAGCTTATGACAAACTGCCAGAAACAAGCCGACAAGATGCAGCAGTGACACTTGGTGTTCCTCTGGCGCTACATTGTGTAGTCTACTCAGACAACAAGAAACAGTCATGGCTGCTCGAGATAGATACAGAAAACCGATGTGCGCAGTGGTTAAGGTAGTCTTTACTTCATATTTATGCACATTCATCTGCAATCATTGAGTCTGCTCTCTCTCTGTGGCTGGCTTTTCACCCTGCCTTCAATTGTGATGGTCTGACACAACTATAAACCCGTTTTCCTTCAGACCTGTTCAGATGACGTGTTTTACAAACGTATTTATTTTGACCCTAACTCAACCTCAACTGTGGTGGCCATCAGCTTGTTCTGCTTGTTGGTAGCAGTGTCAACAGTCTCATACATTAGCTTTGAATTTATAGTTAACCTCTAGTTAAAACAGGCAGAGCTCCTGATTTGCATATCCCTTGATTTGCATAAATAAATGCGATAAGAAAAAGTATTTGTATGCAATAACTGTCTACCTGAATGAGAGAGTGTCCACAGTTTGCCACTGATACTGATGTCTGCAATGCCGCAGGAGAAAGGCTAAACTCCCCGAGCTGTAGGGAACATGACACAGCATGTCTGTCAAATGAAAGGCAGGCAAACAACACCATGACTGGAGAGAGATTCATGGCAGACACACAGGCATAATGACAGCCTCGATAGCCGGAGGGCGAAAGAGAAAACCTGAAAGGAGTCGTTTTTTCACAAGGAAACGTCTTCAAACAAGAAAGAACCTGCTTGTAGTCAAAGGGGCAACTTTTCATCCATGTACGAACAAACATTTACCAGATTACAGGATGTAACGTCACCTCGCCACTGCTCTTTGAAGATGAAAGCATATGTGAAAACCCGGCTAAGGGAGCAGGTCAAGAGCACGGGTGTCATTGCAGTTCCTTCCATCAATTTTATGTCCAGTTGACACACCATACACCCATGAAAAACATGCTTAAAACACATCTGTAGTACTACTTTTAATAACTGGAAAGACCTCAGAGCACAGTTTTCTCTTTTAATAAGCTTAGGTCAAAGACATCTTATGCTCCCTTCCCATTAGCGGAGCAGCGAGGCATAAAATTAAATACCTTCCACAAACGAGAACTCCCCTCTCACCTACGGCAATTAGGAGCTTCCATAAAGCAAGGCAATTCGTCTATGAACAAAAATTGTGAAAGCAGCAGCGCTGAGGTCAACAGAAACCCTTTGGAGTCACTCTGCTGGGCTTCACCCAGCAGCTGTTACACACCAAACTCCCTTTTCGCAATTCCAACGCAGCAACAGAGACTGGAAACTAAGTTGCATGTTCACTGAGACACAATCTACAGTCTTACTTAAACATCCATCATAATGGGACCTTAGGGCTCGTGGCACATCATGCCTGCATTTGTTTAACATAATTTCCATCAACCCCTTCTGCTCTTTACATTAACCCTCCTCCTTTCCTGCTTCTCCTGCAACTTCATCTCACTGATGTTCCAGCCGGCTAACACAAGGATTTTTCTCCTCTTCCACCACAACGCATCACAGGCAGCAGAAAGCAATAAAAATCTGTTTTACAAGTCCATATTTTACTGAGATCCTCCCTGCTTGGAGATCACTCATAACTGCCAAATTCAGAAACTGGCCTAACAGATTTATAAAAGCTCTTGGCTTATGTTGAACGACTTGTGCAACTGTGAACAAGCCAAGTGTAAATAGCCCATTTCAACCGGCATGTGACACAACTGCAAGGCTTTGGATTGACGTCTTTTTTCCAGACAGTGTGAGCCAGGTCTTGAAGCTCTGGTATGCTTCACACACAAGTGCATGAATGAGACTAAAATAGGGGGACAGAGGAGCTCAAATATCACTTATCACATCTACTGAAAAGAGCTACAGAGGACTAAACTATAACTTGACTCGACTCATGGCCTAATGTTGCATTAAATGTAGGGGAACCGGACACAGTCACTGTTCAGTGAAATCCTCAGCATTACTTGGGATTAAGGGACCATTATTTAAAATCTGAAAGGTTGGTGCTTGATCCCAGAAACAGCCCAAAACACTAAACTTCTCTAACACTGAAAGTCCCTCTGAACAAGACTCCTCAAGTATCAGCTAAATGCCAAAACTCTAAAGGATTTGACTTAACAAGATTCATCCATCACAGACTGAAGTGTAGCATTTGCCAACATGGCAATTAGGAACATAATTACTTAAGGTTTGAACTGAAAAAACCTTTCTCAACAAAATGTGAGTGTGATCAACTACCAGAACAAAGCCTGATGGGAGGTCATCCCAATTTTGTTTTCTCTTATTTATGCAGACCTCCTGAAATATCCACTGGTTGCCTGGCAACTGCAAGAAACAGCTGAACACATTCCCTGTAAAAACACAACTTGCCATTTTTTATACAGATTCAACAAACAGGATATAACATGTTAATTTGTGAGCTTTAAACATCATTTTCTTATATTTGGACAGAGCCAGGCTAGCTGTCTGACTTTGGATTATCTTAGCCTTTATGCTAAGCTAAGCTAAGCTTATCGTCATGTTTTCCGCACAGATATGAATCATTCTTCCATCTAACTCTGCAAGAACAAAAAAAAGGAATTTCCCAAAATGTCAAACTATTCTGTTAAGAAAACAAAGTCAAAACTGATGACAGAAAAGGATATCGTTCCAGAACCAGTAGAACCAGGTGGCGTACATCCAGAACTTGGTGGCCAGATAGATTCCCAGAGGGAGAGCGCTGTGCATGGAGTGGTCGAAGAAAGCCCTGCGGAGAGAGAAGAGTAGGAGGGACGGGAGGAGGGAGTAGGAGGGGGTATCAGCAGTGTTTTTAAAGATAGTTATCTACAAAGTCCTGAGTCTTTTTTGTTTTCTTAATAAAATTTGCCATTGTCTCATTTCTGCATTGCACTTCCTGTCAATCAAACAGTGCTCACAGTACTAAAAATATCTGCTTCACCATGACCCCGTCATACTTGACACAGCCTGGCAATAAGACTAACTGTACAAAAACTTGTGGCTTCTTTCTGTAGCGGTGGTCAGAATTGTCCTTTGACATGCATCATTCCCACTACAGACACTGCTCTGCTCATAACTTATGTGTTCAATACATCAAGACACTCTTCCTGCAGATGTGAAACTGCTCACTGTAGCACATATGCACTGATGGAAACCTAAAACTTTGAGACAGCAGTAAAAATAAACCAAACCATGACCTGATGACACACTACAGTTAGACTTGCCAGGACTCAATAATTATGATTGTTTTGTCGCCAACTGAGTATTCCAAGAATGTCAGTGAACATGACGCTAACACATTGGGCAGTGTGTGTTATTGTAGTCAGAGAGCTAACAGTAGTGAACGGCACAACAAACTAGAACAGCAGGACCAGATGGCAGCGCTAATGGGGCTTGAGTGAGTATTTGTCTCTGCATGGTGTGGAATGTTGGAAATTGTATGTGTGTTTGCACGCGAGAATATGTGCAAGGACAGTTTATGTGGTGGTGCCACTGAGACTGTGTGTATTCAATGGTGTAAGAAGTAATGCAGATTTAATTTTGAAAGATCATTATCTCAAAATGCAAAATCCAAAGTTGGCTAAAAACACGACAACACTAACTCAGGGTAATAAAAAGTTAGCGATGAAAGCTAAATCTGTCCAAACTAGCTTTAATGAACATAACTAACTTACGTATTAAGAGAATCAAAGGCAAAAAAAGTGTCTTTTATGTAACTGAGACATACTTGGAGAGGAACTGCACGGTGACCCAGACGCCGGCGTACATGAGGCCTTTGATCAGCCAGGAGTCAATGTCTAGGTCAGCGATGAAACCAACTAGCCAGATGACCAGGAAGGGTGTTCCTAGCATCACCTTCTGCCTGAACTCCTGCAGGAGGAGGAGAGGAAGGAGACAGGTGAGGAGACAGGAAAAATCAGGAAGATAGGACATAAAGGAGGAGAGAAGATGTAATAGAAGCGGTGAAAGAGAGGGCATGGAGAGAAGGCAGATTAGTGGCGAAAAAGTTGAAGAGGAGACAGAGAAAGAAACAGATGTAAGTTGGACAAGAGATGAAACAAGGCAGAAAGACAAAAATGGAAAACACAGACGAGAGTTTAGCAAGAAGGAGGGAGTCCTAGTTCACATTTTATAGCTATGAAAGGTTTTCAAATCTGTTGTAAGAGTAAAAATATGTATTATAATTCAAATCAGTCAGGGTAATGAATCATGCCCATAAACATCTACCTACAGATACACATTTCCAATAGTTTCTATTTGAAGCAAGAGCGCAGCAGTTTGTTTTGAATTTCAGAAGAGTTATGTTAGAAATCACAGCTAAAGATCTAATGATTTAAAAGTTAATTAAAAAACAAGCACCTTTAGCTTGTGTGTTCTTTATTACAATAGAAACTGCAAAAGAAAGCAGGCATGATATACAATGGGGTCTGAAGGTCTGAGACCACATTGAAGATCAATAATATTTTTACATAAACCTGGAGATAATCAGAAAATGTAAGGATTCAGAAACATTTAAAAACACAAGTAGCATTATGATAGTGGGAAACGTAGCATCAGAACTAAGTGAAAGTGACAGAAGACAAATACAAGCTTTCTCTGCGTCAAATCATGGCTAGACTTAAGGTTTCTAGAGGGCAGTGCATGGAACTCTGAAACACTTTGCAAGAACTACTTGACTGGCTGGGGTTCAGGAGGTAGAGCCACAATAGCATTAATTAATCGAATGATTGTTATCTAGATCCCTGGTTCCTCCATGTATCCTTGGGCAAGATTCTGAACCCAACATTGGGTGTCACACACCCATTAGGTGTTTGAGTGTTTATGAATGGTTACTGAGTAGCAGGTGGCACCTAGGATGGTAGCCTTGTCCACCAGTGTGTGAATGTGGAAATGGGTGAATGTAACATGTCGTGTTCAAGTGCTTTGCGTGGTCAGCAGGCACTATAGTAATGCAAGTCTGTTCCATTTACCATGAAGACAAAAGAAGTTCATGGACCTTCCTCTACATTCACCCGACATCCACCCTGGCTCATTAATGTAAGGAAAAAAACATTTCTACATTCGAAACAAATGCAAAAATAAAAGTATCTTGGCTAGTGGTCTCAGACTTTTAGATGCAACTGTTTGATAAAGTCAAAATGCCTGGGTATAAAGAACGTGTCCAAACCCTGGCATAATGAAATCAGATTTTGTAGTTCATACAAATAAAGCATTTTAAAGCCATTTTTAATTTAACACTTTGACTTGGTGAGACAACGAGGAAAGTAATCCAAGGAAGTTAAATGCATTCTACGAATCTACAAACGACCTGTGAAGCTCTACTCACACTAGGGATCTGGACTAAAGGTGAGGCAAACCTCTGAGTCTTGATTCTAGTTGTCTTTTTGTATAAAGACCTACTGTCTAGTCCTAATATTTACCTTAATTAACTTATAATATCCCAGCAGACAAGGGGAGAGACAACACCACATTCAAGGTTAGAGTTTGAAGTAGCATGCACTGTCTTCAAAACATTCTAAAACATTCTGACATAGAAACAAACACAGATGAATGTGCATTGATGAACCATGTTCTGGCTGTGGCTGATACGTTAGTTTGCTGTGACCAAGTAAATATCTGAAGGTCCACATCCTTTCTTTGATTTCTACAAAAAGTTCAATCAAGTTCAAAGCTCGAGTAGAAGAGGTTATTTATCAGGATAAGTATCAGTTACTACCCACTGCTGTCACACTGGATGCAATAAAAGTCATGTCGTTTGTGTATTTTGCAGAAGTTGTAAGGTTAAACATAACAGGTCATTTTAAGAGTCATCCGCTTCCTGTCAGACTGTCTGATCGGGAACTTGAAAACTAATAAATGTCTGGACTGAAACGTAATCACATCCCCAGACATGCTGTGACACTGCAGCAGAGCAAGAGTTCAGCGTGGACAGACTGGTCTGAACATGTATCTATTTGAACTGGGACAGTCAAACAGGAAGCCACAAAGGTGTGTGTGTGTGCGTGTGTGTTTATTGCATTTATTACAGGTGATTCCATTAAAAAAGATTCTGAAATTTTAGCAGTAGCACATAATTCACATTGATTGATGCCCGCCTGACTTTCTCTTTTGATGTATGATGTAATGTATTTGAACATGTTTGTGTGTGTGTGTGTGTGTGTGTGTGTGTACCTTGTCCATCTTCAGTCTCTTCAGGTAGGATGGGCTGTCGTAGCCTTTGGCCTGCCGTGCTTCCTGTAAGTGATTGATCATCCAAACGTTCTTCCTTTGCTTGGCAAGATCTAGCGGTGTTTCACCCTAAAAATCAACACAAGACCAGTCTGTACACATCTACCACCACAAAAAACTCTGGCTACATTTCCGTCATTCTAAGCAACAGTCTCATTTCGTGACATAAGAGTCACTATTATCAGATACAAAAATGGCAGATCGAGTCATGAGGCAGGCGTCACCTTGATGTTCTGTGCGTCGACGTTAGCATTGGCATCCAGCAGCAGGCTGATGACAGTGGTGTTGCCGGCCAGCACGGCCCAGTGCAGCGCTGTGTTCTTGTGATATTTGTCGCCCAGGTTGACAGACACGTTGAAGGTCAGTAGCAGCCGGGTGGGATCCACGCTGTCGCACAGAGGAAGAAAATCAAATCAAGCTCAGGCAAACCAGTTTAAAACCAATTTGACAAACAGGTTCGTCACAAGGAGGAAGACAAAGACAACAAGAAGGTGATTAACAGAAAGGACAGTTGGAAAAGGTAACCTAAGAATTTGAATCTGGCTCATATTTAACATTCTATAACCAAACACCATTGGTTTTATGGGAGCAACTAACAAATACTTTCATTACTGATTATCTGATCGTTCAGTTATTGTCTCGATTAATCGTTTGGTCTATAAAATGTCATAAATAATCCAAAATGGCTGTTAAATTTCTCACAGCCAAAGCTGACATCAAATCCTCACATTTAAAAAAAACTCATCTGATTGACAGCAACACATTTAACTGCAAGGAAGCGATCGTCATTAGAGAATGATCCATTACAATTTGTATTTCTGATTTAATTTCTTTCTTATTATTAATATAACTACTTAATCACTATCCCTTTCATTGTCAAGCTTCACCTCCCTCTTTGCTGCTAATTTTGTAATTCCACCTCAGAGATCAAGTTGAATTAATAAACTTTAAATGGAAATTATCACCCAGAAAATATGCTTATCAGGGACTCTTCAGATAAAGCTGGGGCTTGTTCCCTTGTGTTTGCAGTCTGTCTGATGAATGACAAAGTTCTGTGTGCTGCTGCAGTCAGCAGGAACAAGCTCGAGCTTGTACATGTCACTGTCAGTACTTCATGCTTTTTCCTGGCATTACTTTCTTGATTTGAGGTTGAAATTTCATTCAACAGTTGTCTACCGTGTCATTAAGATTCTTTGTCAAGGCAGACCAAGCTGTAATAGCAACTGTGGGGCACGCGTACGCTCACACAAGTTATAAACCCACACACCTGTGTGTCCTGTAAGCCGCCCACATCAGAGGAGTCATGCCGTTCTGATCCATCATGTCCACATCCTGATAAAGAGCAAGGGTGCAATTAAAGAACTGAAGGAGCTGAGGGAGAAGTGAGAGGTGGAAAAGAGAAGCAATAGGGCTCCCCCTAATGGACAGCGCTGGTACAAAATGCTTCCTAAAACAAACACTTGTCCCCAGGAGGCTGACAAAACCCAAATGACACAGGCACAAACAGGAAAAAAAGATATAAACATGAAGGCTGACAATTTCCTATTTTTAATTACCTCTGGCGTTTTTAAAAACATATATCCAGGTGGATTATAGTAATCATACTAAAGATCTCCTGTCACACAAGCACATTTTCTGCCATTTCAGATTATGTTTTCTTCCTGACCAATAACCTGCAGCGTTGGTGTCTCCTACCTGTCCTTTAGCGATTAGGTAGGCCACGATGGAGGTGTGGCCAAACTGGGCGGCCAGATGAACGCAACTGCAGCCCTCGCCATCGATCAAAGACGGATCCGCTCCATATTTCATGAGCTGCACCACCATGGATAGATGGCCTTGTCTGGGAGAAGATGGACACAGAGATAGAGATTTCACACATCGTCTTATTCTGACATCTCATTCCTCACTGCTAACCTCACAGACTGGAAGAATGAGCAGTGATGTGCTCTTCTGAGCTTTAGTGAACGCCCCCAAATGATCATCTGTATATAAATTACTCGCCCCGTGTTATGTTGAATTCGCAAAGAAAACCTTCTTGCATGCTTCATGGAGAACGAAGAATCCAAAAACAGAACATTTTCAAAGAATTAAAGTCATAAGGGGCCATGTTTAACAACAGCAAAGCTATATCAAAACATCTGTTTACAAACTCTTACACAACTTGTGCAGCATCATCAAACTCTTATTTACAGTCGTATGCTCAGTACTTGCCAAACATGTTGGTGTTTTGAAGGGTTAGTTTGGACTTTACTAACTAACTTACTTAGTAACTGATCAAGGCAGTGGTAGACCAGCAACTCCTGTCATCAGCCAGGTATAATTACGTTTTTTGTCAATGGAGTCTGGCTTTGAAGAGAGCATCGATAAGTTTCACTTAGTTGTTTGAGATTTTGTAACATTTGTAAATGTTTTGATAGATTCATCAAGAATGTTCTCCTTTTTTGGATTCTTCGTTCACTGTGGAGGCATATGAGAAAAACAAAGTTCTCATCACGAATTCAACACAACTCAGGGTAAATAACTGCCATGCAAATGCTAACTTGAGGGGTGGTGTTCCTTTAATGTACCGTTTTAGGAGGTGCACAGCAAATTTCGTTGTAATGTGCAATGACAATAAAGGCTTTCTGTTCTGTTCTATTCTGCCTTTATACTGCAGACGGGTTTGATGTTTGGTGAAAACAGCCAGTAATATGTAGGAAACAAATAACTCCAGTCTTTCAGAGGTTTGGGGTGAAGAAGGCCAAAGCCATTCTCACTTGATCACCCACTTAGACAGTGAGTGGATGACTCAGCTCAAATTCGAGTCCAAAGATCAGGGTCTCATGTCCTCCCACTGCTATTAAACAGCTTTATTTGCACATGAAATGATGTAGCCTCATATGCTGGCACAATATTGAGAAACTGGCTCCCTGTCTGCTCTTATTGTTTGAGGTTTGTCTCTGTGTTGCAGTGGGTGATAAGCTGCATGCTTTATTGCATTTCTAAAATGTATTTTTATCACTAACCCTGTCTGCAATGTAAACCTCCCCACATAGGATGATAAAGATTTGAAAGGAAGTGGTAAAAATTACATAAAATGCACTGTTTTAATTTTAGGACTGTGTACTATCACTTTCACTTCACAAAAACATGACACCCATATGCTGTATGTAAATGAGGGCAGACAAAGCCTGTGACACCCAGCACTTAGCTCCAGCATGTGTCTAAACGGCTGAGGTCACACAGTCAGACCGAGGAGGCTGGGGGGTTTTTAAAGGTCACTGGCAGGTGGAGGCGAGGTGGGGGGAGGTGAAGGGAGACACAGGACTCCTGAGTATCCGTGTATCGGCGATGGGGTGGATGCCTATTGTCAAATCTATCAATAATTCAGACCGAGAGAGCTTCATGCCCCCGTCTGCTCGGGAGAGGAGGATGGATCTCATATGACCTGTCCCTTCTCACCAGTTACACTGTGACTGAGTGATCATTACAAGTTGCGATGGAGCTTCTAGTCGTAAACCAGCAGTGTCGATGAGCAGTGAATATTAAAATAGCAATAAAGGAGAAGATAATGGTGAGCAGTCTAAGAATAAGTTAATTAATGTGTGTTTGTAGGAGTGATTAGACGAAGCTGGCCTGATCTGTTCAGGCAAGGCAGCCTTGGATTTTGGCACAGCTGACTTTGTCAGTGGTTTATAACCTCATCATTCATTCAGTTGCTTGCTATTGTAACTTACAGTTACAATGGCAGATATGTTATCTGTGGTGAGTGGGTGTTACCTGGTGGCCCAGTGCAGAGGTGTGGAGTTGAGGTCTCCTCCCAGCTGGTCCACTATGGCTCCCTTTGATATGTAGTACCTGCATGAACAAACACAATCATCAGGTGAAAATTTATGCTGCATTCACAGATGAATCTCGTTTTGATAATCTAATCTATAGGTGTTGGCTGCCTGACTGGTATAACAGGGCCCGGCAGTAACCGCTGCCAAGCTGCCATCTGTAACCATTTTGAGAAACCAAGTCTTGGCCTTGGGTTGCCATCAGTGGCAACCACTTTTCAATATATAAAGTACAATTGCCGCCTCATGGTTGTATGCCTCCATAAACCAGTCAAACTGCAGTTACAGTTTACATCCGTGTCTGTCCAGAATCATGCTGTATGTAGCCATGACAGCTGACAATGCTTCCAGTGTGGATGTTACTGCAAAGAAGCTACATATTCTAAAACAAGGATGCTTCACACACATCCTCAACCCAGCTACAGAGAAGATCTATACAGCTACTGCAGTTTCAAGATGGACACTCAAGGTTAGTGTCACCAAGTCAGTATTAAACCAAATGTCTTCCCTTTTGTTCCTGAGTTATGGCATCGAATTATGGCCGGAAAAGTGTTTGTAAGTGTTTGTGTATGATGTGACAGTGAAGCTGACCTTTAACCTTTTGGATATAAAATGTCACCACTTCATCATTATATTCTATTAAACATTTGTGGGAAATGTTGTCATAATTAGTGTATGAATTATTTAGTTATGGCCAAAAACATGTTTTGTGAGGTCACAGTGACATTTATCCATCAAATTCTAATCGATTTATCCTCAAGTCCACGTGGTCGTCTGTGAAAACTCCCAAGACCTGACTGGTGCCCATAAAAACTATACATAGTATGCAATACCAAGCCAAAACATATTCTGCTAAAGAAAATCCAAGTACATGAGTGGAGCTGAAATTATTCTGCAACTAATTTGACAATTGATTAAATATTTAAGTCAGTTTTCAAGGAAAAATACCAAACATACTCTCGTTCCAGCCTCTCAAATGTGAGTTATTAAAAATCTATTGAATACACAGTGTATGTTTGGAGTTACACATTATGTTGCTGTCTTTACAAAAGGCAGGACACAGGCTCTTGACTCCTGAACTCCTGTTACTCTAAGCAGAATTAACAGAAAAGTGCAAGATGTGTGAGAGAGGGTCAACATTTATGTTGTCTTCCACACCTTAATACATCTGAAGCATCAACCATTTTGTTGCTAAATTTGCATTAATCCCCTTTCTCCCTGAGTGACCTGAATCAGCCAGGTCATGGCTTTCTCTCTGACAGGGGCTCAGTGGAAAAGGGTCATTAGATGACAACAAGGTACACCAGAAAAGCTGTGCAAGCAAATAAAACTGTGCCAAAAAGTGGAGAAAAGCAGCAGCCACATTTATTATTATTTTTGTCTATGTATTATTTATGGTAAGCTGGCTGAACACACTTCTTTTTCCAGTCATCTTCTGCTTCATATTTCAAACTCACACTTGGGAGCTGACCAGTATATCCACATATTTCCAGCCAGTTGTGGGATTCAGACTCACAACCATACAAGCTCAACTCTTTAACCTCTTTGGTTTTGCCGCCACCAGCTTCATACAAAACATGTTTGGACTCACTTGACCAAATCTATCCTGTTGTTGATGGCGGCCCAGTGGAGGAGCGTTACGTTTTCTTTGTCTGGCTGCCGAACATCGAAGCCCGCCTCCACCAACTCCCTGCAGCGCTCGAAGATGCCGTACCTGAGGAAGAGGGGCGGACAGGGATTAAAGTCACTCACAAACAAATAAACCTGTGAACACAGATAAACACAGGGTCAAATACATAAAACCTACTAACACTGACAAAATGTGTACATACATCAAAACACACACACACCAAAACAGATAAACAGATACTCAGACCCAAAGCAGACACCCACACTATGGCATAACTTGACACTGGCTGTTATAAGCGGATATTCCTAACCTCAAATCAAAACAACATAAATCTGTTGTTGTCAAATGTAGCATCCCAAACAAAGCTTCTGTTGTCTTATCAGGAAGACGTTTCCACATTTCTCCTCTTCCCCCAAACATCCTCTCATCATTTTCTGAGCTGGTAAATCATTTCTCTGGCAATGTGCTGAGTCAGAAAACCACAGTTGAAAACATGGTGGCGCTAGTTCTGGATTTAAAATTTGCGGTGTCTTGATAACACAAAAACCAATTTATGAACACGTAAACACGCTGCCCTCCAGTAATGAAGAAGGATCCCAATAGGCCCGTCAGTAAGTAAACAATCAACTTAGGAGGAGTCATTCGTGGACAGTTTGATAATTTGCTGTCGACTGTCGGGACTAATTACAGTTGGTGAAATGTTAAAAAGCAGGTGAAGCTATAATTTGTTCAATTATGTCTGGTAGCTTGCTTAAGGCGACGATGAAAGTGAGCTAATGTTAGCTTAACACTGTACACTACCACTTGTCATTGTCATCACAGAAGGTCTGCCCTTATCAGATTGGACATGGAAAAAAATGCAGATGACATGGCACTTTTCCACTCTGATTTAATTTTTTTTCAACTTGAGGCGCTCAGGGCACTTCTTGACTGTCGAGCATACATCTCGACTACGTGGCTTGAGTAGGCAAGATTGATTATTATTATTATTTTATCAGTACACATTTGCTGTAGTGTCCTCCTCCATTAAAGCTATAGCGCATAACTTCTACAGGTCCGTAAATGTCCGTTCCACCCAAGCCACTCCTAGAGGAGATGACACAATGCTGATTAAGCCGATCGGCTCCTCTAACATCTCGCGGTATTTTTCAATATATATCATTTTTAGTTTGCATGTCAACCGGCGACATTCCCGCGCTGGCGCACAGGAAATGCTTCCTCACAACAAGAAGGGAGGGGGAGGAAGAGCGGAGAGTGTCATAGCAAGAGGTAGAGCGCAGGTAGAAAGAGAAAGCAACATGGCGGAGAAGCGGCCGAGACACGATTCAGAAGTGGATCCTACCACAAAGAAAAAACCTGGACGGTCGGCTGAAGGTCTATTAGCAAAGAAGGAAAGTGACCGATGGAGAAGGCAAACAAGGATTTGTATTGGCGTCGCTTTTCCTTGGTGGAGAGCCCTGAAGGAAGAAATTGGGCTGAGGGCAGACACGGATGTTGCCTTGCTGCTGTTGGATAAGTAAGTGACTTGGTTTATAATTATATTATGAGTAGTATGTGTTGCTGTTACATGTACTGGACCTAGTACTTTATTATTTTCTTGGAAATGGTGCTATGAACGTAACGTAATGTTAGCAGCCTGTTGTTCCCCATGTTGTGTAGCATTGTGTACACGGTGTGAAGCGAGTCTTACTCTGTTTACACGGTGTGTGGCGACTGGCGAGTGTTACTCTGTGTACGGTGTGTGGCGACTGGCGAGTGTTACTCTGTGTACACGGAAGTGCCGCCGGCTTATTAGTTGTAATAACGCATTATACGCTGGGAGGCAACAGAAGTTACACACTACAGCTTTAATTTGCTTAGTTTACTGATGGGTCAATAGGGCGTGCATTAGGTCAGGCTGATAATGAAATTTAAGAGTGCAAAATTACCTGCCTTGTGGCCAAGGTCTGTTGTGCTTGTAGATAGGCTTGGGAAATGTCACTATATTATTGTATACCAGGGTATTTAGAAATCCCACGGGCGCCGTGCACAAATATCCTCACATACCATATCTTATATACTTGTGTGAATTACAAAAACTAATTAATGCAGCATTTCTTGAAGATGTATCAAAATCTGACTACATGACAGACCGAGTCCAAAGCGTGATGTCGTTGTGAGACAGCAACACACATATGCACAGATATCATCTACTCACTGTGTGGCTTTGACAATGTCCCAGGTGCTGTAGTCATCCACATGGTTTTTACGGCTGACATTCTCACTGTAGCCGTGGTTGTAATGACTCTGGGGTTTGATTTCCTGAGAAGAAAGAGGACACGAGACACAAGCACAGAGATAAAGAGAAGTCAGTCAGGATGTGCTGCTTTATTGGATCATAAGCACCAGCTGAAAGACACCAAAATGCACCAGCATGTGGGGTGGGGTTGTGGGAGTGAATTATATATGTAAATTTATTCTTGGCCTTGCTGTCCGCCGTGTTGACTGAATACAATAAGTAGCTGTGCCCACAGCAGAATGATCAACAGAGGTGAGTTGGGTAGAGGATGACATCCATGATATCCAACAAAGACTTAGAACAATGATAACAGTGTAAGTTGTCATGTTGACAGGTGTAACAAAGCATACAGGAGTGTGACTGTGCTGTCGGACAAGCACAATCTGTACACACCCACACAGTCCTGAGAAGAGGTCAAATCAGGCAACATGAGAGAAAACACCTTCGTGGGTGTGTAGGGGCAAAAGACTTCCACAACTGCCCACAGGTGTGTGTACAAAGGCTATCTGACTTGTTAACACATGAGTAATACCAATATTAATTGCTGAATTGAACTGCAATGATTGCTTCTTTAACATTATTAGTTCCACCTGTGCTTTTCCTGCTATGGTAAGTCAAAATGTCTACAACAAACAGCACTGAACTGGATTCATCTGAGAACTGTAGAGAAACAAGAGTGCGGTGATGCTTCCACAGCTGTCAAGATTTCAGTTAGCACGATTGATTCAGGCTGCAAAACAACATTACAGCATACGATGGACGGGCCTGACTGACTGAACAACAGGACAGAGCCCCCGGTGATGGCCTTCCTCCGAGACACTTAAACATTCATCCCAATAATTGATCACCGTATTAAATGAAGAAAATAGATGCTACAGGACAAAGACAGGCTTGTTGAGTCCTGTTGCTGCTGCAGATCTAATCTGTCACACAGATGTTGTGACTGCGCAACTCACATTCAATTAGCCCCCATAGCAACGTCACAGAAACCACAATTAGTCTCCATCACCCGGAAACAAGAGCTGCGTGTGGTAAACACAAGACCCCAATGCTTTTTACCATTCTGACTCTTGACTCTGTGAATGCGAACTGAAGCTAACGTTTTGTCTGTGCCTCTTGCAAAAAAACAATGAGTTATAATGAGGCAGCACCTAGGGGAGAAGTTTGCTTTAAAAAACTTTTACCAATGTGCCTTTTTATGTAACAGTAGGAAATGGCTGAATGAAACTCTGACAAGTCAAACTGTCTGTTGTTAAAAAGAACTATTAGGCGCATTAAGATATTACATGAGTGGTATGTTTAATATCAATCAGTAACATTAAAACAGATAATGACATGGCTGTATATTAATGAACAATATAAAAGTTCAGTTACGGAAATCAGGACAAACTGCTGGTGAGTGGTGTTTGACACCTAGATTATTTATGTAATAAAGACTTGCCACAATGTTGGTCTTTCATGAACAGCAAAAAGACACAATCATATTTTAGAAAACATCAAATATGAGACAGAGTGGTGA
This sequence comes from Epinephelus lanceolatus, assembly GCF_041903045.1. Classification (NCBI taxonomy): domain Eukaryota; kingdom Metazoa; phylum Chordata; class Actinopteri; order Perciformes; family Serranidae; genus Epinephelus; species Epinephelus lanceolatus. The sequence continues at coordinate 29,015,968 of NC_135756.1, forward strand.
TTCTTCTTCCATAAAACTCTCTTTGGCTGAGTTGTACAGACACTTGCTGTAACGCATACCAGCCAAAATTTCCACTTTCTTATTTATTTCGCAAACCCACAAAATTAATACATATTAGCTATAGCTGAGTAAATATGCTGGTGACAGTTAAAGCCTGTGCAAACAACAGTCGCAGTTTTGTGGTAAACTGACAAAAAAATATGTTGACATTGAGTGTGACTCACAGAAAAGCCATTGTGTGTTTTTCTTGAAAGTCTGAAACATGCATTTACATTTGTGTTTCCTAGAAAGCAATCCTTTACTTTTCTGCCCCAAAACAGGGGCCTGTCCACAGAAACACTGGCTATGTTTACATCACACGAGTATTCCACCAATATTCTTAGTGTTTAGGAAAGACATGTTAACAGGTTTTTGGATTTGAGCAAATATTGCAATGCCGACCTTTTCAAGAAGTTGCTTGAAAGAATGAAAGAGGGAGACTGTGTTTGCACGGCCCAATAAGTCTTTGAAAAAATCCTTTGTTGATGCAAAGAAACTAAATAACAGAGTATGAGCAGCTGCATGTAAACAGGAGCATTCGTGGAATATTCAATGTCATTAGCCATGCGAACAGCTCAATAGGAATGTTGTCTTTTTCGGAAAAGCCGAAATATTTTGTGCATGTAAGCAAAATGTAACCATTTAAGTACAATGGGCAACACACTTTACAAATTAAAACAAATGTCAATATAAAATCAATTAATCGTTCAGTAATATGTAACATAAGCTCAATGGTCACTTTATTAGGTACACCTGTTCAACCACTCGTTAATGCAGTCAATCACGTTGCAGCAACTCAATGCATTTAGGCGAGAAGACATGGTCAAGACGACCTGCTGAAGTTCAAACTGAGCATCAGAATGGATAAGAAAGGTGATTTAAGTGACTTTGAAAGTGGCATTGTTGTTGGTGCCAGACGGCCTGGTCTGAGTACTTCAGAAACTGCTGATCTACTGGGATTTTCACACACCACCACCTCAGAGGATGGTCCGAAAAAGAGAAAATATCCAGTGAGCGGCAGTTCTCTGGGTGTAAATGCCTTGTTGATGCCAGAGGTCAGAGGAGAATGGCCAGACTGGTTCGAGATGATAGAAAGGCAACAGTAACTCAAATAACCACTTGTTACAACCAAGGTCTGCAGAAGATCATGTCTGAACGAACAACACGTCGAACCTTGAAGCAGACGGGCTACAGCAGCAGAGGATCACACCAGGTGCCCCTCCTGTCAGCTAACAACAGGAAACTGAGGCTACAATTCACACAGTCTCACTAAACTGGACAATAGAGGATTGGAAAAACGTTGCCTGGTCTGATGAGTCTCAATTTCTGCTGCAACATTCAGATGGTAGGGTCAGAATTTGGCATTAACAACATGAAAGCAAGGATCCATCCTGCCTTGTATCAACAGTTCAGGCTGGTGGTGGTGGTGTAATGGTGTGGGGGATATTTTCTTGGCACACTTTGGGCTCCTTAGTACCAACTGAACATCATTTAAATGCCACAGCCTACCTGAGTATTGTTGCTGACAGCGTTCATCCCTTTATGACTCCATTTATTGACCATTTAATGGAACAGATCTACTTTTTTTACTTTAAATAATGGAAAACTGAAATTTTTGTTGCTACTTTACTTGTGCTAGGTGTAAAAATTTGAACTAAAAATACATTCACACAATCTCTCCAGTATCTCCCCAGCAACAGTTCTTGTCTGAGTTATGTGGTGTCCCAATATCCTGTTTTCACAAAGAAATATGTGAAATAACAGAAGCAACGCACAACCAACATCTGGTTGCCTTGCGGCTTTTCAGCCACATAACCACCATCATGCCAGGCCTCCATATACAGACAGAGATGAGATGTGATAATGTCAGACCTCAAAAAGGCAACTCTACATTTGCACCAAAATGTCACAGTAACATAAGTAAAACAAAACCGGCCATATTTACAATACAAAACAGCTGTATAAATCCTTCTTCAGATGATTAGTTATCATTTATCCATCCTCTTTTTTATTTTGCTGTTATCCAAAGTTAATTGATTCATTTTAACAGCAAAAAAAGCTTCAATCTGTAGATCCAAAGCATTACAAAGCATCAATAGTAAGAAGAAAATATTGCTGTGATACTAAAACTGAGAAATAAGAAAAACAGACACTAAAACCAGCAGAGGAGGGATTTCATTTTTGAGAGTAAATTAGACTGAGGAGGAGGATGAAGGAGGAGGGTGTGACAGATTGGATACGAAGGTGACCATCACGTTTTTTTATTCATGTATTTTGCCAGGAGGCGTTTGTACTTTTCACAGCCAAGTTTTGGTCATTTATAAATCCATGCAATCTATTTCAACTACCCCATGTGCTATTTAGACTAGTTTAGCTACCAGAGAAAAGTGAGTGTAACTCAAGTATGATCGTGACTGCGCTGAGCTATTTTCCTCCAACAGACTGACAAACAGAAGCCCAGGAAATAAGTGGAACTGAAAGTCCCTCATCTGGACATTCAATTGAGGGGAAACTGTTTTCCTGTCTTTCCAGGGACAGGAGGAAGTGGGCCTGGCTCTGAACCCAGCAGCTGTTAAATCACTTTCTCCATCTCAACCCTTCCATGGAGATAAACTCTGACCTCAAACCAGTCGCAGGAGCCCCACTCTCTGCTCATCCCCTCCTGCCATCTAAAAAGCTGATGATGGCATTTGTAACTGATAAACGCAGCCTGTGCATTTTTCGCTTCTTAATTATATACCTGCTTAATGGTGGTGCATATGACAAACAGCCAGGCAGCAGCGACGATACTGTCAATTAGAAATATTATCCATTTCACGCTAACCATTGATTTTAGGTTGGAATGTCATCTGTTTGGCGAGGCAGCAGACTTGGCTTTTGTCAATGGAGCTGGTCAGTGAGACATATGGCATCACTCCTTGGGGGGGGGGGGGGGGGGGGGGAGTCACATGGCTTGAGCTAAAATTGTAACACAGCACCCTTTATGAAAATGCACTGGTTCACAGTGGAATCAACAGTAGTAGTAGTAGTAGTTATAGCCACAACAGCAGAATAACCGTGACCAATTCACAGATTGATATCAGCGTTCAGGAAAACATACAGCAAAAAATAAAAATCTAATAGATGTTTCACTGCATCTGCAATGACTATTTGCTCAGACTAGATTGCACTGTTATTGTGTTGTTCCTCTTGCCGGCTGTTGCCACAGCTCAAACTCAGATCTGATCTGAAATGAGAGCCATTTCCAGGGACTAATTCAATATTCACGGCACAGTTTACATCCATGGATCAGGGGGACGCAGAGGGGGAAACACTGGTTTTACGAGGGACGTAATGGGAATGCTCCAAGGAAACAGAATGCGTGTTTTCCACTTTGTACTACAAGTGAAGGATCGTATCAAGAGGCTGAGTGTGTGCCCTGCCTTTATGTGCCTTTTATGTGAGAAGGCTTTTTTGATGTTGAGATGTTTGCATTGGACATGTTGAACTGGTTAAAAATAAAGGTGCATGGCCCTTCGGAGTTGGCAGCTAAACTTCAGATGCTCTAATTCAGGTGCCTCATACATTCAGTCTCACTCTCTCTCACTAGCATCTACCCAATGACCCAGATTCCAAGCAGCACCCTACTGAAAAGAGGGGCAACTTTAAGCCAAGCCTGTACGGGCATAAAGGAAAATAAAATAAATTTATGACGAGGCTACTACAGACATATTCCTTCAATATGACAGGTAAATGTGCAGCCAGAAGGTCATTTTATGAACACTTCTGTGCAATAATTTAAAGAAGCTGGAGGCACCTTTAAATCCATGGCAGACGATTACTCTTGCAAGATTGGAAAATAAACTTCGGACAAGGTGCTGGCACAGTTGTGGTCTTGGATATAAACAGTCAACAAAATGCCATATATTGTTTCTCTGATGCATAATTCATGTTTTGATTGATAACGGTGTATTTACTGCTACTCCTGCACAACAGTCAACTGCATAAAATAAAACTTTCTCAGCTCCACCATACTGTGACACTGGGTACATTTTTACCTCTTTGAATCTCTGCTATCAGTGCCTATGTGTGTGTGTGTGTGTGTGTGTGTGTGTATGAGCTGGCAATAACCAGCCACCCTCCTCTTCCCATAGTATTCCATCAGTATGCAACGTCAAGCACTGGCTCAGCCTCTGACACTGACTCCAGACTGACAAGACTACTTGACTAAGTTGATCTGAGGTCTCTCAGACTTCCCACTCAGGTCACGCTGTGACATCCAGACAAACAAACAAAAGGAAGGAATCACTCACAATCCACCGTGTCAAGGGAACAAGGAACAGATGGTAATTATGTTTCCATTAATTAGGAGAGCCCTCCCTCTAGTAAGTCTTAACTGAAAGTGTTGAAGATAAAAGACCTTCAGCCATCAGCATCAGCAAATACTAAGACTACATCCACACTAATTCGCCGTTTTGGAAGCAATAAAACGTAGACCTCTGAAAACACGTCTGACCCCCTTTTATTTTGAAAACTCCAGGGTTGCGTTTTATTCTGGACGGATGGAAACGATGACACAGACACCCAAGTTTGCTTCCGGATTGGGTCTTATCAGTCACAGCTTGTCAAATCAAAACATTATAGCTAGGTCTACATATCTTTTGTGATTTCATCCTTCTTGTGTGGGTAACGTACTATTTTCCCATTGCCATTGCTTCCCCCGGCTTTGGATAATGCTCCTGGCCAGTGCCGCTCTAATATGTCCGTGTGTTTGCTTTGTGAGGAATTCCAATCTGTTTTCACCCTCCTTGACCGCCTTATACTCAAGCTACTTTTATTAACAGTTTCACCTTGCTGTTGGTTTTAAGCTAAGAAATCTCTGGCCCTTCTTTTTGGCATCTCTGTGTCAGTCTACATCTGAATGTTATAGTGCCACAGAGAGGAAGCATTTTATCTATAACACAGAGGAAAACAATGCTGTTTAAATGCAAATGAGTAGAGGAAAAGGTGTGCACACAATGAAAGACCAATTATCTTGTGTAAACTGATCAATAAAGGTACATAGGTTCTACATTTCATCCACTTAGGAAAGACTGTTATCTAGAGTGACTTAATTGTGTGTGTTTACGGTCTTCAGGACACAATGTGAAAAGCCTTACTCAAGTCTTTTTGGTCAGCCTGGAATAAATCCTGCAGACCATACAGATTTACTACAGAAGATGTGCACGACAGAAGTCTACTTAACATGTAACACATGTTTAACTAGGGTTTGACCCAGTCTTGAGAGACTGCTGTCACAGTCTTAAACTGCACTCCATAGATCCAACTACCAAATCCAAAAATTGCAAAGAATTACATTGCTTCAGTACCAAACAAATGTATGTTTGTGGTTCTTTCATCACTACCACTCTCATCCTCCACTTGCTGGTCTTTCTTAATAATAATAATAATAATAATAATAATAATAATAATAACATTAGGCTAAATCAAATGATCAGTCCTATTCCTAACAGAAACATTGGTTCACCAAAGGGAGCAAGCAATGCCAACCTGCAATTATCCTATACTGGGAGGGGCATTTGATGACATATGGTGACTGATTCAGATCAACCTTTGCTGGTATAACCCAACTGTTTCAGTTGTAAAGTGGAATTAAGTTTCACTGCAGCATCAAAGGAAGAAAAGGATAATCTTAAAAAGAAACAAGGCGCAATCTCTGGTAATAATCAACAGCCTTGCTATCAGATAAAGAAATGGAGGATAACATTACAAACAACTGTCTTCCCTTGTCTGATTCTCCTTCCTTTGTGCAAACCAAACCGACATTTATCAGGTCACGTATGAACTGAGAGCCAATATCACAAAGAATGCAAATCTATTTGTGGCTATTTGACTGCACAGGATGCAGCATGATTACCACTCATGTTCCATAATGTGATAACTAGACTACTGCATTCAGTTTTTTTAATTAAATGTTTTGGATCACCAGCCAGAATGGCGACTAGATCTGTGAGACACTCTCACCTTACAAGAACCAAAACTAGATTATAAATCACTAAACTATTTTCACTACATATATTAACTCTTCTGCCGGTATCTTCGAGACTCACCGGATATTCAAGATTTATTAAACATTTGCACTGCACACACTGCCAAGATTAACCGTACGGTAAATTACCCCACTTGACCAGCTAGCTGCAAACCAACAAGCAAATTAGGACTGCTGAGAGAACAGCAAGCCATCTACCATTGAGGCAAACTACTGTATGTAATTGAGCTCTTCCTGATGATATTACCTGCAAAGCAAAGATGATTACTGATAAGCGGACCATGTTCAATGTGCAAAACTGAACTAAACCTGCCTTTACCCAGAGCCATGGAATTTATGGTGATGCACGTGATGTACAATAAAAAAAAACATGGACACACACAGCCTCTGATTTGTAATGAAGATACTGTTTGTTATAGCCCATATTAACTCTACCCTCATTTAAGTTTCATGTGACTTTGGTAGCTATGTGAGCTCAAATTGGTTTACAACTTCAAGCTAGCTAGGAGGAGCTCCTTTCAGGTTAGCCAGTGTTATCAGCTGACAGTGTTAAAGGAAATCAGCTGCAAAGTCTTAGATAAATGTAATTTTATATTTCATTGTCCTTTTAAATTAATACTTTTTTGTTTATCTTGATTCATGACTTGGGTTTGAGCAGTATACCTGTTTTTAGGTGTACTGTGGTAACAAAATTGAGGGTTATCATACCATGTACATTTACTTATCTATGAAATTGGGAAAAAAATGTTACCAGATGGAGAATTTAATTTTTATTTTAGTTATTTCTTAAAAGGGGTACTTTTTTACACATACTTCCATTTAAAAAGATAGGTACAAATTTCTATTATAGCAATATGGCCTTTGTTCATCCACTTAACCCTTATGTTTTTATTTCTTTCAGAGTCACTGTAACTGACAGTAATTCTTACGATATATAAATATATAATTGTGTAATACCGTATACTGTGAAACCGTGCTATGTTGTTATTGTATTGTGAAACTCTCAAACCACTGATATTTTAAATCCAAACATAAAGAAATATTTATAACATTATCAAACGTGATATGACAGACACAACGAATGCTACATGCTAAACTGACAGATAACGTTCCTGACCATTCCAACCAAGTGGAACTGCTGTAGGTTAGCTAGCTAAAGATGACTACATAATTTCATACTAAGACACGAATGTGGTTTTCAAGAATAAAAAGGGGCCTTTTTTTAATTTGTGGCTGTTAATATTAACTTAGTATGACCACCGACTGGACGTTACAGCTTAATATACCATACACACTTGACCCCAGTTTCCATCACCGCAGCTAACCTATACCAGCCAGGACTGCCAGTTTAGCTACAAAGCTAACGTCGTATGCCTGTAAGGATTAAGCATTAACGTTACTCTTTCCATTACAGACGTGAACACGCCGCTTATAATCTTGTTTACTAGCTGCACGGCCGTCCCTGCCACCGAAAGCACCACCTAGCTTAACGTTAACATGAACAGGAACATCTGCCCAGCGTTTGCTTGCTATGCAGCAGGAGGAGGGGGCTAGCATTAGCACCGTTAGCACCGTTAGCTGCCTGCCACCCCCCACCGGTGGTTTTGCAGGGGGCATCGGAGTTCCCAGAAAAAGCGCGGCCAAATCTCACAGCCACCCACACGCAGGCAGGTGTAATATGTTCGGTAAATGTTCATGTGTTCGTGCGAAGGCGTTAAGTCCAAGGACCGTACCTCGGGATGGAGAATAGGGACGCAGCCAGCCTCTTTCTCATATTCCTCCATAGCGTCAGCCATCTTGGTGGTGATGTTCGCTGAGCATTGTGGGAAACAAGAGGCTGTGCAGGGGGAAAACAAACAGAGGAGGAGGAGGAGAGAGGAGCTGTCAAATACACTGATGAAGGACAGGCCATGTCATACAGAAGGTCACATAATCATATCATAGCCAGTGACCGGGGGTTACTAACATACAGCAAAATACATTTAATAAGAAGTATAATAATAAGGATAACATTTGTTTGTGCAGCAACTTTCATACAATAAATGCAGCTCAGAGTGCTTTAGAAAAAGGAACTTACATGCACCATGTGCTTCACATGAGAATAGATATAAAATGAACATGAAACAGGGATAATATGCCAAAATTAATGCAAAATAAGATGGAAAACAAAACCCACTGGGTAATAACAGTAACATCACATGCACAGAATGCTTTTCATCATGAAAATACACATATAATTAATATTAAAAGCTGGGGTAGATTGCCACACTTAATGTAAACTAAGATGGAAAACAGGGCTGCACAATTAAAATGTTAAAATGTTATCAAACTCACAACATGGCCAAGTATAACATCCACACTGCAGAAGCTGTAGTTATTTGACAAAGGTAAATTTGTCACAACATACCATTATAGACGAAGCATTGCAGTGCTACAGAGACGCCCCATCCTGTAAATCATATTCCAGATGTAAGGGAACAAGCTCATTTGGCGCAGACCCCAGCAGAAATCCCATCAGCATTTGTATTATTATTTTTTCAGTGAAAATAAAAATGCAAAAATCACTATCTCAACTAAAATCGCGACCTATATCGTAATCATATCTGTCAGAACAATTGCAATGTGATTTTTTTCTACATCATGCAGTTCCAATGGAAAATAAAACCCACTTGCCATTAATAGTAGAAAATAAGGTAATAATTTAATAATAATTTAATGAAAATAGCATAATGACAACAATAACAATAATAATAATGGCAAAATAATACAGAGAATGCATACAATCAAGTAAAATACAGCATTTTAAGGGAAGTGTAACAGTACATAAGTGCAATGCAAAGTCTAAAAAAGAGTTGAAAATCGGGAAAATCATAGCTAGTCAAAGGCTAGAGGAGACAGAGACAGAAGAGATAGATTTTTTAAATTATTACTTATTACTTACAGGTGAAGAGAACATGGCAAAGATGTACTCAGGGCACCTGAAGGAGACAGGGTGTGTGGATGACAACAGAGAAGGTAAGAGGAGGCTCAAAATGGGCCCATAGTAAAGTTTTGCCCCTGGTTTAGTTTGTTAATATGACAAAGGCCAAAGTCAGTTAGATCAGCTCTGCAGTATGTATCATTATCACTGTTGTTTTTAATGTGTTTATTTATTCAAATTTTAAGTTATTATTTTTATTGATTTGTGGTGGATTGGGACTGGTGCTGTACCCCCTCTTGTGCAGATCTCTATTGCCCTGCTTGTTTTATGTTTGTTAGTCAAGATAGAATGTCTCATTTGACATAGAACTGTCATGTACCACCCGAACCAAAGTCAGTAAAAATTTGAATTATTGATTTAAAAAAACCCAACAAAAAACAGCAAGCGTGTAGTCTTAAATCTGGTGTTTTTATATGTAAAAATGTTTCTTTTTTTGTTTAATTGTTGATCTGTAATTATTTTTCAAGTGCTGACATGCCATTTTAAAAATTTGAGCTTCTATTACATTTTTTTAAAACAAAATTCAGATACATGTATTTCATTTTATTTTTATTTATTTATTTATTTTTTGGACATGAACAAGATTTCCTTTGCAGACTCTGAGATTTAGCCTGAGATCAGATATGCAGTCTGGATACACTAATTTGATTAGTAACTTGAGTAATTCAGTTTCTGCTATCAGCCCATCAACCTCTCTCTATTATCAAGTAATTGTGCAGATATTATTCATTTATTCTTTGTTTATTTGTTTGTTTGTTTCAAATCTGGACAGCTTCAGAGCAACTGCAGGAGTCGAATATGCATATTCACATAGCTACAGTACTTGCATGATTATCCTATGTGTACTCATTAAATGTGCACACATAGTGAACTATGTAAGTGTACATTGTGTGCATGCATGTATGAAGTGATGATCATTATCTTATCAGACACTGTGACAAATATGGTTCATTTAAAAATAACCTAAAATCATAGTTAAAGAAAACTTATCCAAAATCTGCGTGCTTTGTTTTTTTTTTTGTTTGGTGTATTGTTGTCTCGGCTTTAACATGTTTTCTATCCTCTTAGAAAGTGTGCTCTGTTACGTGTGGACTGCAATATTGCTGTTCCTGTTTTAATGTATCGTATGTGTTTTTTTTTTATTTTTATTTTATTTTGCAGTTGTCATCACACCTGTCAAGGGACTACAGTAGAAAGGTAGCCAAGTAGGCTAAACTGGCACATTCACAGAAATGTTAATTAAGGCCCATTGTCCCTGTAATCTCAAACTGTATCAATAAATAAATAAATTACTGGTTTTAGACTGAAGCTGTCTGTAGCAAATACTTTAGGACAGCATATTAGTGTCAGGTTAAAAAAAAAAAAAGCTCATAAGCATTTTGGATGATCATAACAAAACCCTCCAAAGAAACCTGGACTGAATGAATTATTTAAGGTGAGACAGAAGTGCCATATGACTGTGTTAAATCAAGGATGCAGGGCATCTTCAAATGGAACATTCATGCACCGAAAAAAACACTAACAAAACACGTTAATTCACAATAATTACATATATAACCTATATTATTTATTTGAATATAGAATAGATAAAAAAAATATAGTCAGTGTTTACAGTTATAAGGAAACCTCCATAATTACAGTCATAGAGGACTGGGTGACACCTGACATTTCAAGGCCAGAAGCAGCCAATGGAAAGCATTGCAGTTACTCATTTGTGCCTCTAGATGTCGTCCATGTCCCATTTTATGTGTCTACTAAACCCAAACCACCATCAGCCACTGGGTGTCGCTCTTTACCCAAGTATACATGCAGCTCCCTTGCTGAAAACAACTGTAATATTCCTGCTCAGTTTGTAAACCTACTGATAAGTTCAGTGTGCGTCCAATATTACCATAAGAGGCAATAAAACAATGTCAAGTACGTCTAAAAGAAATGACACTACATACCCCCCAGGGCACATTAAAGCACGTTTACCACAATGATTTCAATAAGCATGCTCGTCATGGTATGTGATGTTATAGTTATGTTATGAATTTTATTACACTTCATATTTCAATTATTGTATTTGATATATCAATTGGACATATGAATCTACTCATAGAAGAAGGCCATAATGCCCATCCCCCTGACGTGACATCTATATCATGGCTAAATATGACGTAACATACATAACTACATGATCTCTATCAGAAACTAGAGTGTCCATTTGGTCTGCATTTGAAGCAAGAGTGGACTGGACTGGTCACATGTTCACGCTGCCCTGTCCAGCCCGGCAAATCAGATGATCGCCTAGCAGATACAAGGGAGGAAGTCTACTGTTATTGCGTCAAGTTACCCCGTTTTAAATTAGTAACCGGATATTGAGTGTTTGGCCTTCAAAGTAAAGTCAGGACTAGAGCGTTGGTACAAAAATGAAACTACATTATGAAAGGAAAATAACTTCTACTGCCACTTTTAACACTACTGTAAATTATAATAAGAATATAGATTTTATTTACACATTATGTTTAGCACAAAAGTAATTCAGAATGTGCTTTATGGAATAATAACAATTTAACAAATAGTAATAAAATACATCAAAGGTTACACTCAACCATACTAATATCAAAACAAACAATATAAAAATTCAAAAGGCAGCAATATTCAGGTGGCAAGAGTCATTAAATAATAAATGATAAACAAACAAACAAACAAAAAAAAAACATTTATTAAAATCTAAAATACGAGAAAGGTATTCAAATTAAAAAAGGGTGTCACTTTACAATATAAGAAAGATATGATGGTAAGAAGCCTGCATTTTTTAGATAGCCTATGCATAGAAAAGGGAATGTCATGCCACATTTAGGGGTTTTACAGTTTTGGTTTCTACGTGTTCCAATGTAGTGTCTCGGTGAGAAGTGAACTTTTGGGGTTGAAACAAATGGAAACTGGTCTGTGGAATTTTTTTTACAAGCAGCAGGGAAAAAACTCAAAATTTTACTTGTATAATTTAAGATACTTATATATATATAGACTTATATAGTCTATTTAAAGAGTAACGCCACCTAAATTAAAAATTATTACATGTTATTTCCATGGCCTGAGAAAATTCAATCAATATTTGTGAACAAGCGCTACTCTAAGCCAAAGTCTCAAACTTGTGATGTCATCAAGTATAAAGTCCAGAGCTGCTCCATTGACAATGAATGGGAGCCTGATTTTGTGGCACAACAGAATTTTTGTTTTCTTTTTCATTACCAAATGAGTATTATTCTATAGTAGTGTTCTCAGTTCTGAAATAGAACTACTCATATTCCCCTGGATGCTCTCAGTACCCTGTTTTTACACAGAGATCCCACTATAGGGCTGCTATGAAGTCCCTTCTTAATGCCACCTTTGCATTTTTGCACACAACCAAACAACAGCAGCATCATGCAACAACAGTATCGGCCTCTAGTGTGACATATAACATATGCATCGGCAGTGCTTTATATACAATAATAAAGGCATAACATGGCAATGACAATCATTTACCGCTCCCTCTGCTCGGAGGGTAAGGATCTCCCGGACCACACAGTTTGTACGTTTTATACAGAATGGTGAGGCGGCATAATGGTGTTAAATTCCTGCCTTGAAGAGGCAGTAAAAGGGGCTAGAGTCATCTCGAGACATACATGTATTTCCCAATTCTTTGTCTATGGAACAGTTCCAGTCTTTAAACCCTATTACATCACAGATTTGAATTTGAACACTATAGTGTTTGGATTTCAGAGAGTTATTAATTTCTACTATTATTTTTGGACTGTAGACCATAGGAAAAAATGTATGAATTTTAAAAATAGGTGAAGTTCCCCTTTAAGGCCATTATAACAAAATAAAATTGGTCTAGTTTCAATTTAATTAAATAACAATGAAAAGCATGAAATATATTATGATTAAAAGCCAAAAGCCGAGATTAATTTACTGTCTTTATTTATACTTATTTCATACTTTTTTGTCGCTTTTAGTTTGAAATTTTTAACCGGAAATACTGTGCATTCCGGTTTTTTTGACCATTGTCCAGTCCACTCAATACTGAAACCCATGACAGAATTGAACAGGCGGGCTTGTTGCTACCGTATTGACTGAATATTGGTAGTTAATAGACAGAAGAAAGCATCCCAGTAACTGTAAAATTATTTTTTAACCGTCCAAACTTTAATATCGGGCCAACATGACGCCGCTGGGCTGAGGAGGACGCGAGCCATCCCCAGCTGACACAGTGAATGGCTGGTAATAAACATTAAATCGACGTTAGCTAACAGTTAGCAGACAGACAAACACCCCTGAGGACCGCCTGAATATCTATAGCCTCCGTTTCCCGTTCGTGAGCCAGTCATACAACATACCAGGAGACCCCCAACGAAGCAAAGGTAAGTGCTGTACAAGAAAGTGACAACAACATAAAACGAACGTTGCCATCACCAGATGCTAATGTTGATTAAACGGAGCTAGCTTATTTGCTAATTCGCTGTGTGAGTGTGTGGCGAGTTGACAACCGTTGACTCCGCAGTCAAGCAGTGCGTACTATTATGTAATAAACTGGGTTAGCGATAGCTGGAGTACGTTTAGCAGCTTCTCCATCTCCATACGCCTCTCTTACTTCTTTGCCAAACTCAAACCCGTGTGAACATTTCTACTTATCGTTTCCATTTGGTTACAAGTGTATAACGTTAGCTTGTTTGCAGTCGAGCAGTCAGGACGCGGTGTGCTATGCAGCAAATTGGTGAGTGCTTAATTTCTCTACACTGTGTGTTGGAGATTTATGGCAGAAGCAGTGGATTTAAAATCTACTCGGCTTTGGTGTTGGTATGTTTCAAGAACAGCTGCTGCTGTTGTTACTTTCCCCTGCTGTCTACATGTAATCCCCGTCTGCATCGTCCTTAAACATATGATCCTGCTGCAGTGTTGCATTTCTGCAGCCTCCTCAGCCCCTGGTGCTCTGTTACCACTTTCACCTGACAGGAGCAGAAACAGGAGACTGGCCGGCAGTAAGGACTGTTCCTAATTGTGTCAGACAACTGATGCATCCGGCAGATACTGGTCTGTTATCAGATATCTGATCCCAGCCTGTCATGCTACCCTATTGAGTTATCACGGAACGTACTACTTCCTTTCTACTTGTATTTTCATGCATGGTTTGTGTATTTATGTAGTTTTTGAATGAGGTTAAGCAAATTGTTTATTTATATCGGACAGCTGGATATTATAGTCTAGACAACTGGAATTGAGCAAACATGTAATTGACCTCATGTGATTTGAATCAGTGACGAAAACGCCAATCAGTTTAGTGTACCTGTGCCAATTTAGGCTCTGCAACTCACATTCTGTATTTCCATGTTTTCCATTCTCTGCCTATTTCCATGTAAATGAAGGGTTATTCCAGACTTTCCATGCCAAACTTTTGCTGAGGTGAGGCTCCCAATCCAGGGTCAAAAGAGCGACGAGCTCATTTGCCAGCCAAATGAAGTTTCCATTCTGTCCTTCTCCGACCACAGAGCTTGTTGCCTGCACACCGCTGTGGTCGACAAATGTACTCTAGCTCTAAATGTGAATGCAGACTTCACTTTGGGAGTACAAGCATTGTATTAATACTGACTTGCAAAGGAAAACAGCAATAGATTATTTTTATTTGGGATTTTTGCTCAGTTAAAGAAAGAACCTGAATAGAAAAGTGTATCTTAATCATTCTGGGCTTCAGACTACAGTCCAATGCATAGCTTATTGACACGCTGCACGTTCACCAAAGTGAAGATTCAGCAACAGTTCGCCAATTTATAACTTAAAATTTTTTGTTTGCAGAAAAATCCGTTACATTTTCTATTTATTGTTACCTGTTAGAAAGCCTTCCTGGAAAACTATGGCCGTGGGAAACGGGCTTGAGTGGAACATTCATCTTGAGATGATATTAATGAAGCTGATTAATGATGCCAACTAAGTGCTGGGCCAGAGGCCTAACTTATCACAAAAAGAGAGTTTTTTTTCTAGCCATGTAACAAGGCCTTGTGTGTCTGCATTAAGCATTTTCAGTGGGTGGTGTATTCCTGCTTCACACAAATAATGCTTTGCTACAATACATTAGGTGAATTAGGTGCATAAAAGTCCAAGCATGGATTTTTTAGTTGTGGGACAGAATACTGTACATCCATATGTGCATCTACACCTGTTTTTACAGAGCTTAAGGGTGGAGTCTTTTGTCCACAGTAGCTTTCATTTGTGTTTTATTGATTCATGTGTTTGCACATGCATAAGAAATCAGATAGTGAGGCCCTGCAGGATGTTGCGATGTTGCAGCCTTAGCTGTTCACGCAAATTCAACCTATCCCTGTGAATTTTGTCCAATAACTGCAACTTTCCTGTGAATTTGACCAATCATCGTGGTTTCATGTGAGTCACCAAAGTCACTTTATTGTTTCTGGTTGCAAAGATGCAGACATGTGAGACACAAACGTCTCACATTTACCAACAAAAATGACTGCTAAAATCGTGCAAGGCAATTTCCTGATGTGTGGGTTTGTTTTTGTGTGATAAAGATAGTTGAGGAATAATTTAGATAATAGCTTGGGGGGGGGGGGGGGGGCAAAATGTGGGGGGTAGGTTTGAGTGATTTTCTTATAAATGGTTTGCTTCCCATGAAAGCTCTTTGTCAGCATCATCTTGATCTTCTTATACATCCATCATTTCTAAACCCTCCCTGTAAGGAAAAATAGATAAAATAGAAATAAATTTCAATGCTTTTTGAGCAAACAGTTTTATTTTTTCATGGTCAGTATTGACATTTAACATCTCAGCAGATCAAGAAAGAATTTAAGTATTATAAAACACCTATTGTTGCAAATATTAAGCGATTTTCTTAATAGAATATTGCTGTCCCGAGATAAATGAATCATTCAGTTGCACAAAGATGGCATCTGCTGACGGAAGCACATGACTGTGACTCGCAGCAATTTGTCTGTTTGCCACTATTGCAAAATGTCACATATTGGAAACTGGACTGGGATTGCATCTGTTATTAACCCCTGTTTCCCCATGATGCATGCACACATGGTTTGTGAAAGTGATACATTCCATATTGTGTGGAATGGGAGCTGTCTGAGTTGTGCTTTCTGATGGTAAATTATTTTGTACAGCAGGTCCATTGTGATGTATACACAACCTTTTCATACACACATATATTTTTGTTGCTCGAAAACATCTGATTTTCATGTTTATAATTAAGTATAGTCACAGCACAGTTAGTGTTTTATCTCAGAGCGTATAAGCTGAAAGCCTTGTGTAAGTAAATATGCAGTTATACTCCTTAATCACAGTTGTGAATGTTTTCACAGCGGCCACATTATGAAACAATAAAACAACCCCCTTGATTTCAGTCCCTCGCCGAGTAAATATTCACCTGTCAGTGAGGCTCAAGTCCCACAGCAGCCTCATCTCTGTCTGCCTCCAGACTGTCACACTATTAGGAGCCATAATTAATGCCGTGTTGCTCATGAAGTTATTGAAATGCCAAGGCCAGTGCATGAGTGCGGCGTAATCTTCCCAGCTGGAACACTCAGGCCACTGGCTGCAGTTTGGCTGATTGGATGCATTTGCCCTGACAAATGCCAGATGTGCTCGAAGTGAGACAGTTGCCTCGTACTTCTTTTTCAGTGTGGATTTATCCAGCAGCAACACACAAATCAGTTTACATTTCGGCTTTTCTTTAGCAAGTAGTTCAGCGGCCTTCATTAGCACCCAGAGAGAGTTAGCTGTGGCTGACCAATGAAAACAGCTGGCACCATTTCGTTGTCTCAGCCGTCATTATTCCAAGAAGCTCAGCTACCCTTGGCTCCCGTACGTCAAACAAAACTGAGCAAACATGCACCTGTCCCCAGTGATGAAAGGGTTTAGTTTAGCATGGTTTCTTGTGGCAGCCTTGCAGCAGGTCCGCTGTGGAGCAGGATTTGTTATTTGATAAAGGAGCGTGGGCGCATCAAGCCCTTTATGAGTGTCTGAGTTCATTAACTTCAGTGTCCACCCGCGTCCGGCCCCCAGAGCATAGCTTTGGAGCTGGAGGAACCATATTACTGCCCACCTGAACTGCAGCTTCCTCCTGTATCACAGAGAGATCTGCTGAGATACAGAAAAGGCTGCAGATGCAGTATTGGCTTCCCTGCACTATAGATTTGAAGAATCATCTCTCTAGTTTTTATGTTTTGCTGACTCAAACAAACAAATTGAGAATTATATCCTGTCTCCAACTGTGTATCTTCAGTCATGTAGAGATTCACGGACAAAACCTTTTATCTACCGAGTCACTTAAACCATTCCTCTAAAGCTAAGTTGCGATTGTTGATCAGCTGCTGTTTTGATGTGTGTGAGCATCCAGATCAGCAGTCCCCCTTACAAATGGAAAAAAATAACATGACCTTACTAATCTTTCATGCCAAGTGAGTATGTGTTTTTTTTATTTTACAGTAGTATGAAGAGTATTAGCTTAGAAAGTGAGCTGCCTCCACTTAAAAGCCCGGAAGTCTTGGTATGAGCAGCAAGTAGAGTTATGTAATATTGAGATTTCAGAGATACACAAATTAAATTCTCATCCATTCATCTTAAAATGATTACTGTCACAGCTTTGACATCTGTCAATGCCAGAATGCCATTTGATATGCAACGTTGAGGTCTCTGTATTTGGTATCAAAATGAAATTTAGTTGAAATTTAGTTGAACTTAAAAACATGTTAGAAAATCAGGGCAGTGTGCACCACTATGGCTATCACAAATACACGTTACCAGAAGTATACCACACAGCACAGTAGGGCTGTCAACGAATATTCTAAATTCAAATTTAAATTCGAATTTGAAAAAAAAATGGACCTTCGAATGTGAAAATTGATGTTTGATTGTGGAGAAGAAAAAAAAACCACCACCGCAGCTGCCCTCTTTTCAAGTGGCTGTTGGCCTGGGCCGCTGCACTGAACGCACTGCATAGGCCACACCGCCCGCGGAGGTGCTGTAGCGCACCGAAATTCTCGCGCGAGCTGGAGCACTTCCGTTCACATCAGACGCGTATTTCTCCACGCTGGTCGACAAGTGGTTCTGCTCCCAGCTGTTGTCTCCGTCACCCGGCTTGACACATTCACTTGCGGCTCGCGCAGAAAATAGACCAGACGCCGAAACGATCGCTGCAGGTCGCAAGCCGGCCACGGAGCTGCGCAGCACAGCCGGTGTGGATGACACAATTGGTTAACATGGGCGCTGAAAGGAAACTGGCTTCGCGTTTCGGCACTTCGAGGCTATTCGCAGCGCTTCCGTGGGCGGTGTGGCCTGACGGGTCGGGGTTGGGGGGGGGGGTGAGCGAGAGGTCCACGGTCGTTTATAACGTAATGTTATAGATAATTGTTTTATGTGTTTTAATGTGTAGGTATATAAATGTTTTCAAAGACGTTTATGTTGAAAATACGTACAAGAAGTTACAGTCAGGTCCATAATTATTTGGACAATGATACAGTTGTCGTCATTTTGGCTCTGTACACCACCACAATGGGTTTTAAATGAAACAATGAATACCTGCTTAAAGTGCAGACTCTCAGCTTTCATTTAAGGCTTTTTTCAAAAATGTAGTATGAACCGAGTAGGAATGACAACCATTTCTTCACACAGTCCCCCAACTTTAAGGGCTCATAAGTATTTGGACAAACTAACATAATCATCAATTAAACAGTCAGTTTTAATACTTGGTTGCAAATCCTTTACAGTCAATGACTGCCTCAAGTGTTGGACACACAGACATCACCAGATGCTGGGTTTCTTCCCTGGTGATGCTCTGCCAGCCCTTTACTGCAGCCGTCTGCACTTCCTGCTTGTGTTTTGGGTGTTTTGCCCTCAGTTTTGGCTTCAGCAAGAGAAACGCATGCTCAATTGGATTCCGGTCAGATGATATGACTTGGCCATTGCAGAACATTCCACTTCTTTGCCTTAAAAATGTCCTTGGTTGCTTTTGCAATATGCTTCAGGTCATTGTCCAACTGCACTGTGAAGCATCGTCCAATGAGTTTTGAAGCATTTAGTTGAATCTGAGCAGATAATGTAGCCCCAAACACTTCAGCTTTCATCCTGCTGCTCTTGTAAGCAAGACAAGACTTCACTAGAATAAATACAGAGGGTTTATCACAAGATGCAAACCATTGGTTAGCCTTAAAAATGGAAGGCCAGATTAGAGTTTGTCAAAAACCATCTAAAAAGCCTGTACAGTTGTGGAACAGCATACTATGGACAGATAAAACAAAGATCAACTACCAGAATGATGGGAAGACAAGAGAAGGAAGAAGGGAAGGAACTGCTCATGATCCAAAGCACACCACCTCATCAGTGAAGCATGGTGGAGGTACTGTTATGTCATGGCCATGTATGGCTGCCAGTGGAACTGGTTCTCTTGTATTTATTGATGATGTGACTGCTGAGAAGAGCAGCAGGATGAAAGCTGAAGTGTTTGGGGCACCATTATCTGCTCAGATTCAACCAAATGCTTCAAAACTCATTAGACGATGCTTCACAGTGCAGATGGACAATGACCTGAAGCATACTGCAAAAGCGACCAAAGACATTTTTAAGGCAAAGAAGTGGAATGTTCTGCAATGGTCAAGTCATATCATCTGACCTGAATCCAATTGAGCATGCATTTCTTTTGCTGAAGCCAAAACTGAGGGCAAAACACCCAAAACACAAGCAGGAAGTGCAGACAGCTACAGTAAAGGGCTGACAGAGCATCACCAGGGAAGAAACCCAGCATCTGATGATGCCTATGTGTCCAACACTTGAGGCAGTCATTGACTGTAAAGGATTTGCAACCAAGTATTAAAACTGACTGTTTAATTGATAATTATGTTAGTTTGTCCAAATACTTATGAGCCCTTAAAGTTGGGGGACTGTGTGAAGAAATGGTTGTAATTCCTACATGGTTCATACTACATTTTTGAAAAAAGCCTTAAATGAAAGCTGAGAGTCTGCACTTTAAGCAGATATTCATTGTTTCATTTAAAACCCATTGTGGTGGTGTACAGAGCCAAAATGATGACAACTGTATCATTGTCCAAATAATTATGGACCTGACTGTATGTTTCCTTGTATTAGTTTGTGGACATAATGTGAAAAAAAAAATTTGAATGGTTCGAACCTATGAGTTATTTTTAGAAGGAATATTCAGACGTCATTTTTGAGCAATTTTGACAGCCCTACAGCACAGTGACTAGCAAAAAAACAACATAAAAACATTGATGTCTTGACGTGAAGCAGTCTCAGTTGACTCAGGGGTCTCCAAGAGACGATTCGAATTTCTGACTTTCAAGGGGCAGCCGTAATCACAACTGCCCAAGACAGTACAGTTGCAGCTGCACTACACAATATAACTACACAATGATCTTGCTCTAAGCAGTGTCACACTTGTGCATTTGTTATAAAAGAAGGATCAAGGTAATATTTTTCATTAAATGAATTAAAACATTCTTAACAAAACGTTGTACAAAACAACGAAGGCCTGCATGTTACTCTGAAATAAATGTAAAGTGTTGAGAGAGGTTTCATCATCATTCAACTTGTTCAATGTAAAATACCTTGACAAGGTGAATAAAGCATTCCTCCAAAATAGTCTCTTCTTCTGCACTCTGGTTTAATCATTATGAGACCTGGGCGTTCTTTGCTATTCACAGATTGTAATTAGGGATGGGCATGAGTGCTCTGGATGACGGTATTTGCTACTGTTGTGAAAGTGTGAGCTCAGCACCAGGGACAGCTGGTGAGACACGACTATCTTAACCTAACCTAACAACAGAGACGTTCCAGTGTTGGTGTGAGTTTGTTTGGTTGTTTGGTAGCTGCTACCGCTGTGTTCGGGAGGAGAGTGGCTCTGGAGATGGTCCTTTAGTGCTGCGTCTAACCTATGTAACAACAGCAACAGAAAGTTTACTGTTTTTTCTTTTGTAAACTTTCAAATTGCACTCAATTTTCTTTGTTGGCCAATGTACATTCCTATTTTTACATTAGATTGTTTTGCAAGTGCTAGTATTGGATTACTCTATAATAATTTAATGTGGGTACTCAAATATAGAAATGACTTAAAATGCCCATCTGTGATATTAATTTGAATCAAACCCATGTCTTACCCTCAAAGAGGAATCTGGCTTTGCTGCATAACTATTATTACAGTCACCAGACTTGCCGAAGACACTACCCAAAAAACAGTTGTGTCTGAGCTCATGAGCTGACTCATGAAAGCCCGTCTCGGACTGTAGGTGTAGCCTTTGACCACACCTAGCATTGTACTGACTGAGAACATTTCAGCTGTGCCACAGAATATCTACAAGAGGAGACACACACAAAATAAAAACACCCTGGATATAACATTTAACAGGTGGTGCAAATGATTACCAGTGAAGAATGTTTCTACATGAGACAAAGAAGTTGAATGACAACAATCCACCTTCGCAGCACTTGTGTTTTTGTGTTCAGTGGAAACAGAGGCCTTTGGAGTATGACGTTTCTTTTGCTGTATTACTCTTTTTATGTGCTTTTGGCAAAGGTTTTTTTCTTGTTTTGGCTTTAAATATTTTCCAGCAGTGGCAAAGGTAATATAAGGGTAGTTAAAAAAAGAAAAAAAAATCTCACACAGTTGTTGGTTTTTTTTTTTTTTTTTTTTTTTTTTAGTTTAGCTATGCCTCATATCCACTGCATGGTTCGACTCAACTTGACTTACTTTTGGTACCATATGCTTTTCTCAGTTTTGTTTTCTACTGCAGATAGCAGCCCCTCAATGTATGTTGCTATAGAGACGTCGCAGGAAACTGCAGTGACATCATCTTCTGGTGACACTCGCTGGATCCTTTCATTGGCCACAATGTCTGCACTTTGTCAGTTGTACTGCATAGCTCTGAGGGCTGCCATTTTTAAAAATCTGGGGCGAGTGAATAAAAATTGCGGTTGCTAGTGACGGTAGCTTGGCTTTTTAAAAATGGTGGGTTTGTTTGATTGTTTGTTTTGTGCTAGTGACAGTTCTCTCTGACCAATCAGTGGTCTACAGTTTTAACTCCAATTTCTACTATTGGCTCTGCTCGCTCAGAACCTCGGCTGAGGTGGTACCTAAAACAGTACCAGCTACTATACAGCAGAGTCCTGCACGGGTCCAGTTTTCAAGATCCGCCCTGACCCGACCCGGCAACGTACAAACCTGCACCCGAACTGCAAACCCGCGCATCAGGCCAATTAGTACCGCAACCCGGTCCGACCCGTTGAAACACGACCTGCAGCCCGACCCGTAACCCGGATTTAGAGTAATCGTTTTGGGTCATATTGGCTGAATATTGAACAGCCTATCGCCACAGTTAAGGTGCCAGTAAGTAAACAACGACCTGAATGAAGCAGCTCTCACAATAAAAACCTGACTTCAGCTCCATCATCAACCCTCTGTGTTCTTCTCCCATACGAGTGTAAGCGTTAAATGCTTTTAAACTTTTAATCTATGTAAAGGAACTTTACATTTGTAATAATAGACTTACTGTCTGTCCAGAGCGATATTCAGCAGTTACGAGCCGTCACGTGTTTTTAGAATCCATTGAGGAGAGAAGTAAACACTTCAGAAACATTATAAAGTGATAGTTGTACGTTTTATCCACTTATTTCCCAAATACCTAAATAATATTTACTGTTTTGGAAGCGGCACTTGTTAGACGGTGGCAGCCATGTTGATTCTCTCGTCCAATCACAAATTGTGTTATTAGATGGTGAAACGCGTGTAAACAGCTGAACCAATGACCATTGCGAAATAGTGGAGGCGATCCTCAGAGAGTAAATAATGACCAAGATAGTTATCTGTAGTTTACCGAACTAATGACACCCGCAAATCAGCTGTTTTTGCGGGTACCCAGCGGGTACCCGACCCAGTGTAGGACTCTGCTATCCAGAACTTTTGTTAATGGAAAAGCAAAACACAGAGAGTTGAGTTGAGGAGAGCTGAGACATACCATGCAGTGTTAATGCGGCATCACACTCTCAGTGAGTTGTTACATTCACGTTTTTCTCAGCTTGTCTTTTTTGTCTCTCTATTTTAAAACAGGGTGCAACTATTATTCATCTTAGACAACCCTGAGAACTCAGCATGTTTTATGTTTTCAAAATGAAAACTGAAAAAAATGGCATTGTTTTCCACAGGTTAATCATTTGCAGCAACAGTCCTGATCATTAACCATTTGTCCCCAAGCACTTATTATCGGCTTCTGGCTTAAAACTCCAGAATGAATCAGGGGAAGATGGTGGTGGTGGTGGTGGCTGCTTCTTTAGCTGCATTTTCTGTCCCCTCGTAAAAGCAACTTTATGACATGTTGACATCGAACACAGACAAACATCCACACCTCTAAAATCCACAGTGTTAAAGCTCAGATCGGTGTACTTAGCTCTCCATAAAGGGTGTCCAATTTCACATCAATCCTCTTTGTCCAGCTCAGTAGAATTGATCCTAAGAGGGGTGGATCCTTTTATTGCAGCAGAGTGGTTTGTTTATAATAAACTAAATGTGAAATGAAATGTGTTAAACATTGTAACTTTGATATCGAAACTAATAGTTACAAATACCATTAAATGTTTAATCAGTCACTTCAGGATGTTTTGGAGCTTTGTTTGATTGTCGAGGCTAAAAATGATTGAAATTGTAACTGGCAATAAATTTTATTTTGCTTTTTTTTGACAACTACTCAAGCAAATGGAGTTACAAGTGTTGTACATGCTGTGCTTTCTGGTGTCCTAATTCACTCATTCAGATTTCAGAGTCCTGGGCACAGCCACAGCTCTTTGAGGGATGCACAATGCGTTGCCTTTTACCAGCCTGTTTGATACTGGGATGGTGATGTTTCATATCAGTATGAAAAAGTTAGTGCCCATGCTAACTTATGGTCAACAAAACGGCACCAGTTTTTAGCTTTTGACAGGAATACATTTCAGCCACTGTGTGCTGCACATCTCCCCCCCTAGTGCTGGCAGAAATCTGCAAAAATCACCACAGGTCTGGCTGGAATAATCCCCTCAGGCTAAGCTGTGGCCTGAGGGGAAAGAGACAGTTGCTATGACGCAAGCTCACATACTTGAGTTGCGTTATTCACACAGAATTTGCATTTGGGGTGCCACATCTCTAAACTTGCATGCCTTCCCAAGTTAGGTTTCAAACCAGGCATACACTGTAAGACTTGAACACATTTTAAGACTTGATTTTAAGCCACTTGACTCATTTTTGAGTCAGACTTTCAGCTTAGTCTGGCGTCTTTCCTGTGCAGTGTACAGGGGAGTGAAGACCGATCAATGGCAATGTGATGCATCATGGGGACAGAAAATATTCTTGCCCCTTTTATGTGTCCTCCTCCTCATACAATGACAGATATGAGGGAGAGAAACATTGGCAAAAATGTATTATTGTGAATTCTACTGGTCTTATATTACAGACCTCAGCTAGCAAACAAACTTCTACCTGCTTTGGACCTTTAAATCAAATCTTTACTGACAGTTGTCAATAGCCCAGATGTTTCTTTCTTACAGTGTCTGCACTCAGCTTCGACAATGGGAACACACAGTATGAGCACATAAATTGTGAGTTTTGGCTTTACATTGCATTTATTGGTATATTAGGAGCTGAAATTAAATAACATTTCTAAAACAGGCTCCACTCGTACAGTGAATGGCCAGCTTTAGGGCACAGATGATTTGGGCTGATCATGACAAAGCAGTGAAGAAGGAGGAAGCTAAATACCTAGATGGCATTTAGCTCTAGTGAAGTGTCTCCTCCATATCCCCAGTGTTACAAGCAGTCATAATGCAAAGGTCAGTGTCAGTGCTGTGAAAATCATACAGATTCCCCTGAAGTTCTAGGATAACACATCAAGAGACCTTAAAGGCAGAAGTTAATAAATTGTTTTTGCATCTTAATGTCCATCTGAGACTTTTCCTTTAACCCTTTGACTGAACGCAATTCAAAACAAAACCTTTCTTTAAAAATGAGTTGTTTTCATAAGTTTGATTTGTATCTCGCTTATTTTCTTTTGGTGCTGTTCTTATCAACCTTTTAGCATTGTCTAAGAATTCCTTCAGCCTCTGTTCTATCATTGTTTAGATAAGTTATCTATGTGGGCCCATCTCTTCACCTTGTGTTCAGGTTGTGCAGGCTTTACTGAGTCTCTGGGCAGGGATTTAGCTGATAATTGCTGTTATTTATGGAAAAGAATGCGTCTTTCTTCAACAAAGAGATTTTTAAACTTTGAAGTATTGGAGAATCAAGCCTTTGGCTGTGCTCTGTCCTCCATCATGCTTATAGAACTTGCACTAAGTGCGTGTCACATTGCAAAACTGACTCCACATAATAAGTCTTTGGTCTTAGTCTTCATTCTCATTAATCCAACTGAGGATGGCTTTTCATTGCAGTGGTGTAATCTCCTTACATGGTCATGACTTGTGCACCATCCAGTAAGGTCAGACTAGTTTCCCCAGTCTCTCATTAGAAAGCTCGTTTGCAGGCAGTGTTTTGTAAGATCTAGGAAAGTGCTGAGGGAAATAGTTTAGTTGGAATTTTGATGCCAGCCCCGGGAGAGACTTTGTCCAAAGCTTTTACTAGGAGAGGTGAAGCTAAATAGATTAAATAGAGAGAAATATTGAAGAGGTAATATATTATTATATTGGAGCCAGGGTAGTCAGAAATCTGTAAAAGACAAAAAGAAAAAATTGCACCATTTGAAAATACACCCTCTTCCTGCAGCTTCCACCTCTCTGTCCTAAGCCCCTCCCATTAGGCGACCACTGGCATATGCATGTGCTTCATACAGTAACCCAGTGTTCCCAATACATTGATTTCTTTCAGTGTAGAGATGCACACAGAGTATTCACTCAGCCCCTCCTTGCCCTGCTCTCTCTCTCTTTTTATCAGACCACAAATGAGACAAGAACTTGCTAGCTAGCCACCCCACGGTCACTCCGCCTCGCTCCCCACTGCTGTGGACTGCTCCCCACAGAGGAAAGCAGGCAGCAGCACAGGAGACAGACCTTCGGTAAGCAGCTTTAGTGCCTCAAATTCTGCCAATGCAAAACCCGCAATGCCGTGTGTAACAGTATACTGGTGGCCAGCAGCGGCTCTGGGTCTTACCTGTGTAACGGCAGCAACAGAAAGTTTGCTGATCTGTCAGGGAGTCAGCTTTTGAATAGCGTTCCTTTACTGGAGCTGCAGCCCGCTCTCTTCCCCAGGAGCTGGTCCAGACAGTTGTTGCCATTTCTGAAACAGCAACTTTCTCTGCAGGATTCTCCGCCACTGAATCAGGCTTTCACCATCTGAAGCGACATGCACATGCATCTGCATTTGTAGAACAGACAATAAAAACGCCTTCTCTTGGAGATGACCTGTGATTTGCCAGTGTCTCCTCTTAGGGGCTAGATGGGGGGCTGTATGTCTTATGTCTGATTATCTGCACCTTACTTAAATAAACCTAGTTGCTTCACCTGCTCACCAGCCTATCTGCCACAGGCAAGCACATAAGCCAGTCCAGGCTGATGCTTCACCAGCAGCTTCAAGCTCCACACAACTGTGTAATTCAGTTTAATAGCATGCATCTATTTCTGGAGGGATAATGGGAGAGGGGGATAGAATGTTGATTTTTTTTATAGAGGAGATTACATTTAGGAGATGTCTCTCTATCTTTGTAAATTTCTAAAATGGCATTTGATTGATTTTTCGAGACTAGATTTGTAATGCAGTGTTCAGGGGATTTTACAAAATGTTACTTTGCACGGTTGGTTGGAGTTTTGAAATATGTTTTTTTTTTTTTTTTTTTTTTTTTTTTTAGAGTTAGCCTGTTGTGGAAACCAGACTGTTCAGGTCATGGAGGTGCTCTGACTTAATTATGAAGGGCTCTGTTTGCTAAAACAAAAAAAACACAACAACCCGTGATGCATTTAGGATGCTGTAAGGCAATTTGGATAAAAACATCCATCCAATTTTTCTTCTGATTTGTCATTTAATTGAGTTCACTCACTCCATGTTTGATCAAGTGCTGCTTCTATCAGATGCCCATGCCAAAATAAGGTACTTTCTTATTGTGTGTGCATAGTTTGTGTAAGTGCTTTAGTGTAGAGTCATTTCCCAACAATTCTGACACGCCAACTTCAGCTCTGACCTGCCGATTCTTCCCTCAGGATCACACTCACAGCTGGGTGCTTTTGTCGGCAGTATGTTTCCCCTGCAGCTGGACCAATACATACACACACACCACACATAATAATACCGGAACACATACATCCTGCATGTAGCTCACACACACACACACACGCACACGCATGGGCATCAGAGTCTGATAACACTTCTGTGGCCACAGTGGTGCACCACAATAATGGCTGGTGTAGAAATAGGACATAAGGGAAAAGCTAGGTGAGGATTCATTTTAATTTTATGTGACACAAGATTGTGCTACCTGTGAGTTTATGATGAGCATCTTCCTGGTGGCCCACTGAGCCTGATCCACAAAACCAAGACTTTTGAAGACATCGCAGTGGGCTCTGTTGACTTAAGGCCTTTGCAAACACAGCGAGACAACTGTGCTCTGAAATCCCTTATTTCCAGTGGTTTGTAGCACAACACAACTTTTTCTTTGCTGCTTTGAGCAAGGTGCGAGCGCAGCCACAGTGCGCAGCTTGCAGCACAGATCATGTTGTGTCTGAAAGGCCTTAATATTATTCATCATCATTGTAGGAATGTTCCAGACTGATTAGAAAAATAAACTGTTAAATGGTGACTTGTTAGATGTAGCCATATCTCATATAAATCCCTCCTCTGCTCTCTCATATCTCTTTCTACTCTAAACAAAGTCTGGACAAACTAATCATGCATGAAAGCATTTGAGAGTAAGCCTTGATCCATCTAAAGATGAAGATAAGGTAATGTAGACGATAACAATGTACTTACTGGTTTGTAAAATAAGCTATTATACCTCCCAAAAGTCTGCTTGTGCATAATAAAAACCTTAAAATACTGAATACATAAAAATGTTAGTCATTATTCAGCAGGATACCAGTAGCACAGTGTTTACAAAGTGCTATGCAAAAAGGCATAAAATGAATACATAGAAAAATTAACACAAGAGAGATTAAAAACAATGAAAAACAGTGAAATATTGAAAGAAAGATAATCTTTAAGTGTCCTTGAAGAAGTAATTTAAAAGATGTTAGTAAAAACTAAATCCTTGCAGTAGCTGCACTTTTTGCCCATTAAGATGCAGTGCTATCTGCCAAGGTTAGTTTTGTTTTTCCTCTGCACCATTGTGATTGTGCTTATTTGTTAATGGCACTTTTTTTAAGCAGGTCACAAGCTTGATTCTCTCCTGATGGGAAGAGTACTATCTGTGTTCTGGGTTTCCCTGAGGCAATTGGACAGCAGATGTCAACTATTTCATTAATTTTTATTTCAAATACTTAATCAGAGAAGCCCTACAAAATGATGTCTTGTGCCACACAAACAGCTGTTAGCACAGCCTTTAAAAGGACAATACAAAATACAAATATTATCTTACTATATTACGTGTGGTGCAATTTACCAGTCTAGATCGTTTTGGTTTGAGTTGCTGAGTGTTGGAGATATCGGCCATAGAGATGCCTGCTTTCTCTCCAGTATAATGGAACTAGATGGCACTTGGCTTGGGGTGTTCAAAGTAGGGGTGTAATAATATACCTATCTGGATTGATGTATTGATTCAGGGAACAGAGATCCAATATTATTAAAGCAAAATGAAAACATTGATACATAGTGTCATCTTCAAGATACGCCTTTATTTTGAAGTTTCCATGGCACATCTATGTCACAAATTCTGACAAAGCACACCTTCTTCCTATAGATTTTCAATCATAGCTATCAGGCTAGTGCTAGACAGATAATGATAAGCAGCCAAGAAGAAAAACCCAATGACGATATTTACGGATACAGTCTTATCGATTGCAGTTAAATCAAATCAAAACCGTATTGTGGTAGGCTTTGTGATACCAGCAAATATTGTGTGGGTGTCCAAAGAATCAATATAATACTGTGTCATAATGAAACAAGCTCAAAGTGCCAATTAATACATTTGATAAACTCATCAGCAATGTCTCTTTCATGAAATCATGTCCCAGCTACTCAAGATAATCTACAAACCTTGTTGTGAGCAGTTTCATGTTGGGACTATTTTCTTTCTACCGAACCACAACCCCCCTCCATATGTATTTTTGATGCACCACAAGCCAAGTGCCAACTACTTTTATTTTATTGGGGAGCAGGTAGACACCTCTATGGCTGATATATCCAGCACTTCACAACTTACACCAAAACAATCTAGATTGATGAGTAGCGCTCAGGGCTGAAAATTAACTTTTTGGCTCACTGGCCAAGGGGACTGGTAGATGAAAAAATCCACCGGCCAAGCATATTTTTGACCAGCCAAAATAATGAATTGCCTTTTTCTGTCACATAAACATTTATTTCAGTACTTTTCATTGAGATAATATAGTATTATGTTGAATACAAGCTTAAAGGAGAAGCCAGAGTGAAATTTGAAGCAAAATTAATTTAATATTATCAAGTTTTGAGCTCAAAATTCCATTTGCACTTTGTACTTCAAACATAACAGTAATTTACAGTAACATAGCAGGCTATGTCAAACTTGATGCGTTCATGGTCACGGATGTTCATTGTTTTGTTACCGATGACAAATGAGTTGTTACGTTTTTTTTCTTTAGCATATTACCGACATACATTACAGGGCATTACTGCACCCTCAGCATCGTAGTGTAGCCAGCCTCTTGAAACGCCGTTATCGCCGAACCTCCATTTCTCACAAAACTTTTTTTTCTGTAACGTTACAGCTTCAGCTTCATCCTCGTCTGTGTTTTTTTGTTTTGTCGGTGGTTTACTTACACCTGGTAAATGTCGCCACATGATGCCTGGTGACAGCATGCTTGCTACTAACAGCAGATCATGGATCTAGGCGCGCGATATGCCTATGTGCGTGCACGTCCTCCGAGTAGGCCTACAGGTTCCTTGATGCAGCGGGGAGCAATTTAAGTGCGACACAACAAACAGAGCACCGGTCTGCTATTAGCCACCGTCAAATAGCTATATATAATTTATTACGTGACTATTTTGGTATAAACATTTACCCGCCAATGTGGCGGATAGCCTTTCGAGATTTGGTCGCCAAATGGAAAATCTACCCACATTTGGCGCTTGGCGGGTGTTAATTTTCAGTCCTGGTAGCGCTTAAGGTAAAAGAAAAAAAATATGTAGTTTTGATTTTAGGGTGAACTGTCCCTTTAAGCTAGTCCGTTAAGGATGAATTCTTTACTAACATGCTGCCAAGCAGTTTACCTCAGTTCCTGGGTCAGTGTTACCCTCATGAATTGTTTCAGTAGCACTGTATGGGAGAATATCTCTGCAGATGAAACGGCAAATTTAACTGATTATAACTTCTGAGAGGAATCATATCAATGTCCCACTTATTTCAGGTGTTTAAATGCTGACCGCCTGTGTGTGTGTGTGTGTTTGAGGACTATATTACATCGAGGTCACATCCAGCAGGGGATGCTTATATGAAAAGCGAAGTCCTGAGTCGCTGCACACACAAACAGGGAGCTCTCACTGCTGCTCTGCCGCCGACACCGGCAGCCCTGCAGCACTAGCCTACATTTCAGAGGAGGAGGAAGAAAAATATGGTGATGTCATCTCGATGTCTCTCTCCCCTCCTCTCTCTCTCTCTCTCTCTCTCTCGTCCTCTCTCAGAGGCTGTGTGTGAATGTAATGGTGCTTTTTGCTACCCGAGCTGCATGAGGTAGGTCCTTCTTTCACCTCCCTGTGCTCTCTTGCACATGTGCATGCTCCATCGGTCCGGCTGTCTCCATGCTTCCGTGTTTGTGTGGTAAAATTTACCTGCGCTTGATGTGGATAATGTAGTCTGTTATGTTCCTGTATGGATAATCTCACTCGTAAGGTTTTTTGGGTGTTTTAGCGCTCTGTGTGTGTGTGTGTGTAGGAAGGCTCTGTTCAGGTAACAGATGCTAATACATTGAGGTCACATCACACTCCGGTCTGATGATGTGTCCTGATACCGGGGTAGCCACTGAGAATTTGTCTGGTGGTGTCAGACTGCAGGTAGCTGTCGAAATCCCAGACTGAGATGAGAAGGTGAATCATATTCGTCCACCTACTGACAGTACTGATCATGTAGAGATGATGATTTCAATCCCGTCTTTCAGCTTGCCCTTTTCCCCCCATGTACTCTTTTCTTAAAAGGTCATTTTCAGGTCACAGGAATATCAACCGCCGCTGTTACCTTTGCACTCTTTACTTCCATGTGATGTCCGTAAATCCTTTAAAATGTACAATAAGAATGATCTTTAAGCTGAATGTGCTGACATCTCAGCCTCACGTCTTTTCTCCCTTTCCTGTTATGCAAGAGGTATCACACACACACAAACCAACACACATTATTTAACTCGGGCTGTGTGCGTCATACACATTTTCACTGTGCAGCTCTGTAGTGGAGCTTTGGCTCTGTTCTCTCTGATTTCCCTCCGTCTCCGTGGAAGGGATTGTTTTGTGCCGTTCATTATGAGCCAATAGACGTTTAAAAAGCCGAGCAGCCGCAGTGGTTCTCCTATAAAGGGATTGAACACTCTGAGGTCACCACAGTCTCCTTGACTCCACAGGAGTTCAGGGTTTTTTATCGTCCTCATCAACATTCCCATCCACATGTCACTGTGATGGATCAGATAAATGGATGCTTGTGAGTGCTGAGTCACCTTGTTGCATTTAAAAGCATAATACAGTTTGGTTTGCAAGGTGACACATTTGCTGCTGGTGCTATTAATTCTAAATCGGATTTAATTACATGATAATGGCCTTATCTGTATAGGTGCACCATTTGGCTGTGCTGGAGTGCTGCATGTTATGTAGTGGCAAGGGCATGGAAACAGGCTTTAATGGACTGCATGTGGCACATGAGACGACATGACATTGAATTTTTACCAGCTGATGATCTGTGGCCGGGAGTGTGTACTCCAGTATTGAGTATGAGCTGTACTAAAATGAAGTAGAAACGGGTAAATTCAGGTAGGGAAACATTATAAATACATTGAAAAACAAGTATGGTTATATTCTGTATATCTCTTATTACCAACAATTCACACAAAAAGAACAAAACAATGAATTGATCCTACTAACATACACTGCTCAAAAAAATAAAGGGAACACTAAAATAACACATTCCAGATCTGAATGAATGAAAAATTCTTACTAAATACTTTGTTCTTTACATAGTTGAATGTGCTGACAACAAAATCACACAAAAATTATCAATGGAAATCAAATTTATTAACCCATGGAGGTCTGGATTTGGAGTCACACTCAAAATTAAAGTGGAAAAACACACTACAGGCTGATCCAACTTTGATGTAATGTCCTTAAAACAAGTCAAAATGAGGCTCAGTAGTGTGTGTGGCCTCCACGTGCCTGTATGACCTCCCTACAACGCCTGGGCATGCTCCTGATGAGGTGGCGGATGGTCTCCTGAGGGATCTCCTCCCAGACCTGGACTAAAGCATCCGCCAACTCCTGGACAGTTTGTGGTGCAACGTGGCGTTGGTGGATGGAGCAAGACATGATGTCCCAGATGTGCTCAATTGGATTCAGGTCTGGGGAACGGGCGGGCCAGTCCATAGCATCAATGCCTTCGTCTTGCAGGAACTGCTGACACATTCCAGCCACATGAGGTCTAGCATTGTCTTGCATTAGGAGGAACCCAGGGCCAACCGCGCCAGCATATGGTCTCACAATGGGTCTGAGGATCTCATCTCAGTACCTAATGGCAGTCAGGCTACCTCTGGCGAGCACATGGAGGGCTGTGCGGCCCCCCAAAGAAATGCCACTCCACACCATTACTGACCCACTGCCAAACCGGTCATGCTGGAGGATGTTGCAGGCAGCAGAACGTTCTCCGCGGCGTCTCCAGACTCTGTCACGTCTGTCACATGTGCTCAGTGTGAACCTGCTTTCATCTGTGAAGAGCACAGGACGCCAGTGGCGAATTTGCCAATCTTGGTGTTCTCTGGCAAATGCCAAACGTCCTGCACGGTGTTGGGCTGTAAGCACAACCCCCACCTGTGGACGTCGGGCCCTCATACCACCCTCATGGAGTCTGTTTCTGACCGTTTGAGCAGAT
This sequence comes from Epinephelus lanceolatus, assembly GCF_041903045.1. Taxonomy (NCBI): domain Eukaryota; kingdom Metazoa; phylum Chordata; class Actinopteri; order Perciformes; family Serranidae; genus Epinephelus; species Epinephelus lanceolatus. The sequence continues at coordinate 29,049,266 of NC_135756.1, forward strand.
GCATGCACATTTGTGGCCTGCTGGAGGTCATTTTGCAGGGCTCTGGCAGTGCTCCTCCTGTTCCTCCTTGCACAAAGGCGGGGGTAGCGGTCCTGCTGCTGGGTTGTTGCCCTCCTACGGCCTCCTCCACGTCTCCTGATGTACTGGCCTGTCTCCTGGTAGCGCCTCCATGCTCTGGACACTACGCTGACAGACACAGCAAACCTTCTTGCCACAGCTCGCATTGATGTGCCATCCTGGATGAGCTGCACTACCTGAGCCACTTGTGTGGGTTGTAGACTCCGTCTCATGCTACCGCTAGAGTGAAAGCACCGCCAGCATTCAAAAGTGACCAAAACATCAGCCAGAAAGCATAGGAACTGAGAAGTGGTCTGTGGTCACCACCTGCAGAACCACTCCTTTATTGGGGGTGTCTTGCTAATTGCCTATAATTTCCACCTGTTGTCTATTCCATTTGCACAACAGCATGTGAAATTGATTGTCAATCAGTGTTGCTTCTTAAGTGGACAGTTTGATTTCACAGAAGTGTGATTGACTTGGAGTTACATTGTGTTGTTTAAGTGTTCCCTTTATTTTTTTGAGCAGTGTATATTGTTTGTGTATTCAGAGCCTGATATGTCTTACTCCTCTGTGATAGAACTCCACTGTTGTCCCCAAGTATTAAAAGCACATCTGTGAGCCACACTGTTGCAATTGGTCACATGTTCCTTTATTATCCTAAGCACACACTGTAGTTCATATAGCCTCAAGACCACACACAGCAAATATCCTGCTGCTGGAAATACTAGCTAGAGCACCAAATGTGTATTAGTCTGCGGCTGAAAACAGTTCAAGAAATGCACTTTTTAACACCCGTTAAATTGGCCAACTGTTTAGTGAAATTATTTTGTCTTTAAAAAATGGAAATATGTATATGTATGTATATATATATATATATATATATATATATATATATATATATATATATATATATATATATATGTATATTAAGATATTTTTTGGTGGCTCTTTGCCTTTATTTGATAGGGCAGATATATCGTGAAAGGGGTAGAGACAGGGGGGATGACATGCAGCAAAGGGCTATGGTTTGGAATCGATCTTGCAGCTGCTGCAGCAAGGACACGGCCTTTGTACATGGGTTTTCTTCAGGTAGAACCATAGACTGTAAAAATAATGGATGTAGCTACCGTGACATCATCCATTGGTTTGTGGACTCTTGTTTTGAAGCCTTGAGTGCGGCATTTCATCCTTTGCCATCTTGGTTTTTTGGAGCTGGAAGTGACCTTATTTGGATGAGAGGCAGGCACTGTGGAGGAGCAAGGGGTGGATCTGATTGGGACGCTGAGCGCCCCACCCTTAAAAGTCACCCAGCATACAGTTGTCATCAACAGGAAAAGTAGCTATTTCTGCTGTAAAGTTAGGCATTTTAACATGGGGGTCTCTGGGGATTGACTGGCTTCTGGAGCCAGCCTCTAGTGGCCATTGAAAGAACTGCCGTTTTTGGCATCATTTTTCAACCCCAGAAGCTGCTGCTTGGTTGGAACCAGTAGGCTTGTGGCTGACAGCTTAACATGCTGAGCAAGTTGGAAAGTATTGTAGGTCAGATTAACACATTGGGTTTGGTCGTTTTTGTTGGTAATAGGAAAAAGATAGAATCACACTAAACTGTTGCCTTTTAGGATGTTTGCAACCTTTACGGTTATCATTCAGTTTCAACTTGGTCAGCTGTAAGTGTTGACGGAGGTAATATGTTCCCATAGGTAGATCAATAAAGACCTATATATTGACCTATATCAGTCTATTGGAAACACTGGTGTCAGTGTATGTGTCAGCAGATAAGTAACATGAATTTGCAGTACAAAGTACATTTATTAAAAAAAAGAAAAAGGCTTCCAGTCGTTATATCCTTCTTGGATTTTTTAAACTCCCAAATATTGGTTTTGGTATTGGCTTAAAAAATCTGCACTGATCGTGCTCTGCATTTTGTACCTGGATTCAGTGATAGCAAACAGTACAAAAGATACATATATAGTCGCTGACGCACATGCCATTTTAGATTCTGAGATTAAGTGGATGAGGAATCATGCCCATCCAGCGCCAACTGGCACAGTGCAAGTCAGGTTTTGGAGGGCACCCATGTCTCTCACAGGGGGTGGGAGAGTAACAGTGTTTTAATAGAAAGTAGGGAAATAACCCAAAGACTGTTTTTCACATTTCCGGGTGAGTCAGCCTGCTTTATATAGACTGTTTTTATACCATTTCCGCTTTATTACATGGGTATATGCACTCTGGCCAAACCTTCAGGATGTTTCCAGATGCTTTGATGTGGACAGAAATTATGTAAGGGCGTCTTGCATTTATGAGAACAGGATTTGTTCAGGGATGAGATTTAATCTGTGCTACAGGAATGGCTGCCAGATGATATTTATTTGTGCAGTGCTATTAGATCTGCAAGTCTATTATTTTTCTAAAGCACGGAATGATCTGTAATCATTCCGTCCTGCAGTGTCTATATATTGAAAGTAATCCTACTCTCTGTGTTTGTGTCTGTGTATTCCTACATGTACAGTATCAGATTTCTGCAGATTTAGCACCGACGTGAATTTATTTCTATCCTTGTCAGGGGGATGAAAAGTGATTCTTATTCTGGTGAAACACTGTTGGACTCTCTGTGGTCTAGCAAGGCAATCCTCTGCCTCTACTTACATGGTTGATTAATATTCCTCACTCCCTGACCTACATGGATTAATTCTGTTTAAAGATGTCTCCCCCTAAGCGCGGCACCAAACTGGGACAGGCAGAAGATTACATTGGACCAAGTGACTTGAATGTCCCCTCTAACCCTAACCCTAACCCATTTTTGAAAACATAGTTTGTCCATCAGCTCCTCATTCCTGACAAGCTGACATTTCTAGTACAGCCTAGTGTCTCTACAGGAAATTACATTTCGCTGGTTTGGGCAATTTTATCTCTAAAAAACTGATGCTGATCGAAGCACGCTTGTGGGGATTGGCTGCCAGCAGAACTATTTTAATAGTCAGTGCTTTCTAGATCTGGGTACGAAAAGGATCAAACACAGGTATCATTTCACTGGAGAAGTTTTGCTAACCCTTGGCACTGGGTTATTTTGGTTGGCACCTTAAAGGAATGGCGCACAGGTACGCAGCCGTACTACTGATTCATGAAACATGATCTAGACCATCTAATTTATAGTAGGGTTGTGCCGATGAGCGATCTGATCGGCCATCGGCGATATAAGGGTTGTTTCACGATGTCTTTTTTAAATGGCGATGCAATCACGAGGTGTGGGGGAGGGGGGGGGACAGCGCCTGTGTGGAGCATGCTGACTCTGGTGTACTATAAGCAGAGCGGATTCCGCGAGGAATGTCCGCAGTCATTCGGGCTTTCATAGTTGAGCGCACTTCCGCGTTGTAGTTTCCTGTAAAAATGTCCGTGAGCAGTCACTGGTGCGCGGAGCGGAGTCCGTGCGGTCATAAAATCTGAGCTTTGCGCTAAAGAGAGGCTATATATAGGCCTAAAGGCCCGAACATACTTGTTTCAGCGGCGACGTGTAATGACCCCCACCCCCGGGCGATGACATCGTTCATCAGCGATTTCACTAGATGGCGATAGGACGATAGGATATGGACAAGATCGCCCAACTCTAATTTATAGCTTGCTAATTAGCAATTGTTAGCCTGTTAACCTTAGATGCTGAGACTGAAAGTTAACGCCTGCCAACACCTGTTGACATTAGCATTTAGGTCAAAGCATGACAATGCCTAACTACAGCCTTACAGAGCTACTAGCATGACTGTAAATTCTTGTTAAGATAGTTCTCAGCTATTGGCCTTGAGGCAGGCTATATCTATGTGGTTTTTCCTGCCGTTCTTCTCCATAGCTGGTCACGTTCACACCCCAATACTTGTCAGTCATCTTGATAAGACTTGATAAAACTTAGCCTGAGGCTGAGGTATGTGGCATCTGTGGGGCCAGCACAGATGTTAAAGATGCAGACAGTCAGCAGTTTATTCACAATGATATTCAATAAAGGTGTCTACAGATTCTTAATATGTCTTAAAATGTTTTACATTCATATTATAAATAATGGGCCTTAAAAGTCACCAAAATAGTCTTAAATTTGAATTTTTGAACCTAATTGCAACAAACATTTTTTCTCATTTCATCTATCCATTTTTTTTAAATTTTTTTTTGGTAAAAATGAGTTAACATCTTATGTGTGAACAACATTTCTGATGTAAATTATCTTGAAAAGGTCTTAAAAAGCATTACATTTAAATTTCTGATACCTGAAGACACCCTGTTAATGAAGGGTGGGTGATAGGAGCAACATTCACACAAATAATTGAAGTCAGCGTCAACACATGATCTTAAGAATCAAAATATTTTGATATATATATATATATAGTTTCATAGGAATAAATGCATTTTGCTCATTTAAATGGAACACAGTGCCCCTCAACTAACCACTGCTGTTTGAAGTAAACAAATGTACAACATCACAGCTTTTCTTTTCATCATTTTGAAAAAAGAAGCCTTTGCTGTTAGATTGTTGTTGGAGATTATCCTAAAAGCTTTATCATCACCTAGCAGCAGTAGAAGCAATAGACCTTGTTCAGAGTAATCAGAGTGGCTGGCAGTCGCTTCAAGTAGTGGGGATGAAGGAGAGACTGAATCATCAGACAATAACATAGAAATGACAATTGTCTGTTGTGTAGTGTTTGAATTTTACTACTGAAGTGGGGAAAATATCAGGGACTAACACAGGACACTGTTACAACACCATGCTTTGATTTTATCGCCTGGCGTGTTCGCACACCATATGTCTCACTTAACCAGTGGTAATCATTCTCCAAACACTCAGCAGTGACAGCAATGATGGGCCTCTATAGATGTGCCTCTCTGGCTGTCAGAGAGCTGCCTCGCCTTTTGAGAGCGGACAGCAACATCACTACAATCAGCTTAGGGTCCTGAAATGATTGCTGTCCTTGCCTGCCCTTGAGCTGCTGAGCTCTACGGTTAATCTGAAAAACAATCAAAGTCAGAGTATTTCACTGTTGTAGATTCAAAACAATAGTGACAGACAGTCCAAATATTTCCTGGTGCTCATTTTTTTCCCCATTTTCTGCATTCTCTGTGTTATGTTTTCATAAAACATTCTACTTTTAAAGACAAACTTAAATGCATCATATTTTCTGGTGTTTGGAATATTTGGCTGAGTATGGTTTATAATGTGTAGCCCATATTTACACCATAATTATAAGTGTAATTGAATCATAACTGCTCTGAAAGCCAATCAGCTTCTGAAAGTATTCAAAGAACAACAGCTAAGCAGTACCCAGCATCAAGACCCAGAGGGACATGACTTTTATAACCTTTGAGGGAGTTTAGTTGTACTTAAAGCAACTCTTACCTTTCTTGCATTTCACACAGCACTTAGAAAAAATTTGAATATCCACAACTCCCGCCTCCCTCCAAAGTCCCATCCTCCTCCTCCTGCAACTCCACCTCCCTCCATTACGTCCTCATTATAGACGTAGCCGTTGGCAAGGTAACGTTAGATACACGGAAGAGGAGAGCGAGTGTAATGTTACAACAAAGACAGTCAAACGCAACCCCGGAGTTTTAAAACTCAACCGGAGTCAGTGATGACTGATGAGTTTTAGAATAAGGTTACAGTGCTAACGTTAGATAGTAGCGTTAACGTTACTAGT